>NC_090444.1:547883632-548483632 GCF_031143425.1 Pleurodeles waltl | reverse complement strand
CATACCCACATTACCCACAGCCCTTTACGACTACAAACCATTGGCACGAGACAGACACCAAGACCACAGACAAAACCAGAGCCACACACTACCTACACCTATACACCACCCACGCACCCCACATCACACACCCCAACACATCACCCTACACATCCTCACCTACACACCTCACACAACACCCATGGCACCACAAAGGCACCCCCAATTCTCAGAAGAGGAGCTAAGGGTCATGGTGGAGGAAATCATCAGGGTAGAGCCACAGCTATTTGGTGCACAGGTGTAGAAAATATCTATAGCTAGGAAGATGGAGCTATGGCGGAGAATCGTGGACAGGGTCAGCACCGTGCGACAGCACTCAAGAACTAGGGATGACATCAGGAATTCTGGCGACGGTGATAGTGGCATGGATGGTCGGTAGCCACAGCGACGGTATGTTGGCGGCTGTCGCTGTGACAGTAGGCGGTCAATATCGCCTTTGTTGTAATGAGAGCCATAGTATTAGTTTGGCTAAGGTCCGGATTTTGGAAAGCATCTTATGCTCCTATATGAAGGCTGGAGACAGTGATAGTGCTTCATGTGTGCTGTAGGGATGTTGGTAACCTTACTTAACTTTACGATCATTTACTCTGTTTAGGATCTCATGTAGCTGAAAGCATTACCCCAACACTACGTCAGTATACTGTGGCCCTCATTATGGCATTGGCAATAAATCCCACTTACCACCAAGCTGACTGCTGCCAACTTACCGCCGCCGCCGCGGATATCCATCACTATATCATGACACACACACACCAATCCGTATAGTCAGCCACAGACACAATTCCGCCACACCAAAGGTCAGTGATAAAGTGGCAGTATCAAAACCCACACCGTTACGCCAACAGAACAACGCCCATCACATTATGACCCACGAATCACAATGGTGGACATTCAATGGCGGCAAACCATTGGCAGTACATACTGTTGTGCTCAAAATACACACACTCAAGCAAAACAACACCACATTGAACAACTCAAACAACACACATCTGACACCCATACACACACCACACCCACACACCCACACCACTATAAAACACACACCCACATTACCCACAACCCTCTATGACTACAAACCATTGGCACGAGACAGACACCAAGACCACAGACAAAACCAGAGCCACACACTACCTACACCTATACACCACCTACGGACCCCACATCACACACTCTAACACATCGCCCTACACACCCTCACCTACACACCTCCCACAACACCCATGGCACCACAAAGACACCCCCGATTCTCAGAGGAGGAGCTAAGGGTCATGGTAGAGGAAATCATCAGGGTAGAACCACAGCTATTTGGAGCACAGGTGTAGCAAATATCTATAGCTAGGAAGATGGAGCTATGGCAGAGAATCGTGGACAGGGTCAGCACCGTGGGACAGCACCCAAGAACTAGGGATGACATCAGGAAGAGGTGGAATGACCTACGGGGGAAGGTACGTTGAATTGCAGCAAGACACCAACTCGCTGTACAGAGGACTGGCGGTGGACCCTCACCTCCTCCCCCACAACTAACAAGATGGGAGGAGCAAGTCTTGGCAATCATGCATCCTGAGGGCCTGGCTAGAGTAGGAGGAGGACTGGACTCTGGTAAGTCAACTCTCTACAACTATCACTCCCCTACCTGCATGCCATCACATACCCTTATCCTCACCCTCACTCCCATCACATCACCACGTCCCACATCCCCCACCATCACATCTCACTCATCTCAATGCCAAGCCCTGCATGTCATACCAATGCATGGACATCACACACAGCCCTGCACGGACACCTATCACTAAATCATGCACATTAGAGAGAATCAGCTATCCCACCACATACCTACACACGCAAGTGAAAGATGCCAGGGCAAATACAACCAAAGAGGGCAAGCCACGAATGCACAATATGTCAGACACAGAAACCATAACACATCATTTACATCCCCACATGTACCCCAGCCAATGTCAGCGGAGAGGAGGTGCCAGCAATATCCAGCCCCCCCCACAGAAGAGGCTCACAGTGATGACAGCAACTCTGGTCTTCAGGATCTGGATGACCAACCTGGCCCATCAGGGACCTCTGGACAGCCAGTTACCCAGGCCCAGTCACACACCACCACAGAGCCTCCCCCGTCAGGAAACACCACCACAGCACCCACCCAGTGTACCCATGCCTCTTTCCCCAGGATACGTCAATCAGCAATGTGTCCACCTCAACAGGGACCCCAGGGCACACCTCATACCAAAGACAATCAGGGAACTGGGGTCAGTGGCAGTGGGCACACGGTTCAGGGGACAGAGGCACAGGACAACAGGGAAACTGGGAGGAGTGCTGTGTGCCAGGGGGAGGACAGGCCCAGGAAACCGACTCTCCAGGAGGCACTTGCAGAGATCCTGGGAGCATTTCAACATTCCCAGGACACAATGGAGCAGATCCTGGACAATGTGAAGGAGAACAGGCAGCTGCAGGAGTGGCAGTACCATGGGATCAGGCAGGACTTGCAGGCCATCAACAACACCCTGGTCTCCATACCAGGGGTGCTGGCAGACATGGCCAATATTATGAGGGAGGCAGTCTCACAACAGCAGGCCCCTGCCACTAGCCAGACATGTGAACTGCCTTCCACCTCCACTGCCACTAGTGGACAGAAGGCCCCACCACAGGACCAACAGGCCACCAGCACCCCTCCCCTGCAGAAGGAGACCCACCTTGCAAACGTTCCCTGTGATACAGGCAGAAGCCAGAGACACTTGCCAAGACCCCCACCAGGAAATGAGACTCTCCTGATTGTCACCCTTATGTCCCAAACAGTCACCCTGTCCACCTTGAACTGCCATTGCTCCCCTTCCTATGTCCCCTTGAACAATGCATCTGTGCTATAAATAGACTGGAACAATACTCTGGACTTTCCTCCATCATCACCCCACCTCATTGCACTTGCCCCTCTTTTTCTTAGCACTTCAGAAAACACCCTTGGAAAAAATAGACGTATGGAGTATGTCAAATGTTTCGCATATGTATTCATTTAACATTGGAATTCAACTTTACAATAAATGAGCATATGTTAATGACCTGTAGCTGGCTGCAGTGATCACACCAGGAACTATTGTGAGGCACCAACATCTGTAAAATGAATTGCCAAAGGGTACAGTAAGTGGGCATAGAAGTGGGAAATAACAGCATGCCAGTGCCAAAGAAATTAAAAATAATTACAATGAAATGTGAAGTAACACTGTCTTACCTGTGTGTCATTGGAAATATTGTCCGATGACTGCTGTTCTGTTGTCCTCATCCTCATTCTCTGCCTCCTCATCCTCACTGTTCACAGGGTCCACTGCTGCCACACGGGCATCTCCAGCCTCCTTCTCCTGCAGAAAAGGCATGTGGCGTCTCAGGGCAAGGTTGTGCAACATGCAGCATGCCACTATTATCTGGCAGACCTTCTTGGGTGAGTAGCACAGGGATCCACCTGTTAGATGGAGGCCTTCAGGAGGCCAATGGTCAGTTCTATGAACCTTCTGATTCGCCCATGTGCCTCATTGTAACGTTCTTCTGCCCTTGTCCTGGCATTCCTCACAGGGGTCAGCAGCCAAGGTAGGTTGGGGTAACCAGAATCACCTGCAAATATTGAGGGACAACATTTAGCTACACACTATCCCATATGTCCCAGACCATACCCATACACCAACATATAGTGGGTGGGGACCAGGGCTCACCTATTAGCCACACCCTGTGCCTCTGCAGTTGACCCATCACATTTGGAATGCTGCTATTCCTCAGGACAAAGGCATCATGCACCGACTCAGGATAATTAGCATTGACTTGGGAGATGTACTGGTCCACCAAGCACACCATCTGTACATTCATAGAGTGGAAACTCTTGCGATTTCTGAACACCTGTTCATTTTGACGGGGGACAAATGCAATATGTATTCCATCAATCGCCCCTATTATGTTGGGCATATGTCCCATTGCATAGAACACTGCCTTCACTGTTGCCAAATCTTCTACCTGGGGAAATACAATGTAGTTGCACAAGTGTTTAATCAGGGCTAACAACATTCTTGTCAGCACTATTGGGAACATTGGCTGTGACATTCCTGCTGCCAAGCCCACTGTCACTTCGAAAGAACCAGTTGCCAGGAAATGGAGCACAGATGGAACTTGCCCAAGAGGGGGGAATCTCAGTGGAGTGAAGGATAGCAGATTTCAGATCAGGCTCCAATTGGGCACACAGCTCTTGGATTGTAGCCCTGTCAAGTCTATAGGTGAGGATGATGTGCCTGTCCTCCATTGTTGCTAAGTCCACCACGGGGCTGTACATGGGGGTATGTCTCCATCTCCTATTTATCCACAGCGGTAGCAATCTATGGGACAAAAGAATGAAGAGACGGTCATAAACTGAACAATGGTGCTACAACAGAACATTGCATGCTGTTAACTTGTAACGGGTCAGTGTGAATTGTCCAGTAAGTCCAAATTTAAACAGGGACGTAGCAATTATCCAGGGCTTGACCCTCACCCCTGAAATGGCGTCCGCTTGTCCTGTCTGGAGGGACAGGTGGAATTGAGGTAATTCCGCTGACATTGTGCGCCGTCGCGGGAAGCAGTCGAGAACCGCCATACAACTCCTCATTGGGTAACATTAGGCCCTATGGCTTACAGTGGACAATGGTGATCTAAGCCGGCAGTGACGGTATGCACCGCCGCAGACGTGACCGCCATTTTATATCAGATTCCTCACTTGCTACCTGATCTTCAACAGGAGAGGTCCAACACTGCATGTGCTGCTATGACCTGTGTCTGGAACCTACTACCATGGCCCGTGTGACTGGGGAAAGGGCCCCTGCCTTTACTTCAGAGGAGTTGGAGAGACTGGTGGATGAGGTCCGACCCTAGTACGGACTGCTGTATGGGCCTCCAGACCAACAGGTAAGTACACTGTGGGCACGATGCATGTGGCATGAATGCTTGGAGTGGTGTGTGAAGGCCTTGTGTAAGGGGGTGTGGGTGGATGTCCTCTGGACAACGTATTGGTTGTGTGCTGGGCCATGTGTGTGCAAATGGTGATGTGACTAATACTATTTTCCTGTGTGTATTTCCTCTGCAGGTCAGCGCCCATCAAAAGAAGGGTATATGGGGTGCCATCGCCAAGGACATGTGGACCCTGGGGGTTTATGGCAGGCAGAGCACCCACTGTCGGAAACGGTGGGAGGACCTGAGACCCTGGGCACAGAAGACTGAGGAGGCCCAGCTGGGGATAGCCTCCCAACGAGGAAGGGGTGCCTGTCGAACCATGACCCTCCTGATGGCCCGCATACTGGTGGTGGCTTATCCAGAGCTGGATGGATGCTTGAGGGCATCACAACAGCCACAAGGGGGTCAGTACAGTGCCCATCGTTACTACTAATGCCTGGTAGGGTGGTATCCGGGTGGTGGATATGTGTTAGTGAGTGCCCCTAGGCCAGGCCTGACATTGCAGAGTAGGTCCCCTGGTTGTCAATGTTCTGAAGGGATAGTCCTGCTACCTAGTTCTTAGGCATCCACTAGTGATCAGGGCTGTGTGGGTCCCAGGTGTGCTGCATTTGCCGGTGTGTGCATAGTGCGTAGGGCTGTTCCCTGTGTGTGACGGTGCTGTCTACGTCAACAGTGGTGTTGGTGCAGCCATTGACCAAGTGTATCCTTTGTCTCTTCCCCCCCTTCTTGTTGTGTCAGCCTGTCCTTATGTGCATTAGCATCATCTGGCAGGGGAGCATAGGCACTGGCGACGGAGGGAGCTGCATACCACAGGGCCCAGGAGGCAGAGTCCACTGACGCAGTGGGAATGAGGATGAACGGAGCACCACAGCGGGGACTGGAAGGGTCAGTTTTGACATAGATACATCCTCCGATGGGAGCTCCCTGGTGGTGGTGGACACTTCTGTGACCACACCAGCTACAGGTACAGCCGCCACCCCCGTACCAGCACCGCCCTCCCAGCAGCCCCTCAGTGAGTTGCCTGTGCCTGCTAACCCAGGAGGGTGGGCGCCTCCTTCACCCCAGGCACCTCAGGCCCAGCCCCAGTGAGCCCTGCTGCCCTGAGTGAGGAGGCTATTGACCTCCTGAGATCCATCTCTTTAGGGCAGTCAACCATTGTGAACGCCATCCAGGGGCTGACATCCCAGATGCAACAGACTAATGCATTACTGGAGGGCATTCACACTGACTTGGCGTCCCAACAAGATCGTCCAGGCTCTGGCCTCCTCTCTGATGGCAGCCATTGTCCCTGTTTCTACCCTCCCCCTCAGACCTCCTCTCCCCAATCCCATTCTCGTCAACCCCAACCTATCCCAAGCACACAGGCAGACAAGCATGCACACAAGACAACACAGAAGAGTGGCACAGGCAAACACAAGCACCACACTTCATCCCATAGGCACTCACACAAATCCCATCCAGATGCAGAAACACCAACATCCACAATTCCCACTGTCTCCCCCTCCTCCACCTCCCCCTGAGTTCCGTCTACACTCACACCTGCATGCACTACACCATCATCCACTACCAGCATCAGCACCACACCTAGCAGAACACACACCTCACTGGCAGACATCTCCACAACAGCCATGCACACGTCCTCTGTATCCTCTCCCACTGTGTCTGTTCTCCCTCCTAAGGTACACAAACGCAAGCACTCAGGCACCCAACAGCCATCCACCTCACTACAGCATCCATCCCATGCACCTGCACCCAAAATCAGCAGACAGACACCTGCAACAATCACCCCCTCTTTCTCCACTCCCAAACCTTCTCCCTCTTCCCGCCCAAGTCTCCCTAAAAAACTGTCTTTATCAACCATTGATCTCTTCCCTAGCCCTCCCTCCTTGCCTTGCACGTCTGGCCAGGGTGGAAAAAACCCAGCCAAGCACCTCAGCCACCCAGTCCATGGGCCCAGTCATCACCACACCCACTCGTGGGGAAAAAGGATCCAGGGCACATGTCCTGAGGGTGAAGGAGCCTGCCCAAGCTGCTGCAAAGAAGGGAGCCTGCCCAAGCTGCTGCCAAGAAGAAATGAGCCTGCCTAAGCTGCTGCCAAGAAGGGAAAGGACCCATTACATTCACTTTTTCTAAAACTTTTTGTCCTTGCATTATTCATCCAAGGTACCGGGTAAAAATGTTTTATTAATGCAGCTGATTGTGTGTATGGTGTTGGGGGGGGTGATGTGTGTGTGTGTGTCACTGTTGTTTTCCTCCCCCTCCCTTGTGTGCTAGGTGGCTGTACTCACCGTTGTTGTCTTCGCCGTCGTTGGTGTTCATGGTGGAGCAGCACGTAGAAGACCATGGGGAAGACATGCAGCTCGGGCTCCATGGCTGCGTGGTTATTCCCTGTGTCTCCAATGGTGAGTCCTTTCACTTCTGTGCTCTGTTTCTGCTAGGCTTTTGATGTTGCTGGTACCGCCCCAGAAAAGGTGGCAGTTTCCTAGGTCCTAATATGGTGGGTGGAACATTGACTTCCGCCTGGCTGTAGGCGGCTACCGCCGTGGTGGCTGTTTTTAGGCCCTGGCGGTCTGTGTGGTATATTGGCTGTCTATCGGAGATAAAACCACCATGGTTATAATTTGGCGGTAATGACTGCCGGCCTGTTGGCGATATTACCACCACCTTAGCACCAACCGCCAGGGTTGTAATGAGGACCTATATCTTTATGCTAAGTAGCTGATTGGATTGATTAACTTTCTTTATACCCATATCCTTGCCAGGCATCAATTAATTGAAGTTCATGTTTACATTGCTTAGTTCGGGGTTGGAAACTTAGGACCTGAATTAGAGTTTGTTGGAAAAATTACTCTGTCTGAAAAACAACAAAGTAGCCTATCTCCAAAACCATTGGTCCTCCAGTCTCATTTAGAGATGGGTGGACATTAGGTATTACCTTGACCGAGCCCCCGTTGGCTCCATCAATTGAATACTTCCTTCCATGGCCCCATGAAGTAGGAGCCATCGGAAAAGTTGTGCTGCACCCAGTGCAGTGCCACTTTCCCTTCGCCCGTTAGCACCTCCCGCCACCATGTGTGCGCTCTATTTAAAGTACAGTGCATCATGGTGCAGGGTAGGGAGCAATATTATCAGAAATGTTGAAACTATTGATGTACTGTTCAGGGTTAGCCCCAAAATCTTGGCGTTAACCCTGAACAGTACATGGGGGCACATTGTAACCAATGGTGTGCCCCCTTTTAATGGCAGGCTTTAAAACTTTTTTTAAAATGGGACAAAGAAATCTTTTAGATTTCTTGGCAACATTTGTTTGGCCCCCCTCACGGGGAAATGCCCCCCTTGCATACAATATGCCTGGTGCAGGCATAATGTGGCTCAAGAGGTTACAAGGTGGAGCAATGCATGCATTGCACCACTTTGTAAATATGGCACAGCATTTGTGCCATAATATCACAACATTAGTGTAAAACAATTATGTGAATGTGGCGATTTTTTGGCACAAGGGGCACTTAACTCTGCCCCTTAGTTTTTTGGTATTCAAAAACAAATTCCCACTTTATATGTTCTTGAAAATCAAAAACCTTTTGAACAAGTTGACAATGATTGTCATAGCTAACAGTACCACCCATTAAACTTTTCCTACATTGACAGCAACCTCCATGATGGCAGTTCCTGAGAATGCAGAGAGATGTTTGTGGGGCCTGTGGAGTCTTTCAATATGGCAGACAGAGATCCCTCATGATGGCAGAGGTAATGTCCTCTGCCATCCTGAAGGAGTAAACTTTCTTCCCTTTGTCCCCCAAACTATTGGCAAAGGCAGTAGTCGGTTTAAATTATTGTAGGAAAGTACCATCTTGCTTGGTATGTTACCCCCATTTTTACATGTATGTCAATTTGTCTTTGCCTGTCTCACTGGGATCCTGCTAGCCAGGACCCCAGTGCTCATAGTTTGTGGCCTGGATGTGTATACCTGTGTAGTGACTAACTGTGTCACTGAGGATCTGCTAATCAGAACCTCAGTGCTTATGCCCTCTCTGCCTATAAAATTGTCACTATAGGCTAGTGACCATTTTCACCAATTCTAATTGGCACACTGGAACACCCTTATAAATCCCTAGTATATGGTACCTAGGTACCCAGGATATTGGGGTTCCAGGAGATCCCTATGGGCTGCAGCATTTCTTTTGCCACCCATAGAGAGCTCAGACAATTCTGTCCACGTTATTTTACAGCCATTTTACACTGCACTTAAGTAACTTATAAGTCACCTATATGTCTAACCTTCACTTGGTGAAGGTTAGGTGCAAACTTACTTAGTGTGATGGCATCCTGGCACTAGCCAAGGTGCCCCCACATAGTTCAGGGACATTTCCCCAGACTTTGGGAATGCAGGGACACCATTACACGCATGCACTACATATAGGTCAATACCTATATATAGCTTCACAATGGTAACTCCGAATATGGTCATGTAACATGTCTAAGATTATGGAATAGTCCGCCCCTGCCAAATCTGGTATTGGGGTGCCAATCCCATGCATCCCCAGGGATCCAGCATGGACCCCAGGTACTGCCAAACCAGCTCTCTGGGGCTTTCTCTGCAGCTACCGCTGCTGCCAACCCACAGACAGGCTTCTGCCCTCCTGGGGTCTGGGCAGCCCAGTCCCAGGAAGGCAGAACAAAGGATTTCCTCTGAGAGAGGGTGTTACATCCTCTCCCTTTGGAAATAGGTGTTAAGGGCCTGAGAGGAGTAGCCTCTCCAGGCCTCTGGAATGCTTTGAAGAGCACAGATGGTGCCCACCTTGCATAAACCAGTCTACACTGGTTCAGGGAACCCTCAGCCCGTGCTCTGGCATGAAACTGGACAAAGGAAAGTGGAGTGACCACTACCCTGTCCATCACCACCCCGGGGTGGTGCCCAGAGCTCCTCCAGTGTGTCCCAGACCTCTGCCATCTTAAATCCAGAGGTGTGAGGGCACAGTAGAGGCCTCTGAGTGGCCAGTGCCAGCAGGTGACATCAGAGACCCCTCCTGATAGGTGCTTGCCTGACTAGGTGGCCAATCCTCCTCTGAGGGCGATTTAGGGTCTCTCCTGTGGGATTTTCCTCAGATAACAACTTGCAAGAATTCATCAGAGTTCCTCTGCATCTCCCTCTTCGACTTTTGCCAAGGATCGACCGCTGACTACTCCAGGACGCCTTCAAAACCGCAACAAAGTAGCAAGAAGACTCCCAGCAACATTGTAGCATCTAATCCTGATGGCGATCTCAACTGTTTCCTAGTGGTGCATGCTCTGGGGGGTGTCTGCCTTCACCCTGCACTGGAAGCCAAGAAGGAATCTCCTGTGGGTCAACGGAATCTTCCCCCTGTTCCAGCAGGCACCAAACTTCAGCATCACTGATACTCTGGGACCCCTATCATCCTGACGAGCATGGCCCCTGGAACACAGGTGGTAGACCCAAGTGACCCAAAGAATCCAGTTCTCCAACTGTCCAAATTTGGAGGAGGTAAGTCCTTGTCTCCCCTCTCCAGACAGTAATCCTCTGTACTGCGTTAACTGCAGCTGCTAGGGCTTCTGTGCACTCTTGAAAGTAATCCCTCATTCACCACCTAGCCCAGCTCCTGAGCACTCTGTCCTGCAATGCTAAACTCACTGAGTTGACCACAGGCTTCGTAGGACCCTCCTTTGTAGTGTTGAGCTGACTGCCATGCTCAGTTTTCTTGAACCCATGTTCAAGTACTTCTGTGGGTGCTGCCTTCTTCTGCATGGACTCTCTCTGTTGCTGAGGGCCCCCTCTGTCTCTTCTTCCAAGTGGCGACCTCCTAGTCCTTCCTGGGCCTGGGCAGCACCCTTTTTCTTTTATCACAACCTTTGCAGCTAGCAAGGCTTGTTTGTGGTATTTCTCCACAAAAACAACTCTGCATCCTCCAGCATTCCGTGGGACATCTTCTGTGCAAAGGAAAAGTTCCTGGCACCTTCTGTTGTTGCAGAATCTTCAGCTTCTTCCACCAATAGGGAGCCATTTTGCACCTTCATCCGGGGTTTAGTGGGCTCCTGCCTCCCTGGACACTCTTGTGACTCTTCAGTACTTTTCAGTCTGTTGTGGTCTTTGCAGAATCTCCTATCACGAGTTTAGTGTGTTTTTGGGGAAGTAGGGTCACTTTACTTCTACTTTTCAGGGTCTTGGGGTGGGGTATCTTGGACACCCTTAGTGTTTTCTCACACTCCCAGTGACCTTCTGCACACTACACTAGGCCTGGGGTCCATTTGTGGTTCGCATTCCACTTTTGGAGTATATGGTTTGTGTTGTACCTAGGCCTATTGCATCCTATTGTATTCTACAGTGTTTGCACTACTTTTCTAACGGTTTACTTACCTGACTTTGTTTTGAGTATATATTTTGTGTATTTTACTTACCTCCTAAGGGAGTATATCGTCTGAGATATTTTTGGCACATTGTCACTAAAATAAAGTACCTTTATTTTTAGTAACTCAGAGTATTGTGATTCTTGTGATATAGTGCTATATGTTATAAGTGGTATGGTAGGAGCTTTGCATGTCTCCTATTTCAGCCTAAGCTGCTCTGCTATAGCTACCTCTATCTGCCTAAGCTTCTAGAACACTACTAATCTACTAATAAGGGATAACTGGATGTGCACAAGGTGTAAGTACCATCAGGTACCCACTATAAGCCAGGCCAGCCTCCTACAATTATGAAAAGATATGACAAAGGCAACAGGCAACGTTTAAATTATCATGAAAAACATATGTTAAGGCCAATATGTCTTTCAATGTGGATTCTTTTTGCACCATTTAATAGCCTGTAGATAGGAATTTCGGAGTATGAAACCTCACAAATTACCTTTGTAGGCAAGGATTTTGGTGTTGAATACCCTTGTTGACAAGCGATTCACACATGCACACACACACACAAACTCTAGGGGTAAAAGATTTGCACTACAAAAATTCTTGCTAGAATCTCTATGGAAGACCTGACAGGCTTAGTTGTCTGCCAGGATCTTGTAATAAAAAAAAACATTAAAATTACATAAATATAGACATACACACACACACACACATGTATACGTATATACATTCACTGAAAAAAAGGCTAAAGTAACGGTGTAGGTACGTGTGATAAAAAGATTTGTTAGTGTGAAATTTATTTTGAAACAAAAACCTTAGAAATTCACTGAAAAAAACAAAGGTGAATTTGTCAGTGACAACATTAACATTTTGATGTTAAAAAACACAGAAGTTCACCAGTTATATTTTGCAGAAATAACTATACCTTGCGCCCCCGCTATGTACTGCATATGACCTCATATATTACATCTCTCATGACATGTTCTATGACATAATTTATGGCATCATTGATGACATCACTGATGACATAATTGAAACTTCTTTTGTTGACATTGATCTGTAAACAACTATATATATATATATATATATATACATATATATAAATATATATACATATACATGTATATATCCATACATATATATGTATATATATATACATGTATATATATATATATATATATATATATGTATATATATATATATATATATATATATATGTATGTATATATATATATATATATATATATATATATATATATATTACATAGTGGCAGTTTCCACTAGGTAGTTATGGTTAGGAGGTTAGGACCACGTTTCCATAGAAAAAGAAGTTTTTGACTTGCCTACGTCTTTGGTACCATTTGACAAATATTCATAAAATCTTTCCAAAAAAGTGTGCCTCTGATTCTTGTTGCACAGAGAAAGTTTCGGGTGATCCATCAAGCAGGAGCCAAGGAAAGGGGGGGTCAAAAAAGTTGTGTTTCCCATGTTATTTCCCACAGGACTTTTAGATATGACTACAGCCCGAACCATTGGAAGGAATTACACCAAACTTGGCAGAAAGCTAGCTTTTGGTATGCAGACTGTGCATTTGCTTATTTGGTGGAGATCCATTCAGTAGCTTTTGAGATATTAAAGTGAAAATAAATTTGAATATCTCTGGCCACAACTACTTCACAAAAAAAAAAAACTTGTGCAGGGAAAGGCACAGCTCTGATTCAGCCCAAGAAGTGCTGGCAGACATCTTGTGGCTCGGCTTCAGCCAAGTCCCACAAAAATAGTTTAAAAAACACAAGGGGCCAGGGTAGAGTCACCCTGACCCCTTAGCTTTGGTGTTGAGTTCCCAGAGGGATCCCCCCAAGCTAAAAAGCTTTTTTTTTAAATGTTTGTCACTATTCGAGTGGGATCTGGTGACAATGACAATTACCAAAAAAACTGAAGTGTGGGCTCTGGCGCTTCTTTATTCTGAAGCCCCCAGGTGGGCCAAGTCCCGGGGGCATTGTTAATTTAATACAGTGGGGGCACCCAGCCCCACCCACAGCCCTGGGGATGCCACCTCCCAGGGGCTTTACTGAAATATGATGCGAGGGCCATGTGGCCACCACCTCCCCAGGACTTTACTGAAATATGGTGCAGGGAGGCTGAGCGGCACCTCTGTAGGCTTCTGGACCTCCACCTCCCCATGGCTTTATTGAACTATGGTGTGGGGGTGTGTGTATTGCCTATTAACCCCAGGGACCAATACCTCCCCAGGGCTTTACTGAAATATGGTGCGGGGGCCGAGCAGCCCTTCTGCAGTGCCATGGACCACCACCTACCCAAGGCCTTACTAAAAAGAATGAAGGTGATCCGTTTTGGACCCTCAAGCCCCAGTGACCACCACCTCCAAGGGGCTGTGTAACATTGGAGGGTGGCTGCACAGCCCCCCTCGGGGAGCCAGTGATGGCCCTGGGGACCACCACCTCCAAGAGCCAGCTCCTGCTATGTCCCGATGTGCCCAACCCCGGGACATACCTGTTTGTTTTTGCTTGGTGGGAGCTGACAGCCCCACCAAGCAAAAGAAAACAAAATCCACTTTCTGACAGCTGGAGCTGTCAAACAACTCATGCTGTCAGAAGGCGGATTTTTCATCTGTAATCTCTGCATGTAAGTATGCGTGCAGGGAAGACAGATGAAAACATTGCTCCCAGAAGCAGGGAAATGCTATTAAAAGCAGCTACCTGTTTCTGAAAGCAATGTCGGCTTCTGCAGGATGTGGGGAGCCAAATAGGTCCCCCACAGCCCTGTTACTCTCTGTCTCTCTTCCATCTCATAATGTGATGGGAAAGATGGAGAGAGAGAGAGATTGTCAAAACATGATCTCTCCATGCAGTGACTTCAAAGAGTTAGACTAGTAAGATGTGTGTTTCAAATGTTATAGTTACATTTTGATTGAAAGCAGAACAAAGTCTCTTCTGACCTACTGGTAATGTTCTTGGAATGTCACTCATTAGGTTAATCGTTCAAACCTAGTATCTCAAGGCAGTGGGTCCATTTATTTACTAGTGTTTTTACTGTTAAACATTCCTAGTAATGGAACATTAATGTCTCTTTCCTGCTGAAGTGTGTTGGCTGAATGTCATAGTTATGTCTGGATAAAGTGCAATAAGTTGTCACCTATGGCATAATGGTCAAGATCTAAGTCGCTCATACTGACATTTGAGGGTTCTACTCCAGGTGTGTCCAGGATAACTTCCAACCTTTAATTCCATTTAAGCCTCAAAAGTTTAAGGGTCAAACTGAAAGATGATCTAACTCTTTTTAATTGACAAATACATTTTTAATTTCAATTTGTCCTGCATTATCTCATTCTAAGTATATTCATCAAACCCTAAAAAACTCTCTATCACTCCCTCTCGTTCTTTCTCTCTCTCTCTCTTTCAATCTCTTTCTCCCATTCACTCACCCTTTCAGACCCTTACGTACCCACTCACAGACCTACTGAGACACTCACGCAGCCCCTCACAGACCCACTCAGACCCTCCAGCAACCACTCACAGCCCCACTCAGACCCTGACGCACCCACTCAGAGACCTACAGCGTGCATCTCTGTTTAGAGTATTTTGTATATATATATATATAAACAAATATATATATATATATATATATATATATATATAAACTCAATTAATGCAGCCACTTCTGCGCATGGGCGAAGGCCGTGCGCGGTGAAAGGTTGGGTGCTTATTGTGGCCAACTGCTGCCGCGCACCACCAAAGGCCATGCACAGCAATGGTTTAATAAAACGCATAGTAATAAAAATAGTATAAGTTTAAAAAAAAACAGAAGTTCAATGAAAAAAACAAAGGGTACAGGGACGTTCTAGTTAGGAAATTGAATTCCTAACTGTGGTTTTGTACAAGTAAATTCAGAACCTAACTATGAGGTACTTGTAACCTTTGTTTTTTTGCAGTGAATAATGTATATGTGTATCTATAGCTATCTATCTCTCTGTCTCTCTCTCTCTATATAGATAGATAGATAGATAGATAGATAGATAGATAGATAGATAGATAGATAGATAGATAGATAGATAGATAGATAGATAGATAGATAGATAGAGAAAGGGCCCAGAAGCAAAGCAGTAAATCTTTATTGTTATGCAGTAGGGCTAAAGAGGACTGGAAAGTTTAAATCTGAACTGGTGATTGCTGAAAAAGCTTTACTGTAATGTTCAAATACGTGTTCTGCTGATAAACAACTTTATGAGAGTGTTGTTTTCACAAGTGGAAGTACGAGCTTTAATGCACTGAGCAGAAATAAAGAAAACAATGTTATTACCCATAATAGTTTGAATGCCAGTGAAATCAGCAGATGTTGGTCGTTTGGAAAAAGGGTTTATTAGCCTCAGCTGAATAAAGACTCTGAATGGAGGCACCATATACTATCCTTCCCAGAATGCATCTGAAAGGATAAAAGGCATGTTCATGAGAACACTGTGGCCCATATTTATACTTTTTTAGCTCCGCATTTGTGCCGCTTTTCAACGCAAAAATGGCACAACCTTACAGATTACAATTGTATTTTGTAAGATTGCGCCGTTTTTGCATCAAAAAGTGGCACAAATGCGGTGCTAAATAAGTATAAATATGGGCCTTTGTGCCTACAAACTGAAACCACTTGAGAAAGATGGAATATTGAAATGCGTCATGGTGTTTAATATGCTGCTCTGTGAATAAATGGAATCTTCTACATAAAGCCTCAGGGAGTGCAGTATTTCTTGTTTGGCAATAATTCATAACGGTTTTGGTCTCAACCCTATGCTGGCACCAGCAGTAAGAGCACTTCACAGACCATTTGCAGTGAAGATATATATATATACACACACAAAATACTCCAGCCAGAGATTCATGTGCACTCGGAGTGAGTTCAATCCTTTTATTTAATTAAATCCAGCCCCTACAGGGCTATATGTTGAAGCAAGGACCCTCACTCTAGTCAGGGTAAAAGAGAATCACCTTCAGTTAACCCCGCTCACCCACTTGGTAGCTTGGCACAAGCAGGCAGGCTTAACATCAGAAGCAATGTGTAAAGTATTTGTAACACACACACAGTAATACAGTGAACCACTACAAAATGACACAACACAGTTTTAGAAAAATAGGTAATATTTATCTAAACAAAACAAGACCAAAACAACAAAAATCCAGCATACACAAGTCAAGATATGAATTTTCAAAAGAATAAGAGTCTTAATCAATAGAAAACAGTGAGAATGCTATTTTTACACAAAGTACCTGGTTAGAGTAAAAAATAAAGCCGCACGGGTGAGCGTGCGTCGGAAAAGTCAGCAATGCATCGATTCCTTACTCGCAAGTGAGGCTGTGCATCGTTTCCTTCTCCGGTTGGGTTGGCGACGCATCATTTTTCTCCCTCACAAGAGAGCGGTGCGTTGATTTCTGGACGTGCAGCTTGGGTCCATGCAGAGTTGGATTGACTTGGACACCCAGGGATGATGCGTTGAAAATCCGGTTGCACAGTGTTAGAAAACTGTGTTGCATGGGGTTTGCATCGTTATCAGCCTCCGTAAGTGGGTGTTGCATGTCCTTTCTCCAGCCATGAGTGTCGACCTCCCACCCACGATGCAGGTGCAGCGTCGATTTCAGCTGTGAAGCAGGTGGCATGTCAATCATTAGCCGCTTCGTGGAAGGTGCATCGTAAATTTCCCACACTGTGTTCAGTGTGTGGATTTTCAGTTCTTGGCTGCCAGCTTCACCTCTCAAGGGCCCATCGACTGGATAGTACACCACTTGCAGGGCAAGAGTCTCAGCAGAGAGTCCAGATGCTGGCAGGGGAAGTCTTTGATGACCCTGAGACTTCAACAACAGGAGGCAGGCTCAGTTCAAGCCCTTGGAGATTCTTCTTAAGCAGGAATGAACAACAAAGTCCAGTCATTGATCCCCTTCAAAGGCAGAAGCAGCAACTGCAGAATAGTCCAACAAAGCACAGTCACAGGCAGGGGCAGCACTTCTCTTCATCTCTTCAGCTCGTCTCCTTGGAAGAGGTTCCTCTTGATTCCAGAAGTGATCTAATTTTCAGGGGTTTTGCGTCCACTACTTATACAGCTGTCTGCCTTTGAAGTAGACAACCTTCAAAGAAAAGTCTCTCTTGTTTTTAAGATCATGCCTTGCCCTGCCAGTTCCCAGACACACACCAGGGGGTTGGAGGCTATATTGTGTGAGGGCAGGCACAGCCCTTTCAGGTGTGATTGACCCCTCCTGCCCTCCCTCCCAGCACAGATGGCTCATCAGGATATGCAGACTACACCCCAGCTCCCTTTGTGCCACTGTTCAGAGGAGAGGGGCAAACAGACCTACTGTCAAACTGACCCAGACAGGGAATCCACAAACAGGCAGTCATGGAATGGTTTAAGCAAGAAAATGCCTACTTTCTAAAAGTGGCATTTTCAAACACCCAATCTAAAAACAAACTTTACTAAAAGAAGTATTTTTTAATTGTTAGTTCCGAGACCCTAAACTCTTTTTTTCTATCTGCTCCCAAAAGGAATCTGCATATTTAAAGACAGCCCCTGTGTTAACCTATGAGAGAGACAGGCCTTGCACATTAAAAAACGAATTTGGCAGTATCTCAATGTTAGGACATATAAAACACATTAGTATATGTCCTCGGTAAATATACGCTGGACCCTGCCCAAGGGGCTACGTAGGACCTACCTTAGGGGTGGCCAACATGTATAAAAAGGGAAGGTTTAGGCCAGGCAAATGGATACACTTGCCAAGTTGAATTGGCAGTTTAAAACTGCACATACAGACACTGAAGTGGCAGGTATGAACCATGATTACAGGGCTATACATGTGGGTGGCACAACCAGTGCTGCAGGCCCACTAGTAGAATTTGATTTACAAGCCCTGGGCACCTCTAGTTCACAGTACTAAGGACGTACTAGTAAATCAAATATTCCAATCATGGAAAGCCAATTACACATACATTTTACATAGGAGCACTTGCACTTTAGCACTGGATAGCAGTGGTAAAGTGGCTAGAGTATCAAAAACAGCAAAAACGGAGTCCAGCACACATCAACAACTTAGGAAATGAGGCAAAAAGTTAGGGGAGACCATGCCAAGGATGCCAAGTCTAACAAAAAAAAATATATATATATGTATGTGTATATATATATATATATATATAGATATATATATGCATGAAAAACAGAAGAGAGAACTCTGGGTAGTTCCCAAGTTTAGGTGGGCAGCAGCTCCAGTAATAATCACCCTGCAACACCATGACACTCACGATTTGCTCACCTCAAATGTCTGGTTTTCTAGCGAAGGTGTTTAGCATACGATTGGCACAATGTTGTCCATGCTGAGCAAGAAACTGACAAAGTCTTTTGCCATTTGTACAGCAAAATCTTTAAGCATAGGATTAGCCCAGTGCCATCCAGCCAAGCTGCAAAATAAAAAAAGCCTTTCACCACTCCAGGCACAGTATTACAGACTTGGACTAGTAACATATCATTCAAGCCAACCTGGAATGAGCAAAAGCAACCCCTGACTTGTGTTTCGATGTAATTTCATCTGCTCTGCTGGCGGAATTTTGCCACTCCGCCAACCCCGGGTGGTGGAGTGGAGTTTACCAGCATAATAAGTCACTCACAACTATTGAACATAATATTCACAAAATACATCTGTTGTGATGCTCTGTGCACTTGCAAAGAATACCTGCACTATTGTGTGTAATTTTATGACCATTTGCATAGCAGTCAATCTCCCTCTAGTTTTGCATCAAAGCTCTTCTGTTATAAGCGAACGTGGGAAAGAGCTCACATGCCAGCCTTGCCGTCTATCTGTGGGAATGGGTTGGTTACAATTCCTGCCAGGCTCGTGCCGGGTGAGAACATTCATTTCTAGGCACTCAGCGAATCCCCATTTACTGTTGGGCAGCAGATGAAATTTCCGAGTCTGTACAGACATCCCTATTTTATTTTTTGGCAGCCTAGAAGATAACTCACGAGCCACGTGCATGCTTTGAAAAGAGCACCTCCCAACAGGACTTTTTAGTTTTCCAATAAAATAAATGCCACTAGATTTCAGTCAATATTGCCTGTTATTCAAGTGTCAAGAGACTGAGCAGTTTGTTACGTGCACTATGTAATGGTGCTGTTAGATTAATCACTGAATTATCCGCACCATTACTTTCATCACTTATTTGCAGCTCTCATGCCTTCTGACTGGTGGGGGGAGGTAGAGCGCGGCGGAGTGCATTGATAGGGAGGCAGCGGATTCGGGGGTTCAGTGATGTGGGGGAGGGTGCACTCTAGTTCACAAGTGATCCCGGTAGAGAGGAAGGCTTGACAGCTCTGACCGCTCAGATGTCATGTTATGTTGAGAGGCTA
Source organism: Pleurodeles waltl (assembly GCF_031143425.1). Lineage (NCBI taxonomy): Eukaryota > Metazoa > Chordata > Amphibia > Caudata > Salamandridae > Pleurodeles > Pleurodeles waltl. The sequence continues at coordinate 548,463,861 of NC_090444.1, read as the reverse complement.
TGCCATTTCATATAAAGTTATGTTACATTATCCTGGTCGTGTAAAATCATGTTTTGTTCTGCCTTTCCATTTAAAACCATGTCAAATTATGTCATGGATATTCATGCAAAATGTTATGTCATGCCATGTCATGAACATTCTTGACATCTTTTGTCATATTATCCTATGCCAGGTGCAGTAATAATATAGGAGTTTTCTTGGCATCTACAGTAATACGCGTGATACTGAAGGAATGAGAACATCACAGCCGGATAACAATTTGTAGCATTTCGCTTCGGGAGATGGCTGTTAGAAATGTTAGCAAAATCAGTGGGATAGGATATTATGTTTATTAATGTGCATGGATATTTCTGTGTTTGATGTGACCATGATTCTCATATATGAAACTAAAGAGAGCATGGAAATCATACTGCTTTCATGTGAAACCCAGCGATAGTGTGTATTGGTGACGCTGCAGCAGCTGACCTCTATTTGGGGGAACTGATTGAATTTGTTACTTGTCTTGGTTGGCAGGCACCCGATTGGACTGTGTTTGAGGTAGGCCTGCAGTGCGACACCGGCAAGTTGTTTCTGGTGCAATAGAGATAGATGACCAGGGACGCTCACAGTGCAAGATGACCAAGTACAGGATCCCTCCATGAAGCTGGTGGTGAACGTCTGAGAAGATCGGGCACATACTGTAAATCTTTGTCTATTCTAACTCTTTACTGCGCAACAGTTCGTGTGAGTAAGAGTAATCTTCTGGGGACTAGATGATGCATATGATCATCATTTTGGGCACTTCTGAGATTGTTTTCATAGCCCACACCTTGAGAGGATGGCCACTTTAGTCAGCCTCGGTGATAGTAGGCTCACTGCAACCCCAGTGGCAGAAAATAAAGGTCCCTGTTGTACAAGGTCGGTGATGAAGGGTGCCACACGTGGAAAGTAAAGCTGCACTTGCCTACTCCATACGCTCGCAGAACTACACAGAATTTGGCAGAGTTTTTGGGTAACGCCATGGAATTTTGTGGACCGAAACCCTGTGAGCTCTGTCCAGGCCTAATTCAGATGTGTCACACTTTTGGCATAAATTCAGAATAATAGCACTCTAGGTGCTCATTAGAGCAATGTATTAGAACATTGGAATGGTGGGAGCTCCATTGAAGACAATGGAGTGCTCTAGGCTTCAAATGACTGGTAGAAGCCCGGAGCTTCAACATTCTAATGTTTGTCTCACAGCAAGAGCTTTGAACAAAGGCCTCACGGTGCCAGATGATCTTTTAACCCTCTCTGTGCTGCGTGAGGCCAATTTTTTATTTCTTAGACCATTCTGCCTCTAGTGGCTGAATGTTTTAATAGGTCTTATAGCCTGCCATAGCTGGGCTATCCCGGCCATTAAAGGCCCCCTCCCTTGTTATTACTGAAGCAGGCCTTTAACAGCTGGTATAGCCCACTACGATGGGTTTGAGGCTATTGTAAAGCTGCTGAATATCAAGCAGTTAACTGGCAGTCTGCTGCTGGTGTTTAAAGTGCATGTTTCAGTCTGCATATCAGAAGGTTTTAATGAAATAGAAAAGAATGATATCTGAGAACTCACTTAAAATGTGTTCTAATTTTTCTTTTTACAGCACTAACCATAAAATGAACCCCCTCATTTTGTTCCTTTCTAAATTAAATGTTTTAGGTTTTACCAGTTTTATTCATTCAAGATGACTTCAGGTGTGCCACACTATTGAAATATTTAAGACTGTTGGCACTCTAGTTATTCTTTAAAACACTCTGGGAGGCTGCAGTAGAACACAGGGGAATAAACTAACAGGCTGCCCCTGTTGGAAGTTCATGTTTTACTGAGGATGTCAGACTTCATTCTCCTATGGCTGAGAAAGATAGTGTAAATTTAAAGAAAATATTTAGGGGTGGATGGCGCTCTAGGAGTCCCGCTACATGGAATTCCGTCAAGTGGTTAAAAAACTCCACAAGCTCTTCAGAATACCTCCAGCGGGAGGAGTTTCTCTGGCATCCGTTTGTGCTATGTTTTTTACATTCGGATGCACGATTCGCATTCTTGAGTAGCAAATATTGCCTGAACTGCACCACGTGGTTCGCATGGGCAAGGCCATTTTGTTTTCTCTGTCTCTGTGCATGGTGCTGGGCCTATTTTTTTATCCACTCTTAATCTTTACCATCCCACCCTTTTCTAAATTATCCACCCCTCATTTTCTTTTACTTTATCAGTGTGAGTCTTTGTGTATTTTACACTTTTCTCATTCTTTTGTTAGTTTTGCAACTTTTCAATATTTTATAGTTTTTTTGCTTTTCCCTTTCCTTTTTTCTTTTTTCTAAATCTTTCTTCGTTGTTACTATTTCTTCCCCTTTCTTTTTCCCACCCAGTGCAATGGCAGAGGACCATAGAGGGAGTTTCGCCGCTGATGGGGCTGCTAGACTCTTACCTTGTGGGTGTCGGTGCCGCCAATGGGTGCAGCCCCATCCCATTTTCACTGAGGCAGAGGTTGCAGTACTGGTCTTTTTTTCCAGCGCCACCTCCATTCCATGCAGGGGTCCAGCAGCAGTTGATGCACCGTTGGGTGGGCATTATTGACCAGGAACAGAACTTGCTTGGCCATCTCAGCGTTGAGGTGTCAGGGCTTAGTGAGAAATCATTATTTATTTGTTGTCTGTGTTCCACAATGCTAATGTTTTTTCTAATAGCACTGCTGACTCTCAAAGGTAAGTTAAGGTTCTGTTTATTTATTCTGCGATCCAGTTTGATCCAGCAAGGTGATTCAGAGCTTCCTAATTGTACTCCTTGGTAAGGGTTTGAGCTGATTATTTGAGAAGCCATGCAGACAGAGACTCCACCTGCCGCGAAGAAGAAGATAGTGTTAGTAGTAGTAATAAGTATTTTCAGTGAGTTATCATTCCCTTCTCTGTGCCTTTCTTTATGTAGCTATGCAGTCCCCCCCAATCACAGTCTCCCAGTAATGTGCACATCATCATAGTATGTATGTGTTAGAAATGGGGTCTTTGGTGTGCAGTCAGGTTATCCCCTGGCCAAGCAAGGACCCTCACTCTAGTCAGAGTAAAGGAGAATCACACCCAGTCAACCCTGCTCACGCCAGCTCACCCTGTTGGTAGCTTGGCATGAGCAGGCAGGCTTAATTTCAGAGATACTGTGTTAAGTATTTGTACAAACACCCACAGTAATACAGTGAACCACTACAAAATGACAAAACAAAGGTTTAGAGAAACCGTTATTATTTTATCTAAATAAACAAGACCAAATGCAATAAAAATCCAAAATACACAGGTAAAAATTTGAATTTAGCACTTAAAAGCACAAAAATAGTTCATAGAGGCCCAAATGCTGCAAGTTGGTACTAAGCTGTGTCATGACAGAGTCATTTTCTACAATGTGATGCTGATGGCACCATTTATGGAGTCGTTTGACCCCTAGGTACAGTACCTTAGCAAACAAGTAGAAAACAGGCCAGTTCACGGAGTTGGGGAGCGAGGTGTTGCTGGATCTGATGCGGCTTTGGTTCCGGTGCTATGGGGCAGAAGGGCAGAGCCGTTGCGCAGCAGCATCGGGTTCTTACTGCAGAGCGGTGGAGGTGAAGTGGCGTCAGTTGTGATGTCGGTCACCTTGGTTACGGCAGTTGTGAAGTCACAATGCTGTGGGGCTACCTCAGGGGGTTCGCAATGACATCACAGGGCTGCCATGGCATTAGATGTCACCAACATTGCCCTTACGACAATCTGAAGTCAGCGAAGTCATGCGGGTTCAGGGGCTGCAGCGACGTGAAGCCTAAATGGTCGTCGGGGTCGTCAGACTTCTGCGAGGTCCACAACCTCGGGGCAAGCGGCGTTGCAATTCCAGGCAGCGGCGTCCTTTACAAAGTTGCACAGTATCGTCTGGTGTCGTTAGACAGATCTGTCTCTAGAAAGTCACTTCCAGGGGCCCAGGAACTGGAATGGCGCCCTCTGGCAAGCTGGAGTCCACAGCAGGCAGACTCAGAACTGGGCGGTGGAGCCTCTGCTGCCCCTAAGGCTTCAAAACAGGAGGCAAGCTCTACTTCAAGCCCTTGGAGCTACCTCTCAAGCAGGAATGCAAAACAAAGTACAGTCTGTGTCCTCTTGCACAAGCAGAAGCAGGAACTGCAAGAAGGCCCACCACAGCACAGTCACAAGCCAGGGCAGCACTTCTCCTCAGCTCTTCAGCTCTTCTCCAGGCAGAGGTTCCTCTTGAATCCTTGAAGTAATCTGATATTCAGGGGTTTTGGGTCTAATACTCATACCCCTTTCTGCCTTTGAATTAGGGCTACTTCAAAAGAAAGTCTCTGTTATTCACAAGATCCTGCCTTGCCCAGGCCAGGCCCCAGACACACACCAGGGGGTTGGAGACTGCATTGTGAAAGGGCAGGCAAAGCCCATTCAGGTGTAAGGGACCACTCCTCCCTCCCCTCCTAGCACAGATGGCTCATCAGGATATGCAGGCTACACCCCAGCTCCCTTTGTGTCACTGTGTAGACGAGAGGTGCAAACATCCCAACTGTCAAACTGACCCAGACGACAGGGAATGCACAAATAGGCAGAGTCACAGAATGGTTTAAGCAAGGAATGCCTACTTTCTAAAAGTGGCATTTTCAAACTAACAATCTAAAAAACAACTTCACTCAAAAATGTATTTTTAAATTGTGATTTCAGAGACCCCAAATTCCATATTTCTATCTGCTCTCTAAGGGAATCTACACTTTAATAATATTTAAAGGCAGCCCCCATGTTAATCTATGAGAGAGATACGTCTTGCAACAGTGAAGACTGAATTTAGCAGTATTTCACTGTTAAGACATGTAAAACACATCAGTACATGCCCCACCTTTAACATGCACTGCACTCTGCCCATGGGGTGCCTTACATGTGCAAAAAGAGAAGGTTTGGGCCTGGTAAGTGGGTACACTTGCCAGATTGCGTTCCCATTGCAATACTGCACACACAGGGACTGCAGTGGTAGGTTTGAGCCACGTTTACATGGCTACTGATGTGGGTGGCACAATCAGTGCTGCAGGCCCACTAGTAGCATTTGATTGTCAGGCCCTGGGCACCTCTAGTGCACTTTACTAGGGACTTACTAGTAAATCAAAGAGGCCAATCATGGATAAGCCAATTACACATCCAGCTGTCTGCACACACGGCATTTGAAATGCGTGCTGTCATTTCACCTAAAACGAAAGTGAACTGAGCTGATCAGCTCATTTCACTTTCTCTGCATCGGTGCTCGTGGGGCTATTTCAGGCCCATGAGCACCCATCTACACGGGAAAGGTATCACTGGAAAGAGGAGAATCCCCCCTTTCGAATGGTACACTTCCTTAGAGGATCCCTGCTTGTGGATTGCCGCTGGAGGACGATCCCAAGCAGGTATCCACTCCAATAGACCACAGGGATGGGGAGCGGCCCCTTGGGCAAGGGCTTTTAACCCCTACTTTTTTGGGGGTGCTATTTAGTCTTTCCAACCCCCTGGGTACAGATGGGGGCAATAGCCCCTGACCTGCCCCACCCTTGGTAGCAGAAAGCTCACTAGCACACCAGGGAATATATTTTTGTTATTAGTGTAGTGGTCCTGTCAATGCCCCCACCCCACATAAAATGGGCACAGTCTTTTTACCTCCTTGGGGTGCAGATGGGGGCAACAGTCCCCGTTCCCCCTCCACGGGGGGAGGGCAGAAAGTCTATTAGGCACCAGGAATTATTTTTTTGTATTAGTGTAGGGGAGGGGTCTGACCAGTATGGGCATGGAAAAACCCCCACCCTCAAAAAAAAAAAATGGGCATAGCCTTTTGCTTCTCTCCTGTGGATGCTACTGTCTTTCAAATAGAGGATGTTAAACAGTGTGTTTATTAAAAACACAAACACACACACAACCCTAAGCTTATTTTCTTAAATCTTTTGATTGGATTTGAACAAAGACAATATTTCACTTATCGTACAGGTAGTATTGTGTGTCTGGTGTGCTTCATCAGACAAGTGTCAACGTTCCAGTTGTCCATCAGATTCCTCTGTAGGACCACCATGCTTTTCATACTTTATCCTATATCTTGGGGCAGCCCGTCACTTGTAAATCACCTTTTCTGCCAGCATGCACTAGTCCAAGTCTCTTTCCTGGTCAGCTACTTCTGGGGCTGTTTTAGCTCCCAGTGTCTGACTATATTTCCCTTTGCCACTATAAGAGCCAAGGCAATTTTTCATTCCACCTCCTCATATGTTTTGCACAAACCATTCAGCTGTTTTGACTATGGGAGGCCTGCCATTCTCATCATGCAGTCTGGCTAGTTCTACCCAGTAGCTCTGCAGTTTCGGACATTCCCACACAATATGGATAAATGTGCCTACATGTCTATGTTCCCTTGCACACATCTGTGAAGTATTCCTTCCCATTTTGTAGAACGTTCTGTGCAGAATTCAGAGTTGAGTGAGCCTGAACCTATTCCTGATGGCGATTCCCTTGGGCCTCTGAGGGCCTCCTCCCACTCATCCTCTTCAAAGTCCCGTAGATTGTTTTCCCAGTCAGTTTTTACTTCTGCAGGGCTTCTGGGGAATTTGTATTTTTATTTTTAAGGATGTAGTGCCCTGGACCATGCGATCAGACATCAATCTGTCTTCTAAGGGGCCTGTTTCTGCCAGGGTGGTTGCCTCTCGTATGCAGGATCACAGTGCGCGACTTATATGCATGTATTTGAATTTCTCAGTGTCTGCCATTTGGTATTCCTTTCTGAGGTTCTCGAAGGGTTCCACATCTCCTACTTGCCAAAGGTTACTTAGGTTTGAAATACCTGTTGGTCCTGTTTGCTAAATCCCTCTAGGCTTCCCATTGCTTTTTAGTGTGTCAGCATCTCATAGCAGGGTTTGTTCTGTATGGATGCCCTTCCATCCCAGGAAAGCAGTCACCTCCCTTAAACTGTTGTCACTGTTTTGGTGTTGGATGGTAGCTTTTGTTTGAGGGTGGTCCTGTTCAACAATGCGGGGTGTCCCTTAGCTCCCATCAGATGTCTATCCACTGTGTGTGTTTGCAGCACTGGAGAATCCTGTGGGCAGTTGTATATGACCCCCTCCACCTCAGATATCCAGTAATATTTTTTAATATCAGCTGTGGCTATGCTCCCACCAAAGACTACCTTACTTAGTTTTGGCAGTGCAGTCCTCTGGGGGCCTCCACCCTATACTAGGAGCTGCAGTTCAGCCTCTATCTTGTGGAAGAATTCTATTGCTATGTGGAAAGGAGTTTTCTGAATAACATTTAGTAATCTGAGTAATGTCATTATTTTGAAGTGAGACACTGTGCCTTATAGAGATAGCTGGGGGAGTGCCAGTAGCTCATGTCTTTCCTGAATCGGTATGAGTCTGTAAAGGTTTACATCCAGGAGCCTGTCCTTATTCCTCTTTATGTGGAGGCCAGGGTATCAGAAGCTGGTAGTATGCAGTGAGTGAGGAGTTGTGGTGCGCTCACCAAGGGGGGCTATATCAGGGTCTTTCCACAGTTTATTTTGTAGCCCCATTTTTGGCTAAAGTTTTGGAATAGCTGATGTATTCTCTGTAAAGACTGTTCTGATTTGGCTGCATATACGGAGAAGTTTTTCTCCCAGGTTTTCACTCTTCTCTTGCCCCGACCGAGTGGGTCCTGGCAGACCCAAGTCATGAGGGGTTCCAGGACAAAAGCAGATAACATGGTGGAGAAGCATACACCCCTGTCATATACCCCTTCTCAACTGAAACGATGTGAGTATATTCCGTTGACTTTTAATGCTGCCAGTGCCTGTTGATGCAGGATGTTTATCCAGTGTGTGAAGCTGGAGCCAAACCCCATCTTTTTTAAGACCTCAAACATATAGGGTCAGTCTAGCATGTCATATTCCATCATTGCACTAAACTAAATTACTAGTGCATTTTACTGATTCTTATCTATAGACCCCAGTACTCCATACAGACACCACAGGCTGTGTTTGGTCCCTCTCTTGGGCATAAATCCAGGGTTGTTCTGGGTCTATCAATGTCAGGATTACCCGCTTGAGCCATGTTTCCAGAACCTTAGCTAGAGTTTTGGCCTCATCATTAAGTAGTGAGATTGGCCTATATGAAGCACATTCATCTGGCGGTTTGTCCTCTTTGGGTATAACTGCTACAATTGTCAACCTTTGGTCTTGCGGGAGGATTCCTGTTTTGTGCGTCTTTACAAACGTATTAAGCATATATCGTGAGAAATGGGAGAACAGATATGTTTTATAGAGCTCAATCGGGATACTGTTCGGCCAGTGGCTTTTCCCGATTGAGGTGTTCTAATGGCAGGTGCAATTTCCAAGGCATCTATTTTGTCCTCAAGCAAGTGCATATTTTCTAGTGAGAGCCCATGTAATTGTAAGTCTTGGGGGAAGCTCTTTATTGTCTTCTCTTGTCTTTTCCAGTGTGGACGTGTACGCTTTCTCAATGTGCACTGCAAATACCTTCGCTTTCTCTTGATTACCCTGCACCCTCACTCCCTCTTAATCATGGGTTCCAGGACCTAATTTCCAGCCAAATCTCTCTGTTCCAACCGTGCTTGCCTTGTAGAGTTTATGCTTTGATGCTTTAAGTAACGCTGTGAGTTTACGCTCTACAAGGTATCTAGGTTCCTGTGCTTCAGTAGTAGCCTGTGTTGTCAGTTCAGTCCTGTCATAGCAGGTGGCTTTTAGTTACGGGATTTCTATTTCAAACTTCATCAATCTGGCCTCCTTTTTTCCCTCCTTCATTTAGCCCAATACCCCTCACTATAGTTTTGTAGGCTTTCCAGCGGTGATTTCCCGACCTAGAGTTGTCTTTAAATTATTGCTCCTTGCCTTCCTGGAATTTTAGTGTCTAGGCTTTGTTCTTTAGGTACCAAGGATGGATGACACAAGGTCTTCTTTGTCTTTGCACTTTCTTTCTACCCTCCCTTGTACTTATGCCCATAGTGAAGAGAATTCCGATATGCCTCTTTCCAAGAGCTTGGCCCTGAGGAACTTCCTGTGTTTTGATGCTGTGTCAACAAATAGTCTATACAGGAAAAACTGTGTTGGGCCCCAGAGTAGAATATGCATTGTTTTTGCATTTAATGATGAGAAGGCTATATGTCTGTTGGCCTGAATGGTCCAAAAACCTCTGGCCGGGAGCCGGGGCTTGCCCATGTTGCTTTTGTGTTTCTCCTGTTCCAGTCCTCACTGACAACCATGTTGAGGTTGCTTCCCAGCACTTGCATGCTGGGGGCAGTGGTAGCAACAAGAATTCCTGGTCTGACAGTGCCTGTGTGTGAACTTTTGCTTGGAGGTAGGTGGAACAGAGGTTCAGTGTTACTCCATCCTATTGTCCTAATTGTACTGTATATCGCCTCTGTTGGTCAATCCACAGTTTTTGGGAGATAAACTGTGCTGTGTTTTTCAATAATAGACCCACTCCTTGCGACTCTGATGTGTAGCCTGGGTGGGCTATCATATGATAGCCATGTCTTTACTATGCATTTCTGTGGTTACCTTAAGATAGGTCTCTTGTAGCATTACAATATCATGGAAGTGTTTTTAATGTACTGCAACACTGTTCCTCTCTTAATCCAGTTGCCTTAGCTATTTATGTTCCAGGATAATACTCTGAGTGTGTCCTTGTGTTTCATGGGTTTATGTTTCTACAACCTTTAAGGGTCTTTGGGTCAGATGTCCCATCAGTGACCTATATTATGTAGCAGATGTGTTTGATCAATGTCTGAAAGATTATACTCTACCATTCCCTCCTACATCTCTCCTCTACTCATCCCAAGCCTCATCCTATTGTATAAACTCCCAACTAACACTTCTGGATTCTTCCCTCCTCTATTCCTCCATTACTCTAGTCAATCCAACTAACAAACTCACATATCCTCTGCTCAAATTAACTCCTAATAATACTAATATTGAACTCATATTTCCCTAAACTAATCCACTAATTCCTTTTAGGTTCTGGAGTAGTGTGCTACTTGCCAAAAAGCAATTTGACGCCTCGTCAGGGGTAGTAACCGCTATATAAATACTATTACAATACAATTGCAACATACATTTTACATAGGAGCACTTGCACTTTAACACTGGTTAGCAGTAGTAAAGTGCCCAGAGTAGCAAAATCAGAGTCCAGCACACATCAACAACCTGGGAACCAGAGGTAAAATGTTAGGGGTGACCATGCCAAGGATGCCAAGTGTAACAGTATGCATCTATGTATTGAAAAAAATGGAGGCTGAGTCGCCTCCATCAAAGGTGGTTGAGAGAAGCAAAGATCATTTGTTGCAATATGAATGCATTGATAGTCATGCGTAGTTGCAAATGTAGGGCCATATTTCTTTTGCAAGGCCCTTTGTGCTGCCGGAAGTCACATTTAGTGACAGTCCAGCTGCGCACAATGCAGGGCCATATTTACAAGGCTATGTAAAGGCACCCTGCATTGCTCCTCATGGCCTTGAAAATGTGGACTGAGTCAAAGTAGTGCAAGCTGCTGCATTGACTCACCCTGTGACAGGGACGTGTCACATGTAACACCCATGGCATTTGACACATTCCCAGATTTACAAGGTTTTGTAAACCTTGAAATGTGTCAAAAGCCTTTGCCTCCCCAGGGGAGGTATAAGGGAGATGCAGAATGAGGAGAAATACCTTTATTTGTCCTAGTTTTTTCCCTTTTCTATATGTGCTGCCATCTGCAGCCCACACAGGAAAAGAAAAACTCCTCTTGTGATTGTTTTTTTCGCTGGAAGGTGTCCCTTCAGATACAAAAACAATCATTCACCCAATGCAGGCACAGTTGTAGCATGGTACACGAGTGCCTACATTGGCTCATGGGAGCTCATTGTGCGTCTCTACAACGCAGGGGAAAAGGACAGGAAAGTTCTATATTTCTTGTAGGTGTGCCACATTTCTGCCCTTTTCTTATGATGCAGTGCAGCATTGGAAGAAGGACTTGCGGAACTGCCCTGCATCAAACGTTTGCAGATAATATGGCCCGTAGGTTAGGAAATTTGCCGTTGGACTTAGGAGTAGAAATTAGAAAAGTAAAAGTTGAGTCCATCATACTAGGCAATCTGATATAGAAAAGTACAATGTTACTGTGTTTGCCTCTGCTTGTCAAAATATTTTTGGGGAGATTAATTATACCACTAATATTTTTTTCATCTTCTTGATTTCTTACATTAGTAACCAGGGTGAGGAAGAGGACAACATCGGCAGTGGGTCCAGGAGTAAACTAGGGTGCCAGTGCCACCACCAGTGTAGAGGCTGGCGGATCTGCTGATCCCAGTAAGTCCGCCTGTTAAATTATTATCAATTCCCTAATTTTCACCTCTCCTCATTTTGAATATTTTTTCTTTTAGTTTTAATGTGCCTGTCTACCATTGTTGTACTTATTTTTGTTCTATGTAAACTTGGGAAAATAAATTCTAGTTGTCCCTGCATTTATCTATTTTTCATGTTGCTGTACCTGACTTCCTCTTGTATTTACTAGCTTTCTTATGTTTGGTCACTAAGCTTAGCTTTCCCTTCTCCCCTTATATATATTATGGACTGGTACTTATTACTAAGAGGACAGATTTTTAGGAAAGGTGATCTACAGATAAAATTGCATGCCCAAGTCAGATTTCTACGCATATTTGTGAAGTTTTTCTTTGCCTTTTCATGCCCATTTCATTTGCCAACCAAGACCTCACCATAGATTCTACTGTTTTTCCCAAAGTATTCAACTCCTTTGCTGTGCTTCAGTGACTTAGCTCTGCCCCTCTATTGCGAAACGTTTGTGGTTGATTTGTCTACCTGTCTTTTCTAACAACTGACAACATTTCCAAAGTGAATGCTAGAAGAGAGAACTGTGGTGATCTACTGTGATTATATTTTGTTCGAACTAAAATATGTAACTTTTTTCAAGCCACACCAACCACCAGTGCAGGGACCATAGGCAGCACTAGTGCTCTAGACTTGGCAGCAGTCAGAGAGGGAGAACTGGCTGCAGCAAGGATGGGCGCTGGTAAGTCATATTGCTCTTGCTCACTGACAGTTACTAATATACTTACTGCAAGGGTGTTGCTTGTAAAGCCTCTGGTCTAGCACTGCAGCTGCAGGACGATTTAAGATCTTAATGGCTTCTTCTCTCTGCAAATCAGCAGACAAAAACTCACAATGAACGGATGCTGCAAATGATGGCTTGATGGAAAAGCAAACAAAGGATGGATGGCTAAAAGAAAGTATGGGTGAAATGGTATTTGAGTGAAAGGATGTGTGGGTGAAAGGAAGAGATGTATAGGTGCAAAATCGATCAATCAATCAATCAGAGAATTTGTAAAGTGCACTACTCACCCGTGAGGATCTCCAGGTGCTAAGGGGGGGTGGCTGCTACTGCTCGAACAGCCATGTCTTGAGATGTCTCCTGAAGGTAAGTAGGTCCTTAGTCTGACACAGGTGGGCGGGAAGAGTGTTCCACGTCTTGGCGGCAAGGTGGGAGAACGATCTGCCACCAGCTGTTGTTCTGCGGATGCATGGGATGGTGGCGAGGGCAAGGTTGGCAGAGTGAAGCTTTCAGGTCAGGGTGTAGAATTAGAGCTGTCTGTTGAAGAATTCTGGTCCAGTGTTATGCACTGCCTTGTGAGTTTTAGGTGAGGAGTTTGAATGTGATTGTTCACGGGGAGCCAGTGTAGGTCTCCCAGGTGGGCTGTGATATGGCAGTGGCGAGGGATGTCCAGGATGAGGCAGGCGGAGGCGTTCTGGATGTGTTGCAGTCTTTTCTGGAGTTTGGCTGTGGTTCTGGCGTAGAGGGCATTGCTGTAGTCCAGCTTACTGCTCACGAAGGCTTGGGTGACTGTTCTTCTGGTTTCTGTGGGGATCCATTTGTAGATCTTCCAAAGCATGCAGAGGGTATTGAAGCAGGAGGAGGTGATGACGTTGACTTGCTGGGTCATTGATAGTGAAGAGTCCAGGATGAATCCCAGATTGCGTGCGTGGTCGGTGGGTGTCGGTCTGGTTCCCAGTGTGGCAGGCCACCAGGAGTCATCCCAAGCGGAGGGGGTGAAACCAAAGATGAGGACCTGAGTCTTGTCAGAATTCATTTTCAGGCAGCTGTTCTTCATCCATTCGGCAATGGCTATCATTCCTTCGTGGAGGTTGGTCTTCGCGGTGGCGGGGTCCTTGGTGAGAATCAGTTGGGTGTCATCGGCATATGAGATGATGTTGAGGTTGTGAGATCGGGCAATGTTAGTGAGTGGAGCCATGCAGACGTTAACTAGAGGGTTGGGCTGAGGGGTGAACCCTGGGGTACGCTGCAGATGATTTTGGTGGCTTCAGAGCGGAATGGAGGGAGGCGGACTCTCGGAGTTCTGCCGATGAGGAAGTAGGTGATCCAGTCCAGGGCTCTGTTGTGGATTCCTGCATCATTGAGGCGTGTGTGTAGGGTGTGGTGGCAGACGGTGTTGAATACGGCTGAGAGGCCCAGGAGGATGAGCGCTGCAGCTTTACCATTGTCCAGTACGGTCCTGAAATCGTCGGTGGTGGTGTTGAGGGAGGTTTCAGTGTTGTAATTGCTGCAGAATCAGGATTGGGATGGGTCCAGAGTGTTGTTCTCCTCGAGGAAACAAGTCAGTTGTTTGTTGATGATTTTCTCAATGACTTTTGCTAGGAAGGGGAGCAGGGAGATGGGCGGGAAGTTCTTGAGGTCCTTTGGGTCCGCCTCAGGTTTTTTGAGGAAGGTGTTGATCTTGGCATGTTTTCAACTCTCCGGGATGGTGGTGGTCTCGAAGGAACTGTTGATGATCTTCCAGAGTTGGGATGCAATGACATAGCTTGCTTTGTTGGAGATGTGGTGAGGACAGGGGTCAGAGTGGATGGTGTTCATGATTTTGATGGTGTCGTTGTCAATGACGTAGGTCCAGGAGAGTAGGAGGCTGGTGAGTCTGTGGTGTCGGTGTTTGATGGGGGGGTCTGAGTACTGAAGCTGTCATGGATGTCTACGATTTTGTGGTAGAAGAAGGGGGCTAGGGAGTTGCAGAGGTCTTGTAATGGCAGGATGTCGTTGACATTGGAGCTGGGGTTAAAGAGCTGCTTCAAGATGTTGAAGAGCTCCTTGTGGCTGTGTGCATTGTTGTCGATGAGTTATTTGAAGGCGGTTCTCTTGATGGTTCGGATGAGTTGGTGGTATCTGCGGATGGCGTTCTTGAAGGCTGTGCGGTTGTCCAGTGTCTGATCTGGTGCCACTTCTTTTTGAGTCTTTGGCATGATTGCTTAGATTCTTGGAGGTCGGTGGTGAACCAGAAGGTCTTTCTGGGTGGGTGAACGGATGGATGGAAGGGGTGAAAGGAGTGAAAGGATGCCTTGGTGGGTGAAGGGTGGATGGGTAAAAGCCGATACTTGGATGAGGAATGAGTGGATGGCAACAAACAATATATGGTTAAATAGATAGATAGATGAAAGCAGGGAGTTGATATTGGATAGTTGAGTTATGTGTATGGATTGACAGGTGGTTAAATATGGATGGTTGGATTGACATAGTGAAATATAGGATGAGAGAGTGTAAAGCTTCAATGGTGGGTTTCAAAGGGTGTATAGAATAGATGAATGAAAAGATGAATGTATAATTGCTTGGATCAAGAAATAAGAGAGCTGCTGTATAGAGGGATGTGTCTGCTGTTCACCTACTTTGCTTGGTTTGCATGGTTATCAAAGCTTTGGTTCAAAGAGGGGCACTTCAAATTTCCGTCTTCTCCCTTAACTCACTGTAGTTAAAGCAAGGCAGATATGTGTCCTTCCACCCATCATCATACCTCCCTCCCCAATACTTAATCACCACTGCTATTATGACATGACTGCAGCCTGTTTCAATACGGCAGCACAACAGTGTTTTCTGTGCAATGTACATCTGCTTCAGTTAATGCAGCATTTGCAAAGTTGTCAATGCATTGCAAACTTAAAAGTTGTGTTTTTTATCCCTCCCAGTGCCCACCCTGTCACCTCCTAGTACTTCAGTCCTTAATCTCTTTCCAAAGTTTTGTCCCAACCACCCAACATTTTTTAATAATTGCCACATTTATGTACAATTAATTAATATTTCATGGCTTCCATAACGGATTCATGCCAGTTCAAATTTTACCCTTTTGACATTTGTAAACTACAGTGAAGTATCTATGGGTAAAAAATGGCCCTGTGGCTTGTCGTAATTAGTCTCATAAACTTCCAGTGGCCCTAGGGACCAGCAATTTACTGATACTGTGCCACTCTACTTTCTAAAAAAGTATTTGTGCAGAGCACGGTTTATAATTTGTCGTTTTCCTTTTTCTTTCCTGCTATAGCTACTCCTGGTGGACATCATCCATCTCGCCATGATATTGCAGCCCAGCTGCGGTGGCAGAAGCTGGAGGGCATCCACAATGAATATCGGTGACCCTTCAGGAGGAGGAGGATGAGGTCAAGGAAGCAGTGGCTGTCGGTGCCGGCCCTTCCTCCTTCAACTGGCCACTAGCGCCTCCTTCCTCCCACTGGCACCACCATTGCAATCACCAGCCGGCATCAGCCCATTCCCGTTCCACCACTCCTGCCTCCCTCGTGCTCAGACTGCATTTTTCAGTACCACATCCTCCAACACCTTGCATGTTTATTTTGGTGTTCCAGTTTGCACTACTGTCTTTTAGTGTAGCCTGTATTTTAAATCTGCTAAAAAAGTGTACCTCATTTACTTATAACCTCACTGTATTGCCCTCTGCAACAATATTGTGTTCTAAGGGATGATTGCTGGTGCTAATTTTGCTTACAAAAACATAGATACACATAGTCAAGTAAGACAACAGCTTCTTTATTAGGAGTTATTTACTAACTAAACAAGTTAACTTAAATCCATAGCTCTTCTCTTACCTGAATAGATGAAGCAAGAGAGTCTTCTTACTGTAGAGGTTTTCCTAGGATGGCATCTTAAGGGGATTGTAGGTAGTAGTTTTAGCAGCAGACTAGCACATTAACAGGGGAGACAGAGATGTCACTCCCACCTATGTGAACTCTAACTGCAGGATTAATCATAGGGTTATCTATCACTATCAACTATATTGAAAGAAAACAGAGAGTTAGTAGGTTATTTTACAACATAACTTTAAGAAGACTGAGATCAGATTAACACAATGACAGTATTTGACACACAATAAAGAAGACCTGATAAGATAATAAAAAGAAAATAGTAATATCAACTCTTTCCGAGCAATGGTTGGGAGCTAGTATTTAAAAACTAAAGTTAGGAAATGGGTTTATAGTCAAGAGTGGCTGGACAAGGTTAAGCGTTTACCAAACACAGAACACAACAGACCTTAATGATGATGTTGATGTGGCCGGTGTGGAATATTTCTCAGGTGATAGGAGGTCATGCAGTGAGTTGGTGTCACTTTCACCACATCCACCCCAGCAAGTGTGTGATCCATTTATGGTGTAAATTTAAGTAATACCTTGATAAATCAGACAAGAAGAGTTTTAGGGGCTTCAATAAATGGAAGGGAAAGAGTATTTGATGAAAGGTGTGACAAAGACAAACACTATACAAAAGAAACCTTGACAATATTCATTGTTGAGCAGAGAAGCACACCATTATCAATCTGTTGTGGAAGGAAACAATGAAGGAATAAGTATGACACTGTTCAGTTAAATGCATTTCAAACAGTCCTTCTGCCCCAGAGAGGCCCAAGATATTATATCTCTAAATGTTATGTCTTCTAGGTTTGAAAAATACAAATTACGGGGGATTGAACTAAGGTAACCCACCCAGTTCTAAAAATGATGATTTTTAAAAAGGAAAATGATACTGTTTTGCCAAATTGGGCGGCACATCTCCATTCCTATTGAAATATCCATCTCTCTTGGGTGCCTGGTTGAAACTGTCTGGTAGATAAGTTGGAGTCTTGAATTTTCACCAATTGTTGTTCGTGGAGGACTAGGATTATCACCACACTGGAATTTGCCATTGGCACTGGCAGTATTCTAATCAGTGATCTTCTAGGGCAACCCTGCTAGGTGATGTAAACAAAATAGGAAAGGCAACAACATGTGAGGGAGGCAGGCATTGTCTCCAATGTCCTGAAGGGTATGTGGGGGCTTTGTCACTGCACATGGGTCCGACTCCAATCAGGGTGTAAATGTGAATATAACATGGTGGGGTAATATACATCCGATACAAAGATGATGTTTTAGAAGCTTTCTATTTTCACTAGGAACAAAAGAAAAAAACTTAAACGAGAATTTAAATGTTCTATGGTGGCACTGGCATACTTAGTTCGGGAAGTAGAGTTCATCCTCAAACTCTGGTAGTTCACCCAGAAGTTAGTCAGCTAACACTCTTGAATCTGACCAATCATCCTCTTCTTCCTCCTTTGTGTGTTTTGGAAATGGTGTAATAGGTGGCATAAAATGCTAGTTCATTTCGATCATGGTTAATCTCTCTATGATTTGAGGCAAGAGACTGGTCATTCTCACTGTAATAACTGTACCAGCTGAACTGAACATACGTTCAGCAGACACACTGGCTACAGGACAAGCCAGGGACTTTATTGCCAGCTTGCTGAGCACTGGCCATTGGTGCATCTTCCCACACCAATACACCGATTTGTTTTGGTCCACATACACCTCTTTCAGGTCAACCAGATACTCCTGGAACATCCTCTGAATGGTCATTGGTGCTGTCATTTACTCAACCACTTTTCCCTTCATCTCTGCATTGGTCTTAAGACCTGCCACTTGAAACCAAACCAATGAAGAAATTGGATCTGACTCTTCTGTTCCTGTGTTCACCGGTGTTATTGTTGATGGTGTTGGCTGCCATGAGACAAGACTGCCCAGTATGGAAGTTGAAAGCAGCACCCTAGAATTGTGGAGTGAGACTCTAAGTTCCAGGAATTCTTCCTCCAGTTCTCCGGCTTGCTCCTCAATCCACCTCTTGTAGTTTGAAGCGTCCCATTCAGAAAAGGGAATGAATGTGGGAGGATTTTCTTTGTAGTGTGGATCAGGTAGGGTGGCACAGATGTACTCTTTGGAGGAGATAATGTCATTCTGCAGCCTTGCTCTGCAAGTCCAGCGTTAGCTTAGGCTCTCAACCAAGGCATGCGCTTCTGGGTTTTTGTTCGCACCCGCAAATGCAAATCTTTCAGACACCTTCTTTAGCTTCTCCTGTAGCAGATGCAATAATGGGATAGCGTGGCCCATTTTACTGTCCTCTTTGTTAACTTCCCGTGTTAAAACCTCAAAAGGGAGCAGAATCTGTGTGAGGTACTTTACTAGGCCCCATTTGTCCGCACCCATGGTCATAGCTTTCCCAAATGCATCAGCTGCTCTTTCAATGACATAGGAATTGATGTATTTGGACTTCTCAAACACACTTTGCATACAAAAGGTTGTAAACTCTTCTCCGCGTTGGAGTGCTGAATTTGGGAACTCTGCGTTTCTCCACATAGAGCAAAGTGCCCAAATTTTACAAACTCAACCGGCGGAGCAGATTTCTATGCCCAGGCCTAAAAATATGCTCTCATTTAGCTTCTGGAGCATCTTCAATAATCTTTATGAGAAAACAGTTTTGTCTCAAACATGGGTCATGAAATTCCAGTAGTAGGCGTTTTCATAGGGTAAAATCACCTTAGAAAACATCACAGTTCTTAAAATAAGTATAGTAGCATCAACTAATGATTTATATTGTAACTAAACTAAAATCTGTTATCAACCTTTGTACGTTTTCCTTTTAGTGGCCCTCAAAATCTGCCTTTCACTACAATGCATTTCAATGGGGACCCTGCATCGGCGTCCTGTAAGTGCTGCCATGGCATGTTGTCCATGTTGTGGGCAGACAGTAAAGGGGGGATCCATTTGGGACCCTTATGAATTCCCTTTGGTGTCTAAGGGGGTTATTACAACTTTGGAGGAGGTATTAATCTGTCCCAAAAGTGACGGTAAAGTGACGGATATACCACCAGCCGTATTACGAGTTCCATAGGATATAATGGACTCGTAATACGGCTGGTGGTATATCCGTCACTTTACCGTCACTTTTGGGACAGATTAACACCTCCTCCAAAGTTGTAATAACCCCCTAAGTGTCCTCACCCTGTCCAATTACATATTATGTTTAATTCATTTTTAGGTACAACTCCCTGAGTCTTGTAATGGCTGCCAAAACATATTTTTCAGGTTGTCACCAACTAATTAAAATTGACTTGTCTTCTCTAAATTGGTCAATCAAAACATATCTGAACACCTACTGCCCAGATAGCTATATTCCTTTTTCCTTTAATATCTCAAAAACTACTGAACGGATTCACACAGAATAACTAAGAGCAGGATCTGTGGATCAAGATCTAGATTCCAGTTTGAGCTGTAGTTGTTTCGAAAGAAACTAAGGAAAAATGCATAGGAAAAATTGATTTTGGGACCCACTCTTTTTGTCTGCCCTTGCTTGACAGAACACCTTGAAACTTTCAAGAGAGCACCTGAAGTGAGTGGTAATCTAGTTTTGAAAATTTTGTGAAGATTCCTCAAACAGCGCCAAGGTTATTGGCAAAACAATAAAAGCTTTTCCTATGGAAACAAGGTATTAACTATAACTACCTACTGCCTAATGGAGACCAGCAGTAGGTAATGTTAGAGGGATGTTATAGTTAGGTTCTGAATTTACTCATAGAGTTCTTTCAAGTAACTGTAACTCATGCCCTAAGGTAACTATAAATCGCGCCCTCTCTATGCACTGCTAATTATCCCAGATATTACAGCAATGATGACAAATTCTTTGACGTCCTTAAAACTATAATTGACAGATTAGCAGTCAAATATTTGAAGAAAATGCTGTGCATGGTGGTGGCGCAAGTTATAGTTATCATAGGGGGCATGTTATATGTACTTGAAAGAACTCTAACTATAACTGCTGAATTTCTATGGTTTTGTATGAGTAAATTCAGAACCTAACTATAACGGCCCTGTAACCTTTGTTTTTTTCACTGAATGTCTATGTTTTATTTTAATGTATAGTTATTTTCATTACTATACATTAATCCAAGCACCGCTGCACGCAGCCTTTGACCGTACACGGTCACGGTGTGCCGCAGGACCTGCCCGTGCAAGCCTCCTATAACAACCCAACACTATGTTGCACACGGCCGAAGAGTTGGCCGCAGGGTTAGTGTTATAATCTCTTTCCAGTATCAGAATCAGTCGCTCTAGTGAGCCTAATCTCTGATGTCTATCTCTTCCATCTCCTAGTTCACCAGCAGTCAATATACCTCATTGTGTTGCCATATAAGCCTCCCAAAGCACACCAGTACTTCTGACTGTGTTGGTGCTTTCCTTAAAGTATGTTTTGCCTGCCTTCTGCAGCGTCTGAAATACTTTTTCCACTAGTAGTCACCAGGAGGCGATCTGCCAGTCCCGGAGTCCTTTAGCTCTGTTAGTGTTAAGTATAATTTGCAGTGGTGCATTGTCTGTTATGCCATGGTCCAAATAGTTGGCTTCTGTGAATCTACCAAGGGTATCCCCAGGTGTCAGGAAGTAGCCTAATCTGGACGACATGTCATGTGAGTGTGAGTAGAATGAGAACTCCATCTCCTGTGCATGCAAGGAGGGCCATATATCCTCTAGCCCTAAGCCTTTTTGGAGGCCTGTAATTTTCCCAATGTGCTATCTCCTTCCGGTTTGTTACTCTGTCTATCCAACTGGGGTTAAAGCACCAAGTGAAGAGTTCCCTCTAAGATAGTAAGTGCAGGTGGGAGTTCGTTGAGAAATTTTTCTACTTGTTGCAAAGTGGTAAATTGAAGGCCCGGTGGGCCATATACATTGAGGAAGGCGACAGTCTCTCCCTCTCATTCCCTGAGGCGGGCAGTGTAACAGCCCACTGTATCTAACCATGTGTGGAAGGAGAGTGTGTAATGGGATAGACTTCCTAATCAGTATTGCCACTCCTATTGATCCAGATGTGTCTATTTTTCAAAGGAGACCACTTTATATTTGCCCCTCCCCAAGGACTGGTGTGGGTGTCCATCAGATGGGTTTCCTGCAGAAACAGTACATCCGCTTTGTATCTATGGAAAGCCCCAGTGACCAGTCATCTTTTGACACAGGCTGTTAAAATTCCAGGCTATTATGGTGTAGTTCTGTGTCTGTGTCTTCATGTTACATGTGAGTCATGGCATACCCTTGATGCTGGAGCGCAGCTGGTGTGGTCTGACACTGTTGTCCCATTGCTTTCTCTATGTGTGTGCATGCGTCTGTGTTGAACGTCTCCAACTTGCCTCCCTCCCCACCATTATCTTGATCAGAAACCTGACCACTCCCCCCCCATGATATATATGCACCCAAAACTTCATCAAAACGTCATCAACATGAAAAATTTATTGGTTTCACAAATTTGTGGGGGGGGAGCGCTGACATTGTGGCAAACAGTTGTAGGCAGAATTACGGTTGTTTACTTCCACCCCTTCCAAATAGCCCATTACTTACAGTTTCCTTTTTGGATGAGTTCAGGTGCGGACCCAGCTCCACCCCTGCCCCTATGTCCTGTGCCATACCATAGTGTTACTAACAGTTCTGAAAGGTAAAACTGGAGGACTACCACTTTTAGATTATGTGATTGGCCATCATTAGTGTGACCACCAGCATTTGCCCTCCTTCAGTTTCTGACTCAGAATCCCCAGATTCAACGTTGTCTTCAGATGCAATGGTTCTCAATTTATTGTTGTCCAGTATATCTTTGCAGTTCCTGACCTTGGCCACTGCCCATTCTTGTTCCGCTTTTATCTGCATTTTGTTTCGGTGATGTTCTGCATCCCATGAGCATAGACCTTATTGTTCCAGCCAGGTCCATGTATCCAGTGCGGTGAAAAAGAAATTCACCTTTTCTTTGTGTACCACTCTGAATTTTGCAGGAAATATGAGTGCATATTTGAGGTCTAGTTGGCGGAACACTTTTTTTGACTGGCACAAGCGTACCCCTCTGCTTCTGGAACTGAGTTTTGTAGTCAGGATAGATGTTCACTTCCTGCCCTCCTATAAACAATGAACCATGCTTGTGTGAGATTTGTACAATGTTGTTCCGATCTCTACAGTTCATCCAGTGTATAATGATCAGATGTAGGGGTTGTCCAGAGGCTGGAGCTCCCGCTGGGAGTCGATGCGTGCATTCTACAGAGTAGAATCGTGCTGGTCTGCCTTGTAGCATTATTTTCTCTTGCCAACCTAACACAAATAGTTCAGGTTTTCACCCCTCCGCTCTTTCATGAACTCTGATCAGGCATATGTTCTGACTTCTGGACCTCCATTCTGTGTCTTCTAGATGGTCAGTGATCTTTATCATGTATTTTCTAATTACATGCATCATTGTGTGAGAGTCTGCACCATTCTAGCTTGTTTTCTGCCTCCATGACTGTTTCCAAGAGTTTGGTATGTTCTGTGCACAGCATGCCAACTTCATTTACTAATGGTGCAATCTTTGACTCTAAAGTGATGCCAAGGTGTTGTCCTGTGGCTCTTGGCTCAGTGTGTCATCTCCAGCCACTTCTAGGACATTTTCCGGTTCCTTCTCCCTCCCTGTCTTCTGTTTCCCTCATGCCTCTCAGTTGTGTGGCCTCAGTTTCACCTCCAGTACACAAACTGTGGCCTAATAGATGAGGGTGCCCAGGATCGGGGTGGGGGGGAGAGATTGAAATAATGGGGTACGTGTCCACTGTGAAGTGGGTTGATTTTATAGTCGGGGATATCTTGATGTGCAAACCTTTTTATATGTCCCACCTAACTGCATAACTCAGTCGATGCGGGTAACTATTTATTGGGGGGGCACAACTCAGTGTGGGTCTTCCTCCTCCACCCGCGGAGCCTCCCTCTTTTCAGATGGTCTCATTGCCACAGCCTGGGTATTGTGCTGTTTTCTTACTAGGGTGTGAGCTTCTCTTTTGGCTGCCTCTTAGAGTCCCTTGAGGGGAGCCAGGACTCACCGGCAATTTTCTTCATTCAATTAGTCACCCAGTGCGAGTGTCAGAAGGTTCCACTGTGCTACGGTCTCTGCACCGATTCCGCCTGGCTGTCACCACTGCGGGCCTCATCACTGTCGGGCCCTAGGTCTTAGGTGGGACCCGTCATTGTAGTCCTGGCAGTTGGGCTCCCCATAGGTCTACCACTGCCTCCCACCCACATGGAATGTCGGGCGGACAGTCCACAGTGCCTGTTGTAGTCAGGGGAACCCTCGTGCTGTGATATGCTCCCTCTGTACCGCTGCCCAGGGGCAGACCTCAATTTGCAGCTTGCCGTCTGCTGAGTAGGCTGCAGCAGGCCTCTGCTTCTCTTGTGGTGGGACTAGTCCTGGGTCCCTTCTTCCTGGCCAGGCAGATTGAATATTCAGTGATGTGCTTCCTTTATTTGTTCCGTGGGCGCAAAACGCCACGGGGTCAGGATTTTTGGTACTGGGGCAGTTTGAGTGAGCAGAGCTCAGCCACACACAATTGCCTCCATTGTTTGCATAACCACACCCTCCTGATTTGTACTTCTGGCCCCCAATATTATGAGACCACGAAGATGCCCTGTTTCCTTTTACATTGACAACATTGCCAGCTTGCACAACATAATGCAGTTTCGAAATTAGAAGCACACTTTGACCTATCAAATTGCTGAGGGGACATTAACTGGAGTGCAGTGTGAACCTAGCCAACGGCTGCCTTTTACCAACATAACAGTGAACAAAATACATCACATCATTGATAATATAGGCCCTGATTCAGAGTTTGACAGATGGGGTCACTCCATCACAAACGTGATGGATATCCCTTCCGCCATTTTATGATTTCATAATATCCAATGGGAATTGTAATACGGAGGATGGGATAGCCGTCACATTTGAGACAGAGTAACTAGCCCACCAGACTGTAAATCAGGCCCATGGCTTAAGAAGAGAGAGAATTACCACTCGATGCAGTAGAACTTTGTTAAGTATGTTGACTAGCACATCCACAGTGAAAAAGCCAGTTGAGGCTCCTCCATTAGGGCGGAGGAGCGTCACCCCCCCGCCAACAGCACCTGCTGCAAATCCTTTAGCAAACGAAATGATAAAAAAATATGTTTATTATCGTTTCATTTGCTAAAGGGGCGAGGCATTGGTGATGACGAGATGAGGGTAGCGCACTGTGCTCTCCTCTCACTTCGCATGTATGTTTGGCCAGCCGTCTCGGGCCGGCCAAACATACATGCGCAGTAGGCTCTCTCCAGCCCAGCAACACAGTTGCTGGGCTGGAGAGAGCATGCACATGCTCCCAGTCTGCCTGGGAGTGCCCTGGCTGGCCACCCACAGCCAATCCTGCTGGGACCTTGTGCCTGCCTGCAGCGATGGGAGAGGAGCGGCGGAGAAGCAGGTAAGTGATTAATTTTTTGTAAAATTAATTTATACCCCCTCCTCCCGGTGCATCCCCTTGCCACTCCACCCCGCACGCCCGGCGCCGCCCCGCCCCAACAAAGCCCAGCAAGCCGCTCCTAGAAAAGGCGCAACTCATGATGAAAGAAGGGTCGCCAGAACAAGAGGAAACATCACATGACATTATGGCCCTCATTCTGACTCTGGCGGTCGGTGATAAAGCGGCGGCCAAGCCGCCAACAGGCCGGCGGTCTAAAATATGGAATTCTGACCCTGGCGGGAACCGCCAACACAGCCCGCCGTATTAACACTCCGCCCGCCACGGCGGTACAAACAAACAGCGCGGCGGTTCCCGCCAACAGCCAGGCGGCAGACAATGTACCGCCCACCCTATTACGACCCACCAATCCGCCACCTTTTCCGGGGCGGGAGCACCGCCGATAAGAACACGGCGGAAACAGACTACGAACGGGAAAACGCTCACCTCTACGCACTCCACGCGAGATTCCGGCAGTATGGAACCAGAGTTGCAGGTCATCCCCGCACTCCTATACCTGCTCATATACCAGGAGCACGCCCGGCGGCGCGGAAGACATCGGTGAGTACTGCACCTACGACACAGGGGAGGGAAAAGATTACCGGCACACACCCACCCACCCACACCCACTACAACACACACATCAATGCATTCCCACAGATCACTGTCACAACCCACAAACCACCCCCCTCCGAAATAATGCAAAGACCAAAAGAAGAGATCATAAACGGGCAGATATATTGAAATATGTACACCAGTAATCCCAATAAATAAATAAACTATGTACAAAATATATACAGCTACTAAATGTAGTCCAACCACTGTCCGTGGATCACAGGGGTCCTGTGCAAAGGGGCAAGGCCCAGTCCCACGACAAGAACTCCACGGAGAGAACACTGCAGGGGCATCAGAAAGAAAATAGGACAGGCACCTCAGGGGGAAGGGAAGGGGGGGCACCTCAGCCACTTGAGTACACGACGCCAGATCCACGAGGGGACTCCATGACCACTGGCCCATCCTGGGGAGAGCAAAGCCACAGTCCAAACAGTCCATACAGTGGGTGGCCTGCCCACTGGCCCATCCTGGGGAGAGCAAAGCCACAGTCCAAACAGTCCATACAGTGGGTGGCCTGCCCACTGGCCCATCCTGGGGAGAGCAAAGCCACAGTCCAAACAGTCCATACAGTGGGTGGCCTGCCCACTGGCCCATCCTGGGGAGAGCAAAGCCACAGTCCATACAGTCCATACAGTGGGTGGCCTGCCCACTGGGCCATCCTGGGGAGAGCAAAGCCACAGTCCAAACAGTCCATACAGTGGGTGGCCTGCCCATTGGGCCATCCTAGGGAGAGCAAAGCCACAGTCCATACAGTCCATACAGTGGGTGGCCTGCCCACTGGGCCATCCTGGGGAGAGCAAAGCCACAGTCCAAACAGTCCATACAGTGGGTGGCCTGCCCACTGGGCCATCCTGGGGAGAGCAAAGCCACAGTCCAAACAGTCCATACAGTGGGTGGCCTGCCCACTGGGCCATCCTGGGGAGAGCAAAGCCACAGTCCAAACAGTCCATACAGTGGGTGGCCTGCCCACTGGGCCATCCTGGGGAGAGCAAAGCCACAGTCCAAACAGTCCATACAGTGGGTGGCCTGCCCACTGGGCCATCCTGGGGAGAGCAAAGCCACAGTCCATACAGTCCATAACAGACCCCACTGCCACTGGAGGAGGCAAGTTGGCCAGAGGACATCCTGCAGCCCTGCCCGAGATAGATCCTGCCCTGCCACGTCTGCCAAAGGGCCAGCGGTTCTTGCCTTGAAGGGCCCAGTTCAGCGCTCCTTGCCTTGAAGGGCCCAGTTCAGCGGTTCTTGAGACGGCGGGGCCCAGTTCAGCGGTTCTTGAGACGGTGGGGCCCAGCGGAGCGGTTCTTGAGACGGCGGGGCCCAGTTCAGCGGTTCTTGAGACGGCGGGGCCCAGCGGAGCGGTTCTTGAGACGGCGGGGCCCAGTTCAGCGGTTCTTGAGACGGCGGGGCCCAGCGGAGCGGTTCTGGAGACGGCGGGGCCCAGCGGAGCGGTTCTTGAGACGGCGGGGCCCAGTTCAGCGGTTCTTGAGACGGCGGGGCCCAGTTCAGCGGTTCTTGAGACGGCGGGGCCCAGCGGAGCGTTTCTTGAGACGGCGGGGCCCAGTTCAGCGGTTCTTGAGACGGCGGGGCCCAGTTCAGCGGTTCTTGAGACGGCGGGGCCCAGTTCAGTGGTTCTTGAGACGGCGGGGCCCAGCGGAGCGGTTCTTGAGACGGCGGGGCCCAGTTCAGCGGTTCTTGAGACGGCGGGGCCCAGCGGAGCGGTTCTTGAGACGGCGGGGCCCAGTTCAGCGGTTCTGGAGACGGCGGCCGGTCTATGGCCAACTGCTAATTGCCTGGTGGTGCCCTCCTGGGCAGCGGGGATGGTGCTCCTTCAATGCCCACCTGGGCTGTGGGTGGTGGGGCCCTCCTGGCCAGCTGGGCTGGGTCCTCCCTGGGCAGCGGCTATGGGGGTGGTGGGCTCTCCCGGGGCAGCTGTTCCGGTTCCTCCCGGGGCAGCGGCTATGGGGGTTGTGGGCTCCTCCTGGGCAGCAGGCCTGCTGCCTGACCTCTCCGACTTGCTGCCCTTGCCCTCCTTAGTCGTGGGCCTGTGGCCCTTTCCTCCCTTTGGAGCTGTGGCTGGTGACTGTCTCTGGGTGGTGTCCGGGGGGGATGTAGAAGGCGGGCTCCTGCGGCGCCCCTTCCGCCTTCTGCTCCTCTTCCCAGGGGGTGGGCTGGCTGTCCCCTTGCTGCTGGGCGAAGATCCAGACATGCGGGCTGGCGGGCTCCAATACCCCTGCACCCTTGTCAAGGGGGCTGCAGGGCTGGTGGTGGCTGAGGTGCTCTTCTTACCCCGACGAGAAGGAGGGGGGGGCTCAGGGTCAGGAAAGAAGTTAGTAGTGGCGAGGAAGAGCTTCTTGGGACAATGGAGAGTGGTAGGTACAGTGGGAATGGGAGTGGAGGGAGAGGATGTGGTTGTAGGTGAGTCACTTTTGCTGTCTTTGGGTGCAGGTGCAGGAGGGATAGGCTGTCGTGAGGTGGATGGCTGTTGGGTGGGTGGGTGGCTGCGTTTGTGTGGTGTGGAAGAGGGGGTGACAGACACAGTGGGAGAGGACACAGGGGACGTGTAAATGGCAGTGGGGGTGGTGACTGCACGTGTGCGGACTGGAGTGGAGGGTGTGCTGGTGATGGAAACACTGGCTGATGGTGAGGTGAATGGAGGTGTGAGTGTAGACGTCACAGGGAGGGAGGAGGGAGACGAGGAGGTGGGGGTCACAGAGGTGGTAGTGACTGTTGGCATGTCTGCATCGGAATGTTGCGTGTGTGAATGTCTGCGTGATCTGTGGTGCTTATGTTTGGATGAGCTTCTCTTGGGTGTTGAGGTGTGTGCAGGCTGGTCTGATGGTGTGGGTGGGACAGGCAGAGGAACAGGAGACTGGGAGGAGGGAGTTAGTAGAGGCAGGCAGGAGACAGGGACAATGGCTGCCGTCAGTGCTGAGGCCAGAGCCTGGAACGATCGCTGATGGGCAGCCTGACCCGAATGAATGCCCTCCAGGTACGCATTGCTGCGATGAACCTCCCTCTCCACCCCCTGGATGGCATTCAAAAGGGTAGTCTGCCCAACAATGAGCGTTCGGAGGAGGTCAATGACCTCCTCACTGAGGGCAGCGGGGGTAACAGGGGCAGGGCCTGAGGTGCCTGGGGCGAAGGAGAGGCCCGGCTTCCTGGCAGAGCGGGCACGGGGCGAACGCTGAGGGGCTGCTGGGAGGGCGGAGATGGTGCGCTGGGTGGCGGCTGTACCTGTAATGGCGGGGGGCACGGATGGTGCCACCCCCGCAAGGGAGCCCCCTTCCGAGGACGTGTCCGTGTCGCTGCAGGGTCCAGTCGTCCCCGTCGTGGAGCTCCCCTCGCCCTCCGTCTCACTGGTCCAGTCTGACTCTGTGGCATGGCCCTCCTGGGCCATGTGAGATGCAGCTCCTTCCTGCCCCAATGCCACTTCTCCTCCACCTGATGATGCTGATGCACACAAGCACAGAAAGACAAACAAAAAGGGGGGGGGAGAGAGAAATAAAGGGATATTGAGTACATGGATCTCCGGTACAGTTAGCGGACATGACAGACACAGATGCCCCCTGCACTAAGTTGCGCACTTGGGGTCCGCTACGCATTCCGTGGAACATGCCCTACACGCCTAGAGTTGACAACTGCACCCATGGATGACACGGCCCAGGGATGGCTGTACTGACAAACTACTGAGGGTGGTGGCTGGGGACACAAGGGCTTACGGGGGTGCCCAGCCTACAGATATCGCCCTGGCCTAGGGGGACCCCCAGCCCTCCTCCCCCACCCAGACACCTCCACTGCGCGACAACAGAGTAGATAATGCTTGTACTCACCCCCTTGTGTCTGCTGTGCTGCCCTCACGCGCCCATCCAAATCAGGGTAGGCCACCGCCAGGATCCGGAACATCAGGGGGCTCAGTTGACGGCAGGCACCCCGCCTACGTTGGGAGGCCATCCCCAGCAGAGACTCGGCGGTCTTCTTGGTCCCGCGGCGGATGTCCTCCCACCTCTTGCGGCAGTGGGTGCCCCGTCGATGGTGGACCCCCAGGGTCCGGACTTCCTTGGCGATGGCACGCCAAATCCCGATCTTCTCATGGGCGCGGACCTATGTGACACGTACAGGGAGGGAGAAATACCACGTTCAAGTTTGTCAGCATTTTCCTTGCCAGTGGCCCAACGCACCCCATCCCCGCCAGGCCCCCCGCCATGCCCCCGCCATGCCCAACATGCCCCCCCATCCCCGCCAGGCCCCCCGCCATGCCCCCCGCCATGCCCAACATGCCCCCCATCCCCGCCAGGCCCCCCGCCATGCCCCCGCCAGGCCCAACATGCCCCCCATCCCCGCCATGCCCCCCGCCATGGCCAACATGCCCCCCATCCCCGCCATGCCCCCCGCCATGCCCCCCGCCAGGCCCAACATGCCCCCCATCCCCGCCAGGCCCCCGCCATGCCCCCCGCCATGCCCCCGCCAGGCCCAACATGCCCCCCATCCCCGCCATGCCCCCCGCCATGGCCAACATGCCCCCCATCCCCGCCATGCCCCCCGCCATGCCCCCCGCCAGGCCCAACATGCCCCCCATCCCCGCCAGGCCCCCCGCCAGGCCCCCAAGCCAGCCAGTGGCCCCAAATCCAGATTGAATTAAACTCACTTGTTGGTCTGGAGGACCGTAGAGTAGCGCATACTGGGGGAGGACCCCATCCACAAGTTTCTCCAACTCCTCTCCAGTGAAGGCAGGGGCCCTTTCCCCAGGTGCAGCAGCCATTGTCCCTTCCAGACCGAGGTCACAGCAACACTTGCAGTATAGGTCCTCTCCTGTGAAAGTTCAAGTCGCAAGTGGATAAGTAGATAGAAAATGGCGGTCACGTCCGCGGCGGTGCGTACCGCGGCGGTGCGTCCCGCCACCGCCGGCGCCCTTCGCCATTGGCTCCTGAAACCCATAGGCTTCAATGTTAACCAATGCGGCTTGGCGCTGCGGTCTTCGCCCGCCGCCCGCCGCGGTGTGCCACGCCAGCGCATTGACCTCACATCCCATTGTCACACTTCACAGGTCAGGCAGCCGCCATTTCCAGGGCCCACATGGCTCAATTTCAACAGCGTCACACAGGCCTAGGCCTTGCATAGCCACTCAGACACGCCATTCACTGCATAGAGAATCATTTACTGTGCTAGCTGTGAGTACGTACCTGTGGGTTGCTTGACTGTGTGCTCCATGTTGTCCTTCCTAGGCACCGTCCGCTGGGTTGGGCGAGGAGACGGATGAATCCTCCCGTGTACCGACCGCTGGTGGACCTGTCGACAATGGAAGAACGCCACATTATCCTGACCTACCGTCTTAACCGTGCCACTATCCATGAACTGTGTGCCCAGCTGGAGCCCGACCTGATGTCCCCCATCCGCCAACCCACAGGGATTCCCCCTCTGGTGCAGGTCATGTCAGTACTCCATTTCTTGGCAAGTGGGTCATTTCAGACAACCGTGGGAATTGCTTCTGGGATGTCTCAGCCCATGTTTTCGAAGGTGTTATCCAGAGTGTTGTCTGCCCTGATGAAATCCGTGAGGAGCTACATCATTTTCCCTGAGGTGGGCGAATTGGCTACAGTGAAGGGTGATTTCTACGCCCTTGGACATATTCCCAACGTCATTGGTGCCATTGATGGGACCCATGTGGCTTTGGTTCCCCCAAGAGACAGGGAGCAGGTGTACAGGAACAGAAAAAATTACCATTCAATGAACATCCAGGTGGTTTGTTTGGCTGACCAGTACATCTCGCATGTAAATGCCAAATTCCCAGGGTCAGTGCATGACGCCTACATCCTCAGGAATAGCAGCATCCCTTACGTGATGGAACAGCTACAGAGACACCGAGTATGGCTAGTGGGGGACTCTGGGTACCCCAACCTGTCGTGGCTACTGACCCCAGTAAGGAATCCCCGGACCAGGGCAGAGGAACGGTACAATGAGGCCCATGGGCGTACTAGGAGGGTGATCGAACGCACCTTTGGCCTCCTAAAGGCCAGGTTTAGGTGCCTGCATATGACAGGTGGATCCCTAATGTACTCACCTAAGAAGGTGTGTCACATCATCGTGGCCTGCTGCATGCTTCACAACCTGGCTTTGCGCCGCCAGGTGCCTTTCCTGCAGGAGGATGGTCGAGACGGTGGTGTTGTGGCAGCGGTGGAACCTGAGGAGAGTGACGAGGAGGAAGACGACGGGGCTGAAACAGACAACAGGGACAGAGTCATTGAACAGTACTTCCAATAGGACACAGGTAACATTTCAAAGATAATTTAGTAAATGTTAACTACTCTCCTGCATCTCTGCTGCCTGTCTATTTTCCCCAGTGTATGATGACTGAGTTGTGGCTTTTCCCTCCCTATTTCAGATCTGGGGTCCCCACTACGAGTCCTGTGCTTCGTTTCCCCATGGACTACAGCTTTGTGGCAGCTGTTTGTTGACTTCACCATGTACAAGGACATATTTGCACTGTCATGTCAATTACAATATATTGAAATCACAGCCAGACTCCAAATATTTTGGTGCAAAATAGGTGTTTATTTAAGTGCTCAAAATGGGATGGGTGGTTTCAAGTGGGTGGGGGCTATGGTGAAGGAATGTCCATGGCAGAGTCCAGAGTAACAGTCACACAGGTGCATTGTCCAGAGGCCTGTGGAGAGATGGAGCATGGGCAGTTCAAGGATGGACAGGGTGACAATGTGGGACAGTGGGATGACATCAGGTGGTATCCATTGCTGGCGGGGGTCTTGACATCCTACTCTGTCTTCTTGCGAGATCTCAGGGCCCTCTTGCGGGGTGGTTCTTCTCCTGCAGGAGGTGGGGGTCTGGTGGGCTGCTGCTGTGCGGGGGCCTCCTGTCCACTAGCGCCGGCGGAGGTGGTTGGCTGTTCTTGGTCCAGGCTAGTGGCAGGGGCCCTTGGGTGTTGTTGAGTGTCCGCCCTGGTGTTGACGAGGTCCTGCAGCAGCCCTACCATGGTAACCAGGGTGGTGTTGATGGCTCTGATGTCCTCCCTGTACCCCCGATAGTGTTCCTCCTGCAGTACCTGGATCTCCTGGAACCGGGCCAGTACCGTCGCCATCGTCTCCTGGGAGCGGTTGTATGCTCCCATGATGGTGGTGAGGACCTGGTGGAGAGTGGGTTCCCTGGGCCTCTCCTCCCCCCCCTGTCGCACAGCTGCCCTCCGAGTTCCCCTGTTTCCCTGGGCCTCTGCCCCCTGGCCGGTGTGCCCACTACCACTGCCCCCAGGTCCCTGTTGTTGTTGGGGTGGTGGGTTATCCTGGGTGCCCTGTAGTGGTAGACACACCGCAGATTGACGCGCCCTGGAGACAGAGGCATGGGCCCGCTGGGTGGGAGCTGTGCTGGTGTTCCCAGAGGGGTTTGGGTCTGTAGTGGCCTGGGCCTGTGTGAGGGGAACCGACTGTCCATTGGTCCCCGATGGTCCGGGCTGGTCATCGGTGTCCAGGTCGACAGAGCTGCTGTCATCGCTGACGGCCTCTTGGGTGGGGGGTGTGGAGAATTCTGGCCCCTCCGCCGCGGTGTGTTGACGGTCGGGTCCTGCAGGGGTATAGAGGTATGGTTATAGTTTCAATGTGTGGCATATGGGTGTATCTATGGGTTCTCGTGTCCCCAAGTGCTGGCATTCGTGTGTGGGGGCTTTGGTGAGGGTGGCTTGTGGGGGGGATGTGTATATGCATTGGGCATGCTTTGGTGATGGGTGTCCATGCTTAGTGGACGCATGCAGGCCTAGCTTTTGGGATGTGTGGGTTGTGATGGTGAGACATTGGCGGGGAATAGGTGTGCTGGGGGTGGGGGTGAGGATGGTGGTGGGGTGGTGAGGATGGTGGTGGGGGTGAGGGTGGGGGTGAGGATGGGGGTGGGGGTGAGGGTGGGGTTCGAGGATGGGGGTGAGGGTTGGGGTATGATTTGGCATGCAGGTGGGGGGGAAGCAGTATTGAAGCTTCAACTTACCAGTATCCATTCCTCCGCTGACTCCTGCGAGGCCGTCAGGATGCAGGATGTTCAAGACTTCCTCCTCCCATGATGTGAATTGTGGGGGTTGAGGTGGGGGTCCTCCGCCAGTCTTCTGCACGGCGATGTTGTGCCTGGATACCATGGAACGCACCTTCCCCCGTAGGTCGTTCCATCGCTTCCTGATGTCTTCCCGATTTCTGGGGTGCTGTCCCACTGCGTTGACCCTGTCGACAATCCTCTGCCATAGCTCCGTCCTCCGGGCAATGCTGGTGTATTGTATCTGTGTGCCGAACAGCTGGGGCTCTACCCGAACGATTTCCTCCACCATGACCCTGAGTTCTTCGTCTGTGAAGCGGAGTTGTCTTTGGGGTGCCATGGGGTGGTGTGTATGATGTGTGGGGTGGAGTATGTGTATTTAAGTGAGTTGAGTGTGGTGGTGTGTGTTGTTTTGTGTGTGGATAGTGTGTGGGTGATGGTGTTGAGTGGCTGTGGCTGTTAGTTTGTGGATGCTGGTGTCTCGCTCTGGCCTTCTTTCAGTATTTTTTAGCGTAGGGGTTTGTGGGTGATGTGGGTGGGTGTTTTATATTGTATTGTGTGTGTGGGAGTGGTGTGTGTATGTGTATCAGGTGTGTGGGATTCAAATCGTCCAATGTGGCTGAGTTTTGTTCATTTGTGTGTATTCTGACCGCGGCGGTGTGTCCCGCCAATGGAATACCGCGTTTGAATGACCGCCGCGTGGATTTGTGGGTCGTAATGGCATGGGCGTATTTCTGTTGGCGTGACGGTGGAGGTTTTGTCACCTCCACTTTTCCGCCGACCGCTGGTCTGGCGGTCTGTTGTGGCGGTCGGATTTTCGGAGGTTTGCCTTCTGCGGGTCAGAATGACCGTGGCGGGTTTCCGCGACCGCGGCGGGATTATGGAGGATTTCTGACCGGCGGTAGGCGCCTTTTACCGCCGAGGTCAGAATGACCACCTATGTCTCACCAATGCACATTAAAGTAATTGTCGAGCAGTTAGTATTGACTTTGAAAGTGGGAATCAAACAGCAACTGCACATCTCTAATTCGTGACGCTTCAATTACAGTGAACTGGAAACTCAGCTTTGTCCTGGAAAACATAGGAAGAAACTATAGTGGTATTAAGTGGGGTGTTAGGATCTAGATGTATGGTGAGCGTGCTTTGTGGTATGTGGGATGACATAGTCCGTGGGAAAATGGAAACAGGCCGTTGTTCCTCTACGTTATTACGCAGTGACTTATTTGTCACAGAACTTTATGACTCTGATGCTGAAGGCGTAACACAAGTATTGCAGTTTGTCTCAAAGATATCATCGTTCAATTGCCTATACTCTACACTACTTGTGCGTGTACCTTCAAGCATCACATATTTGAACTGATAATACAGGGATTGTAAAAGTGCTCCCAGTGTCTGGCCACAAAGGGCCAGATGTAGGTAGGTATCCGATTGCGACTTGCAAATTGCAACTCGCAATCCGAGATGCAGAATGGTGTCTCAGACACTTTCTGCGACTCGCTATGGGGTCGCAAAGACCCACCTCATGAATATTCATGAGGTGGGTCGCAGTTTGCGACCCCATAGCGAGTCTAGGCACTCATGGGGATGGTGGCCTGCTGGAGACAGCAGACCACCATGTCCGTGACTGCTTTTTTAATAAAGCAGTTTTTTTTTTCTCTTAGCAGCCCGTTTTCCTTAAAGGAAAACGAGCTGCAAAAAGAAAAATTGACGAAACCATTTGGTTTCGTTTTTTTCCGAGTAGGCAGTGGTCCATAGGACCACTGCCTGCTCTGAAAAAATATTTTTGTGGGCATTCACAAAGGGGAAGGGGTCCCATGGGGACCCCTTCCCTTTTGCGAATGAGTTACCATCCACTTCAAGTGGATGGTAACTGTGAGTTGGTTTGCGACCGCTTTCGCGGTCACAAAGCAACTCTACATCGCGATGCGGTCGCAAATAGGAAGGGAACACCCCTTCCTATTTGCGAGTCGGAATAACATTTTGCGAGTCGGTACCTACTCGCAAAATGTGATTCTTCATCGCGTTCAGCCTTTTGCGCCTCGCAAACTGCGTTTTTCGCCGTTTGTGAGGCGCAAAAGGCTTCCTACATCTGGCCCAAAGCCCAGTAGGAAGAGGCTATCGATGTTGAGGCCCTAATGACACTTTAGTAATCCTGAAGTACGACTTAAATACTGGTCTCATTCTGCTGACCAGCTAAAGTAACAGGCACAGCATGATTGACAGCGTTGATAACTCCGTGCACGCATTTTACTGAACAATATTAGCAGTGTGCGAAATTCCCCTATTTTATTTTTGCATAATTACGCAAAAACATGTGCAATTATTCTGGCTATCAGCAATTTATCTTAGTGCAAAATTCACCCTCATGTCCATTTTGGACTCAAGTATGCACTTTAAACTAAAAGAAAAACATGTGGAGAAAACTGAACTGCACCGAACAGTTGTTCGTGTTCTGTTAGTTAGAAAATTACCTGTGATTTACCATTTTCAGCATGATGATATCAGTCCTCTGCACTTACACCCCAGCTCCCACAACCATCACTGGATCGGGCCCACAGTCTTCCAACAGACTTACAATCATCGACCACTTATACTCATCATGTCCTTTTGGATCCTGGGTGCCACCACTAAAAACATTTTTTGGCTCCACGCCATGGCACGCAAAATCAAATCAGCATAATGCAATTCAAGTAAAATGTTTGTAATTCATGTGAGACATGGTCTGTTATGCAACAATTCATGCTCATGCGAAAACCTGTTCTAGCAATGCTTTTCTTCTAAGACCGGGAATTTTACCTAATATTTATATGCATGATTTAATTTGCAGCACCTTTACACACATCTGCCTGATGTCTTGTCAGAGGAGAGGCAAACATATGGAAGGTATGTACCCCCATCCCAAAACGTTGCGAGTGATGACTGCGTGTTTCCGAGGCAGCAACTTTTTTGTCAATTGGTAAACTAGTCCAGTTGTATGTGTCTGATCCCATTTTGGTTGGTTTGCTTTTGGTTCGTTGCTACTTTTTAGGGTCGAGCCTGAGTAGCATACGTTTGCGCATGCGTTTCGCTAAGCGAGACGCTTTAGGAATTACGTCACGTTAGTGTCTTGCACTGGCTCGTGGGCTTGCCCGTTAGAATCTGCTTGATTTCATTAGTGGAAGGCATGCATACGTCATGCCTTTCCGGTGGATAGCCCTCCTCGAGCGCATCGACCAAATACAGAAAACATGCGAGGCTTGCTGTTTTCCGTCCGGCTCGTGGACTACTTTTTGTCTATTTTCCCAGCGCGATCTCGCTTGACAGAAGTCGATCGCTTTACATAATATTGACCCTGTTACACAGTTAATTGCACTTTTTCCGGTTATGTACATAATGCATTTTTGCCGATAGGTTTCATTACGAGTGAAAAGTCGGGTTAGGAGTTTACAACGCTATCAGCTCTAACATGAGCAAACATGAGACCCGTTGCATTGCAAATGCTTTTTAAGTATAGCTGTCAATTGATTCAGTTTGGTAATGACCTCATGTGTGATACGGCAAAGCTGCAATTTGACAAACGGTTCTGTTTGCACTTGAGAAAGGGAGCACATCAAATACCTATATAGACAACTCATTACCTTGAAAATAACTGTCAAGAGAGGGGAAAGCCTGGCTGCCAAGAACGTAGCTGACATTTGAGCTACTCCAGTGCGGACCACTCCACGTTGGTGGGTATATGGTGTTTGTGTTCCCCTAAGTCGATGGCGGCACTCAGCTGACCCAGGCATCGATTGTGGGCTGCTATCTGCTCGCTCTCTTGGTGAGCTGACGTAGTGATTATGAGTACTGCTGGGGTGAGGCACCCCTGCTCTAATCCCCGAGGCCTACCTTCGTCCATGATTACACAGTGAGGTGCTGAAGCTGCTTTTCCAAGAAAGCAAGCCACCTCAGGCTGTTCTTCCCATTCCACCTTGGAAACAGCTCCTGATGAAGAAGAACGCTGCCTGTTACCTAGTCAGGCTACTTTCTTAATTTAGACCTGCAATTTACCTGGTAAAGGTGGATGCCTGTGTTCCAGTTGATAGTGGCCACCTTGGATTGGACTGGCAGCGGAGTCTTCCTACAATGCAAGGGCTAGTTCATGTACTCTCTTTTGACCATTGCAGAGGTCTGGGAAAAAGGGCCTTCAGGGACCTATTGTTCTTAGAGAAGTTGGCTGGAGTCAAAAATAAGGAGCTCCCCACTGCTTCAGAACCAAACATGACCTCGACTATATTGGTAGTGTTCATTAAAGAGATTAACCCCTTCGCCGCCAGGTCCTTTCCCCCTTAGGTGCCAGGCTTTTTTTGGGCTATTTGGTGCAGTTTGCACTTAGGCTCTCATAACTTTTTGTCTACAAAAGCTGCAACGCAAAATTGGCGTCCTTTTTTTCCATCATCCTAGGGATTCCAGAGGTACCCAGAGTTTGTGGGTTCCCCTGAAGGAGACCAAGAAATTTGCCAAAATACAGCAAAAAGTTTGTTTTAAAAACTAATGGGAACAAGGGCTGCAGAAGAAGGCTTGTGATATTTTTCCCTGAAAATGGCATCTACAAAGCGTTTGTGGTGCTAAAATCACCATCTTCCCAGCTTTGAGGAACAGGCAGACATGAATCAGAAAACCACATTATTCAACACAATTTTGGCATTTTACTGGGACATACCCCATTTTTACTATAATATGTGCTTTGAGCCTCCTTCCAGTTAGTGACAGAAATGGGTATGAAACTAATGCTAGATCCCGGAAAGTAAAACATGTCTGAAAAGTAGACACAATTCTGAATTTAGCAAGGGGTCCTTTGTGTAGATCCTACAAGGTTTTCCTACAGAAAATAACAGGTGAAATAAAAAAATATTTAAATTGAGGTGAAATAAACACCCATTTCTCTTTACGTTTTACTCTAACTTTTACCTCTGATGTCAGATTTGTTAAAGCAATCTACCGTTATGTCTGCTGGATGCTTCTGGTTGCTGGGGTATATAGGGCTTGTAGGTTCATCAAGAACCCTAGGTACCTAGAGCCAATAAATGAGCTGCACCTTGCAATGGGTTTTCATTGTACACCAGGTATACAGCAATTCATTTGCTGAAATATAAATAGTGAAAAATAGGTATCAAGGAAACCTTTGCATTTCCAAAATGGTCACAAGATAAGGTGTTGGAAGCAGAGGTTATTTGCACATCTCTGAGCTCCGGGGTGCCCATACTAGCATGTGAATTACAGGGCATTTTTCAAATAGACGTCTTTTTTACACACTGTCTTTACAGGAAAATTTTTAGAGAAAGACAAGGGACAGGAACTCTTGTTTTGCTATTCTGTGTTCCCCTTAGTCTCCCAAAAAAAAATGGTACCTCACTTGCGTGGGTAGGCCTAATGCCCGCGAAAGGAAACACAACATGGACACATCACATTTTTACATTGAAACTGACATGATTGGAAAGTGACTAGCTGTGGATTTTGATCTCTAGCTCAGCTGGCACCTAGGAAAACCTACCACACCTCTGCATTTTTTAAAACTAGACACCTAGGGGGGTCCAGGATGGGGTGACTTGTGGGGCTCTCGCCAGGTTCTGTTACCCAGAATCCTTTGCAAACCTCAAAAGTAGGCCCAAAAAAACTTTTCCTCACATTTCGGTGACAGAAAGTTCTGGAATCAGAGAGGAGCCATAAATTTCCTTCCACACAGCATTCTTCCAAGTCTCCCAATAAAAACGGTACCTCACTTGTGTGGGTAGGCCTACTGCCCACAACAGGAAATGCCCCAGAACACAGCTTGGACACATCACATTTTCCCAAAGAAAACAGAGCTGTTTTTTGCAAAGTGCCTAGCTGTGCATTTTGGACTCTAGGTCAGCCAGCACCTAGAGAAACCTACCAACCTGTGCATTTTTTAAAACTAGATACTTAGGGGAATCCAAAATGGGGTGACTTGTGGGGCTCTCGCCAGGTTCTGTTACCCAGAATCCTTTGCAAACCTCAAAAGTAGGCCCAAAAAACCTTTTCCTCACATTTCGGTGACAGAAAGTTCTGGAATCAGAGAGGAGCCATACATTTCCTTCCAACCAGCATTCTCCCAAGTCTCCCAATAAAAACGGTACCTCACTTGTGTGGGTAGGCCTACTGCCCACAACAGGAAATGCCCCAGAACACAACTTGGACACATCACATTTTCCCCAAGAAAACAGAGCTGTTTTTTGCAAAGTGCCTAGCTGTGCATTTTGGACTCTAGGTCAGCCAGCACCTAGAGAAATCTACCAACCTGCGCATTTTTAAAAACTAGATACTTAGGGGAATCCAAAATGGGGTGACTTGTGGGGCTCTCACAAGGTCCTGATACCCAGAGTCCTTTGCAGACCTCAAAATTTGACAAAAAAACACTTTTTCATCACATTTCGGTGACAGAAAGTTCTGGAATCTGAGAGGAGCCATAAATTTCCTTCCACCCAGCATTCCCCCACGTCTCCCGTTAGAAATGGTACCTCACTTGTGTGGGTAGGCATTAGTGCCCGCGACAGGAAATGCCCCAAAACATAACAAGGACACATCACATGCTTCCCAAAGAAAACAGAGCTGTTTTTTGCAAAGTGCCTGGCTGTGGATGTTGGCCTCTAACTCAGCCTGCATCTAGGAAAACCTACCAAACCTATACAATTTTGAAATCTAGACACTTAGGGGAATCCAAAATGGGGTGACTTGTGGGGCTCTCACAAGGTCCTGATACCCAGAGTCCTTTGCAAACCTCAACATTTGGCCAAAAAACACTTTTTCCTCACATTTCGGTGACAGAAAGTTCTGGAATCTGAGAGGAGCCACAAATTCCCGTCCACCAAGCATTCCCCCACGTCTCCCGTTAGAAATGGTACCTCACTTGTGTGGGTAGGCATTAGTGCCCGCGACAGGAAATGCCCCAAAACATAACAAGGACACATCACATGTTCCCAATGAAAACAGAGCTGTTTTTTGCAAAGTGCCTGGCTGTGGATTTTGGCCTCTAACTCAGCCGGTACCTAGGAAAACCTACCAAACCTATGCATTTTTGAAAACTAGACATCTAGGGGAATCCAAGATAAGGTGACTTGTGGGGCTCTCATAAGGCCCTGATAGCCAGAATCCTTTGCAAACCTCAAAATGTGGCAACAAAATGCTTTTTCCTCACATTTCGCTGATAGAAAGTTCTGGAATCAGAGAGGAGCCACAAATTTCCTTCCACCCAGCATTCCCGCAAGACTCCAGATAGAAATAGTACCTCACTTGTGTGGGTAGGCCTAGTGCCCGTGAAAGGAAATGCCCCAGAACACTATCTGGACACATCAAACTTATCAAATACAAAACTACCTGTTTTTAAGGGGGGGCACCTATGTTTTTGGTCCTGGGCTCAGCAGCCATTTAGGGAAACATACCAAACTCAAACATTTCTGAAAACTAGACACCTGAGGGAGTCAAGGGAGGTGCGACTTGCGTGGATCCCCCAGTGTTTTCTTACCCAGAATCCTTAGCAAAGCTCAAATGTAGCAATAAAATCAAATTTTTCCCGCACCTGGATGAATTTCCTACCACCCAACATTCTCCTCTGTCTCCCGATAAAAAT
The DNA here is from genome assembly GCF_031143425.1 of Pleurodeles waltl. Taxonomy (NCBI): domain Eukaryota; kingdom Metazoa; phylum Chordata; class Amphibia; order Caudata; family Salamandridae; genus Pleurodeles; species Pleurodeles waltl. The sequence continues at coordinate 548,423,201 of NC_090444.1, read as the reverse complement.
GATTCCTCACTTGTGTAGGTGGACCAAGTGCCTGTGACAGGAAGAGCCAAAAACATGTCGAAATTGAGGGAGAATCAAAGCGGATCTAAAAGGGCAGTTTGAAATAAAATATTTTTAGGCTGACAAGTGGGACAGAATGTTTATCGGTATAGCTGTGACAATGATGGGTGGTAGGAATTTTGTGGATTCCTGCAGATTCCGGAAGTGTCCATCACAGAAATGTGGGGAAAATGTGTAATTTCCAGCAAAATTGGAGGTTTGCAGGGCATTATGGGTAAGAAAATGGTGCAGGGTGAATGTGAAGCACACCACCCTGGACTCACCCAGATGTTTAGTTTTCAGATGTGTCTAGGTCTTGTAGTTGTTTCTGCATGGCAGCGTCCCAAAGTCCAAAAACTGCAGCCCTCAATATTCCAAGTGGGATGATTTTGAGAGTTAGCCAAGCTCTCATGGCCCAAGTGTAAAATAAAAACCCCAAATAACCAAATGTCCTCTTGCTTGCCGTGGCTTAACATGTTTTAGTGTGCCGGGGAGAGCTGAAAGACTGTTACCCCCTTCAGTTGTGGTGGGGCATAACCATTCCCATACTGGTTGGTAGCCACCAGTCCACTATTTTTGTTTTTTTTAATTCCCTGGCATCTAGTAGGCTTTCTGCCTCACCGGGGAGTGGATCAGGGGTAAATGCTTCATCTTCCCACCGGTGGGCAGAACAACCTTGTTCCCATTTTTTTGGGGTGGGGGTATGGCCATACCCCCACTTCCTTTCTTTTAGAAAAAATTATTCACTGGTGTTTGGTGGGGTTTCTGCCCCTTGGGGGCAGATGAGCCTTACAAAACTAGACCGATCTGACCCCAAGGGGGGCAGAAATGGCCTAAAATAAAGTTGACTTCCAGGGGAGTGACCCTTGCCTAAAGGGTCGCTCCCCTTGCATGAAATTGGTGCAAAAAAAAAAAATTCTGGTGTCTAGTGGTTTAAAAATGGCATAAAAACAATTTACCCCCCAAGGGGAGTGAACCTTGCCTAAGGGGTCACTCCCCTTATAAAAAAAAAAAAAATCCCTGGTGTCTCTTGGCTTCTGCCCACCTGGGGGCAGAAAAGGCCTAATAAAACAAATTCTCCCTGGGGAGCATCCCTTGCCCAAGGGTCACTCCCTTTATGCCAATTTCATTAAAAATAAAAAATAAAAAAACCCTGGTATCTCATGGCTTCTGCCTCCCCCCCCGGGCAGATCGGCCTAATCAATATAGGAGAATAGGCCTAATAAAATGATTGTCCCCTGGGGAGTAACCCTTGCCTAAAATAAATCCCTGGTGTGTAGTGATCACCTAATTAATATAGGCCGATCTTCCCCCAGGGCGTGCAGAAAAGGCCTAGTGAAGAAATTGCCCCATGGAGAGCAACCCTTGCCAGAGGGGGTGCTCCCCTTATGCCAGTTTCATAAAAAAAAAACAATCCCTGGTTTCTAGTTGCTTCTGCCCCCCCCGGTGGCAGATCAGCCTAATCAATATAGGCCAATTTGCCCCCCGGGGAGGCAGAATAGGCCTAATAAAATTATTGCCCCGTGGGGAGCGACCCTTGCCTAAGGAGTCGCTCCCCTTATGAAAACAAAAAATAAATAAGTAAAAACAATCTCTGGTGACTAGTGCCTACTGCCCCCCCTCACCTCCCGGAGGCAGATCGGCCTAATCAATTTAGGCCGATCTTCCCGCTGGGGCAGAAAATGCGTTATAATTAAATGCCCCCAAGGGGAGCGACCCTTGCCAAAGGGGTCGCTCTCCTTCATATGTAAGTAAATAAAAAAAATAAAACTCCCTGGTGTCTAGTGGGCATTTCTGCTGCCCAGAAATGCTCAGAATGACATTGAAAGAAAGGAAAATCCTTTCTTTCAATGTCTCTGCTTGCCCCCTCCTCCCGAGTGGAAGAGAAATGCTTCCAGTACGATGGGCGGCGACCTCAGATGAGATCAGCACACGATCGTGTGCTGAGGACATCAGAAGTCACTGGGGGGGATCGGGGGTTGAAGGGGAAGTGATTTCCCTTCCATCCCTGGCGGGGGTGTGTGGGTGACAGGTCCACCGGGGGTGCTACCTACGTGGGCCTGGTGCAGGACAAGCTGGTCTCATCCCCGGCACATGGGAACCGTGTGTGAGGACGAGACCAGCTCGTACTGGGCACCATAGGGGTTAAGGAGATCAAATCCTCCATCAACATGGTAGAAGCGTAATTGGTAGAAATGATTCTGGAAATAAAACCAGGACATATAGAATTATTTAAAGCACATCACAAAAGCTTGGAGAAGTGACTTGAAACCCCGGATCAAAAACTGTTAGGAGCTTCAGTTTGGGAACAGATTAAAAAAACAGCAAAATCATGTTATTGACCTTGAAGACAAAAGCAGACAAGTTAATATTGGCCTTTAGGGTTTGCAAGAAACTGAAGAAAAAGAAAACATCTAGAGCGTCCTAGCAACGTTTATTCAAAAATTGCTGAACATAGGCTTTCACCTACAAATTGAGTTACTGAAAGTGCATAGGTTGAGGCATAGAAGAAACACAAATAAAGATATGCCCAGAACGATAATATTATGTCTTTTGCAATGCCATAGTGTATGCCTTATTTTCCAAACAATGAAAAAACATGGATTGTACACTTACAAAGATCGAATATACATTTGCAGCCGACCTCTGATAGAAATTCTCATCTCAATGAATCCTCCTTTAGCAGAGAGGTATGAGGTGTGGTCTTTTGGGTGACATTTGAAGGCAGATCTATACTAAAATATGACTCACAACATCTTGAACGTTACCTGGAATCCTTGGATCATACCTCAGTGGACGTGGCACTGTCACTCCAAGGTGGAAAATCACTCTCTTCTACTACCTTTTCTGATACAACCCCAGTGTAACACCCTTCTTTTCAAGTGAAAAACAGACTTGTTGCAAAAGATAAACTTCATGATAGTACAGCCCTCAAGGGACAGAGATAAGTCTAGATCCCTGCTCAAGGCATGGTGGCTCTCTTACACCAATGCCATAATCTTGAAATGTGGAATGCGGCAGGGCATTCCCATTTTTCAACATTGATATGTTAGCATTTTTAATAGTGCTTTGTTACTATTGAAAGTTTTGGACAGGTTTGCTCTTGTGGGTTGCCCCGCAAGGCACTTAAAGGGTAGCTCATAATTATAAAGGTTTAGGCGCTTGGTGGTTCATAGCACCACTGGCTTTCCTGCAAGCTAACTAATAGGTAAATGTTTTCTTTAGTGATAACATTTACATTTTTGCTCATTTCTGAGTCTACATCCTTGGAGAATTCATCAGTACTCTATAATTTAATCATGTGCATCGCTGACATAACGTTCAGCTGACACAGAAGTGTACTTGTATTGCCAACCCAATCTATGACTGCCTACAGAATGGCCATGCATAATACATTGTTATTTTCTCTGTGTTCTCCAAATACAAATGGCCTCACGAGCTAAAAGCAACAGAAAAAAAGTGGTGAATCATTCTGGATCCAGGAAACCAGACATTTTTTGTCACAGACACAAACTGAAGAACCAGCTTTGCTTATTATTTTGTGTGGAGTCTCAGGAATCACTAATTTCAACAAGATAGCTGAAATCAGTCCTGGCAATCACATAGGGCCAGGTGTTTCAAACATTTTTGCGATCGCAAAAATGCATTTGGGATGTCACAAGTCCAATTTGTGATTCAGTAACTTGTAACTGAATCACAAATTGGATTTGTGACTACACAAGGTGTCCCTTCCCAATACCGAATTGCAGAGGTATGTATGATTGTTTGTGACCGGTTGCAAAACAATCGCAGTTACCATCAATTATTAAATTGGTGGTAACCCTTTCACAAAGGGGAAGGGCTCCCCAAGGGACTCCTTCCCCTTTGTGAATGCATGCAGAAACATTTTTTAGGAGCAGGCAGTGGTCACTGACTACTCTTAAAAAATTAAAAGAAAACTTTTAATTTGTCTTTTTTAAATGCATCCCGTTTACCTTTAAGGAAAACGGGCTGCATTAAACAAAAAAAAAAAAAGAGTGCTTTATTGAAAGCAATCACTGACATGGTGGTCTGCTGAGCCCAGCAGGCCACCATCCCTGTGATTGTAGCCATTTGCAATGGCTAGTAAATTGCGACCTACCTCATGAATATTAATGAGGTAGGTCCATTTGCAAGCCTTTGTGAATTGCTATATGAAACTTCTAGAGTTTCATACATTACAATAGCGATAACTTAATTGCGATTCGCAAAAAAACGCAATTTGGTAATCGCTATTGTAAAGAATGATACATCTCGCCCTAAATGCTTTATTTTGAAGCACTGTAAAATGAAAAGGCCTCCTACATTGGCAGGATGGACATATGTCATGACAATAATGGCATCATGATTGACAAACTGAATAATCAGTTGCAAGTCTGTGAAGCAATCTGGGGATCGTACATCACAAAATGACTTGGGGAAGCCCGCTGCTGAAGCTGGATGATCTACCCATGCAGCCTTGCTGTAATAACATTGTTGTTGGGGTTGTTAAAATGATGTGGGTATTTACAGTAATCTATTAATATACTAGTATCCATATCCTATTATCAGTAGACTATGGTACTAGGAACTGTTTGAAAAATATTATGGATGATTCTGAATAATGTTTTGGAGAGCTTCTTAATGTTGTATTAACCTCTTCATATAAAAAAAAGATTCAACAAGATTGGAAGTCAATCAGTGCCCCTGATTGACAGCTCACCTCTAGCCAGCTCAGCTTACTGAAAAGCACCTTGTTGGCATGTGTGCTTTTAAATGATAGTTGATGCACAGCAGAAATATGTGCAACAGTTTAAATGGTTTGGTTATTGCCCAGAATCGCTAGATTATGTTGTAATGTTCTTTCTGGAGCCTCTCTTCAGCTCCTGTTAGCATAACACACCTGCACCCCAATGTTGAGAACAGAATAATTTCCCAATTAGATTATTAAGTCGAGAAAGCAATGCTACAGCCAAATTTTAATATACACACAAGACAGTGCCACAAAAATTGCTTCCACTGATTTGTTTTCAGTAGTCTACTGGCATTTGTTCTCTCCCAAAAGGTAATGAAACCCATGCATTAAAAATATCACACTCTGTACCTGATGTTTGCAGTGAATGATTGGGAGATTTGTCTACCTCTTTGCATCGCTCTGAAATGGCCACTTTGCAGTGCCCATTACAATTACCATGTCAGCATATATACACCTACAAACTAAGGGCCTCATTTATGAGGCTCTAATGGCACACTGGGATACCTTAGCACCATTTTCTTACACTCCGTTGGTGCAGTGTGCCAGTCCATATTTACAAGGGCAAGCAAAGCCACCTTGGGTGGCTTTTCATGGCCTTGCAAATATGGACCCCTAACACACATAAAACTGTGTGAAAGGGGTGTTCCATAGGTGTTGCTTGAGGTGTTCCCATGCAATACCCATGGAACCAGAAGAAATCTGACGCACTCCAAGTTTTACAAGCCTGGAAATGCTTCAGATTCCAATGCTACCTCAGAGGTGGCATAAGAATAATGCAACGGGGAGAAATATCGTTATTCTCCTGGTGTTTCCTCTTTCTATGTGTGCTACATTCTGCAGCACACATAGAAAGAGGAAAATAACCTGTGTGTGCCACCGAATAAGTGTATCCCTGTGGTAAAGGTTCAGGGCCTGATTTATATGTTGAATGGAGGGGAACTCCATTGCAGTGGTTACGGAGTTCCTTCCCCACCCACATAGTAGTGTGCTTGCCCAATCTATATGCAAGCGTGTAGGAAGATGGAATGTGATTGCAATACCCCCTTGCACTTTTTGCATGGTTTTTGATGCATCTTTGGCTGAAGTGCACTGGGTTCCTGTTAACCAGTTCACCAGTGCCAGTATTCCTTCCCTAAAGTAAGAAACCTGGTCACATCATCCCCAACTGGCTAGGCCCTGCAGCACCTTTTGCAAGTCCCTAGTAAGTGGTACCTCTGGTACCTACAGGTTCAATACTGCAGAAGGCCCCTAAGAGCTGCAGCACAGCTGTGCTACTCTGAGGCATCCTGCACCAAATTCATGCAGAGTGCCACTGCAGGCTCTGCGACAGGGTGCTCCAAAAAGTGAGAACACAACATGGCACACAGCCTGTGTGCCATGTGAGCTAAACACTGCCTTACATATTGTAAGTTACCACTACAGAAGGCCTTTCAGTCATAAGGCAATGTGCATTATATTACAGGTGAGGACATATATGCATGAGTACCTGTGCCCCTAGTATGCCTTTGTTGATTCTTAGACATAGTTAGTGAACAGGAAAACCATTTTAAGTGCATGTGCACAGGTCAATACGAGTTCCCCCGCTACATGATGGCTTCACTGAAAACAGGGATGTGTGATATCAAACTTCTCATAATAATAAACCCTCACTGATTCCAGTGATGGATTTATTAACACTTGTACCCAGAGGGCACCTTGGAGACATGCCCCTGAAAACTTACCAACTGCTGGTGGCTCACTGACTAGTTCTAGCCAGCCTGCCATGAACAGACGAGATTCTGAACTGTGAGCCTTTGTTCTCTGGAGGTCTGAAACAAAGCGTGCTCTGGCAGGGATGTTGCACAACCCTTCCAACATGATGTACTGCATTCTATGCATTCCAAGGCAGGGGGCTTTAAAGAAGCCCACCACCTATGGTATGTAGATATGGCCTTTCTCAGAGGAAGATGCTGATGCCCCTGAGCCGACCTGACACCTGGAAAGGTGGGTAAATTTGCCATGCAGGAGGCGTGTTGCATTTCCAGGCTGGACACACCCATAGCCTGACCAGCCTGAAATTAACACAGCCTTAGAAATTCCACCATCTTGTGTGTGGTGGAATTAGGAATTCTGGGACAAGGTTATGCCCACTCCCCGAACCAAGTGGGCATCTAGAGGGTGTAGTGACCCCAAGGGTAAGTGTTCCATTGGCTACTGCCCTTCCCTCCCCTTAATAGCCCCTAATTGAGTATTTGGTGGATCCACGGATACCAGGAAAACAGATCTTCACTGAAAACAAAAGAAGCAGTGGACAAAGAAGCCTGCTGACCCAAGAACCGAGGAGCATGACTGATTTGCTGAAAACCCTGCCAGCCTGCCTGCTGCACGCAACCCTCGAGGAGCAACTGACCTGTCCTGTAGCTGCAGGCTCCAAGAAACCAGGAGAATTTCCAGTGCTTCTCAAATCCCCAAGAAGAGCTGCCTTGGAGCAGAGGAGCTGCTTCCCTGCATTTGTAGGCAACTCAAGGGCAGACCAAGACCACCAAAAACCCAAAGTCAGACATCACCACTGCACTCGAACCTCCTAGTCCAAGCTGAAGTGGGCCAATGGTGTTATTGTGGTTCCTAGGCCCTCCAGAGACGAATCCCACCGTGAGTTCGCCCACCCTGGATTTCCCAATGGCATTTGCAGCCTCTTTCTGCAGATCACCCTTCCACCATGAGTGACCTGGAGACAAAGACATGATGCCCCAGGACACCTCTGCCCCCTTCTGCTCCGGACTGAGAAGAAGAGGACCAAGGGTGTCCCCACATCTTGGTCAGACTGGTCCCCTAGTCCTTGCCTGCAGCCAAAAGACACCACTGCACCCGGGCCCCACAGCCTGAGGAGAAGTGGAACAACAGTGTTCCCACATGCCTGAGGACCTCAAGGGTTGAGCCCACCTGTGGGTTCCCCCAGACTGACCTTCCAGTCCCAACTTTCAGTAACTTCCGGACTGGACGGTTTCCCCTTGAAGTGAATGGGACTCCCCACGCTGCAACACACCGTTGCACCCAGATGCCCCAGTGCCTCCCGAGGTGACCTGTTGGTGTGGTCTTGGACCCTGTCCCATAATCACCTTTTGTCCTGGAAAATAGTCCCGTAAGTTGCTGCAAAGTGTCCGAATGCAGTACTTGTTTTCCCCCAAAGATCAATGTTACCACACTCTGCACTGTGTCAACTTTTAAAAACTATGAGAATTCATATCTCAAAAACTATACATCTGATTTCAGTGATCAAAGTATCTAAATTTAAATAACAGCATGTGTTATTTTCATAAATTGGTGTTTGATTTCTTTACTGAGTGTGTGTCTCACTTCCTGTATGTGTGTGTGCCTTGCATGCTTAGCACTACTCTCTGATATGTTTAACTGCTTGACCGGACTGCCACATAAGAGAGCATTTGGGATGTCATTTGTGCCTCTTTCATAACTTTGGGGTTTCCACAGTATACCTCATTTGGTCCACTATATAAAGAGGAAGCTTCCTCCACGGTGGATCTTCAGTTTGGCCATGTGCCAGGCAGAGACTACTCAATTCCTGCAGTGGCCAAACATCTCTAATGGCCCTGGTGAGTAAGGTCCATCTGAGAAATGGCTATATCTCCACCCGCTCAATTAGGATGGGTGGCCATATAACCATTTTTTGCTGTCTTTCACTGCCAGGCAAACATTGGTGTTGAGGGACAGTAAAATTCAGAAATGTCTCCCATAGTGAGGGGACTATTGCTTTTCTTATTTACAAAAAGAAAATTCCATTTCAGATTCTTACAATGAAAATGAATTGTGCTACATGTGTAAGGATGTCACGCTTTGAGTTGGTCAAGTGTATGAGAAATTAGCTACTTTGACTGAGAAATATAAAATCTAAATGAATAAATCCAAACAGTAAAAGAAGAGTTACAGATTAGAATTTGACACAAGAGACATTGCAAACATTTAATCACCTGAAATGAAAATTCACATTAAGGAGTTGATTCAAAGCATTCAAACATGGGGAGCATTTAATAAATAGAAAGGCAGATGGGCAAAGAAGAGATCAGAAGAAAAAGCTGACTGCATCTTCAAATGATGTACAGCAGGCTGCAGGAGCTGTAAAAATGATGTCAATGAGAGAAATTTGAGAGAATTTTGTTCATGTTCCTTGTAGCAGAAGTGACATATTGTCATTTACAAATGATTACTCAAAGTTGAGTGAAAAAACTGAACTGTGGAATGGTACCAGCACACAGAGAGGTTTGTCAAATTAGCGTGTTGTTTATGGGAAGATCTGAACACATTATTTGAGATTGTGTTGTAGCAGATTTGTGGGTTGAGTTTTAGCAAAGCATTAATTGGCCTGCACGTGAACCGTTCAGGGATGCATCAACAGGTCTGCCATTTGAAAAGGTGATTAAAAACTATTACAAAGTGATTGAGTTTTTGAAAATTAGATTTTCCCCTAAAGATATTGAATGGCAAAGAATTGACTGGACATCTCAGGAGACATAGGAGTCTGCTCATGCTTATTATGAGAGACTGCTGAAAGCATTCAGATAATACTGTGGTACAGAAATTATTGAGTCAAGAGACATGATTCATTTTGTGTTCAGGTTTGTTCAAAGATTGAAGCCTGAAATTATCAATATGATTAAAAATCATCTGATTTGTTGGCAAGGAACGCTGATTGATGAGGTACTGCAATACGCAGAATACTGTAGTTATGCGATTGATTTGAAGCAGAAAAGGTTGAAGGAGAAGGCAATGGTGATGCAGATTAAGTCTGCCCAAGCAGCAAGTATGCAGGGTACACAAGGAGTGGTGAACACAGAAAGAATGCAGGGAACACAGCACCACGGGAATTTGGTACCTCAGTATAGAGGTAGAGGTTGTGAGATTCATGTACATCTGAATGCAAATGTCAGTGATGTTCAGAACATGAAGAAAATGCTTCCTTGTCATGCATGCTGCAACGTCGGACATTGGAAACAGGAGTGTCCCTTTAATATTGTAAAAAATGTTGTACAAGGCGGTGGTGTTGCGCAGATGGTTGACAACAGTCAGTTTCAAAATCAGAAAGTCCAAAGGCCCCTAAATTCAGGCATGAATGTTCCCACTGGAGCAGTCCAAATGTAGATTCCCAAGCAACAAGTACAATTTCCCCAACAGCAAATTCATGTCCCACAGCAATTGCAGATACTACAAGCTCCGATGGCACAGCAACAGGTAATGGTTCCTCAGCAGAACGTGAACCAAAGACCAAATACAATTGTAAATCAGTTACTCACACTATACCCACTGATTGAATTCAGTGATGATGAAATGAGTGAAGAATACACAAGCTCGAGTTCAGAAGAGGAAGAATGTGTGTTGGTTGCCTCATTGGAGGTAGAGCAGAGTGGTCCTTATGTGAATGCAAGTGTTATGGGTCATGATGGTTCATTCCTGGTTTGCACTGGAGCAACTCGATCCACTGTCAGATCTGTAGAAGTCCCAAATGTGCCCCTTTCAGGAATAAAAGTTCATGTTATAGGAGTAGCAAACCAGCACTTGGTAAATCCCATTACAGAGCCTACCCTAGTTAAAATAGGAATCTTTGAGGGTCTACATTGATTTGTAATTTGTAATTCAAATCCTCTGAGTTTGTTAGGAAGAGAATTACTATGCAAATTAAAATGTTCTATCAGTTGCACACATGAAGGGATAGCAATTCAGACTAATAGTGACAATGAAACTTCTAGTCAAACTGATGAGATGTATCCTCTCATTACATTGTTTCCTGCCATGACAGTTAAGGACTTGTCTGATGAATTACAAGTGGCAGTAACATTGAGAGTTTGGGATCTCTCTGGAAAGGACGTTTCAAGGTGCTGATCCAGTCAAAGTAAGTGTAAAGCCAAATGCAGTTTTTCCCAGAAAGCCACAGTATAACATGACCCCAGAACTAATTGAAGGTATTACCCCAGTAGTTGCAGACTTTGTTGAGCAGGGAGTGTTAAAGGAAGGGATGGGAAGCCCATGTAATTCACCAATTATGGAATTGCAAAAGCCAAGTGGGAAATATCACATGGTTAATGATTTGAGAAAGATGAACATAATTGTGGTATCCTGTTGTCTCATAGTGTCAAATCCAGCATTGATTTTATTCCAGATTCAATGTGAGGCAGAATGGTTTTCAGTGATTCATTTGTCACATCAATTTTTCTCAGTGCCATTGCACAAGGATGGTCAGTTCCTCTTTTGTTTCAAATTCAGCAACCGTACATATTCATGGTGTCATACCCCACAGTGGTTTTCGGAATCTATGTCCTTTTTTAATGAGATCCTGAAGAAGAACTTAGAGTCTTTGAACATGCCATTTCAGTCTGCTTTGGTGCAATACATTGATGACTTGATGGTTGCATCCCATACACGTGAAGCTTGCAGACAAGATACCATAGCGTTGTTAAATCATTTGGGTAAGAATGGACACAAGGTTTTCCCTGCTAAGTTACAGTACTGTCAGAAAGAAGTGAGGTATTTGGGTCAATAAACTCAAAAATGTGTGAGTAAAGTGTCCAGAGAAAGAGTTACAGCAATTACACAAATGAATCCCCCAGTTACACAGAGAGATGTCAGAATTATTTTGGGCATGGTGAGCTATGGCTGCCAATGGATCCTGATTTTTTCAGTAATTTCCAAACCGTTGCAGAAGTTGACACATAAGGAAGTCACAGATCCAGTTCCCGTCAATGAAGAATGCATGAAAGCCTTCACTGAGTTGAGAGAGAGCTTGTGCGGAGCTCCAGCTTTGGGAATGCCTGATTGCACGAAAGGGTTTGCACTGTTTTATCATGAAAGTGATGTTTGCGCTCTTTCTGTTTTGACGCAGTCTCATGCAGGAATGAACAGGCCAGTGGCATATTTTTCCACCACATTGGATACTGTCACTGCTGCTTTTCTCAGCAGTTTGAAAGTCTTGGCCAGTGGTAGTGTGAGTATCAGTCAATGCGAAGGCATTATGATGGGACACCCTTTAACTGTTCATGTCCCACATTCAGTCAAAATATTCCTAACCAAGTCCAAGACCCAATATTTGACTAATGCCCATCCCACCCCTCATGAGTTATTGATTCTGGGATCCCAAAATGTAACAGTCAAGAGGTGTATGGTCTTGAACCCCACCACATTAATGCCTGCAAATGTTGATGATTCAAATGATGTTCATGAGTTGGAACATGACTGCCTCGGTGTCATTGAACTGTGCACCAAGCCCAGACCTGCTATTCAGGATACTTCTCTAGAAGAGAGTGACCAAGTTGTCTTTGTTGATAGCTTCTATTAAAGACACAGTGGTGGTACTCTGAGAGCAGCTTATGCAACTTGCATCCTCTCAGGAGTAGTTGAAGCCTCATGGCTTCAAGGAGTCGTTTCTGCCCAAGTAGCCCAGTTGGTTGCTCTTACAGGAGAATGCTGCACATCAGAGCAGCCCAAAGTGACAATATTCACAGATAGGTAAGGATTTGGATTGTCCATGATTTCAGGCAGTTATGGCACCAGAGGGGCTTTATGACCTCATCTGGATCACCTACTTGAAATGGTGAAAAAATTCATGATTTGTTAAATGCTATGCAGTTACCTGAGAAGATTGCTGTTGCAAAATATACTGCACATGTAAGGTGAAATGATTACGTAACATTGGACAATGCCTATACAGACCAAATTGCCAGACATTGTGCACTCCATTGCATCACCTTCTATGAAGAGAAGAGTAATGAAAGTGACACCAGTGAGAGAAATAAAAATTTCTTGATGTCAGTGGTTGATACCTGGGATGAAATTTGGGGCCAGATGTATCAAAGATCCGTTTTGCATTTCTTAAATAGCGAATTTTAGGAAATCGCTATTTAAGAAATGCAAAATGGGATGTATGATATTTGCGATTCAGTAATAGCGATTTCTTTAAATTCGCAAACGCAATTTGCATGTTGCAAATAACGAATTGCAAGAAAAATGGCGAATCGGTATTTGAAAATTGCAAATTGCGAAAACGGCAAACCGGAACAGGCTGATGACATCACAACCAGGAAGTGAGTTAGCCCATGCTGTTTCCAGGAGCCACGCCCATAGGGGTAGGCAGAGAGACACAGCCCAGCACCAGGGAGGCAGCTGTGTGAGCCAGCCAGGACCAAACAGAAACATGGCCAATGAGGGGTATGTGAAGGAGAAAGGAGACAGAAAGCACAAGCTCAAATTCAGTGAGCAGTAATTGGAGGTGCTCACTGAGGAGATGGTAAGAAAAAAGACAAACGTTTTGGGAAGAACTCACTCCTGGTACCTGAAAGTGAGAAGAGAAAACTGTGGTCAGAAATCCAGACCAAAATATGCACAGTGGGTGTTGTGCAACGCTCTGTTGGGGGGATACGCAAGCGATGGTACGACTTGCGTTCCCATGCCAAAGAGAGGGTGGCCAGCAGGCTAGAGGAGGCAAGGAGCACCGGAGGAGGATCACCCACCCAGTCTATACCAATGGAAGACATGGTGGAGTCCACACTGCTTCCTGAAGCTGTCAGTGGTGTCCCTGACATTGACCCCTCAGGCACACCCAGCACCAGCAAAGGTAAGGGCAGTAATGATGTGTATCCCCATATGTGCATGTACATATGCCCCTTAGAAAATAGCTATTAGCTCGATGCATTTTGATAAGTATTCCATGCCACATCTTACATACAACGCAACAATGCCTTATGGGAGTGATAGTCCACACCCCTAAAGTGCTAATCCCACATATATAGCAAGTTAGTGTACAACCACACAGAGGAACAACACAAACAACTCACAGTGATACAATGCTAGTGCACATTCATTACTATTGTGCAACATTTTGAGAAATATTCATAAATGACATGCTGCACATTGTCATTGTAGATGTCTCGGGCCCTGGCGCAGCAGAAGGTGGAAATGTGGGGGATGGCGAAACACAGCCACAGTCTGACTATAACACCAGTGAGTTCTTCAGTATTGCACCAACATGGTGTTACCTCTCCCAGAGTATAACCTGGACTCAGATATAATGCCAGATGAAGTACCCACACCACCCCCAGAGGCTAGATCCACAGGAAGACAGCAGTCCCTGCCTAAGCATCAGTCAACTCCCCTCAGGAGGCATCACAATGCAGGCAGACAGTGCACAGATGAAGGAGAGGGTCCATCAATCTTTGACGGCCTTGAAGCTTCCATGCTGAAAGTGCAGCACCTGCTATGCAAACACATGAGGTCAATGCACAGGCAGTTGGTGTCTCACAATGACAATATGGGAGTACAGCACAAGCAGTTGGATTCACTCAATGAAAACACGGGATCCATGCACAAGCAGTTGGAATCTCTGAATGAGGGACAGCAAACATCAGCAAAAAACACAAAGGAGTGGACAAATGCCATTTGAGAACTCTGCACTGAGATTCAGCAGGAGCGTGTCATCCACCGTAGGCGCCATCAGTAATTTATGGGAAGGTTTGATGGGTTCTGCAGATCGGTCAATCGGCTCGCTAGTTCAGCTGACTTGATACCGCGACGTGCTGTGGGCATACAGGTGTAGATGGCACATTGCAGTTGGGAAGTTGCACAGGGATTGGTGCAAATAACCAATGTTCTGGAAGCAATGCAGACAGCACGCAGGTGCTACATATACCGAACTGGGTGGTAGGGATAGTGAGGAGCTCTCTAGCCTCAGCAGTCTTACAGCTCCTGTGATGGATCCTAGGTGTCGCAGTACCAGTCACAGTACTATCTTGGAACCTCTACAAGATGTACCAGTGAGGCCACTGAACATTCACGTGGAGTGCGTGGATGTAGGAAGTAATGTTGAGGGCTACAGGGGACTACCTTAACATGTAGGAATACAGTTATACTATGATACTAATAGTGTGACACTGTTACTCACACATATTTGTCAATAGTACATAGCTATGTTCTATTGACACATATGTTACTTGAAGTCAAGATATTAAAGATGCTAACTACAGAAATACATAATATTAAAGTGGTGTTGTCATTACTCAAATCAGAAATGGTTGTGCGTGATGTCAGCACATCTTTGCCTGCCCTCTGCTGCACTCCTCCTGTCTACTGGGTGAAGGGGTGGTAAGGGATCACCATCCTCATCTGACTCTGGCTCCGTGGGTTCCACAGGTATGCCCCTTGTTGAAATGTTGTGCAAAATAGCACATGTAGCCACAATTTTGCAGGTAGTCTCTGGGCTGTACTGTAGTGCACCTCCACTCTTATGGAAGCACCTATAGCGGCTCATCAGCAGTCTAAAGGTCCTCTTCACCACACTGCGGGTTGCCCTGTGTGCAGCATTGAACCTCTTCTTGGCTGGCGTTGCAGGGCTCAGGCAGGGCATCAGTATATAGGTCCGCACTGCATAGGCACTGTCTCCTGGAATGAAAAGAGAGTAAAATGAGTACTTGTGATATCTGATGTCACATTTACATCAATGCAACATTGTCAACTATCAAATTATACAGTAGACATCCTTCACCAAACTCCCAAGCTCCTAATCTTGTGTGAATTCCGCTGTGGCGATAGATGTACGAGTCATATGTGCTACCTGGATATCTGGCCACGAGATCGGTTATGATGTTGGAGGCATTGCTAATTACATGTATGCTCATGGAACGTGAATTTTTTACGGTTCCGATATATATACTCTGTGGCCGATGGTGGACAGATCCCTACATGTGTCCCATCGATGGCACCTATGACATGTGGGAATTGGGCAATCTGGGAGAAATCAAATTTTGTCTGTAGTAATTCCTGTGAGGTGTTGGGGAATCTTATGTGCTGTTGAATTTTGCTCTGCATGGCATTGAGAAATTCATTGAAAAATCATGAGAGGGCACTCTGTGAGACCCCTCCTGCTGCTGCTATGACCCCTTGATATCTCCCTGAAGCTAATAGGTGCAGGGAGCATAATACCTGAACATGGGTGGGTATTCTATTGGTCCTGTGTGTGGTACACTGCAGTAGGGGTTGAAGATCAGCGAGCAAGGTCAAGTATCATGGCTGAGCTTAATCTGTACTTCTCATAAATTTCCTCCTCTGTCTGGTCAAAAAGGGTTATGTGCACTTTGAAAATGCACTCCTGTCTCCTCCTCCTTCTCCTCAAACCTGCCAAGATCCTCTTTCTCCTCGCCATCACGTAGAGTGCAGCCATTGTGGAAAAGAGGCATTCTGGGCCTCTTTATATAGGTTGCACCTAGTTACCACCTGATTTCAATTTGTGGTAAATTGCATGTGCAAAAGGCCATTCTGCGGATATTCGCTATTTGCGAATTTTTAATGCATCGCATTGCAAAATGGAATTTGCGTGTCAAAATCTGCGTATCTCAAACAGTGTCAGGATTTTTTGGATCACTATCTGCGATTCCCAAATCGAGGTTGCAATTTGTGTAATGCAGATTGCGATTCGCTAAATCATGTCACTATTTGTGATACGCAGATTGCAACACACAAAATCATGTCGAAGTCGTAATGAATCGCTATTGTAACGATTTCTTATTTTTGCACTGCGAATGTCTTTCATACATCGTATTTGCCATTTTTGCATTCGGAAACAGCCGATTTTTGTGATTCGCACTGTTTGCGAATGCAAAAATGTTTGATACATCTGGCCTGAAGAGATTGGAGGAAGAGGCAACAGAGGCTGGATGAAAGCAGGTTGTGTTCAAAGAGAGGGAGATGATGTCCGGATTTCAAATGAAGGTAAAGTTGTGTTGCCAGATTGGTTGTGGAACTCAGTGGTAAGGTATCATCATTGTCAGGTTCATCGTGGCAGAGATGGAATGATTCCCACTTTTAAGCAGACATGGTACAATCCAAGATTTAGATTGATTGCAGAAGCCGTTTGTCACAGATGTGTTACATGCCAGCAAATTAATGTAGGAAAAATCACAGGTGTAAATATGAGACACATAGGCAGATCAGGAGGTCCATTTAACAGAATGCAACTTGATTTCAGTGAGATGCCTGCTTCTAAAGGACTAGAATATGTAATAGTCATTGCATATGTTTTCTCCCCTTGGATCAAGGGTCTTAATGTAGCAAAGCTGCAGCTCAGGGAATTTATTCCAAGGTATGTATTCTCAACTTCTTTGGAATCAGATGGAGGAACTCGTTTTTAGGTCATAAAGTTGTCATGTGCAGCACTCAACTTTGAGCAAAAATGTCACTGCAGTTACAGACCAGAGACATCTGGATTGGTGGAGCAAATAAATAGAACACTGGAAGCTCAATTGGCAAAGGTTTGTGCCTCTACAGCATTGAAATGACCTGACACATTATCACTTGTCCTAATGATCATACATAGCACCCCTGACAGGAAGACATGACTGTCTGCCCACAAAATTCTGATCGCTTGTGCACTGAGGCTTCTAGTAGTAACTGCAAATGCACTTATGAACATAACAAATGATTTAGGCCCTCATTCCAACCCTGGCGGTCTATGACCGCCAGGGCGGAGGGCAACGGAAGCACCGCCAACAGGCTGGCGGTGCTTCCAGGGCTATTCTGACCGCATCGCTAAAGCCGCGGTCAGAAAAGGGGATCCGGCGGTTTCCCGCCAGATTACCCCTGGCCCAGAAAATCCTCCATGGCGGCGCTGCTTGCAGCGCCGCCATGGGGATTCTGACCCCCTTCCCGCCAGCCTGTTTCTGGGGGTTTACACCGCCAGAACCAGGATGGCGGGAACGGGTGTCGTGGGGCCCCTGGGGGCCCCTGCACTGCCCATGCCACTGGCCATGCCACTGGCATGGGCAGTGCAGGGGCCCCCTAACAGGGCCCCATTAGGATTTTCACTGTCTGCTTTGCAGACAGTGAAAATCGCGATGGGTGCTACTGCACCCGTCGCACCCCTGCAACTCCGCCGGCTCCATTCGGAGCCGGCTTCATTGTTGCAGGGTCTTTCCCGCTGGGCCGGCGGGCGCCCTTTTGGCGGTCGCCCGCCGGCCCAGCGGGAAAGTCGAAATGACCCCGCGGTCTTTCGACGGGGAACTTTGGCGGGCAGCCTCTGCCGCCCGCCAAAGTTGGAATGACCCCCTTAGTGCTGGATTATTACATAGGTCTAGCTGATGTGGTTCACTCTTTGTCTCATCAGGTTGAAGCAGCAACATTGCAAATGACCCAGGAACAGTGTCACAGCTTGAAAGCTGGAGAATGAGTTGTGATAAAGAAGCATGTGAGGAAGATTTGCCTGGAGCCAAGTTGGAAAGGATTGTTTCAAGTCATCTTGGTGACAACAGTTGTGAAGTGTGCTGGTATTCTGAACTGGATATAGACAAGCCACACACACAAAGTTCCATGTCCTCTTGAAAACACAGATTCTTACCCTGAAGGAGAAAATGCTGGTGAAGAAGGGGCTCAACTTGACCAAGCTGTGAGGACGGAACCAGCGGCTGAAGCAGAAAACGTGCAAAGGGGTGAGGGTGCAAGTAGTTTACATGCAGATAAAGGTGCAAACAAAAGTGGTGAAGGCACAATCAGCTTATAAACAGACAAGGGTGTAGGAAAGCTGAGTCAAGGTCAACAGATTCCTGCCAGAACAGCAAATGTTGTGAAAGCAGTTTCACCAAAAGAGAGAACTGTGAAAGGAGACCAATGGCCAGCAGCTGCACATGAACTGGCAGCTGATAAACTCCCATCAATAACAGAAGCAGTTGAAGAGTCAAATCAAAGTGAAGATGAAGATGGTGCTGTAAGGAGAATAAAAAGGAAAAGTCGTAGATTCTCTTCACCTGAATTAACCTACCTTGTCACAAATGTATGGGAGAGAAAGTCTATGGACTTTTGTGTGGATCAGGAGAATTCAGTTGAACATTCTGGAACTTGAAATCACAATTGAACTGGGATTTGAAATAACTTTGCCTATTGATCAGCAAGACATTACACTCTGGAAGTAACAATAAGTGATCATCAGACTGCGTTCTTTTGAAAACAATCAGTTGAACTGTTTTGAGACCTTTTAGTTGAATCTTGAAGAACTTTCTTGAAGATCGAGAATTGCTTTAATAGTGCAAAGACTTTGAGAGTCACCTTGTTTTTGATTTTTGCTCACTTTTGCTTTTATATTTTTCTTTTCTTTTTCTCCTCTGATCCTACAGAAACAGTGAATTCTGGACAGGGCAAACATAGTAGATGTAAATATGTGTGTATTGGTTTGATAATATTATGTAGGATTGAGTGCATATTATTAATTGTGGAAATGAGTGTTCCCATCAAAGGAGAGGTGCAAAGTACAGCAACCCAGTGCACAGAAAGACGATACCTAAGCAGGATAAGTTTGATAAGGATGAGGGATTGCTTCATTTAGATGACACAAAGGGAGATTAATCTTTCAATGTATAGTATAATTTGCTGTATTAGTATGTGGACACAATGAATGTGTGTGAATATTATGTGTGTACATAAATTCCTTCATCAGTACAAGAAGGAATCACTCATCACAGTTTTACCACTAACTTGTGGGATTAGTTGCAGTCTATTATTAACACGTTTGTACAACCAGGAGTATATTTAATATTTCTAATCCAACTGTGATTTAGTTTTCTTTTTTGTTCCAATTGAAAAGCATTTAAGCTGCATTGCAAAGGCTAGGAACATATATATAGTAGGAGGGTTACGAGGATTCTTTGAGCCCACACTGATATTTGGCACAACATATTAACCTGACACACAGGTAAACTGTAAACTTCGTACTTGTATAGCGCACTACTCACCCGTTACGGTCTAAAGGCGCTGTACGCATACCGCTGTGGAACCCCTCCTGGTTTTTCCCTGTGAGGTGCCCACTCCTGGTCAACCTCCAAGGTGAAGCCAGGCATCACAGCGCTGTGGGGGCCGTTGTGGAGATTAAGCAAGCTATTGCCCAGAGTCAGACCCATGAATTAGGTTAGGCACTGATGCGAGAATTATCAGGTCCGAGGAAATTGAGCCCAAGACCCGCTGAGGCGGGAATTGAACCCTGGTCCCGGGCCAGATTTCTGCATCAGGGTCTGCCGCTCTAACCATTGAGCCACACTTCTCCACTGGTAGAAAAGGAGTACATCAATCAACTAGATTATAGAAGGAAAACAATGAAAGAAAAGATAGATAATGTTATAGTAAGTAAGAAGAAAAGAGTTCACAACACTGTTCTGACACGGAGGAATGATTAGCTATAGATTGGCAACATGTAGGAAAGCTTTATATATATAAGCCGCAATCAAAAGCTGACAATAAGTTTGTAGGGAAGACTGAATGTAGACATGTGTTCCTGTTCAAGCGTGCATGGAACTTTATGCTGAATGGAAAAGGCCCCACTCTACCTGGTGTTTATTACACCTGTAAGAATGCTTATTACAATTTGCAGAAAGGCTGGTATGGTACATGATATTTGGGAGTGGTTTTCCCAAAATATACCAAGTGGACGATATTGACTATCCAGAAGGGATTGAGAAACCTAAAATGAGATTTAAAAGAAGATCAAGTGGTTTAAAAATTAAAACAAATATTTTTGGAGCTTTTTTCCATCAGTGGGTGTAATTTTGAATAACAAAGAGAAGAAGTTATCAACAATTGTAGATAAAATGTCAACTGATTTTTCCAGTGCAATGCTCCTAATGGACACAGAAATGGTTGCTGCAAGCTCAACGTTTCTTCAGAATCGCCTTGCATTAGACATCCTTTTAGCAAAGGAGGACGGAATTTGCAGAGTTTAGAAATCACAGCTCTAACGAGTCTGAAAAATTACTTAAGTGACCTAAAAGACACAAATGTTTGCGGCACAATAGGTGAAGGGTTCTCTAAGACAGGATCTTGGTTTGGAAACTTGGGAAATGGTTTTGTGAAGATGATCCTGAAACCTTTACTGACTGTGTTTGTGTGCATAATTTGTGCACTTGGATTTTACAAAGCTTACACTTTCTGGAAAAAGCAAAGAGCAAAGAATAAACGTAGGAGGGAAGAAATGAAAATGTAGAATATGAGTGACAGGTATTATCAGACGATGAGAGAATTGACAATTATCACAAACAAAGACCTATGCAATATCAGACTACATGGTTTTGATTTTGTCCCATTGTAAATGATAATAGTTATTTTGTGACGGCATAGATTGCCATCAGAGAAGGGACTGGGAGGGATCAAATTTTATAAATAAATTAGTGACACAGAAGTTAGCATATGGTGATGAATTAACATGCAATTAAAAGCCTAGCAGAGAAAATAACATGAGTTGTAAAATGTGCACGTTTGAATCATGGTGAGCCATGTGGCCACCATTTGTATTTGTATTAAGCACCACGTTTTAACATGAGAGTTTTGCATTTTATTAAATGAAAGTATTAAATTGAGCTAAGGTCGAAAGTGTAGATTAAAAATGAAGGTGTTAAAATTAACATGAATTAATCATACTTATATTTGAATACATAAGTTTCATTGGTACAAATTACGTGTGTGCAGAAAAAAATGCATGTTTAAAATTAGCTCTAACATGTTATGAATAATGTTTGCAATTAAATAATTAGCTTTTTATATATGAATTGTAAGGTGCACAATAGGTTTATTAATGGATTAATGTATTAAAATGTATTAAGGCTTTCTTGATTTGACCAGACCTAGGACCGTTCATTTTGCTGCAGTAATGGAAAATCACTTGTTTATTCTGTCCCCTCTGACCTGAATTCTTTCCTACTCCGTTAATGTGAATGTTGAATGTCCTATAGTAGGCAAGAGACATGTTTTAGAAGCAATAATGTAACATTATTTGTTTTATCTGCTGAACCGGATAAGAAATTTGCAGTTCTCATCTGAGATGAATTGGCTTGGTTTATTGTTTGTCATAAGAAAGGATCTCAAGTAACAAAGAACTGGAGAATGTAATATTTTGTTTTGTTAGTAATATGTGAATTTACCTGATGACAACGCACTTTCTTCTAATTCAGTGGTACTTTCTGCAGTGACTGGATGCAGAAGCTGATGTCCAAAGTGTGTCCACCTGAAAGACCAATCAAATGGATCTTGGTTATTTTAATTAACGAGAAACTTTCATTCTTCATGTAGATTCTCTCATACCTCGAAACTGCCCAGAGCTCTGTCCAACCCTGTTTTAAGTCTGCTGTCACAATCTCTTCTCTACGTTCGCTGCTGATCTGCCTCATCCAAATTTTAACTGTCATAATCTGTTATGTGGTTCAGTACTGACAAGGACAACTAATTCTGAACTGCTGATTATGTATGTCCTATGTGCAGCTCGTGTTCTACACTGTCCGGATGGTGCTGTCAATTGACGCCAGCAGAAGGTTGTTGTCCTGCCTGATGGACTGTTCCCGAATGCAGTCCAATGAGGAGAGATATAAATAAATGCGGTTTCTTGTTTTCTTTAGTTATTGACTTACACCAGCATATTTTTATAGTGAGTTGCCATAGCTAGATATTTTTCCAAATTATTTTTGTCTTTCTTTTAATTTTGTTTTGTCCTCATGTGTTAGCCCGTTCCCATACATGCTAGTGCCAATTCTGGTAGCGCTAGGAGTTGAAATCTGAAATTCAATGTTGAATTGTATTTTGATTATATACTCACCATCATCTGTTTTGAATGTCAATAATCATGCACATATTTTAGTGTTGCTAATCTATATTATATGTTTGCAGTGTCTAACAGTATTGATGTTTAATAGGTTGAATCTTTTCAGATGTTTTGGTCAGCCTATGGTTTTCATTGATGTTTATGACTTAGTTTTCCGCACCAGACACGTGACATTGATTTTGGGGTTGTAATAAAACTTTGAAACTTTACTCAGTTTGGAGTTTGGTTTAGTGTTAAACTAATTATGGTGTTCAATATTGTTTATGGTATAATGTCATTGATTTGGTATTAAATGAGTCTGACTACTACACTCCTCGCCAAGTCCAAAGATTAAGGTGACCTCAATAGGTGAAAATGGTGATAGTGTCTCACCCACACTATGGTGTTTGTTGAACCGGAATAGGGGAGTAAATTCTTCCGTACCATCTGTGCTTCAGCAATTCTTCTTTTTCCTACCTCTATTTAATGTTTATGTTGGACCACTGAAATACATCAAATTCCAATCCTTCTCAGCCTTCTCATATGGTGATGATACTCAAATGATCATCTGTCTAGATTAGGCACTCAAATTGGCCAAGATCCTTGACTGTTCAAGTGGCATACTATGTAAATACATTCCAATTTTCTCAAACTAAATGGAGGTAAGACTGGGCTTTCCTGATTAGTAAAATTAAACTGTGGTGGCAAATTGATAGCTGTCCAGCTTATGTGTGAATCTACCAAAGTTAAATCTGTAGGCATTTTGAAAGAAAATTACAAATTCTTTAGCATGCAGTATAACCAAACTGTATTTTCATGTTTATCTCATTCTTGCAGTTTCATACTATATGAGTTTGGCCCAAGGACATTTTATTTGAGCTGATGACTACATAACAAATTGTTTTAAAACCTTCACAGATACGCAGTCAAGCAATGGGCCCTGCTTTAGGCATTATGGTCCTCATTACAACCCTGGTGGTCAGTGATAAAGCGGCAGGGAAAACGGTGAGTACTGCACCTAGCACACAAGGGAGGGGGGAGGAAAAAGAGAGTGACACACGCAATACGCAACACCCCCATCCCAACATCATACACAGAAGCAGATGCAACAACATTACATATACACCCTGTAACCCTCAGGAATAACGCAAGGACAAAAGGAATGGAATAAAATGAGTGTAATAGTACAGTTTTAGATATATACGTCCTTAAACAATAAACATTATGTACAATATATACAAAAGGAGGGACAATGCCCACTCCAAAATGTCCGTGGCCCACGGGCCATAACACAGAGGCCAAGGCCACACTTGACTCCTGCCTCAATACAGAGAGAACACTGCGGGGGCATCAGGTAAAAAAAACACAGGCACCTCAGGGGGACGGGGAATGGGGGGCACCTCATCCGGAAGATGGTACAACACCACTGGCCTGGAGGGGGCTCCATGCCCACTGCTTGGTCCTGGGGAGAGCAAAGCCACAGTCTCTCTAGTGGGTGGGTTGCCCACTGCTTGGTTCTGGGGAGTGCAAAGCCACAGTCTCTCTAGTGGGTGCTTTGCCCACTTCTTGGTCCTGGGGAGCTCAAAGCCACAGTCTCTCTAGTGGGTGGGTTGCCCACTGCTTGGTCCTGGGGAGTGCAAAGCCACAGTCTCTCTAGTGGGTGGGTTGCCCAGTGCTTGGTTCTGGGCAGTGCAAAGCCACAGTCTCTCTAGTGGGTGGGTTGCCCACTGCTTGGTCCTGAGGAGTGCAAAGCCACAGTCTCTCTAGTGGATGGCTTCTCCACTGGTTCTGGAGGGGGCCTTTTGCCCAGTGTGCATCATCCAGGCAAGGAGGGGGTGAGTGTATGCCTTCGTCTACTGGTTCTGGAGGGGGCCTTGTGCCCAGTGTGCTTCATCCTGCCAAGGAGGGGGTGAGTGAATGCCTTCTTCCACTGGTTCTGGAGGGGACCTTGTGCCCAGTGTGCTTTATCCTGCCAAGGAGGGGGTGAGTGGATGCCTTCTTCCACTGGTTCTGGAGGGGACCTTGTGCCCAGTGTGCTTCATCCTGCCAAGGAAGGGGTGAGTGGATGCCTTCTTCCACTGGTTCTGGAGGGGGCTTGTGCGCAGTGTGCTTCATCTTGCCAAGGAGGGAGTGAGTGGATGCCTTGTTCCACTGGTTCTGGAGGGGGCTTGTGTGCAGTGTGCTTCATCCTGCCAAGGAGGGAGTGAGTGGATGCCTTCTTCCACTGGTTCTGGAGGGTGCTGTGTGTCCACTGTGCTTCATCCTGGATGGGGCAAGGTCACAGTCTCTCACCTGTGTGTCAGACTGACAGTTTCTTACCCTTGCTAGGTGGCGGACCCTTCTTGGCCTTGGCAGGAGGTGCTGGCACACTGGCTGGGCTGACGGATGCCTCCTTGGAGCCTCTCACACCTGCAGGTGCTGCAGAAACCACAGTGGCCGTGGACTGGGTGGCTGGGGTGCTCGGCTGGGTTGTGGCCACCATGGCCCGAGGTAAAGGAGGGGGGAGGGGGTAGTTCAATGTTGGTGAGGAAAAGCTTCTTATGGACCCTGGGGCGGGAAGAGGGTGAAGGTTTGGGTGTGGAGGAAGAGGGAGTGGGAGTGGTTGTAGGAGGTATCATTCTGCTGTGTTTGGGTGCAGGTGCATGGGCTGGATGCTGTTGTGAGGTGGATGGCTGTTGGGTGTCTGAGTGCTTGCGTTTGTGTACTTTGGTAGGAGGGGGCACAGACACAGTGGAAGAGGACACGGGGGACGTGTGCATGGATGTGGATGTGGTGACTGCCACTGAGGGGTGTTTAGTGATAGGCGTGCTGGTGATGGAGGTAGTGGATGAGGATGTAGTGCATGCAGGTGTGAATGGAGATGCTACTGGGAGGGAGGTGGATGATGAGGAGGATGGGGAAACAGTGGAGGCAGTGGATGTTGGGGTGTCTGTATGTGGATGGTGCTTGTGTGAGTGCCTGTGAGATGAAGTGTGGTGCTTGTGTTTGCCTGAGCCACTTCTGTGTGTTGATTTGGGTGATTGCCGGTGTGCTTGGGATAGGCTGGGGTTGAGGGGATTGCGACTGGGTCGAGGAATTTGGAGGGGGAGGCTGGAGACAGGGACAATGGCTGCCATCGGTGAGTTGGCCAGAGCTGGAATGCTCTCTGTTGGGCCACCACGCCAGAGTGAATGCCCTCCAAGTATGCATTTGTTTGTTGCAAATGCCCTGCTACACCATGGATGGCATTCAGTATGGTTGACTTCCCAACAGAGAGGGATCTCAGGAGGTAAATAGCCTCCTCACTGAGGGCAGCAGGGCTGACTGGGGCAGGGCATGAGGTGCCTGGGGCGAAGGAGATGCCCACCCTCCTGGGTAAGTGGGCACAGGAAACACGCTGAGGGGCTGCTGGGAGGGTGGTGTTAGTACGGGGTGGCGGCTGTACCTGTAGTTGGGGTGGGTACAGAGGTGTCCACCACCGCCAGGGAGCTTCCATTGGAGGAGATGTCGCTGTCGGTACTGTCCCCTCATGTCTCCGTTGTGATGCTCCCCTCGCCCTCCATCCCACTGGCGCCCTCGCCCTTGGTGGATTTGGCTTCTAGGCCCATGTGGGATGCAGCTCCCTCCTTCGCCATTGCCTCTGCTCCTCCACCAGATGATGCTAATGCACACAAGGACAGGGTGACAAAACAAAAAGGGGGGGAGAGACAGAGGATACACTTGGTCAATGCCAGCAACAACACTACTGTTGCCATGCACAACTCACAGGGAACTGCCCTATGCACTAGGCCATGCACTACCAGTTACAATGCTAGTCACCAGGCTATGGGATACAATGCCTAACACCATTAGTTCCACACCTGAAACCCAATGGACCCTGCCCAGGAGTAGATGACCACTAACACTATTGGGGTTGGAGTGCATCTGAGCTTGTCCATCATTGAACCTACCCTGCAATGTTCACCCTGGCCTAGGTGCACCCACAGCCCACATCCCCCACCCAGGCAACACAGTAACACGCTCAAAGTCATGATTCAGAATCTGTACTCACCCCCTTGTGGCTGCTGTGATTCCTTCTAGCGCCCATCCAACTCTGGATAGGCCACCGCCAGGATGCGGAACATCAGGGGGGTCAGGGTACGATGGGCACCCCTTCCTCGTTGGAAGGCCAGCCCCAGCTGGGCATCCACCGTCTTCCTTGCCCAGTGGCACAGGTCCTCCCACCATTTACAGCAGTGGGTGCTCCGCCTGTCAAAGCCTCCAGGGTCCGCACCTCCTTGGCGATGGCACGCCAAATACCCTCTTTCTGATGGTTGCTGACCTGCAGAAAAAATACAGCAGAAAAGGCATTAGTCATACTGTCCTGAGTGTTATACTCATGGCCCACCACATTCCCCCCATGCCTTTACGCACATACATTGACCACCATACATGCAGCACTCTGCACAGGACCCCGCAGACCCACTTCCACGAGACTTACACACATAGCAATCCATACATTCATGCCCCACGCATCATGCTCACAGTGTACTCACCTGTTTTTCTGGAGGACCATAGAGTAAAGGGTACTGGGGTAGGACCCCATCCACCAGTCTCTCCAACTCCTCCGAAGTGAAGGCAGGGGCCCTATCCCCAGACACTCGAGTCATTGTTGCTTCCAGACACAGGTCACAGCAGCACTTGCAGTGTAGGTCCTCTCCTGTTGAAGGTCAGGTAGCAAGTGAGTAAACAGAAAGAAAGAAAGAAAATGGCAGTCACGTCCGCGGCGGTGCGTACCATCACCGCCGGCGTACATCGCCATTGGCTCCTGGGACCCATAGGCCCCAATGAAAACCAATACGCTGTTACACGGCGGTCATTGAGCGCCGACCGCAACAGCACAAAACGCCAGCAGGATTTCCTCATTTACACTTGTCCCTCCTCACAGGTCAATGGCACCTAACTGCGTCACAGCAGACATTGGCACATCAACTGACTTACAAGTTCACACACTGTTTCTGTAAAGCAAAAATTGCTAATTAATCTGAGAAAATGTTTGAATATGACCTTCTGCTCACCATTTTTCACCCTAGAGTTCAACCACTGAGGATGAATAGGAGATGGAGACATCCCCCCTTGTACAGACCCCTGGGGGACCTGGCAACAATGGAGGACAGGCACATTATCCTAACCTACAGACTTGATAGGGCCACAATCCAAGAACTGTGTGCCCAATTGGAGCCAGACCTGATTTCAGCTATCCGCCAGCCCACAGGTATCCCCCCTCTAGTGCAGGTCCTGTCAGTGCTCCATTTCCTGGCAAGTGGTTCCTTTCAAGAGACAGTGGCCATGGTATAAGGGATGTCACAGCCTGTGTTCTCAAACGTGCTGACCAGAGTGTTGTCTGCCCTGATGAAACACATGCACAGCTACATCGTTTTCCCCCAGGTGGAGGATTTGGCCACAGTGAAGGCTGACTTTTATGCACTGGGACATATCCCCAACATCATGGGTGCCATTGATGGTTTACATATTGCATTTGTCCCCCTCCCCCGGAGAAATGAACAGGTGTTCAGAAATAGAAAAAGCTTCCACTCTCTGAATGTGCAGATGGCGGACCAGTACATCTCCCATGTCAATGCTAAGTACCCTGGGTCTGTGCATGATGCCTATATCCTGAGGAATAGCAGCATCCCATATGTGATGGCTCAACTCCACAAGCACAGGGTGTGGCTAATAGGTGAGCCCATGGTCACCACCCAGTGTATGTTTGTATATGAGTGTGGGGTTATCCCTAAGGGTGAATGTGTGGCTAACAGGTTTCCGTCGATATTTGCAGGTGACTCTGGTTACCCCAACCTCTCATGGCTACTGACCCCAGGGAGGAATGCCAGGACAAGGGCAGAGGTACGTTACAATGAGACACATGGGCGAACAAGGAGGATCATTGAGCGAACCTTTGGCCTCCTGAAGGCCTGATTACGGTGCCTCCATCTGACAGGGGGATCCCTGTACTACTCACCCAAGAAGGTGTGCCAGATCATCGTTGCATGTTGCATGTTGCACAACCTTGCCTTGAGAAGCCAGGTGCCCATTCTGCAGGAGGATGAGCTTGGGGATGGTCGTGTGTCAGCAGTGGAGCCTCTGGACAGAGACGAAGAGGAGGCAGAGGAAGAGAATGTGGACAACAGAACACCACTAATTCAACAGTACTTCCAGTGACACACATGTAAGACACTGTAACTTCACCTTCCATTGCAGTTTTGTGTTGGACATTGAACATGGCAGCCTGATTTTCCTATTTCTATTGCCTTTTACTGTACCCTTTGGCATCTCTATTTGCCCCACTCTGGCTCCTGGTGTGTTTACTGATGCCCCCTACAGGTCATACCTCTGTAAATATTATGGTACATTTGGTTTGCACTGTTTACAGTTTGTTGAAATAATACATATTTTAAATAATTGACAGACTCCATACTTGTAATAGTTCCAAGGGTGTTTCAGTGCTGAAAAGTAAATGGGGATGTGCAATGGGCTGGGTTGATGATGGAGGAAAGTCCAGGATAGAGTCCAGTCTATTTGTATCACAGGTGCATTGTCAATGGGGCCATAGGAAGTGGAGCAATGGCATTTTAAGGTGGACAGGGTGATAGAGTGGGAAACAAGCGTGACAATTAGGAGAGTCCTATTTCCTGGCAAGGGTCTTGGCAATGTTCTCTGGCTTCTTCCTGGATCGCAGGGACCGTTTGCGGGTGGTTCTCCCTCTGCAGGGGGTTGGGTGCTGGTGGCCTCTTGTTCCTGTGGCAGGGCCTCCTGTCCACTAGCATAGGCAGAGGTGGAGGACTGTTCTTCAGTGTGGCTAGTGTCAGGGGCCCGTTGGTGTGCCACTGCCCCCCTCCATTATGGTGTTGGTCCTGTCTGCCAGCACCCATGCAATGGTGACCAGGGTGGTGTGGATGTCCCTCAGGTCCTCCCTAACCCCCAAGCATTGTCCCTCTTGCAGCCGCTGGTTCTCCTGAAAATTGGCCTGTATCTGGCCCATGGTCTCCTAGGAATGGTGGTATGCTCCCAGGATGTTGGTGAGTGCCTTGTGAAGAGTGGGTTTCCAGGGCCTGTCCTCCCCCTGTCACACAGAAGTCCACCCAGCTTCCCTGTTGTCCTGTGCCTCTGTCCCCTGAACTGTGTGCCCACTGCCACTGACCCCAGGCCCCTGATCATCCTGTGTTTGTGGGGTTGCCTGGGGTCCCTGTAGTGGCGGACACACTGCTGATTGACGTGTCCTGGGGACAGAGGTATGGGCCCGCTGGGTAGGTGCTGTGCTGGTGTTTCCTGAGGGTGGAGGCTCTGTGGTGGGTTGGGAATGTGCCTGGGTAACCGACTGTCCAGAGGTCCCTGATGGGCCAGGTTGGTCATCCTGATCCAGGCGTGCAGAGCTGCTGTCATCACTGTGGGCCTCTTCTGGTGGGGGACTGGATGTGGCTGGCACCTCCTCTCTGGTGACGTTGAGTGGGGGTCCTGTGGGAATGTAAATAAAGTATTATTTTTCTGCGTGTGCCATCTTGTGCATGGGTATGTTTCCCTCTATGGTTGTTATTACCAAAGCAGCTTTGGCTTGTGTGAGTTGTGATTCGGTTGGCTAAGTGATTGTCACTAGTGTTCATGCTGTGGTGATGGGTGTCCATGCAGGTCTGTGTGTGGGGGTCCATGCATTGGTGTTGCATGCAGGGCTTGGTATTGTGATGGGTGGGTTGTGATGGTGGGGTATATGTGAGGTGGCGAGGTGATGGTGGTGAAGGTAGAGTTAGGTGTTTGTGATGGCATGCAGGTAGGGTGGGGGATAAAGTAGTAAAGATTTGACTTACCATAGTCCAGTCCTCCTGCTACCCCTGCCAGGCCCTCAGGTTGCATGATCGCCAAGACTTTCTCCTACCATGTTGTTAGTGGATGAGGAGGAGGTGGGGGTCCACCGCCAGTCCTCTGTACAGCTATCTGGTGTCTTGCAACCAGAGAACGTACCTTCCCCCGTAGGTCGTTCCACCTCTTCCTGATGTCATCCCTTGTTCTGGGGTGCTGTCCCACAGCATTGACCCTGTCCATGACTCTCCACCATAGCTCCATCATCCTTGCAATAGACTTCTGCTGCACCTGTGATCCGAATAGCTGTGGCTCTACCCGGATGATTTCCTCCACCATGACCCTTAGCTCCTCCTCAGACAACCTGGGGTGTCTTTGTGGTGCCATGGGTATAGTGAGAGTGGTGAGTGTGAGGGTGTGTGGGGTGATGTGTTGGGGTGTGTGCTATGAGGTGCGTGGATGGTGTATGGGTGATGGTGTTTTGTGGCTCAGATTCAGTGGGTGCTCCTGGCTTGACTCTTTCTCACTTGCCAAAATATTTGGGTTGTAAAGGGTTGTGGGTAGTGTGTGTGTGTGTTTTATAGTGGTTTAAGTGTGTGGGTGTGGTGTGCATATGTGTGTCAGGTGTGTGTATTTTGAATTGTCCAATGTGGTGTAGTTTTGTTAGTATGTGTGTATTTTGAGCGCAGCGGTATGTACTGCCAATGGTTTACCGCGGTTGAATGGCCGCCGTGTGATTCATGGGTCATGATGCCGTGGGTGTATTTCTGTTGGCGTAACAGTGTGGGTTTTGGTACCGCCATTTTATCACTGACCTTTGGGCTGGCGAACTTGTGTGGGTGTCTGTATAGTGGCGGATTTCTATGAGTGGGTCATAATACGAGTAACAGTATACCACCGTAGTCGCGGTATGTTGGCGGCAGTCAGCATGGCGGTAAGCGGCACCTACCGCCAATGTCATAATGAGGACCTAAGTTTCTGTACAGACTATAGGATAGCTCAATAAAATTCCTGTGTTTAAGAGAGGTTCTCCAAGCACAAGTCCACTGCTTTCTGAATTCCCTTTAGTTTTTCATGTCCCAATCATGCAGTTTACACCTGCAGGAGGGAGATAATAGAAGTCTGTTTTTTCCCCTTTCTGGTTGATAAGTTACTGTAGTGTACGGAATTCATAAGGTGCTGAAAATACCTTTTATTATGAGTTTGCCTTACCAGAATTAGGCATAACATGGAATTTGCATATTTTGAAATTATTCCCACTGCTTCCACCCAATAAAGGATAGGTGTTTCATGGCAAAATCTCCTGTGGGGAAAATTGCGAGGGTTGTGGCAATTACCTCATGTGGCAAATACCCCACACTAGGGTAAATATTGCATGTGGTAATTACCATACAACTCCTAATTGTGATACCTGTACAAAATTCTCTTTGTGCAGGAATGCATATTCCCCCAACTAATCATAACCTTAGCCACAGACCTCCCCATCTACCTTTGCAGGACTCAAAATCTTTTTAATTTTAGGAACAAAATGGTTATTAATTGTAGGCTGCAATAATTCTCCTTTGCCATTATTCATTTTTCAAGTTTCCTTTCCCATTGTTTTCCTGCATAGGAATGGTTTCCAGAGATGTTCTTAACTTCTAGCACCAAAAAATCAATAAATATGTAAATAGCCCCCACAACTTTGAAATAGTCTTGCAATCTAGCTGTGCAGGGTTCAATATCTTTTTAATTTTAAGAACACATTCAAGCATTTCTATTCTCCTAGCTAGTTTCCCGCTCTAAGGCCATGATCACAAATAGCGTATGGGAGGGTCACAAGGTATTTCCAAGAGCCTGTACCCAGACCCCTGTGGAGTGAGTTATTTACTGCTTCTGCTAAATAACTTCTATCCTGCATTTTAACTCAGAAGTAGGGCAGACCATGACTCATCAAGTTCCTGCTGCTTATAATTCTACATCTCCAATAATTATTGGGCCTTTTTACCCTAATAAAGAAACATGAATTTCTGATTCCTGAACAAACAAGCCCTTGTTCAGGTACTGGAATTTTGAGTCCCTCTCATGACAAGAGGCCAGGACAGTTGTAGTTGTTGTTCTTCATCTTCTTTTTCTTCTTGTTTGTATACTTCTTGTTGTTGTTGTTGTTGTTGTTCTTCTGTCTAACCCCTTCGCTGCCAGGCCTTTTCCCCCTCAGGTGCCAGGCCTTTTTTGGCTATTTGGGGCAGTTCGTCCTTAGGCCCTCATAACTTTTTGTTCACATAAGCTACCCACCCCAAATTTGCATCCTTTTTTTCTTACGTCCTAGGGATTCTGAAGGTACCCAGAATTTGTGAGTTCCCCTGAAGGAGACCAAGAAATTAGCCAAAATACTGCAAATATGTCATTTAAAAAAAAATTGAAATGGGCTGCAGAAGAAGGCTTGTGATTTTTTCCCTGAAAATGCCATCAACAAAGGGTTAGCGGTGATAAAATCACCATCTTCCCAGCTGTCAGGAACAGGCAGACTTGACTAGGAAAACCACATTTTTCCATAAAATGTTGGCATTTTACTGGGACATACCCCATTTTTACTATTTTAGGTGATTTTAGCCTCCTTCCGGTTAGTGACAGAAATGAGTGTAAAATCAATGCTGTCCGGATCCCGGACAGCTAAACATTTCTAAAGTAGACATAATTCTGAATTTAGCAAGGGTCATTTGTGTAGATCCTACAAGGTTTTCCTTCAGAAAATAACAGCTGAAATAAAATATATTCGAATTGAGGTGACAAAACAGCAATTTCTCTACACTTTTTTACTCTGTAACTTTTTCCTGCCACGACAGATTTTCAAAAGCAATATACCACTACGTCTACTGGACTCTTCTGGTTCCTGGGAAATATAGGGCTTGTAGGTGCATCAAGAACCCTAGGTACCCAGAATTAAAAAAAGGAGCTGCACCTTGTTATGGGTTTTCATTGTATATCGGGTATTCAGCAATTCATTTGCTGAAATATAAAGAGTGAAAACTAGGTATAAAGGAAACATTTGTGTTTCCAAAATGGTCACAAGATAAGGTGTTGAGAAGCAGTGGTTATTTGCACATCTCTGAATTCTGTGGTCCCTATACCAGCATGTGAATAACAGGGTATTTCCAAACAGACATCTTTTTTACACACTGTCTTAAATTTGAAAGGAAAAAATGTAGAGAAACACAAGGTGCAATAACACTTGTTCTTCTATTCTGTGTTCCCCCAAGTCTCCAAATAAAAACGGTTCCTCCCTTGGGTGGGTAGGTCTAATACCCAGGGCAGGGAACACAACATGGACACATCACATTTTTACATTGAAATCTGATGTGTTTTTTGCAGATTGCCTAGCTGTGGATTTTGTCCTCTAGCTCAGCCGGCACCTGGGGAAACCTACCAAACCTGTGCATTTTTAAAAACTAGACCCCTAGGGGAATCCAGGATGGGGTGACTTGTGGGGCTCTCACCAGGTTCTGTTACCCAGAATCCTTTGCAAACCTCAAAACACTTTTTTCTCACATTTTGGTGATGGAAAGATCTGGAATCTGAGGGGAGCCACAAACTTCCTTCTCCCAGCGTTCCCCTAGTGTCGAGATAAAAATGATACCTCACTTCTGTGGGTAGGCCTAGGGCCCGCGGCACGGAATGCCCCAAAAACACAACATGGACACGCCAAAATGATCTATTACAAGACTACCTCTTTTTCCGGGGTGAGGGGAGCACCTGCGATTTTAGTCCTGGGTGCAGCCTTCATCTAGGAAAACCCACCAAATCCAGACTTTTTTTTAAAAACTAGACACTGGGAGGAGTCCAGGGAGATGTGGCTTGCGTGAATCCCCCAACATTTTCTCACCCAGACTCCTCTGGAAACTTTAAATATAGCTAAAAAAAAGCACATTTCTACACTTTTCTTTGTAGGATTTCTGTGCCGGTGCAAACTTCCTACCACCCAATGTTCCCTTTGGTCTGTCGATAAAAATTATACCTCACTTGTGTGGGTGGCCCAGGTGACTGCAACAGGAAAAGGCAAAAAATGTGCAGAGATTGATGGGATAGCACAGCGAGTTGATGAGCACAGTTTTTTCTTTTATATGTTTTTAGGCTGAATCTGCTGTGAGGACACACACAAGTGAGGTATCATTTTACTTGGGAGACTGAGGGGAATGCTTGGTGATAGGAAATTTGTGCCGGCGTGGTGATCTTACAAAGATAAGTGAGGAAAGTATGCTTTTTAAGCACATTTTAAGGTTTGCAGAGGAGTCTGGGTATGGAAATGTTGGAGGATCCATGCAAGCCACACCTCCCTGGACTCCTCCTGGTGTCTAGTTTTTAAAAATGTCTGAGTTTGGAAGGTTTCCCTAGATGAAGGCTACACCCAAGACCAAAAATGCAGGTGCCCCTCTCCCTGGAAAAAAAGGTGTAATAGATCATTTTGATGTATCCACATCCTTCTGTGATGGTCCAAACACTAAAACGCATGTAGGTTATGTTAAAAAGGCACCTCACCCTGAAACCAAGTTGGTGGCATGTGTTATCATCTGGGTCCCACCGAGACACCTACCATGCCACGGGTGTGCTGAGATGTCTGATTACAGAAGAGCAGGTTTTGTCATTTTCACCACACATACTGGTTGGATTTGGCACAAGGGTGAGTGATGGTTCAGTCAATCAAATTTTATTAACAAGAGATTTCACAAAAATTAAATGCACTGTTAATAACTGAGGGCCAGATGTAGGAAGGCATTTGCGCCTCGCAAACGGCGAATAATGCAGTTTGCGAGGCACAACTGCCCTCACGCGATGCAGAAACACATATTGTGAGTCGGTACCGACTCGCAAAATGTGTTTCCGACTCACAAATAGGAAGGGGTGTGTCCTTCCTATTCGCGAGTCGCACCGCGATGTAGAGTTGATTTGTGACCGCTAAAGCGGTCGCAAATCAAATCGCAGTTACTATCCACTTGAAGTGGATGGTAACTCATTCGCAATGGGACCCTATGGGACCCCTTCCCCTTTGTGAATGCTCACAAAATTGTTTTTTCAGAGCAGGCAGTGGTCCCATGAGATGGGTCTTTGCGACCCCATAGCGAGTCGCAGAAGGTATCTGAGACACCTTTCTGTATCGCAAATTGCGAGTTGCAATTTGCGAGTCGCTCTGACCCGCAAATTGCAAGTCGCAATTTGCCACGTACCTACATCTGGCCCTGAAAGGCCACAAAACTGAACCAATGACTCACAGCTCGTGAGTTGTAAAGCCGCATGAAGGCACCAGCCGCTTTACAGTCCATTCACACGCCTTTCATACATGACATGCACAATACCATTCACGCCGCCAGCCGCAGGCCCAACACATTACAACACTCACATCAGCAGACAGTGCCATTCAAGGGCCCCACTTTTGCAGGGTGGCAGGGGGGTGGGAGGTGTGGTGGGAGGACTTGGGGGCGGAGGAGACCCCTATCAGTGCCAGGGAAGGAGTTCCCTGGCACTGGTAGTGCCTACCGTCATGGATTTCGTGGCGGTTCCAAACCACCCGAAATCCATGGCGGTATGCATGGTCCTGATACCACCGGCGGTCTGGTGACGTCCGCTGGGCTGCAGACCGAAGTCTCCAGCCCAGCGGTCCTCACCACCCTGGCGGTCGGAGTGGAGAAGTGGCGGATGACCATGGCGGTAACCGCCATGGTCATAATTCCATTTTTTTTTCCGCCGGCCTGTTGGTGGTTTTACTGTTACTTCTCCCCTGTCCGCCAGGGTCATAATGAGGGCCAAAAACTCCAACTAAATACATGACAGAAATTCCAACTATAAAACTGAACATATGAAAATATAAAACAGGCAGTTTACACTCACAGTAGTTTCCAGTAATTCATCTGGGTGTGGTAACTCCTGAAGCAGCAAGCCACACTCAGCCCAGGCTTTGAAGGACAGCCTGGGCAGTACATCTGGCTCTCCCTCTGGATACCTCTTTGGGCGCAGACTCTACATTTCTTATTGGGCAAGTCTTTTTTGGAATTGGAGAAAAGTGATCAGAAAGTGCCGATCTTTCAATCTAGCCACATTCTCCACCCCTGCTACTCTAGGAACTCTTGCCTTTTCCACCACAATAAGGCTCTCTATCATTAACTCCTGAAATTTAACAAATGTCAGCCTTGAGTCAGGGGAACAATCCTTGAACACAATAAATGCATTAAAAGTTGCCAAATGAAACAAATGGATGGCCAACTTTTTATACCACGCGTGAGACTTACAAAGAGCAGTGTAAGGTTGCAACCTTTGATCTACTCTATCAACACCACCCATGTGCTTATTGAAGTCCAAAATGCACGCAGGTTTGTGCACTTCTGCAACCTGACCCCAAACAGCCACAGGGGAAGTACTCTCATCATGGATGGTAGTTAGCATGTACCCATCCCTCCTGCCTGCAAATTTCAGAGCCAGCAGCTCATTATTATGCAAGTCACTGCACTGTCCCCTCTCAAGTTTTTTACAGAATAGCTTCCTTGGATAGCCTTTTTGGTTAGAACGGATTGTGCCACAAGCAACAGTGTCCACTCTGAACAATTCCTTGAACAACTGCACTCCAGTGTAGAAGTTATCTACATACAAATGGTGACCTTTGTTAAACAGTCATCTACCAAGTTCCCACACAATTTTCTCACTAACTCCAAAAGTGGGCGGACAACCAGGGGGGTCAATACTGGAATCCCTACCAATGTAGACCCAGAAATTATACACATATCCTGTACTACTTTCAGACAGCATATACATCTTAACTCTATACCTTGCCCTCTTGCTAAGAATGCACTGCTTCAAAACCAAATGCCACTTGAACAGGACCAAAGACTTGTCCACACTTATTTCTTTGCATGGAACATACACCTCTGAAAACCTATCTAAAAAATGATCAAGGACAGGCCTAATCTTAAAAAGACGGTCACAATCAGGGTGATCTTGTGGCAAGGCTAAAGCATTGTTGTTAGAAATTGGGTTTTTGGTTGGCAGTCAGGTTACCCTCTGTCACACACAATCCAAATTATCCTGTGCCCACCCTCTGGTAGCTTGGCACGAGCAGTCAGGCTTAACTTAGAAGGCAATGTGTAAAGTATATGT
The DNA here is from genome assembly GCF_031143425.1 of Pleurodeles waltl. Classification (NCBI taxonomy): domain Eukaryota; kingdom Metazoa; phylum Chordata; class Amphibia; order Caudata; family Salamandridae; genus Pleurodeles; species Pleurodeles waltl. Next base: position 548,385,897 of record NC_090444.1, on the reverse strand, counting down.
GCAATAAATTATACAATGACACAGTATAGCACCACAAAAATACACCACAGTGTTTAGAAAAATATAGAATATTTATCTGGATATTTGTAGATCAACACAATAAAAGATGCAATAAGAACTTGTAGAAATATCACTGAAAGGTGATATAAAGTGTCTTAAGTCTTTAAAAAGCAAACAAAGTCTCTTTCAAGCACAAAGTACCTGGTTTGGAGTGGAAAATCTCCGCAGAGGGCCGCAGAGGAGGAGATGCATGGAAAAATGGTATGTGCATCGGTTTCGCCCCTTCACACACGGACTTGCATCGTTATTTTTCACGTGGGGAGACGGGCGTCGTTCTGCGGGAAGAAAAATGGTGTATGCGTCAGTTTCGCCCCTTCACACACGGACTTGCGTGCGTTGAAGTTCTGGTCGCACAGTAGGCGTTGCGTCGAGCGGCGTCTTTCTGGATCGGCGTGCGGTGAATTTCTCACCACGGAACAAGCTGTGCATAGAATTTTTCGGCGCACACGGTGTCCAGTTGAAAGAAAGAAGTCTTTTTGGTCCTGAGACTTCAGGGAACAGGAGGCAAGCTCTATCCAAGCCCTTGGAGAGCACTTTTACAGCCAGACAAGAGTTTAGCAAAGCAGCAGGCCAACAGCAAGGCAGCAATCCTTTGTAGAAAGCAGACAGGTGAGTCCTTTGAGCAGCCAGGCAGTTCTTCTTGGCAGGATGTAGGTTCTGGTTCAGGTTTCTTCTCCAGCAAGTGTCTGAGGTGGTAGGGCAGAGGCCCTGTTTTATACCCAAATGTGCCTTTGAAGTGGGGGAGACTTCAAAGAGTGGCTAAGGAGTGCACCAGGTCCCCTTTCAGTTCAATCCTGTCTGCCAGGGTCCCAGTAGGGGGTGTGGCAGTCCTTTGTGTGAGACCAGGCCCTCCACCCTCCCAGCCCAGGAAGAACCATTCAAAATGCAGATTTATGCAAGTGAGGCTGAGTACCCTGTGTTTGGGGTGTGTCTGAGTGAATGCACAAGGAGCTGTCAACTAAACCCAGCCAGACGTGGATTGTAAGGCACAGAAAGATTTAAGTGCAAAGAAATGCTCACTTTCTAAAAGTGGCATTTCTAGAATAGTAATATTAAATCCAACTTCACCAGTCAGCAGGATTTTGTATTACCATTCTGGCCATACTAAATATGGCCTTCCTACTCCTTTCAGATCAGCAGCTACCACTTCAATAATGTATGAGAGCAGCCCCAATGTTAGCTTCTGAAGGGAGCAGGCCTCACAGCAGTGTAAAAACGAATTTAGGAGTTTTACACTACCAGGACATGTAAACTACACAGGTACATGTCCTGCCTTTTACCCACACAGCACCCTGCCCTAGGGGTTACCTAGGGCACACATTAGAGGTGACTTATACATAGAAAAAGGGGAGTTTTAGGCTTGGCAAGTACTTTTAAATGCCAAGTCGAGGTGATAGTGAAACTGCACACACAGGCCTTGCAATGGCAGGCCTGAGACAAGGTAAGGGGCTACTTAAGTGGGTGGCACAACCAGTGCTGCAGGCCCACTAGTAGCATTTAATCTACAGGCCCTAGGCACATACAGTGCACATCACTAGGGACTTATAAGTAAATTAAATAGTCCAATCAGGTATGATCCAAAGTTACCATGTTTAAAGGGAGAGAGTATATGCACTTTAGCACTGGTTAGCAGTGGTAAAGTGCGCAGAGTCTAAAAGCCAGCAAAGACAGAGTCCAAAAAGTGGAGGGAGGCAGGCAAAAAGTTAGGGGTGACCACCTCAAGGCATGTCAGGTCTAACAATTGTCAACAAAATGCAGCATCCGATTAAGAAGCAAATACCGATTAAGAGTCATGGTTGCAGGAAATATAGCCGTTGCCATCAAGGGACTAGTAGACCAATAAGAAGCCAATGATGGCTTCCTTATCAACCCCATCAAAAAAGTCAAACCCAGGAACTTTTTCAACTCTTCCGGATTTGTGGGAATCCAATGGGTAGCTCCAGACTAAGGCCTAGGTCTGGCAGCATTATTCCTCAAATACTGCTCCGCATACAAATTAGTCTGCTCAACAATCTCTTTCAAAAATACATTGTTCATAAACAACTGAAAGAAATTGACAGGCAAAACGTTTTCCATATTCACTGTACACCCTGGGAGACCAGTAAAGGTAGGCAACTGTGGCTGCTCCATATTTGGGGCAAACAAGTTGTCAGGTCTTCCAATGGTAAACCGTTCAGCCCCAGGCTGATGCACTATTGGCACATCAGTGTCCTCCTCTAAAACAGGCCCTTCATCTGCACTGAGAGTGGCTTCCTCATCAGAAGATTCCTCTCGGAGAGAAAACTCACTGCCAGAATCTCTCTCTTCCTCCTCTGCCTCAGATGCAGGGTCAGCCTCATACTCTGCACAGACAAAGCAATCACCAATGATATCCCACTAAAGAGAAAAAAGAACAACAAATTAGACATAAGACAAAACAAATATCACTGTGTACAAATCCAAGGACAGTTTCACACACAAACCTGCATTTAGTACACCACCTACAAACATGTCATTCATGCATGGCAACGATACTCCTTTGGAGTAAATTGTTTTTAGTTACCTAAAACATGCAACTACACAAACCGCAGGTCAACCACTGCCAAAACCGCAAAGAACCACAGAAAAGGAAGCAAAAGCTTTGAACTAGAACAAAGAGGAGAAATCAAATGGTATAATTACAAATGCAAATACTTTGTCAGTTGACAAACATGCCGCCACCAACCATTTAGAAATTTCCGCTGGTGTCTAAGTGGATTTTGCCCCACTTGGGGGCAGATGGGCCTAAACAAATAGGCCGATCTGCCCCCAAGGGGGACAGAAAGGGACAACAGTTCTGTGCCCTCAACACAAAAAACAACAAAGAGAAAAAAAAATCCCTGGCATCTTGGCGGCTACTGCTCCCATTGGGGGGCAGATGTTCCTAAAAAAATAAGCCGATCTGACCCCAAGGGGTACAGACTTGGACATCAGTAATGTGCCCCCTTTGGGGGGCGACCCTTGCCAAATAGCCATCCCCCACACAAAACACATACACACACACAATATCCCTGGTGCCTAAGTGGATTCGGGCCCACAAAAATAGGCCAATCGTGGAGCAGGAAAACAGGCACAGGGGGAAAGGAAAAACTATTTCCTGTCCCCCTGTGTCTGTTTTCTCCCCCTAAACCCCCTCCCAGGAGAAGGACTCACCTTTTCTGTGTCATCTCTGATGGACGGGCTGGAAGGAAATGGCTTCCAGCTCATCCCGGAAGCATTTGATGACATTGGTGCGCTATGAGCACGCTGATGTCATCAGATTGCTGAAGGCGGGGCGTGGGTGGAAGGGGAAGCGTACCACATCCATCCCCGACTGTGGGGTGTGGGTGGAAGGCCCATGTGGGGAGGACCTGCGCTCATCCCGTGGGCTGGGTGCAGGACGAGCTGGTCTCGTCCCCGGCACACGAGAACTGTGGCCGAGGACGAGGCCACCTCGCCCCAGAAACCCAGAGGGATATTATTATTATTATTATTATTATTATTATTATTATTATGCCATAACATGTCTGCAAGCTCTCGCTGGTTTAGCATGCCTCAGTGATTCTCTTTAATACCATTGAAAGGGCTATACCAAATTGGACCATTTTTGTTATTAATAGTAGGCTGCAATAATACTTCCCTGCCACCAAAAAAATAATAAATGTATACCACAAAATGTTCAGCAAAAACAATTCTTCTAGTTCAGCAGTACAGTATTTGCACGAGCACATAGGGGTATAACTATCAATGGTGCAGAAGGTGTAGTGGCACCTGGGCCTAAAGCCTGAAGTGCCCACTGAACCCTGATGATTGTTGTATTTTACTAGTCAACCAGAGCTCAGTGGTTTGGTATTCTCTTGCCAGCACTAGTGCCCATGGATCCCTTTCTTTGCCACTGACAGAAAAGTCTCCCATTGGGTTACAGAATAAGAACGAGAATATAGTTTACAGTCCTTGACGTTCATTTTCCTAACACTGAACATCTAACAGTAGAAACAAAGCCTATCTTTAATGGTCATGACCGCATGCGAATGTTTGCTACTTGTGAATATGCTATTTCCAACAGTTCGTCTGATCCAAGTGAGTGAGTGTGTCTACTCTGTCCAATTATGGAAGCTCAGTAATAGTGAAGCATGTTCCCCACCAGAGGAGAAAGCAGGATATTCAAATGTTTCAATTCTGATAATTTGACACTGTAACTTAAATATTTCCAAGGTGTGTGGGAGACACAGGTGCTTGAAGTAGAGGTGCTGTTGAGGGCTTGTTTTTACGAACTCTAGTGCTTGTTCTACGGATCTCTTCATTGTTATTTACTTTTACCACCACCATTGCAATAGAAGGAACAGGGATCCAGCTGGAATGAGGCAGGCAAGTTTGTGGACTGTGACACATCACGTGTGATTCATAAAATCATGAATTTTCCAACCTGCGAGATGTTCACTGTTTAAGGATGCTGGTTTGTTTTGCACTGTTCTGGAGATGTGTGGGTATGTTGCATGTCTAGTCCCCCATTGCCCCAATTCCTCAGACTGTGTGGGTGTTAATGTCAGACTCTGTTTTTTTGTATTAGGAACCTGTTATTGTAGAGCTCAGATAGGTAGTCTCAAAGCACTGTTACCAGTATCCCGTGAGATTGCTCACTTGGTTTATGCACCTGCTACAAAGCTCTTACAGTGCTATTAAATGAGATTAATAGGAGCACATCTTTTACTTTTTTTTTTGTCAGCCCTTTATACAGCTCTCTTACCACTTCTAGGAGCTAAGAATAACAGATAGTGGAATTTCACCGTGCTGACAGCGCTACGTGGGTTCTTGCCATTGACCTAGTTGCTTGAAGGTCTGCTCATCAAGCAAAATGGAATGTACAATGTTTTCATAAGTCGCACCACAGCTAATAAAATGTGTGACTGACAACCAGAACTGTCCTTGTGCGTTATCCTGTCTGTTAAACAAAACTTGATGCTCCTTGCCTTATGCCGTCATAATCGTTTAATTGAAAAACAACAAATGCGTGTTTCTGAAATGTCTTTGAACTACTTTATGATGGTCTTAGAGAGTAATAGTTTTTACTAGAAGATACACTCTGTAAAATGTCTTGTTTATGACTTGCGGTTGGTTCATCTTTTCTGTGTACAAGGATCTTAAGATTTATCAGTCATTGTTGGGTTTGCAATGCCCTGGTGGAATGTTTCCAGTTGCACCTTAAATCATCATATTATTGTTATTTTTGTTCTGGGATATTGTATTGCCTATAACACTCTTTTATTGTGACTTTTCAACATGCTGCACAGCCGTCACAATGCTTTACGGCAGAGTTTAAGACATTGGAAAAGCCCAAGCTCTGGTTAAACATTTATAAGGACCCAAAGGTGAGACATATTTGCTATCCCAATGCTTGTTTGCTTTGAGTGATGACTTTACAGTGGAAAACTGAGACTGTTGCTCATGTATAACATCCCAAATAAGGCTGATAAGAACTTATAATAATACTGCGAAAGGGATCTTGACACTTTCCCAGTTACTCTGTGCCCCTCTCCCAAAAATAAGATGAGCATCATCAATTCTGTAGGCACATTATTTCGTCGTGTGATTTCAAATCCTTATTCCGTGCTCTCCTTGCACCCTTTAGTCAGGCATAACAGGGAGGCACTAGTATACTTGCAGCAGACCAGGTGTAACGAAAAATAATAAAATCCAATTTTATGTTAAAAGAAACGCATATGCATGCGACATTTCTGCCATGGGGATTCCAGACAGCAGTGATTTGCTGTTTTTTACCGCGGCCGTTTGCTAGCAGAAAATAATGCCCAAAGTATCACCGGAACGCCATGGGGGATGCTGCTAAACAGAGCCCTTGGGAGGTCATTTGCAAATATATGTTTGATAGTCCGACTTCGAGGTGTTGAAAGGTTATTTAAATGCTGTCATTAGATGTAATGCAGATGCCAAAGCTAGGAAATAAATCAAGAGGGCATGATTAAAAAAAAAAATGAGCAGGGGTATTAATATTCTGAGTTCCAAAATGCACTCATAATACAAAATGTTGCAAATCTTTTACTAATTACAGAATAAAAAAATAAAAAAATATGATTTATATATTTATAGTACATGTCTATGTATTAGTAGGGGGTTGGTATGGTTCTGCGATTGGTACCATGAAGGGTAACATTACGGTGTGGTTCAGCGTGTTCAAGGTTCAGAAATGATTGGTAGAAAAGGCTTGTAAAGTGTGGTGTTAAGGGGTAGTAAGTGTTTTAGGGCTCAGGGGAGAGTAGCATTAAAGAGGCAGAGAGGCATTTTTAGGCTTCAGGTAAGGGTAGCAATACGAGGAAGGAAGTATAGTATTTTTTGGGTTCATGTTCTCCATAGGTCCGCTTTCCTGTGGCTGTCTGTTTTAAAATGTACCATTCACAAAATGTAGTTTGATGAGAAATGGCATTCCTCTGTTGCAACTCCTCCAGTTGACTGCGACCAAAAGGGGAAGACTTGCGAGTGTTCTGTTAAGGTCTTGTGCTATTCACTCTGAGCACAGATCCACACGAGAATGATGAAATGGGTATTCATACTCTCTGAAACATACACTGCCTTACATTCTGAAAGAAGTATTGATTAGTTCAATTTCCTTGTCAGAAATGGAACATCGAGTGGGAATCTGTCACCCTTGAATTGAAGATGCCCTTTTTCTTGCTAAGAAGCCAACAAAGTGAGAAACACTATTTAGAGAAACAAGATAATTTAGTTGAGGCAAAATACAGCTTTGTTATGCGCTCTCTGCAGTTTGTTAACTTGTTGGATCATAAATGGCAGGAAGTGGCGGGCCGAAGGGTGCTGTCTTTAAACAGAATGAGTACACAAGAATAGAGGACAGGTTTAGTAAGGGAGAAGACAGACAAAAAATAAACTCAAGTGAGAAACAATGAAAACAGTCCTGCGAAAGGCTCAGCTAATGTGCCTGCAGTATCTGGTCAGACCGTGCATAATGACCCAACCACAAACACATTTGTGTTGTCAGTATTCAACTTTAAACGTGACTTTCATCCAGTTGACAACTGCAATGAGGCAGCGGTGGAAATTCTGCTGGAAATGTATTATAGAATCTAATGACAATTTCAGTCTCCTCAGCACAGGTGACTAAAAAAACAAAAAGGGTAGATGCTTTTAGCAAACGGAGAGATGTGGGCATTTAACAAAGCAGAAAGTAGTATTGAGCCTTGCAGGACTACATGAGACATGTTACATTTTCACTGAACTATAACGTTCCTTTAACCTTTGTTTTTTTTCAGTGAAAAAAAATGGTTACTTCCATATATCTATATATCTATATATATAGGTGGTCATTACAACCCTGGCGGACGGTGTTAAAGCGGCGGTAAGACCGCCAACAGGCCAGCGGTAAAAATTTTGGAATTACGACCATGGCGGAAACCGCCAACAAAGACAGCCACTTTAACACTCCGACCGCCACGGCGGTACAAACAAACAGCGCGGCGGTCACCGCCAACAGACAGACGGAGGACAATGTACCGCCCACACTATTATGACAGGCCAATCCGCCATCTTTTCTGGGGCGGATTCACCGCGGATAAAAACACGGCGGAAACAGGACATTACAACATTGGCGGTAAAAGCCGCTTACCGCCGCGCAGAAGACCGGCAACACACCGCCGCGGACGCTGAATTCCGCCACGGTCATTATGACCCAAAGCCCGGAATCCACCAAAATCTAGACACCCACACAAGTCCGCCACACCAAAGGTCAGTGATAAACTGGCGAAAACAAAACCTCCACCATCACGCCAACAGGAATACGCCCACACTATCAAGACACACGAATCCATGCAGCGGTCTTTCAACCGCGTTAATCCATTGGCGGTACACACCGCCCCGCTCAAAATACACACACACTTACAAAACACTACCACATTGGACAATTCGAAATACACACACCTGCTACACATACACACACCACTCCCACACACCCAATACAATACAAAACACACAGCCACATCACCCACAATCCCCTACGACCACAATTGTGACAGAAGGCCAGAGAGAGACACCACCATCTACAAACTAGCATCCACAGACACTCAACACCATCACCCACATAACATCCACGCACCTCACACAACACACCTCTAAGTGTCACCCCACACACCACAACACACACCACCCCACACATCACCCACACCACCCCATGGCACCACAAAGACACCCCAGGTTCTCTGAGGAGGAGCTCAGGGTCATGGTGGAGGGAATCATCCGGGTAGAGCCACAGCTATTCGGATCACAGGTGCAGCACACCTCCATAGCTAGGAAGATGGAGCTATGGCGAAGAATCGTGGACAGGGTCAACGCAGTGGGACAGCACCTAAGAACTAGGGATGACATCAGGAAGAGGTGGAACAACCTACAGGGGAAGGTGCATTCCATGGTCTCAAGACACCACATCGCGGTATACAGGACTGGCGGCGGACCCCCACTTCCTCCCTCACAACTAACAACATGGGAGGAGCAGGTATTGGCTATACTGCATCCTGAGGGCCTCGCAGGAGTAGCTGGAGGAATAGACTCTGGTAAGACAAATCTTTACTATTTCATCCCCCACCCTACCTGCATGCCAACACATACCCCCACCGTCGCCCTCACCCCCATCACTCCAACTCCTCACACATGTCCCAATATCACAAACCACACATCCCAAACGCAAGCCCTGCATGCAACACCAAAGCATGGACACCCATCACCAAAGCATGGCCACTGCACATACCCATACACCCCCCTAAACCATTATCACACAAGGTCCTACACAGGAATGCAAGCACTGAGGTACACGGTCATCCACCCATTGCACACCATGGCACACACAGATGCAATAATCATGCTTTTACACCCCTGCAGGACTCCTACCCAATGTCACTGGACAGGAGGGTCCATACATGTCCACTCCACCCACAGAAGAGGCCCACAGTAATGACAGCAGCTCTGTCCAACTGGATCTAGATGACCAGCCCGGCCCATCTGGGACCTCGGGACAGTCGGTTCCCCTCACACTGGCACAAGCCACTACAGAACTTCCCCCCTCTAGAAACACCAGCACAGCACCCACCCGGCGGGCCCATACCTCTGTCCCCAGGACACGTCAAGCAGCAGTGTGTCCACCACTACAGGGAACCCAGGCTAACCCACCACCCCAACAACACAAGGGACCTGGGGGCAGTGGCAGTGGGCACACGGTTCAGGGGACAGAGGCACAGGAACACAGGGGAACTGGGAGGGCTACTGTGCGACAGGGGGAGGACAGGCCCAGGGAACCCACTCTCCACGAGGCCCTCTCCAACATCATGGGAGCCTACCAGCATTCCCAGGAGACGATGGCAACGGTTCTGGCCAAGTTTAAGGAGACCCAGCGGCTGCAGGAGGAACAGTATTTGGGCTTCAGGGAGGAACTCAAATCCATCAATTCCACCCTGGGCACCATTGTAGGGGTGCTGAAGGAACTCGTCAACGCCAGGAGGGACACTGTGGCACTACAAGGGGCCCCTGACACTAGCGTGGACGATGAACTGCCCACCACCTCCGCCGGCGCTAGTGGACAGGAGGCACCGCCACAGGACCACCACACCAGCACCCCACCCCTTGCAGAGGGAGAACCACCCCGCAAACGGTCCCTGAGATCCAGGACAAAGACAGGGAACAATGCCAAGACCCCCGCCAAGAAATGAGACCACCCTGATTGTCATCCTTTTGTCCCACCTTGTCACCCTGTCCATTCTTAAACTGCCCCAACTCCACTTCCTATGCCCCTTTGGACAATGCACCTGTGAGACTAATAGACTGGACTCTGCCATGGACATTACTCCACCATCACCCCTCACCATTTTACAACCCCCTCCAATATTGAGCACTTAAATAAACACCCTTAAATCACAAAAACATCCAGGAGTCTGTCTGTGATTTCGAAATAGTGTATTAGCAATTACAGCGGCAAAATGCTAATTCAAATGTAATGTCAACATACCAATACCATACTGTTAGAAATGGGGTTTTTTGGTTGGCAGTCAGGTTACCCTCTGTCCAAGCAAAAGCCCTCACTCTAGTCAGGGTAAGTCACACACTATCCAAGATTATCCTGTGCCCACCCTCTCGTAGCTTGGCACGAGCAGTCAGGCTTAACTTAGAAGGCAATGTGTAAAGTATTTGTGCAATAAATCATACAATACCACCATATAGCACCACAAAAATACACCACACAGTGTTTAGAAAAATATATAATATTTATCAGGATAATTGTAGGTCAAAAAGAATAAAGTTGCAATGGAAAATTGTAGAAATATCACAGGGAAGTGATATAAAGTGTCTTAAGTCTTTAGAATGTAACAAAAGTCTCTTTCAAGCACAAGTACCTGGTTAGGAGTGGAAAAATCTCCTCGGAGGGCCACAAGAGAAGAGGTGCGTGGAAAAAGGGTGTGTGCGTCGATTTCTCCCCAGCACACACGGACTTGCGTCGTTATTTTCCACGCGGGGAAGTCGGGCGTCGTTTTCCGGCACGTGGACAGTCTCTTTCTGTGGATCGCGGGGATTACCAGATGTCCCGGGTCTGTGCGTGGATTCTCCTGCTTGTTCTCCGGCTGTGCGTCGATCTGCGGGGCTGCGCGTCGAATTTACGAACTCACGGCAGGCGTCGCGTCGATTTCTCCTCTAGACTTCGGTCTGCGGGGCTGCGCGTTGAAATTACGATCTCACGGCAGGCGTTGCGTCGATTTCTCCTCTAGAGGTTGGGCGGCGTTGTCCTTGCGAGGCCGTGCGTCGGATCTTCGATCGTCCCAAGAGCGTCGCGTCGATCAGCGTCGGTGTGCGGCGTTTTTCTCGCCACGAAACAAGCTGTGCGTCGAAATTTTCGGCGCACGGAGCGTCCAAGTGAAAGAGAGAAGTCTTTTTGGTCCTCAGACTTCAGGGAACAGGAGGCAAGCTCTATCCAAGCCCTTGGAGAGCACTTTCACAGCCAGACAAGAGTTCAGCAAGGCAACAGGGCAACAGCAAGGCAGCAGTCCTTTGTAGAAAGCAGACAGGTGAGTCCTTTGAGCAGCCAGGCAGTTCTTCTTGGCAGGATGTAGTTTCTGGTTCAGGGTTCTTCTCCAGCAAGTGTCTGATGAGGTAGGGCAGAGGCCCTGTTTTATACCCAAATGTGCCTTTGAAGTGGGGGAGACTTCAAAGAGTGGCTAAGAAGTGCACCAGGTCCCCTTTCAGTTTACTCCTGTCTGCCAGGGTCCCAGTAGGGGGTGTGGCAGTCCTCTGTGTGAGAGCAGGCCCTCCACCCTCCCAGCCCAGGAAGACCCATTCAAAATGCAGATGTATGCAAGTGAGGCTGAGTACCCTGTGTTTGGGGTGTGTCTGAGTGAATGCACAAAGAGCTGTCAACCAAGCCCAGCCAGACGTGGATTGTAAGGCACAGAAGGATTTAAGTGCAAAGAAATGCTCACTTTCTAAAAGTGGGATTTCTAGAATAGTAATATTAAATCCGACTTCACCAGTCAGAAGGACTTTGTATTACCATTCTGGCCATACTAAATATGACCTCCCTGCTCCTTTCAGATCAGCAGCTGCCACTTCAACAGTGTATGAGGGCAGCCCTAATGTTAGCCTATGAAGGGAGCAGGCCTCTCAGTAGTGTGAAAACGAATTTAGGAGTTTTACACTACCAGGACATATAACTACACAGGTACATGTCCTGCCTTTTACCTACACAGCACCCTGCCCTAGGGGTTACCTAGGGCACACCTTAAGGGTGACTTATATGTAGAAAAAGGGGAGTTCTAGGCTTGGCAAGTACTTTTAAATGCCAAGTCGAGGTGGCAGTGAAACTGCACACACAGGCCTTGCAATGGCAGGCCTGAGACAAGGAAAAAGGGGCTACTTAAGTGGGTGGCACAACCAGTGCTGCAGGCCCACTAGTAGCATTTACTTTACCAGCCCTATGCACATAAAGTGCACCTTACTAGGGACTTATAAGTAAATTAATAGTCCAATCAGGTATGATTCCAGGTTACCATGTTTTAAGGGAGAGAGCATATGCACTTTAGCACTGGTTAGCAGTGGTAAAGTGCGCAGAGTCTATAAACCAGCAAAAACAGTGTCCAAAAAAATGGAGGGAGGCAGGCAAAAAGTTAGGGGTGACTACCCTAAGGCTGTCAGGTCTAACATGTGTCCCCCCCAGCTGAAAGTGGGGAGAGCTACCCGACCTCCTGGGAGCTCTCATCGCTAAGGCGGAAGTACCTGGAGAGACCATCAGCATTGGCGTGGTCAACCCCTGGGCGATGTTCCACCGTAAAGTCCATCCCCTGTAGGGAAATGGACCACCTCAAGAGTTTTGGATTCTCACCCCTCATCTGCATGAGCCATCTGAGGGGCCTGTGGTCTGTCTGAACCCGGAAGTGAGTCCCAAACAGGTAGGGTCTTAGCTTCTTCAGTGCCCAGACCACAGCAAAAGCTTCTCGTTCAATAGCACTCCACCTCTGTTCCCGTGGTAATAGCCTTCTGCTAATAAAGACTACCGGTTGATCTCTGCCCTCCTCATTCAGCTGTGCTAGGACTGCCCCTATGCCATGCTCTGAAGCGTCTGTCTGCACGATAAATTCCTGGGAGTAGTCAGGGGCCATGAGTACGGGGGCCGTGCACATGGCTTCCTTCAGGGCGTCAAAGGCTTTCTGACAAGCCTCTGTCCAATTCACCAACCTAGGTTGCTTCTTGGAAGTGAGTTCTGTCAAGGGTGTTACAATGGTACCATAGCCCTTGACAAATCGGCGGTAGTATCCTGTGAGGCCTAGAAAGGCTCTCACCTCCGTCTGTGTTCGGGGTGGTTGCCAGGCCTTGATAGTTTCAATCTTGGCCTGGAGTGGCTGCACCTTGCCACCACCCACTAGGTGCCCTAAGTACACCACGGAACCCTGCCCAATCTGGCACTTACTGGCCTTGATGGTCAGGCCTGCCTGTTGCAGGGCCTGAAGCACGTCCTTGAGGTGAAGCAGGTGTTCCTCCCAGCTGGAACTGTAGACAGCTATGTCATCCAGGTAGGCTGCACAGAAGGCATCCTTGCCAGCTAGGACCCCGTTAACCAACCGTTGGAAGGTAGCGGGGGCATTTTTCAACCCAAACGGCATCACCCGGAACTGGTAATGGCCATCCGGGGTTGAAAAGGCGGATCGTTCCTTGGCCCCTTCAGTTAGGCCGATCTGCCAGTACCCTGAAGTAAGATCAAACGTACTCAGGAACTTGGCAGCGCCTAGCCTGTCCACGAGCTCATCAGCTCGGGGGATGGGGTGAGCATCAGTCCGTGTGACTGAGTTGAGACCCCGGTAGTCCACACAGAACCGGAGTTCTGGCTTCGCACCTGGGGCAGTAGCCTTAGGGACCAATACCACTGGGCTGGCCCAGGGACTACTGGATTTCTCAATGACCCCTAGAGTCAACATCTTGGAGACCTCCTCCTTGATGCTGGCCTTCACCTTATCCGACAACCTGTAAATTTTGTTTTTCACAGGGAGACTGTCACCGGTATCAATATCATGAACACAGAGGTGGGTCAGCCCAGGAGTAAGGGAGAACAGGGGGGAGAACTGCTCCAACAGCTCATAACAGTCTCCTTTCTGATTTAGAGTCAGGGAGTCAGACAGAATGACCCCGCTTACTGACCCATCACCTTCTTGGGCAGAGAGGAGGTCGGGGAGAGGTTCACTCTCCTCTTCGGTTCCTTCATCTGTGACCAGAAGCATGTTGATCTCCGACCTCTCAAAATGAGCTTTTAGTCGGTTCACATGGAGCACCCTTAGGGGATTCCTAGGGGTTTTGAGGTCCACTAGGTAAGTGGCCTCCCCTTTCCGCTCCCTTATTTCAAATGGGCCAGACCAGCGGTCCTGGAGAGCTCTGGGCTCTACTGGCTCCATTACCCACACTTTGTCTCCAGGTTGAAACTCTACCAGGGTGGCCTTCTGGTCATACCATTGTTTCATCACCTCTTGACTGGCCTCAAGGTTATCTTGGGCTTCTTTCCAGAAGCGGGTCATCTGGTTGCGGAGGGCCAACATATAGCTGACCACATCCTGAGGGGGTGTCTTTGGAGCTTTCTCCAATCCCTCCTGGACAATGCTTAAGGGTCCCCTGACAGGGTACCCATAGAGAAGTTCAAAGGGACTGAACCCTACCCCTCTCTGGGGGACCTCTCTGTAAGCAAAGAGAAGGCATGGTAAGAGGACGTCCCACTTACGCCTCATGGCCTCAGGGAGGCCACCAATCATGCCTTTCAGGGTCTTGTTGAATCTCTCCACAAGACCATTCGACTGGGGGTGATAGGGTGTGGTGAACTTGTAAGTTACACCACACGCATCCCACAGAGACTTCATGTATGCAGACATGAAGTTAGTGCCTCTGTCAGACACTATTTCCTTGGGGAATCCCACACGGGTAAATATCCCCATCAGGGTTCTGGCCACCACCGGTGCAGTTACTGTCCTCAGAGGGATTGCCTCTGGGTAACGGGTGGCATGGTCCACCAAAACCAGGATGAACCTGTTGCCTAAGGCAGTTTTGGGGTCCAAGGGACCAACAATGTCGATGCCCACCCTTTCAAAGGGGGTGCCAACGACAGGAAGTGGAATCAGGGGGGTTTTAACCCTTTTTCCTGCTTTACCACTGGCCTGGCAGGTAGGACAGGATCTGCAGAACTTGTCTGAGTGTGTCCTCATTTTGGGCCAATAAAAGTGGGTGACAAGCCTGTTAAAGGTCTTGCCCTGCCCCAAATGTCCTGCCAGGGGAATGTCGTGAGCCAGACCCAGTAGGAAGGTTCGGTAACATTGGGGGACCACCAGCATACGTGCTGCCCCAAAGCCCGGAACCTTAGGCTCACTCTAGAGGAGATCATTCTCCCAATATAGGTGGTGATCGCCAGAGGCGTCGCCGGCTGCCTGGTTTGAGGCTTGTTTCCTCAACCCTTCTAGAGTGGGACATTCTTTCTGCGCCTTGCAGAATTCCTCCCTGGTGGGTCCACCCTCAACTTGCCAGCCAGCAAGCTCAGGTAAGTCACCTAGGGCGGCAATGTCTTCCCCAGTTGGCTCGGAAGACTCCTCCTCAGGAGCCCCGTCAGCCACTGTGGGAACAGCTGGGGCCGGTTTCCCGCACCCCTGGTCCCTCCTCCTGGCAGCTCTCTGGGCCATTGTTCCAGGCTCCAGATGCCCTTGACTTCCCTCTCGGTCAGCCATGGACCGTGTGGTCATGCAGACCCACTCAGGTAACCCTAACATCTCCAGGTGAAACCTGAGCTCCACTTCTTTCCAAGCAGTGTGCTCAAGGTCATTGCCTAACAGACAATCTACAGGCATGGCAGGACTCACAGCTACTTTCAGAGTACCAGAGACCCCCCCCCACTCAAAGGGAACCAGAGCCACCGGTAGGTGACTCTCGCGATTGTCAGCGACTCTGACCTGGTGGAATGTATTAGGTACTATCTGCTCTGCTGACACCAGCTGACTCTTGATAGTAGTCATACTGGCTCCTGTGTCACGCAGAGCCTCCACCCTCTGCCCATCAATGGTGACCCACTGCCGGTACTTGGAAGTATTTCTGGGCATGTGGGCCTTGGGCACCATTTCTCCTTCTCCCAGGGACACTAGGGAAATCTCTACCTGCTCCCCAAAGCTAGTTGGGTCCATCTCCCCCCCGAGTGCTACACTAGTCAACCCAGGTGCCTGTCCGGTAGTGGACGTGCCCTCTTGGGGCACTGTGGATCACCTTTGTAGTGACCATATTGGTAACACTCCATGCATTTGGGGCTAGATTTTCCTGACTTGTCAAATGTCCCTGGCTTTTTCCCAAATTTGGAAAAGGAAGGATTGCCACCCCCTCCCTGGGAATTCTTTTGGGGGCCTTTAGAGAGTTCCTTATCTGTAAGTTTATCTCCCCCCTCTTTCTTCTGTTGGGAACCCTGACCACCTTTGTGGGAGTCCCCCCCAGGTACCTTTTTGGACACTCTGGTGCTAACCCAGAGGTCCGCCTCCTCAGCAAGCTTCCTGGGATCAGTCAGCTTACTATCCACTAGGTGCTGGCGCAAATCTGTATAAGTAACATTAAGCATATGCTCTCTCAGGATCAAGTCATATAAACCTTTATAATCTGCTACTTTGTTGCCCCGCACCCATCCATTCAGTGCCTTACTAGAGAAATCAAAGAAATCTACCCATGTTTGTGTGGTTTGTTTGGTGCTGTCCCTGAACCTCTGACGGTATCCCTCAGGGGTCAGCCCAAACTTGGCAAGTAAAGTGGCTTTCTGGAGTGGGTATGTGTTTTGATCCGGTGGATCCAATGTGAGAAGTGTGTCCCTCCCCAATGGCGGCACATAACCCCACATAGCTACCCCCCATTGCCCTTCAGGAACCTCATGAGCCCTTAGTGCAACTTCATAAGCAGCTAACCATTTATCTATGTCATCTCCCACCACAAAACTGGGCACCACATTTTTGGTTATACGAACCTTCTTTTCTCCAGCAGGTCCTGTCTGTATGCTGCCACCATTATTGCTGGATTCAGACTGTCTTGCCTTGATCTCCAGCTCCTTGAGACTCAGTTCATGAGCCAACAATAGTTTCTTTTCAGCCAAAGCTCTTTCAGCTTCCACTTGTTTGGCTGCTCTTTCAGCTTCTGCTTGTTTGGCTGCCCTTTCAGCTTCTGCTTGAATCTGTTTGGCTGTTCTTTCAGCTTCAATCTGTTTGGCTGCTCTTTCAGCCTCAGCTTGTTTGGCTTCTCTTTCTGCCCTCCTCTCCTCCTGTTGCGCCTCAATTTTCAGTTTTGCCATTTGCAATTGGAACTCCCTTTCCTCTCTCCTTTCCTCTGCGGTCAGGCTTTGCATGGAGACACTGCTCCCTGGTCTGGAAGGGTGCACAATTGCAGTGGTAACACCATCCATAGATAGTGAAAATCCTTCTGAGGGGCCATTTCCTGGCTCCCCTTCCTCATCATCCTCTAAATGGGCTTCTGCCCAGGCCCTCAGCGCCACTTGAAAGTCCTCCTTTCTGGAGGCCCCTTGGGTGGGTACCCTTAATGCCCTGCAGAATCCTCTTAGTTGTTTGACCGTGTATGTATCCAACTGGACTAGGTCAAAGTCCCCTGTCTGAGACCCAGTCAGAGACATATTGAGTGAGGATTTAGTTTTTGAAAATTGTCAGGAAAAAACGGATTTTCAAAAAGAGATAAAAACCAAGTTGACCTTCAACTGTGGGTAGGTAGTGAAATACTTAGCTACTGTATGTCACTGCACAAATACAAGTCCTATCCTCACCGCTGATCACCAATGTTAGAAATGGGGTTTTTTGGTTGGCAGTCAGGTTACCCTCTGTCCAAGCAAAATCCCTCACTCTAGTCAGGGTAAGTCACACACTATCCAAGATTATCCTGTGCCCACCCTCTGGTAGCTTGGCACGAGCAGTCAGGCTTAACTTAGAAGGCAATGTGTAAAGTATTTGTGCAATAAATCATACAATACCACCATATAGCACCACAAAAATACACCACACAGTATTTAGAAAAATATATAATATTTATCAGGATAATTGTAGGTCAAAAAGAATAAAGTTGCAATGGAAAATTGTAGAAATATCACAGGGAAGTGATATAAAGTGTCTTAAGTCTTTAGAATGTAACAAAAGTCTCTTTCAAGCACAAGTACCTGGTTAGGAGTGGAAAAATCTCCTCGGAGGGCCACAAGAGAAGAGGTGCGTGGAAAAAGGGTGTGTGCGTCGATTTCTCCCCAGCACACACGGACTTGCGTCGTTATTTTCCACGCGGGGAAGTCGGGCGTCGTTTTCCGGCGCGTGGACAGTCTCTTTCTGTGGATCGCGGGGATTACCAGATGTCCCGGGTCTGTGCGTGGATTCTCCTGCTTGTTCTCCGGCTGTGCGTCGATCTGCGGGGCTGCGCGTCGAATTTACGAACTCACGGCAGGCGTCGCGTCGATTTCTCCTCTAGACTTCGGTCTGCGGGGCTGCGCGTTGAAATTACGATCTCACAGCAGGTGTCGCGTTGATTTCTCCTCTAGAGGTCGGGCGGCGTTGTCCTTGCGAGGCCGTGCGTCGGATCTTCGATCGTCCCAAGAGCGTCGCGTCGATCAGCGTCGGTGTGCGGTGTTTTTCTCGCCGCGAAACAAGCTGTGCGTCTAAATTTTCGACGCACGGAGCGTCCAAGTAAAAGAGAGAAGTCTTTTTGGTCCTGAGACTTCAGGGAACAGGAGGCAAGCTCTATCCAAGCCCTTGGAGAGCACTTTCACAGCCAGACAAGAGTTCAGCAAGGCAACAGGGCAACAGCAAGGCAGCAGTCCTTTGTAGAAAGCAGACAGGTGAGTCCTTTGAGCAGCCAGGCAGTTCTTCTTGGCAGGATGTAGTTTCTGGTTCAGGGTTCTTCTCCAGCAAGTGTCTGATGAGGTAGGGCAGAGGCCCTGTTTTATACCCAAATGTGCCTTTGAAGTGGGGGAGACTTCAAAGAGTGGCTAAGAAGTGCACCAGGTCCCCTTTCAGTTTACTCCTGTCTGCCAGGGTCCCAGTAGGGGGTGTGGCAGTCCTTTGTGTGAGAGCAGGCCCTCCACCCTCCCAGCCCAGGAAGACCCATTCAAAATGCAGATGTATGCAAGTGAGGCTGAGTACCCTGTGTTTGGGGTGTGTCTGAGTGAATGCACAAAGAGCTGTCAACCAAGCCCAGCCAGACGTGGATTGTAAGGCACAGAAGGATTTAAGTGCAAAGAAATGCTCACTTTCTAAAAGTGGCATTTCTAGAATAGTAATATTAAATCCGACTTCACCAGTCAGAAGGACTTTGTATTACCATTCTGGCCATACTAAATATGACCTCCCTGCTCCTTTCAGATCAGCAGCTGCCACTTCAACAGTGTATGAGGGCAGCCCTAATGTTAGCCTATGAAGGGAGCAGGCCTCTCAGTAGTGTGAAAACGAATTTAGGAGTTTTACACTACCAGGACATATAACTACACAGGTACATGTCCTGCCTTTTACCTACACAGCACCCTGCCCTAGGGGTTACCTAGGGCACACCTTAAGGGTGACTTATATGTAGAAAAAGGGGAGTTCTAGGCATGTTACACAGTGGGGCCCACATCTGTGAAATCCTAAGGGAAAGTGAAAAACTCAGTGACCATACACTGGGTAAAAATGACAGACGGTAGAGAGGTAGTACATTTAAATCAGATGTAGCAGGCAGTGATGTCTTCTTACCTGTGTCTCACTGGAAGTATTGCAGGATCACTGTGTTCCTGTTGTCGATGTCCTCTTCTTCTGCTTCCTCGTCTGCACTGTCCACAGGGTCCACAGGGTCCACAGCTGCCACAAGACCTCCATCCGGACCATCCTCCTGCAGAAAAGGAACCTGTCGTCGCAAAGCCAAGTTGTGAAGCATACAGCAGGCCAAGACGATCTGGCATACCTTCTTTGGTTAGTAAAATAGGGAACCACCTGTCAAATGGAGGCACCGGAACCTGGCCTTCAGGAGGCCGAAGGTCCGCTCTATAATCCTCCTAGTCCGCCCATGGGCCTCATTGTAGCGCTCCTCTGCCCTTGTCCTGGGATTCCTCACTGGGGTCAGTAGCCATGACAGGTTGGGGTAACCAGAGTCACCTGCAAATGGCGAGGGACAACTGTTAGCCACACACAAACTCATAGGGACATCCACAGACCCAGACAACTATTCCCACTGTATTGGGTACATGTGCTCACCTAATAGCCACACCCGGTGCCTCTGGAGTTGCCCCATCACATAAGGGATGCTGCTATTGCGCAGGATGTAAGCGTCATGCACTGAGCCAGGGAATTTGGCAAAAACATGGGAGATGTACTGGTCTGCCAAACACACCATCTGCACATTCATGGAATGGTAACTCTTCCGGTTTCTGTACACCTGTTCACTCCTGCGGGGGTACCAAGGCCACATGTGTCCCATCAATGGCACCTATGATTTTGGGGATATGTCCCAGGGCATAGAAATCACCTTTCACGGTAGGCAAATCCTCCACCTGAGGGAAAACGATGTAGCTCTGCATGTGTTTCAGCAGGGCAGACAACACTCTGGACAACACGTTGGAAAACATAGGCTGGGACATCCCTGATGCTATGGCCACTGTAGTTTGAAAAGACCCATTTGCTAGGAAATGGAGTACTGACAGCACCTGCACTTGAGGGGGGATTCCTGTGGGATGGCGGATAGCTGACATCAGGTCTGGCTCCAACTGGGCACACAGTTCATGGATTGTGGCATGATCAAGCCTGTAGGTGATGATTACAAGTCTTTCCTCCATTGTCGACAGGTCCACCAGCGGTCTGTACACCGGAGGATGCCGCCATCTCCTCACATGCCCCAGCGGATGGTGCCTATGGAGGAGAACAGCGAGGAGAGAGTCAACCAACTCTGAGGTACGTAAACACAGCTTACTCTGAAAATATTAGCAATTCGAAATTAGCCTGTATGAGTGTTTAGGCAAGGCCTACATATGTGTGACGCAGTAAAAAATAATGCCATGTGGGCCCATGAAATGGCGGCTGCCTGACCTGTAAAGTGGGACAAGGGGATATGAGGTAACTGCGCTGGCGTTGTACACCGTCGCAGTAGGCGGTCGAAGACCGCGGCGCAATCCTACATTGGTTAACATTGGACCCTATGGGTCCCAGGAGCCAATGACGATGTACGCCGCGGACGTGACCACCATTTTCTCTCTGTTTAATCACTTGATACCTGATCTTCGACAGGAGAGGACCTACACTGCAAGTGCTGCTGTGACCTCAGTCTGGAAGAGACAATGGCTCGTGTGTCTGGGGAAACACCTGCCTTCAGCACGGAGGAGTTGGAGAAACTCGTGGATGGGGTCCTCCCACAGTACACGCTACTCTATGGTCCTCCAGACAAACAGGTAAGTACACTGTGAGCTTCCTGTATGGGCAATGCCTGTGTGGAGTGGGGCGGATGAAAGATAGGGGGGGTAAGAATGAGGTGTGCCTGAAAAGACGGTGAGTGCATGTGCGTCATGGCAAGGGTAGGGATGCGGGCCAATGACTGGGATGGTGCAGGCGGTAATATCTTCTCCTTTTCCCCTGTACTATTCCTGTAGGTCCACGCCCACCAGAAAAAGGACATTTACCGTGCCATCATCAATGAAGTCCAGACACTGGGGGTCTACCACAGACAGAGCACCCACTGCCGGAAAAGATGGGAGGACATTCGCCGCTGGAGCAAGAAGACGGCGGAGGCCAAGCTGGGGACGGCCTCCCAACGTGGGAGGGGTGCCTGTCGCACCATGACCCCCCTGATGTTCAGGATCCTGGCGGTGACGTACCCGGAGTTGGATGGGTGCTTGAGGGCATCACACTCTCATTCTGCTGATTCAGCGTGCATTGCAGGTGTTTGGGTGGGGGAGGTGGGCTGTGGGTTCCCCTAGACCAGGGCGAGTTTAGTAGGCAAGGACCCTACTTAAGGCAGGCCCTGTGGCACCCCACCCCACCTGTGTACAGTGCCAACTACACCTAGTCAGGCTCCTGTGACATCCATGTTTGCAAAAATCGGCCATAGTCTTGTAACCCATGTCCCTGGGATTGAATAGTGGACTCCAAGTGTGCGGCGTAGTGCAGGGGGCTTCTGTGTCTGTCGTGTCCGCCAACGGTAGCGGTATTGCATGCACTCAACATGTCTTTCTTCTGTCTTCCCCCCCTTTTTGTGTTCTCCCTGTTCTTGTGTGCATTAGCATCATCAGGCGGAGGAGCGGTGGCACCGGAGCAGGAGGGAGCTGCATCCCACATGGCCCTGGAGGGACCTGTACCTCAGCCTATCCCAAGCACAGCATCAGACCAGCATGCACACACCTCAACACACAAGGGAAGCTCAGGCAAACATAAGCACCACACATCCCACAGGCACTCACGCAAGCATCACACACATGCAGACACACCAACATCCACTACCTCCACTCTGTCCCCCTCCTCCTCGTCTCCCTCCTCCCTCCCTGTCTCGTCTCCACTCACACCTGCATGCACTACATCCTCAGCCCCGTCCATCACCAGCGCACCCACCACCACAGCCTGCTCATGTGCAGTCACCACCCCCACTACCATTCACACGTCCCCTGTGTCCTGTCCCAGTGTGTCTGTGAGGCCACCTCTCAAGGTACACAAACGCAGCCACACACCCATCCAATAGCCATCCACCTCATGACAGCCTCCAGCCCATGCACCTTCACCCAAAGTCAGCAAACGTACACCTCCTACAACCACTACCTCTTCCTCCACTCCCAAACTCCATCCAGCTACCCATCCCAGTGTTCCGAAGAAACTTTTCCTGGCCAACCTTGACCTCTTTCCCTCACCTCCCCCACCCCTTCAGTCTCCTAGGGCCCGACTCTCCAGGTCCCAACCTAGAACCTCAGCCACAACATCAACGGGACCAGTGGTGCCAGTAGTCACTGGATTATGGAGTGCACCAGGCAGCAGGGCAGCCAGTGTGGCAAGGAGCCAGAGTACGGACAGTCCCCCATCTGTCAAGCATAAAAAGTTGGCCAGTGCCCGGCGGGAGAAGAGAAAGAAATCAGCCACCAAAGCCGCTCCCAGGGGTACAGTTGGCAGCGTGGAGACAGCTGCGACACCATCCAAGCTGGGGAAGGGGCACATGAAAACCGGCAAGTCTGGGAAGATCAGCACGGCGGACAAGACAGCAAGCAGCAGCCCCGCTGCCCAAGACAAGACCACCACCAGCAGCCCCTCTGCCCAGGACAAGACCGCCAGCAGCCCCGCTGCCCAAGACAGGACCGCCAGCAGCAGCCCCGCTGCCCAGGACAAGACCGCCAGCAGCCCCGCTGCCCAAGACAGGACCGCCAGCAGCCCCGCTGTCCAAGACAAGACCGCCAGCAGCAGCCACACTCCCAGGACAAGACTGCCAGCAGCCCTGCTGTCCAAGACAGGACCGCTGCCCATGACAAGACCACCAGCAGCCCCGCTGCCCAAGACAGGACCGCCAGCAGCAGCCCCTTTGCCCAGGACAAGACCGCCAGCACCACCGCAGTGAGCTCCAATGATTACTACTCTACTGAGGCCACCACGGGCAGGATGAAGCACTCTGGGCACCAAGCCCCCTTCAGAACCACTGGAGAGTTACATCCACTACCTCTGTCCTTGGCAGGATGAAGCACTCTGGGCACCAAGCCCACTCCAGAACCAGTGGAGAGTTACATCCACTGCCTCTGTCCTTGGCAGGATGAAGCACTCTGGGCACCAAGCCTCCTCCAGAACCAGTGGAGACTGTTATCCACTTGAGGGACTGTGGCTTTGCACTCCCTGGGATTGAACAGTGGGCAACCCACCCTCTGTAGAGACTTGAGAGACTGTGGCTTTGCACTCCCCAGGATTGAACGGTGGGCAACCCACCCACTGGAGAGACTTGAGAGACTGTGGCTTTGCACTCCCCAGGATACATCAATGGGCATGGAGCCCCCTCATGGAGCTGGCGTTGTGCACTCATCCGGCTGAGGTGCCCCCCCTTCCCTTCCCCCTGAGGTGCCTGTTTTATTTCTATCTGATGCCCCTGCAGTGTTCTCTTTGTCTTGTTCGGGTACTGAGTGGGGGCCTTGCCCATGGCTTTTGGGCCCAGTGATCCACGGACTATGATGGTGGAATCCCTTGGACTTGTGTTCTTGGTGTATATAATTGTTCATAGTGTAAATGTGTATACATGTAAATATTTTTGATTACTGTATTTTAATATATTACAATCATTCAACTCATTTCCTTTTGTCCTTGCAATCTTCCGGGGGGGTTGGGGGGTGTAACTGTGATGTATCAATATGTATTGGTGTGTGTGTTGTCGTGGGTGAGGGTGGAGGTGGGGATGTTGCGTATTGCATGTGTGTGTCACTGTTTTTTCCCTCCCCCCTCCCCTGTGTCATAGGTGCAGTACTCACTGTGGTCTTCGCCGCCGGCGTTCGTGCTCCTGGTAGAGGAGGAGGAAGATAAAGGCTGGGAGTATCTGAAGGTCTGGTTCCATGGCGTCCTGGTTTCTCGAGGGGTGTATAGAGGTGAGCGTTTTCCCTTTGAAATCCTGTTTCCACTGTGTTTTTGTTCGTGGTGAATCCGCCCTGGAAAAGGTGGCGGATTGGTGGCTTGTAATTCTGTGGGCGGTAAAATTGTCTTCCGCCTGTCTGTTGGCGGTTACCGCCGCAGTGTTTGTTTGTACCGCCGTGGCGGTCGGAGTGTAAAAGTGGCTGTCTATGATGGCGGTTTCCGCCACGGTCATAATTCCATTTTTTTTACTGCCGACCTGTTGGCGGTTTTACCGTCGTTTTAACACTGACCGCCAGGATTGTAATGACCACCATAGTTAGGAATGTGTTTCTGTTAGACCTGACAGACTTAGGGTGGTCACCCCTAACTTTTTGCCTGCTTCCCTCCACTTTTGAGATACTGTTTTTGCTCGTTTTTAGACTCTGTGCACTTTACCACTGCTAATCAGTGCTAAAGTGCATATGCTTTCTCCCTTTAAACATGGTAACATTGGATTACACCCATTTGGGCTATTTAATTTACTTATAGGTCCTAGTAGAGTGCAATATATGTGCCGGGGCCTGTATATTAAAAGCTACTAGTGGGCCTGTGTTAGAAATGGGGTTTTCGGTTGGCAGTCAGGTTACCCTCTGTCCAAGCAAAATCCCTCACTCTAGTCAGGGTAAGTCAGACACTATCCAAGATTATCCTGTGCCCACCCTCTGGTAGCTTGGCACGAGCAGTCAGGCTTAACTCAGAAGGCAATGTGTAAAGTATTTGTGCAATAAATCATACAATACCACCATATAGCACCACAAAAATACACCACACAGTGTTTAGAAAAATATATAATATTTATCAGGATAATTGTAGTTCAAAAAGAATAAAGTTGCAAATGGAAAATTGTAGAAATATCACAGGGAAGTGATATAAAGTGTCTTAAGTCTTTAGAATGCAATAAAGTGTCTTTCAAGCACAAAGTACCTGGTTTCTGGTGGGAAATCTCCTCAGAGGGCCACAGGAAAAGAGATGCGTGGAAAAAGGGTGTGTGCGTCGATTTCTCCTCAGCACACAAAGACTTGCGTCGTTCTTTTCCACGCGGGGAAGTCGGGCGTCGTTTTCCGGCGCGCAGACAGTCTCTTTTCGTGGATCGCGGGGGTTACCAGATGTCCCGGGTCTGTGCGTGGATTCTCCTACTTGTTTTCCGGCTGCGCGTCGTTCTGCGGGACTGCGCGTTGAAGTTTCGATCTCACGGTAGGCGTCGCGTCGATTTCTCCTTGGAAGTCGGGCGGCGTTGTCCTTGCGAGGCCGTGCGTCGAAATTTTGGTCTCACGGCAGGCGTCGCGTCGATTTCTCCTCGGAAGTCGGGCGGCGTTGTCCTTGCGAGGCCGTGCGTCAAAGTTTCGCGTTCACGGTAGGCGTCGCGTCGATTTCTCCTGGAAAGTCGGGCGGCGTTGTCCTTGCGAGGTTGTGCGTCGAAGTCTCGATCGTCCCGAGAGCGTCGCGTTGATCAGCGTCGGTGTGCGGCGTTTTTCTCGCCGCGAAACAAGCTGTGCGTCGAAATTTTCGGCGCACGGAGCGTCCAAGTGAAAGGAAGAAGTCTTTTTGGTCCTGAGACTTCAAGGAACAGGAGGCAAGCTCTATCCAAGCCCTTGGAGAGCACTTTCACAGCCAGACAAGAGTTCAGCAAGGCAGCAGGGCAACAGCAAGACAGCAGTCCTTTGTAGAAAGCAGACAGGTGAGTCCTTTGAGCAGCCAGGCAGTTCTTCTTGGCAGGATGTAGTTTCTGGTTCAGGTTTCTTCTCCAGCAAGTGTCTGATGAGGTAGGGCAGAGTCCCTGTTTTATACCCAAATGTGCCTTTGAAGTGGGGGAGACTTCAAAGAGTGGCTAAGAAGTGCACCAGGTCCCCTTTCAGTTTACTCCTGTCTGCCAGGGTCCCAGTAGGGGGTGTGGCAGTCCTTTGTGTGAGAGCAGACCCTCCACCCTCCCAGCCCAGGAAGACCCATTCAAAATGCAGATGTATGCAAGTGAGGCTGAGTACCCTGTGTTTGGGGTGTGTCTGAGTGAATGCACAAGGAGCTGTCAACCAAGCCCAGCCAGACGTGGATTGTAAGGCACAGAAGGATTTAAGTGCAAAGAAATGCTCACTTTCTAAAAGTGGCATTTCTAGAATAGTAATATTAAATCCGACTTCACCAGTCAGTAGGACTTTGTATTACCATTCTGGCCATACTAAATATGACCTCCCTGCTCCTTTCAGATCAGCAGCTGACACTTCAACAGTGTATGAGGGCAGCCCTAATGTTAGCCTATGAAGGGAGCAGGCCTCTCAGTAGTGTGAAAACGAATTTAGGAGTTTTACACTACCAGGACATATAACTACACAGGTACATGTCCTGCCTTTTACCTACACAGCACCCTGCCCTAGGGTTACCTAGGGCACACCTTAAGGGTGACTTATATGTAGAAAAAGGGGAGTTCTAGGCTTGGCAAGTACTTTTAAATGCCAAGTCGAGGTGGCAGTGAAACTGCACACCCAGGCCTTGCAATGGCAGGCCTGAGACAAGGAAAAAGGGGCTACTTAAGTGGGTGGCACAACCAGTGCTGCAGGCCCACTAGTAGCATTTAATTTACCAGCCCTATGCACATAAAGTGCACCTTACTAGGGACTTATAAGTAAATTAATAGTCCAATCAGGTAGGATTCCAGGTTACCATGTTTTAAGGGAGAGAGCATATGCACTTTAGCACTGGTTAGCAGTGGTAAAGTGCGCAGAGTCTATAAACCAGCAAAACAGTGTCCAAAAAAATGGAGGGAGGCAGGCAAAAAGTTAGGGGTGACTACCCTAAGGCTGTCAGGTCTAACATGTGTCCCCCCCAGCTGAAAGTGGGGAGAGCTACCCGACCTCCTGGGAGCTCTCATCGCTAAGGCGGAAGTACCTGGAGAGACCCCCCCCCACTCAAAGGGAACCAGAGCCACCGGTAGGTGACTCTCGCGATTGTCAGCGACTCTGACCTGGTGGAATGTATTAGGTACTATCTGCTCTGCTGACACCAGCTGACTCTTGATAGTAGTCATACTGGCTCCTGTGTCACGCAGAGCCTCCACCCTCTGCCCATCAATGGTGACCCACTGCCGGTACTTGGAAGTATTTCTGGGCATGTGGGCCTTGGGCACCATTTCTCCTTCTCCCAGGGACACTAGGGAAATCTCTACCTGCTCCCCAAAGCTAGTTGGGTCCATCTCCCCCCCGAGTGCTACACTAGTCAACCCAGGTGCCTGTCCGGTAGTGGACGGTGCCCTCTTGGGGCACTGTGGATCGCCTTTGTAGTGACCATATTGGTAACACTCCATGCATTTGGGGCTAGATTTTCCTGACCTGTCAAATGTCCCTGGCTTTTTCCCAAATTTGGAAAAGGAAGGGTTGCCACCCCCTCCCTGGGAATTCTTTTGGGGGCCTTTAGAGAGTTCCTTATCTGTAAGTTTATCTCCCCCCTCTTTCTTCTGTTGGGAACCCTGACCACCTTTGTGGGAGTCCCCCCCAGGTACCTTTTTGGACACTCTGGTGCTAACCCAGAGGTCCGCCTCCTCAGCAAGCTTCCTGGGATCAGTCAGCTTACTATCCACTAGGTGCTGGCGCAAATCGGTATAAGTAACATTAAGCATATGCTCTCTCAGGATCAAGTCATATAAACCTTTATAATCTGCTACTTTGTTGCCCCGCACCCATCCATTCAGTGCCTTACTAGAGAAATCAAAGAAATCTACCCATGTCTGTGTGGTTTGTTTGGTGCTGTCCCTGAACCTCTGACGGTATCCCTCAGGGGTCAGCCCAAACTTGGCAAGTAAAGTGGCTTTCTGGAGTGGGTATGTGTTTTGATCCGGTGGATCCAATGTGAGAAGTGTGTCCCTCCCCAATGGCGGCACATAACCCCACATAGCTACCCCCCATTGCCCTTCAGGAACCTCATGAGCCCTTAGTGCAACTTCATAAGCAGCTAACCATTTATCTATGTCATCTCCCACCACAAAACTGGGCACCACATTTTTGGGTATACGAACCTTCTTTTCTCCAGCAGGTCCTGTCTGTATGCTGCCACCATTATTGCTGGATTCAGACTGTCTTGCCTTGATCTCCAGCTCCTTGAGACTCAGTTCATGAGCCAACAATAGTTTCTTTTCAGCCAAAGCTCTTTCAGCTTCCACTTGTTTGGCTGCTCTTTTAGCTTCTGCTTGTTTGGCTGCCCTTTCAGCTTCTGCTTGAATCTGTTTGGCTGTCCTTTCAGCTTCAATCTGTTTGGCTGCTCTTTCAGCCTCAGCTTGTTTGGCTTCTCTTTCTGCCCTCCTCTCCTCCTGTTGCGCCTCAATTTTCAGTTTTGCCATTTGCAATTGGAACTCCCTTTCCTCTCTCCTTTCCTCTGCGGTCAGGCTTTGCATGGAGACACTGCTCCCTGGTCTGGAAGGGTGCACAATTGCAGTGGTAACACCATCCATAGATAGTGAAAATACTTTTGAGGGGCCATTTTCTGGCTCCCCTTCCTCATCATCCTCTAAATGGGCTTCTGCCCAGGCCCTCAGCGCCACTTGAAAGTCCTCCTTTCTGGAGGCCCCTTGAGTGGGTACCCTTAATGCCCTGCAGAATCCTCTTAGTTGTTTGACCGTGTATGTATCCAACTGGACTAGGTCAAAGTCCCCTGTCTGAGACCCAGTCAGAGACATGTTGAGTGAGGATTTAGTTTTTGAAAATTGTCAGGAAAAAACGGATTTTCAAAAAGAGATAAAAAACAAGTTGACCTTCAACTGTGGGTAGGTAGTGAAATACTTAGCTACTGTATGTCACTGCACAAATACAAGTCCTATCCTCACCGCTGATCACCAATGTTAGAAATGGGGTTTTCGGTTGGCAGTCAGGTTACCCTCTGTCCAAGCAAAATCCCTCACTCTAGTCAGGGTAAGTCACACACTATCCAAGATTATCCTGTGCCCACCCTCTGGTAGCTTGGCACGAGCAGTCAGGCTTAACTCAGAAGGCAATGTGTAAAGTATTTGTGCAATAAATCATACAATACCACCATATAGCACCACAAAAATACACCACACAGTGTTTAGAAAAATATATAATATTTATCAGGATAATTGTAGTTCAAAAAGAATAAAGTTGCAAATGGAAAATTGTAGAAATATCACAGGGAAGTGATATAAAGTGTCTTAAGTCTTTAGAATGCAATAAAGTGTCTTTCAAGCACAAAGTACCTGGTTTCTGGTGGGAAATCTCCTCAGAGGGCCACAGGAAAAGAGATGCGTGGAAAAAGGGTGTGTGCGTCGATTTCTCCTCAGCACACAAAGACTTGCGTCGTTCTTTTCCACGCGGGGAAATCGGGCGTCGTTTTCCGGCGCGCAGACAGTCTCTTTTCGTGGATCGCGGGGGTTACCAGATGTCCCGGGTCTGTGCGTGGATTCTCCTACTTGTTTTCCGGCTGCGCGTCGTTCTGCGGGACTGCGCGTTGAAGTTTCGATCTCACGGTAGGCGTCGCGTCGATTTCTCCTTGGAAGTCGGGCGGCGTTGTCCTTGCGAGGCCGTGCGTTGAAATTTTGGTCTCACGGCAGGCGTCGCGTCGATTTCTCCTCGGAAGTCGGGCGGCGTTGTCCTTGCGAGGCCGTGCGTCAAAGTTTCGCGTTCACGGTAGGCGTTGCGTCGATTTCTCCTGGAAAGTCGGGCGGCGTTGTCCTTGCGAGGTTGTGCGTCGAAGTCTCGATCGTCCCGAGAGCGTCGCGTTGATCAGCGTCGGTGTGCGGCGTTTTTCTCACCGCGAAACAAGCTGTGCGTCGAAATTTTCGGCGCACGGACCGTCCAAGTGAAAGGAAGAAGTCTTTTTGGTCCTGAGACTTCAAGGAACAGGAGGCAAGCTCTATCCAAGCCCTTGGAGAGCACTTTCACAGCCAGACAAGAGTTCAGCAAGGCAGCAGGGCAACAGCAAGACAGCAGTCCTTTGTAGAAAGCAGACAGGTGAGTCCTTTGAGCAGCCAGGCAGTTCTTCTTGGCAGGATGTAGTTTCTGGTTCAGGTTTCTTCTCCAGCAAGTGTCTGATGAGGTAGGGCAGAGGCCCTGTTTTATACCCAAATGTGCCTTTGAAGTGGGGGAGACTTCAAAGAGTGGCTAAGAAGTGCACCAGGTCCCCTTTCAGTTTACTCCTGTCTGCCAGGGTCCCAGTAGGGGGTGTGGCAGTCCTTTGTGTGAGAGCAGACCCTCCACCCTCCCAGCCCAGGAAGACCCATTCAAAATGCAGATGTATGCAAGTGAGGCTGAGTACCCTGTGTTTGGGGTGTGTCTGAGTGAATGCACAAGGAGCTGTCAACCAAGCCCAGCCAGACGTGTATTGTAAGGCACAGAAGGATTTAAGTGCAAAGAAATGCTCACTTTCTAAAAGTGGCATTTCTAGAATAGTAATATTAAATCCGACTTCACCAGTCAGTAGGACTTTGTATTACCATTCTGGCCATACTAAATATGACCTCCCTGCTCCTTTCAGATCAGCAGCTGACACTTCAACAGTGTATGAGGGCAGCCCTAATGTTAGCCTATGAAGGGAGCAGGCCTCTCAGTAGTGTGAAAACGAATTTAGGAGTTTTACACTACCAGGACATATAACTACACAGGTACATGTCCTGCCTTTTACCTACACAGCACCCTGCCCTAGGGGTTACCTAGGGCACACCTTAAGGGTGACTTATATGTAGAAAAAGGGGAGTTCTAGGCTTGGCAAGTACTTTTAAATGCCAAGTCGAGGTGGCAGTGAAACTGCACACCCAGGCCTTGCAATGGCAGGCCTGAGACAAGGAAAAAGGGGCTACTTAAGTGGGTGGCACAACCAGTGCTGCAGGCCCACTAGTAGCATTTAATTTACCAGCCCTATGCACATAAAGTGCACCTTACTAGGGACTTATAAGTAAATTAATAGTCCAATCAGGTAGGATTCCAGGTTACCATGTTTTAAGGGAGAGAGCATATGCACTTTAGCACTGGTTAGCAGTGGTAAAGTGCGCAGAGTCTATAAACCAGCAAAACAGTGTCCAAAAAAATGGAGGGAGGCAGGCAAAAAGTTAGGGGTGACTACCCTAAGGCTGTCAGGTCTAACAGCCTGCAGCACTGATTGTGCCATCCACTTCAGTGGCCCCTTAACCTTGTCTCAGGCCTGCCATTGCAAGGCCTGTGTGTGCAGTTTCACTGCCAATTTGACTTGGCATTTAAAAGTAATTGCCAAGCCTAAAACTCCCCTTTTTCTACGTATAAGTCACCCCTAAGATGTGCCCTATGTAACCCATAGGGCAGGGTGCTGTGTAGGTAAAAGGCGGGCCATGTACGTGTGTAGTTTACATGTCCTGGTAGTGTAAAACTCCTAAATTCATTTTTACACTACTGTGAGGCCTGCTCCCTTCATAGGCTAACATTGGGGCTCCTTTCATACATTGAGTGGTAGCTGCTGATCTGAAAGGAGTAGGAATATCATATTTAGTATGGCCAGAATAGTAATATAAAATCCTGCTGACTGGTGAAGTAGGATTTAATATTACTATTTTAGAAATGGCACTTTTAGAAAGTGAGCATTTCTCTGCACTTAAATCTTTCTGTGCCTTACAATCCACTTCTGGCTGGGTTTAGTAGACAGCTCCTTGTGCATTCACTCAGACACACCCCAAACAGGATACTCAGCCTCACTTGCATACATCTGCATTTTGAATGGGTCTTCCTGGGCTGGGAGGGTGGAGGCCTGCTCTCACACAAAGGACTGCCACACCCCCTACTGGGACCCTTGCAGACAGGATTGGACTGAAAGGGGACCTGGTGCACTTCTAATCCACTCTTTGAAGTCTTCCCCACTTCAAAGGCACATTTGGGTATAAAAACGTGGCCTCTGCCCTACCACCTCAGACACTTCCTGGAGAAGAAACCTGAACCAGAACCTGCACCCTAAAAGGAAGAACTGCCTGGCTGCCTAAAAGACTCACCTGACTGCTTTCTGAAGAGGACTGCTGCCTTGCTGTTGACCTGCTGTCTTGCTCCTCTCTTGCTTTGCTGCAGAAGTGCTCTCCAAGGGATTGAATAGAGCTTGACTCCTGTTCCCTGAAGTCTCAGGACCAAAAAGACTCTCTCCTGCAGCTGAAATCCCAGTGCGACAAAAATGCGACACATCGCCTACCAAGAAAGATGCACAGCCTGCTTGCAGTGAAAAATTCACTGCACGCCAAGTCCAAAATGACGCAGCCCGACTTCGAGACAGAAGATCGACGCAGCGTCAGCGACGTGACCGGAACTTCAACGAACAGCCCTACTGGATCGATGCAAGCCGACTCAGAACGACGACACCCGACTTCCAGAGAGGAATCGATGCAGCGCCTGCCGTGCAGAAGAAATTCCACGCATCGCCTACCAGAATCGACGCAGCCCCTGTGACTTCGATCCGCAAGCCCAGGATTCCACCCATCATCCCCGGGGCATCTGAAAACCCCGCATCCCAAAGAGGATCCAAGTCCGTGTGCCGGAAATCGACGCAAAACATCTTCCCTGCGTGGAAAATAACGACGCAAGTCCTTGTGCAAAGGGGCGAAACCGACGCACACTCACCGTTTTCCACTCATCTCCTCCTCTGCAGTCCCTTGCGTGGATTTTTCAATGCAAACCAGGCACTTTGCCCTGCCAAGACACTTTTTATTTCTAGGAGAACTTACCACACTTTTTATTACTTTTACAGTAATATTTCAACTCTAAGACACTTGATATCACTTTCAGTGATATCCCTACATTTGCTTATTTCATCTTTGATTGTTTTGACCTGCATTTATCCAGATAAATATTATATATTTTTCTAAACACTGTGTGGTGTATTTTTGTGGTGTTATATTGTGGTATTGTATGATTTATTGCACAAATACTTTACACATTGCCTTCTAAGTTAAGCCTGACTGCTCAGTGCCAAGCTACCAGAGGGTGGGCACAGGATAATTTAGATTGTGTGTGACTTACCCTGACGAGAGTGAGGGTCTTTGCTTGGACAGGGGGTAACCTGACTGCCAACCAAAGATTCCATTTCTAACAGTTTCCATATGAAAATCATGTTTTGGTATGTTTATAACGGCATTCCAAAGTAAGTCCCATCTACCTTAGCTCCTTCCTGAGAAGTTTCAGGGTGATCTGCCATGCTGGTGCCCAAAACAGGGGATCCCAAAATGCAATTTTCCATTCATTTTTCCATAGGAAATTGAGACACAGTTACAGCCCAAGTGGCAGAACAGATTTACACTTAATTTGGCAGAAAGCTAGATCTTGGTTCAGAAAGTGTGCTGGATATTTCTCGCTATGCGAAGCTGACAGATTTTGAGAAATCAACAAAGATGTGGTGGCAGCCATCTTAGGAGTCAAGACTCAGGTGGTCATTCTGACCCTGGCGGTCTTTGACCGCCAGGGCGGAGGACCGCGGGAGCACCGCCGACAGGCCGGCGGTGCTCCAATGGGGATTCCGACCGCGGCGGTAAAGCCGCGGTCGGACCGGCACCACTGGCGGGCTCCCGCCAGTGTACCGCCGCCCCATTGAATCCTCCACGGCGGCGCAGCTTGCTGCACCGCCGCGGGGATTCCGACCCCCCCTACCGCCATCCAGATCCCGGCGGTCGGACCGCCGGGATCCGGATGGCGGTAGGGGGGGTCGCGGGGCCCCTGGGGGCCCCTGCAGTGCCCATGCCACTGGCATGGGCATTGCAGGGGCCCCCGTAAGAGGGCCCCTACATGTATTTCACTGTCTGCTGCGCAGACAGTGAAATACGCGACGGGTGCAACTGCACCCGTCGCACAGCTTCCACTCCGCCGGCTCGATTCCGAGCCGGCTTCATCGTGGAAGCCTCTTTCCCGCTGGGCTGGCTGGCGGTCTGAAGGCGACCGCCCGCCAGCCCATCGGGAAAGTCAGAATGATCGCCGCGGTCTTTCGACCGCGGAACGGTTATCTGACGGCGGGACTTTGGCGGGCGGCCTCCGCCGCCCGCCAAGGTCAGAATGAGGGCCAAAGTCTCTTACCCTGTCAAAAAATTTCAAAAAACATATAAAGGGACATGGTAGGGATACCCTGCCCCCCTAGGCCTGGTGTGGGAGGTCCTAGAATTAAAATAAATTACAGCAAACGTTTGGTGGATCTGCAAATCCACTGTAAAATTAAAAAAACAAAGCGCGCTCCCTCATTATTAAAAAATAACCCACCAGGGTGGCCAAGGCCCAATGGGGATGCACATGTTAATAAATAGCGGAAGGTGCATGTAGCCCTCCTCCCAGAGCCTTGAATACGCCCCAGGGACCTCATTTTCCAGGACAGGTTTGTTAATATTAGTGAGGGAGGGGTGCAGGACCTCACTCCACGAGCCTTTCACAGGTCTTGAGGATCCCATCTGCATTGATTTTAAAGTGTCTAGCGCCAAAATATTGGTGTTAACATAATTTTTCAGATGCATGAATCCTCCTTGCATCAATTAGATGCAAGGTAGGCGTTCCTGTCTAAAAAATTACTCAAACCCCAGCGCCATATTTAAACACCTGGGCAAAAATGACACATGGGTGGGAGAAGGACCAAAAAAATGACATTAACACCATTTGCGTCAAAATTTAACGCCTGGGTCAGGCAAGTTGTTAAAATGAGGCAAACCCATCCCTAGTTAAGGAGAACACACAGAAGCAACATTACCAATCCACAGGAGAAGATGGAGCTGATACTGATCCAGCTTGCAAGACAATACAGAGGACAGCAACAACAACAGCAATCACAACCACTACAACGCGGCCCACAAAGGCAACGCAGAAGGCAGGAGAGAGTCTTCAGAACCCGGACAACCTTCCTTGGCCTCAGGGACCAGGACATCATTAGGACCTACAGACTGAACCGGCAAGCCATACTACACCTGCTGCACCACCTTGAGCCACATATCACAGTGAGCCTGCTAACCCCACACAACATACCACCTGTGACAAAGCTGCTAGCTGCCCTGCACATGCTGGCAAGTGGCTCATTCCAAACAACGGGTGCCCTGGTTGCTGGTGTCTCACAGCCGTCATTCTCTGCATTCCTGCCAAAGGTGTTAGACGCTATCATCTCCCTGACACCCCGTCACATCAGCTTCCCCAACACCCAGCAAAACCAGCAGAACAAACAGGAGTTCTATCAAAACCATGGCTACCTGCATGTGCTCGGTACAATGGACTGCAACCATGTCTGGCTCTTACCACCTGCAGCAACTGAGCACTTATACTGGAATCGCAAGCACACACATTCCATTAGTGTGCAGGCCATAGTGGACCACGGGGACTATTCATAAACATTTTGGCCAAGTAACCTATGAGTGTCCATGATGCCTCCAAATTCTGGCACAGCAGGATCAATGAACAATTCCAGGATTAACAATATGGAAATGGCCTACTTGTGAGTAAAGTAACAAACCTAGCAATATACACACAACACACCAACCCTGTGGGACACACAAGACATACACCACTACATTAACACATGGCCAAGGTAACACAGATGTGCAGGAAACAACACATATGCACCATGCTGCAGTACAGCACAATCAGTGTACACCACAAACACATACACCCACATGTATGTAACACACCCACAACTTGACAGGCACACCACGTGAAGGACAGGTGCAGTCATGTACCCTTTGCTAACAGAAGACCTACACAGACCACAACAAGTGCCCACAGGGTGCCTACTACGTACACTTCACATACAGTACACCAAACAAAGAATAGCACAACCATGTCAATGGCATACACCTTGCCCATGTCATGTGAGTTCCATATAGGCACAGATCCTTCAAGTCATGCAGTGCAAATCATTGCCAGAACAAACATCAAATAAAAGACAACTGCTGCCTATACCAACTACATCTCATCAACACAAACCTGACTTACCTGTAGTGTGCAGAAACATCTGCCTGATGCATTGGCTCAAAACATATGAATACAAGTTCAATGCCTATCACATACCATGTGCCAGATGTGTGAGAAGTGGTACCACACCTACTGTAGTGCCACCTCACATGCACCACTTACTGACCCACAACATGGGGCAGAGTCACTGTCAGACAGTGCAGATCATGGATGATAGTGGGACCCTGTAGGAGAATACAGGACATCACTGACCTAACATGCACTGTGCCAAGGGACACATATGCTAATTAGCTGAGCTCCATCCCATAGCCTGCACTGTGCATGTGTTGACAGTATAAATGCTGATTCATGTGTTGGAAGATAGGATAGACACTGGTAGTTATGTTGATCATCCTGTAAAAATGAGATACACACCCTTGGACACCTCATGGCTGTCACAAACATTAGCTGCAACCCTGGATCACCAAGGGACATATGTAAAAGCCCACAGTGCCATTGTCATGGCCTGCACTGTATGAACAACTTGGCAGATGACCATTTTATAATGACTTGAAGCCACATTGTAAATCAGCCACTCTCCCATGCTGTATGTAGTGTCAAAGGGGTGTGCAATGTGTGTTGCTTCAGGTCTGTCACCACAAGATACATAGCATGATGATGCCGACTTAGATGTAGGTGTCACCTAAAACCTGAGGCAGTGCCAACAACAAACACCACCCTAGGGGTTCTGTTTGAAAGTTGCAATAAGGAAGTAGACTGTGCTTTGAACTCAGATGATTTTGTCATTAATGAATGCTGCATACTGTTGCACACACAGAAAGAGCCAATTGGCCATCAAAACAGCATATGTATACCGCAGTGTTCTTTCCTGCACAGATACATCCACCTCCACAAGGAAGCTAGCCAAGTACCCTGGGGCAAGGTAGGTAGTGTAGGTGCAAGGCTACGTATGAGCAACTGGTGCAGAGGACAACAAAGGGTTGCCTAGTAACATGTCACACATGGGGCATTTTTGTATTGTCTAAATTTTGAAGGACAGTGTAGCCAATTTTGGAGATGTGTTGTGCATTGTCATTTACCAATTTCAATGTCCCTAAGTGTTGCACATCATCTGCAGTGACACATGTCAAAATGGATGGGATGTCCATGCGCTGTAGTGCCACCATGTTGCCACTACATATGACCCCATTGTGTTGTGAGGATGTGTCATGTCCCCTCTAGTAATAGCACACTGATACAAAGGTACACTACACAACGCATGGTACATACATACTGACCATCAGTTTGGAATCCAAATTATATGTCCCAGATCCTTGAGCCAAACACAAGATTGTCATGTCCAACAACCCAGTGCTGAGGAGACATTACACAAGGTTACGAACTCACAGCATACCACAAACACATATGAGTCACAACCAACTCAAAATATCAACTGCCATGCTACATGACAAATCTGTTGCAAGCCTTATCAACAACTTACTTCTTTAATCTTTTGCAGCGGATCAAGGTTATGGCATACAGCCATGGATAATGACCCCATTACCCAACCCAAGCACAGCAAGAGAGCGTGTATATAATGAGGGGCATAGGAGGGTATGGATTATTGTGGAGAGGACAGATTCAGGTGCCTGGACAACATAGGAGGCAGCCTCCTATATGCCCCACACATCGTTTGTAAGATCATAATGACATGTGCTATCCTGCACAACATATGTGTGCTGATGAACGTCCCCTTATTTGAGCAGGCTGATGACCTGCCTGAGGAGGAGGAGGATGGTGTTGAAGAAAATGAGGGGGAACAGCACAACACAACTTCTGGGATACGCAGCAGACTGCACATCGTTGAGAACTTCTTCACTTAATAATTACATAACTCACCTGGTACATTTTGTCAATAAACACCTCACTTATTCACAGAATCCGGCTTTGGCCCCTTCAATCTCCACAACATATTCCTCAGGATTGTGAGTCTAACCTCAAGGAGCATGTTACAAACACTAATCTGAAAAGTACTGTAGCAACATCACATGTGATGCGTAAGATTGAATAGCTACCATCACACACATCACAAATAGCCTCATCATTTGAATGTGACAACTGAAGGACACAATGTATGGACCACAACATATTATTTACATCCATATTGCCAACTTGTACAACAATAGCTCATCACACACAACTACAACATGTCCAAATAGGAGGTAAACAAGGGCCCCACACATGAGGCGTTGGATGTCAAAATTTGTGATACTGTAATGTTTGAATATACCACTATCACAACTCAGTATGAGAGTTGCAATGGCTGCATGGAGCATGTGTGACAAGGGGGGACATCATTGGTAACAATGGTCATCATTATTAGACCAGGTATGACAAGCAATGGAAGTTGGGCCTGCGCAGTACATCTGTGGAAATCAGTCCTGCCACTGCCATGGGGCCCAATCCTTACACAGGGTACACATGACCTCACACTTTGCACGGACACGTCTGTGGAATGCACATCAGAATTGATGAGAACACTGCAGCTAGGGCTGCAGGTCCACTACACAAAAACAAGAACCATTGCTAAATGTAATGAGTTTAATCTGACATTTGTGTTCAAAACATGATATGGGTAGAATGTAGGCAGAGTGCATCAATCACAGTATGTACCAAATATGTACACATGTCAGACACATGTCTAGTCCACACACGTCACCATAAACTCAAAATCAACATATGGAGACAGTTGTTGGGTAACATTTCCTGGATAGCATTCATCAGCCATCATCAACAATGCCCGAGCTGTGTATGTTGTCATAATATTATGCTCTGTAAGACAACCACACACATCACATAAGTAAACATAAATCACAATCGCATTCCATAACTGTTGCATAGTACTGACTGCCATACCTATATGGATACACTGTTGTCACACAAGACGTGCAAATATTTGCATGCTGTTGACTCTGTAACACACACATCGGTGTAACAGACCAATCACACCCAAATCACATTGTTGCATGGACTACCGCATGTGGCCATATACAATTTGCCACACTGTAGCACAGCCCATTCCATTTCTATGGTGATACAGAGTGCATCCATAGACAATTGAACAAAATCACGCAATCAGAAATAGAGTAAAAAAAAATTACGCAAATGCGTTGAAAACATCCGGAAAGGCCAATTATATATGACCCCTCGGCCCTTAGCATGAATTCCACCTTCACACTCATCTCAATGCTGATTTTCTGTTAATTCAACGCATAAAGTTAATGCGCCCAAAAAAAGATGCACGTAGGTCATGCATCTGAAATACTCATGCACATATCCCATGCGTCAAATAAATACACGCATAACAGAAAACATGATGCACAGGGACAGGAAGTGATGTAATAGGAAATCCTTTTTATAGACATGGTACAGTGGATGTACTTTCACTTTCTCTTTACAATCTGTGCCTCTTTTGACTGTGTGGTTGTGTCCTGGAGTTGGTGGTATGCTTTTGCTCAGTATTGTATCTTGTTGTGTCCCTCTGGTTGTGTTTTTTGTATTTTTGACTATAATTTGTCCCAGTGTTTGAAAATGTGTGTGTTGTTTGTGTCTATCATTGTACTTGTACTGTGAGGTGTCTGTCTGGGATACCAGATAAATTGGGTTAATTGGGATTAATTTTGGGGCCTTAAGTTTCCTTTCTATTCATTTTGTTTCTATTCATTATTGTCATCAACCTATACCTGCTAGATATGACTTGTAGGGGGAGGTTGACGAGGATTGGGGGCAGGAGCTGGGAGGCTTTGTTTGGCTGGTAGCCCACTACATGCCCTCAATGTTGGAGATGGGGGGCCGTGTGATCCCAGGCTACCAGACGGAGGTGAGGGGGCGGCCGTGGGGCAAGGTACTCCACTACCTGGAGAGGGTGTTTCTCAGCAGCCGCAATGAGCACCAGCTCAAGCATCGCTGGGCAGATCTGGTAGCAAGGGAGCAGGATCTGCGTGGCCATCTTGGTGTGGTGATCAGTGGCCCTGTTGGTCAGGCTCCCATTGGCATACTATTTACTGTTCACCGCTCTTGAATGACAGTAGCAGATGTGTTGGAGTGCTGCATGCAATGCTTGTGGACAGGTTGTATGCAACCAGAATGAAGTCTAATTGCGCCAATCTATACATGGAGTTCACATGTCCTACCACTTTACCAATGCAGGTCAGGTGTTTGGTGAGTCATGCACAACCATCACTAAGTCAAACATTTCAGGGGCCATGGTAACACCTGTGCCCCAGCATAGTGTCTTGTATGATAAGCCAAGACACCGCCAGCGTACCATATTTAACTGGATTGTGACTACAAAGAGGGCAATCCATGTATAGCACTACATTGTCATCATTTCACACATGATCCCTGCCATTATTTTAGCAAAGGGGCATACTCACCTTAGGGGGCACTGGCAATGAGGCATTTGATACCATCAGACAACTTTGCCACATCACTCATGGATTACTCAACACATGATCATTGCAGACTAATAATTGAGCCGCATGTCCATCACAAAGTGCCTCTGGGTGCCTTGCAGGCCAAGCCAGAATACATGAGTCAGTTGTCTTGCATTGCACCAGGGTAGTGTCATGTTTTGTGTGAGTGAGTCATGTGTGTTGCACACAATGCTAGAAGTGATGAGCTGTCAATTGATCAGATATCAAAGTAGGGTGGATGGTGACATTGTGTCCCATTTAAGGGTTCCCCATGCACTAGCAAAGAGTCATATCTTGTGAGGCTTGTGGTGCTCAATGGGCAGCATTGTGTAAATAAGGTGATGACAAGCCACATGTAGGCCCATATGTGACTAAGAAGTGCACAGCTGTGAGAGCCATGTGTGTGTTGCTTGTGTCTATCATTGTACCTGTACTGTGAGGTGTCTGTCGCAAAGGGGGCATACTCGCCTTAGGGGGCACTGGCAAAGAGGCATTTGATACCATCAGACAACTTTGCCACATCACTCATGGATTACTCAACACATGATCATTGCAGAGTAATAACTGAGCCGCATGTCCATCAAAAAGTGCCTCTGGGTGCCTTGCAGGACAAGCCAGAATACCTGAGTCAGTTGTCTTGTATTGCACCAGGGTAGTGTCATGTATCTGTCACCCAACTCCCCCTCATACCATGGAGTTCCAACTTCTATAGATTGGCCACATATGGTTGTTCCAGGGTGTAGCACCAGATGAGTCTCAGGTCCAGTGTAAGTGTTCAGATTTCTGGTTCTCACTCACCTGAGTGTCAGTGTCATCGTGAGTTTGCAGTGGTGTGTCTGTTGCACTGTCTTACACCAGGGTAACTAGCTCACTCCTCTAAAATAGTACACACTTCATTATGTTGCCCACTAGCAGTATAAATAAGGCGCAAATGCCTTTGAGTAATTTTTTGCCCGGGAACGCCTACCTTGCATCTCATTGATGCAAGGTAGGATTCCACAGTAACAAAATGACTCTAACTCCAAATATTTGGCGCTAGCCAGGTCTAGCGCCAAAGTATAAATATGGACTTAGGTTTGCGCCGGATTTGCGTCAAAAGAAATGACGCAAATTCAACGCAAACAGAGTATAAATATGAGCATAAGAGACTGAAATTCATAAAAAGGAAACTCAAGAGGGCCAATCTGTAATTGGCTTAATGACTGTCACCCCCAGTTCTGTCCCCTCCTTCCTCATTTGTTTTAAAGTTTTATGGTGGGTTTTAGGGGGTTAGTGTCAGGATAGATTAGGTTAGTAGTTTAGTTAGGACATGTAGGTTTGGGGAGTTCAAATTTTTACATGTTACTTTGTGGGTGGGTTGGTAGGGAAATGTTGGGGCATTTTTGTGTTGTATATATATATATAAACAATTTCCCTCTTCTTCTACAAAGAGAATCAGCACTCCAAGGTGAATATTGAATGTAGTTTATTCAGCAATTACCAGAGGAACGCGTTTCGGCACCTCTGCCTTCATCGGCCTGTTGGACACCATGCTTGTTTACATTTTATACCTATCACATGATTGTATCATTAGGCATTTGCAATCAAACAATTTTTTTTATTTAAATTTTAATTGAAATAGGCAACATTTTGTCGCCAATTTCAATTAAATTAACAGGCCGATGAAGGCAGAGATGCCAAAATACGTTCCTGTGGAAATTGCTGAATAAACTACATTCAATATTTGCCTTGGAGAGCTGATCCTCTTTGTAAAAGAAGGGGGAAAGTGTTATTTTATAAATGCGGTGGCGCCCGTTAGTCATCAAGCACCACTGGCGCTCAGACACGGAGCGACCACGCCCGATGAGTGTTCATATATATATATATATTTTTTTTTAGCTATAGGTAGTATATGTGTAGTTTAGTTTATGTTGTCCTGCATGTGTCTTGTGATATAAGAGGAGTGGGGCAATGTTTAGAGTGTGTTGTTAAATGTGTTAGGTAAGTTTAGCATAGGGTAATTAGGGTCAGGTGTTGGTTGTGTATAGTTAGGATAGGTTAGGTTAGGTTAGGATAGGTGTTCTTAATTCTTTTTAGTTTAGTTTAGTTCTTATAAAAAAATCTTTGGGTACTCCCTTACTTCACGTTTCACATGCTTGGGTCTGAGGGTCTTCCCATGAGCGTACAATGAAAGTTGTGTGTTGGCCTTGGGATTCTATCCTGCCTCTAGATCCCTCTCTTGACATGTTAATCACCTTCTAACAACTGAGCTGTCACATTGACAGCTACAACACATCTACTTGTCTATGCATCTGCCATCCAATGTACCCACCACTCAAGGTGACTATATTAACCATGTATTGGATAGGTAGGTGTGGTAGTTCAGCTGTCATTGTTTGGCTCCTGTGTCGGAATGTTGGGTACTCTGGGGCATCTGACAACAGCCTACATTTCATATCTATACTGCTAAACTGACCAGTGCCAATTACAGATTAGGTTAAGTACCTCTGTTTCACACCAATGTGTTCTACTTGTACTCCCAGCTGACGATATTGCCTGAGAACTGTTTCACAGCCATTTCTGCCTCATGTAGTTGGTAAAGCATACATGTGTTCAACATTTTTGACATACTCAATGAATTGCTTGTAGGGGATGAGACCAGCATCGACGTTCATCATGTAGGTACCTTGTGCGTAAATATGTGCACCCATATTCCTGCACTCTTGAACTGACACTCTGTGGCTAAAGACATGTTACACTCATCACAAACCCTAAGCTTTAGTAGATGTGTAGGTGGTGTTTATGTACAAATGTCTTAGTGCAATATTTACAATGTCCAGACATGTGACCCCATTAGTAAAATCCATACAATTGTTGCACAACACAAGTCCAGGGTTGAGGAACATATCATGGGACATGCCTGGGTAAAGTGTCTTTCAGTGCAAGGGAACATAAATTACCAATTGAAAAGTGAGAGACAATTGCAGTCCATAGCAGAAAGGTCAACCGAGTGTCAGTGAAGAGTGCATATCTC
This sequence comes from Pleurodeles waltl, assembly GCF_031143425.1. NCBI lineage: Eukaryota > Metazoa > Chordata > Amphibia > Caudata > Salamandridae > Pleurodeles > Pleurodeles waltl. The sequence goes on along the minus strand of NC_090444.1, from coordinate 548,342,375 downwards.
CAACTGTGCTAACACTGGCATGATGTCAAGCACAAGACAAATGAAAACACTGCCCATGTAGCATGGGCTGGTGCTACCGGGAACTCCTACGGGTAAAGATGATCTGTTCCACATCTTCATCCTCTGATGTGTGTGGATTCTCCTCTGCCCTTGATAGTGGTAGTGGGGAGGTAGAAGGGGCCACAAACACTTCAGTGGTTGGAGATATGGACTCCCATTTCGTGGCAGCTGCCATCTGTAGAACTACATATGGTATCACTGCAGCAAGGAGGAACTGCTGATTTTTTAGTATAGCAGCGACATCCCTGTGGTAGGCAGCCATGTCTGCCCCGAGGGAGATCATTTCCCAGTACATGGAGTCCATCTTGTTCTCAAGCATGCTGATGCCAGTTTGGGAGGGCAATTGTTTTGGCCTCTCCCTCATGGCAGCAGCTTTGTCCCTGAGACACTGCCGTACTATTGGGGTGTTAAGTGGGGCCTGTGGGATGGCTGCTACATAAATACTCCCCCTTGTGACTGGAGGTGGTGTCTGGAGGATTACAAGGACTTCTTGGAGGGTCTCTTGGCTGATGGTTGTCAGCTGGTCAACCAGGTCTTTGGGGTACTCCAGGACTGGCAGTTCCGCAGGAGAGCCATCATCATCTTCAATGAGATGATATAAAATCAGTCTATCTGTGTTGTGGCAGTTGATATGTCATGTCACTGACTTGCTGTTTGAGGCTCATTGTCATATTAATTCTTAAACATTGTTCCTGTACATCATGGCTGCAGTCTACAGCCCTATGCCCCACCTGTGTGTCACATGAAGGGAAGCCCTGTTGGCACAATTGGCTGTCTCATTTCGTCTAGGTGTTATGTCTATCCTTTTTATGGCTTGACACTATCTTGTAATTGTCAACCCTCTCTATGCATCCATTTGCATGATGAGGCCTTGCAATGGGTGTTGCTGTGCTCATGCCACAGCACCACACATGGCAATTTTCTCCTGTCCCAGTTTCACATGTTTCACATATACCCATGAGGTGCTGAGACCTTGCACCACCTCAGGGATGCCATTGCCAGGACACTATGGGGGTCATTCTGACCATGGCGGTAATTACCGCCATGGCGGAGGTCGGCGGTAGCACCGCCAACAGGCTGGCGGTGCACTGCTGGGCATTCTGACCGCAGCGGTTCAGCCGCGGCCAGAAACGGAAAGTCGGCGGTGTACCGCCGACTTTCCGCTGCCCGTCTGAATCCGCGCTCCGCCGCCATGGGGATTCTGACACCCCCTACCGCCATCCTGTTCATGGTGGCTCTCCCGCCATGAACAGGATGGCGGTAGGGGGTGCCGCGGGGCCCCTGGGGGCCCCTGCCATGCCCATGCCAGTGGCATGGGCATGGCAGGGGCCCCCGTAAGAGGGCCCCAAAAAGTATTTCAGTGTCTGCCCAGCAGACACTGAAATACGCGACGGGTGCAACTGCACCCGTCGCACCTTCCCACTCCGCCGGCTCAATTCTGAGCCGGCATCCTAGTGGGAAGGTTGATTTGCCCTGGGCTGGCGGGCGGTCTTTTGGCGGCCGCCCACCAGCCCAGGGCAAATGTCAGAATCACCGCTGCGGTCTTTCGACCGCGGTGCGGTGTTCTGACGGCGGTACCTTGGCGGACGGCCTCCGCCGTCCGCCAAGGTCAGAATGACCCCCTATGCTTTTGTTACCATCGATGGTTCCTCATGTTGATGTTTGTGTGAGTGTGCTACATTGCATAGCACTCATCGACCTAGCAGAGTTCAATTTCATCTTCTGTCTGTGCAGGTGGGTTTGCCTTCCTACACACCTATGTCCTCCCCCTCAATGCAGCCCTCCTTGCACTATGATACATGAGTGCAGCATGGTGGCAGTGCAGCTAATTTGACACAGGCACAGGGTTAGACCCAGGGATGGCCAGCAGGGGTATAAAATGTCTACTGTGTACATCATTATGTATGTGACAGTGTCTGATGGTAAATGAGTCTATGGACATAACCAGTTAACAGGAGTTGTACTTGGGTCAGGGCCAAAAGTTAGGTTGAGGTGATTCTGCAGGTAGTGCATCAGTTCTATGCGCACCTGACTGCCATTGTCTATTTAACCACCCACAACAGCACAGGTGATAGTGGCAACTGTTGTCAATGTGGAATGCCCCATGGGCCAATGGCCTGGCACTGACAGGTTTCCAGCAGCTTACAGACTGGCAATGCCAGCTGTCCTGTGACACCAGATCAGTATTACGTTCAAAGCTAACCAACAGGTCTGTTTCCGCATTTCTACCAGCCTTTGCATGGCAGTGAAACCACCATGCAAAGAGTGTTGGTGATGTGGTGTGCCCCTGGGTGCCCCTGCACAGCCCATGCACTTGGCATGGGCAGTACAGAGGGCCCCATACCCTGGCCCTTTGCCCTTTCCACTGCCTGATTTGCAGGACTGAGTACAGCATGTCCTGTCACACCCAGTGCATCCCAAAAGTGGCACTAAGGCCCTCATTACAACATTGGCAGTAAAAGCCGCTTACCGCCGTGCAGAAGACCATCAACACACCGCCGCGGTAGCGGAATTCCGCCACAGCTATTATGACCCACAGCACGGAATCCGCCAAAATTCAGACATCCACACAAGTCCGCCACACCAAAGGTCAGTGATAAACTGGCGAAAACAAAACCTCCACCGTCGCGCCAACAGAAATATGCCCACACTATCACGACACACGAATCCACGCGGCGGTCTTTCAATCGCGGTATTCCATTGGCGGTACACACCGCCGCACTCAAAATACACACACTTTTACAAAACACAACCACATTGGACAATTCAAAATACACACACCTGACACACATACACACACCACTCCCACACACCCATTACAATATAAAACACACACCCACATCAACCACAAACCCCTACGACCACAATTACCGATAGAAGGCCAGAGAGAAACACCAAAAACAACTACCAAGCATCCACAGGCACACAATACCATCACCCACATAACTTCCACACACCTCACACAACACACCACTAAATATCACCCCACTTATCACTATACACACCACCCCATACATCACCCACACCACCCCATGGCACGGCAAAGACACCCCAGGTTCTCTGAGGAGGAGCTCAGGGTCATGGTGGAGGAAATCGTCCGGGTAGAGCCACAGCTATTCGGATCATAGGTGCAGCACACCTCCATAGCTAGGAAGATGGAGCTATGGTGCAGAATAGTGGACAGGGTTAACGCAGTGGGACAGCAGCCAAGAAATAGGAATGACATCAGGAAGAGGTGGAACGACCTACGGGGGAAGGTGCGATCCGTGGTCTCAAGACACCACCTTGTGATTCAGCGGACTGGCAACGAACCCCACCTCCTCCCCCACAACTAACAACATGGGAGGAGCAGGTCTTGGGGATTCTGCATCCTGAGGGCCTCGCAGGAGTAGATGGAGGAATGGACTATGGTAAGTCAAAGCTTTACTATTACATCCCCCACCCTACCTGCATGCATCACATACCCCCACCCTCACCCTCACCCCCATCACTCCTACTCCTCACAAATGTCCCACTATCACAACCCACCCATCCCAACACCAAGCCCTGCATGTAACAACAAAGCATACACACCCATCACCAAAGCATGGCCACTGCACATACCCATACACCCCCCTAAACCACCATCACACAAGGTCCCACACATGAATGCAAGCACTGGGGTACACAGACACCCACCTATTGCACACCATGGCACACACAGATGTAATAAACATCCTTTTATACCCCTACAGGACCCCTACCCAACGTCACCGGACAGGAGGGTCCACACATGTCCACACCACCAACAGAAGAGCCCCACAGTGATGACAGCACCTCTGTCCAACTGGATCTAGATGACCAGCCCGGCCCATCGGGGACCTCAGGACAGTCGGTTCCCCTCACACAGTCACAGGCCACTACAGACCTTCCCCTCTCTGGAAACACCAGCACAGCACCCATCCAGCGGGCCCATACCTCTGTCCCCAGGACACGTCAATCAGCAGTGTGTCCACCACTACAGGGAACCCAGGATAACCCACCACCCCAACAACAGGGACCTGGGGGCAGTGGTAGTGGGCACACGGTCCAGGTGACGGAGGCCCAGGAACACAGGGGAACTGGGAGGGCTGCTGTGCGACAGGGGGAGGACAGGCCAAGGGAACCCACTCTCCATGAGGCCCTCTCCTCCATCATGGGAGCCTACCACCACTCCCAGGAGACGATGGCAACACTACTGGACAAGTTTCAGGAGACCCAGTGCCTGCAGGAGGAACAGTATTTGGGCTTCAGGGAGGACCTCAGAGCCATCAGTTCCACCCTGGGCACCATCGTAGGGGTGCTGAAGGAAGTACTCAACACCAGGAGGGACACTGTGGCACAACAAAGGGCTCCTGACACTAGCATGGACGATGAACTGCCCACCCCCTCCGCCGGCGCTAGTGGACAGGAGGCACCGCCACAGGACCACCACACCAGCACCCCACCCCCTGCAGAGGGAGAACAACCCCGCAAACGGTCCCTGAGATCCAGGACAAAGACAGAGAACAATGCCAAAACCCCGCCAAGAAATGAGACCACCCTGATTGTTATCCTTTTGTCCCACTTTGTCACCCTGTCCATCCTCAAACTGCCCCAGATCCACTTTCTATGCTCATTTGGGCAATGCACCTGTGGGACTAATAGACTGGACTCTGCCATGGACATTCCTCCACCATTACCCCTCGCCATTTTACAACCCCCTCCAATATTGAGCACTTAAATAAACACCCTTGAAGCACAAAACAATCTGGAGTTAGTCTGTGATTTGGAAATAGTGTATTACCAATTACAGTGGCAAAATGCTCTTTCAATTGTAATGCTAACATACTTACGTCACACAGCTCTAATCCATGAGGAAACAAAGCAGATGTCACACTGTGGGACACACATCTGTGAAATCGTAAGGGAAAGTGACAACTCAGTGACCATACACTGGGTAAAAATGACAGACAGTAGAGAGGTAGTAGTGTTAAAGTACATGTATTAGGCAGGTTTGTTTTCTTACCTGTGTCTCACTGGAAATATTGCAGGATCACCGAGTTCCTGTTGTCCATGTCCTCTTCTTCTGCTTCCTCGTCTTCACTGTCCACAGGCTCCAGAGCTGCAACAACACCACCATCGGGACCATCCTCCTGCAGAAAAGGCTCCTGTCGTCGCAAAGCTAAGTTGTGAAGCATACAGCAGGCCACGATGATTTGGCACACCTTCTTTGGTGAGTAGAATAGGGATTCACCTGTTATATGGCGGCACCTGAACCTGGCCTTCAGGAGGCCAAAGGTCCGCTCTATTATCCACCGAGTTCGCCCATGGGCCTCATTGTAGCGTTCCTCTGCCCTTGTCCTGGGATTCCTCACTGGGGTCAGTAGCCATGACAGGTTGGGGTAACCAGAGTCACCTGCAAATGGCGAGGGACAACTGTTAGCCACACACAAACTCATAGGGACATCCACAGACCCAGACAACTATTCCCACTGTATTGGGTACATGTGCTCACCTATTAGCCACACACGGTGCCTCTGGAGTTGACCCAACACATAAGGGATGCTGCTATTCCGCAGGATGCAGGCGTCATGCACTGAGCCAGGGAACTTGACATTAACATGGGAGATGTACTGGTCTGCCAAACACACCATCTGCACATTCATGGAATGATAACTCTTCCGGTTTCTGTACACCTGTTCACTCCTGCTGGGGGTACCAAAGCCACATGGGTCCCATCAATGGCACCTATGAAGTTGGGGATATGTCCCAGGGCATAGAAGTCTCCTTTCACTGTAGGCAAATCCTCCACCTGAGGGAAAACGAGATAGCTCCGCATGTGTTTCAGCAGGGCAGACAACACTCTGGACAACACGTTGGAAAACATAGGCTGGGACATCCTTGATGCTATGGCCACTGTTGTTTGAAATGACCCACTTGCAAGGAAATGGAGTACTGACAGCACTTGCACTTGAGGGGGGATTCCTGTGGGATGACGGATAGCTGACATCAGGTCTGGCTCCAGCTGGGCACACAGTTCCTGGATTGTGGCACGGTCAAGCCTGTAGGTGATGATCACATGTCTTTCCTCCATTGTCGACAGGTCCACCAGCGGTCTGCACACCGGAGGATGCCGCCATCTCCTCACATGTCCCAGCGGACGGTGCCTATGAAGGACAACAGCGAGCACAGAGTCAAACAACTCAGTGGTACGTACCCACAGCTTACACAGAACACAAATCATAATCCAAAAATTGGCCTGTATGTGTGTTGAGGCTAGGCCTAGGTATGTGTGACGCAGTTAAAAATTAAGCCATGTGTGCCCCTTCATGGGCGGCTGCCTGACCTGTAAAGTGGGACAATGGGATGTGAGGTAACTGTGCTGGCATTGTACATCGTTGTGGTAGGCAGTCGAAGACCCCGGCGCAATGCTGCATTGGATAACATTGGACCCTAAGGGTCCCAGAAGCCAATGACGATGTAAGCCGGTGGTGACGGTACGCACAGCCGTGGACGTGACCGCCATTTTCTATCTGTTCAATCACTCGATACCTGATCTTCGACAGGAGAGGACCCACACTGCAAGTGCTGCTGTGACCTCGGTCTGGAAGAGAAAATGGCTCGTGCATCTGGGGAAAGGGCCTCTGCCTTCACATCGGAGGAGTTGGAGAAACTCGTGGATGGGGTCCTCCCCCAGTACACGCTACTCTACGGTCCTCCAGAAAACAGGTAAATACACTGGGAGCATGCTGTATGGGCTATGCCTGTGTGGAGTGGGGTAGATGAAAGATGGGGGGGGGATTGAGGCATGCATGAAACGACGGTAAGTGCATTTCCATCATGGCAAGGGTAGGGATGGGGGCCAATGACTGTGATGGTGCATTTGGTAATAACTTTTGTTTTCCACCTGTACAATTCATGTAGGTCAGCGACCACCAGAAAAAAAGATATTTGGCGTGCCATCGCCAAGGACGTCCGGACCCTGGGGGTCTACCACAGACGGAGCACCCACTGCCATAAGAGATGGGAGGACATTCGCCGCTGGAGCAAGAAGACGGCGGAAGCCCAGCTGGGGATGGCCTCCCAACTTGGGAGGGGTGCACGTCGCACCATGACCCCCCTGATGTTCAGGATCATGGCGGTGGTGTACGCGGAGTTGGATGGGTGCTTGGGGGCATCACAGCAGCCACAAGGGGGTGAGTACACTCACATTGTGCTGATTTTGCGCGCAGTGGAGGTGTCTGGGTGGAGGAGGTGGGCTGTGGGTTTCCCTAGGCCAGGGCGAGTTTAGCAGACAAGGTCCCCTTGTTCTGGCAGACCCTGTGGCACCCCACCTGTGCACAGTGCCAAGTACACCTAGTCAGGCTCCTGTGTCATCCATTTGTGCAGATGTCGTCAATAGCCTTGTAGGCCATGTCCCAGGGATTGAACAGTGGAGCCCAAGTGCGCGGCGTAGTGCAGGGGGCTTCTGTGTCTGTCGTGTCCGCCAACGGTAGCGGTAATGCATGCACTCAACATGTCTTTCTTCTGTCATCCCCCACTTTTTGTGGTCTCCCTGTTCTTGTGTGCATTAGCATCATCAGGCGGAGGAGCAGTGGCACAGCAGCAGGAGAGAGCTGCATCCAACATGGCCCTGGAGGGCGAGACAACGGACTCGGAGTTCACCAGTGAGACGGAGGGCGAGGGGAGCTCCACGGCGGGGACAGGAGCTGACACCAGTGACACAGACACTCTGATGGGAGCTCCCTTGTGGTGGCGACAACATCTGTGCCCCCCGCATCTACAGGTACAGCCGCCACCCCCCCTACCATCACCACCCTCCCAGAAGCCCCTCCGCCTTTGCCCCATGCCCACTCACCCAGGAGGGTGGGCATCACCTTCGCCCCAAGCACCTCAGGCCCTGCCCCAGTCACCCCTGCTGCCCTCAGTGAGGAGGCAATTGACCTCCTCAGGTCCCTCACTGTTGGGCAGTCTACCATTTTGAATGCCATCTAGGGTGTAGAAAGGCAGTTGCAACAAACCAATGCATTCCTGGGGGGCATTCATTCTCGTCAGGCGGCCCTTCAGCGAGCTTTTCAGACTCTGGCCTCAGCACTGATGGCAGCCTTTGTCCCTGTGTCTAGCCTCTACCCTCCAACTTCCTCCACCCAGACCCAATCCTCTCTACCTCAGCCTATCCCAAGCACACCTTCAGACCAGCATGCACACACGTCAACACACAAAGGAAGCTCAGGCAAACATAAGCACCACACATCCCACAGGCACTCACGCAAGCATCACACACATGCAGATACACCAACATCCACCACCTCCACTGAGTCCCCCTCCTCCCCGTCTCTCTCCTTCCTCCCAGTCTCGTCTACACTCACACCTGCATGCACTACATCTACAGCCACTACTGCCATCACCAGCACACACACCACCACACCCCGCTCACGTGCAGTCACCACCCCCACTGCCATTCACACGTCCCCTGTGTCCTCTCCCAGTGTGTCTGTGACGCCACCTCCCAAGATACACAAACGCAGGCACACACCCACCCAACAGCCATCCACCTCACGTCAGCCTCCAGTGCATGCACCTTCACCCAAAGTCACCAAACGAACACCTCCTACAACCACAACCTCTTCCTCCACTCCCAAACCCCCTCCAGATACCCGTCCCAGTGTTTCCCAAAAACTTTTCCTGTCTAACCTTGACCTCTTTCCCACACCTGCCCCGCCCCGTCCGTCTCCTAGGGCCCGACTCTCCAGGTCCCAACCTAGCACCTCAGCCACAACATCTCCGGGACCAGTGGTGCCTGTAGTCACCGGAATCTGGAGTGCACCGGCCACCAAGGCAGCCAGTGTGGCACGGAGCCACAGCATGGACAGTACCCCACCTGTCAAGCATCAAAAGTTGGCCAGTGCCCGGCGGGAGAGGGGGAAGACTCCAGCCACAAAGCCACTCCCAGTGGTACAGGTGGGAGTGTGGAGTCAGCTGCGACACCTTCCAAGGTGGGGAAGGGCCACAAGTCAGCGGGTCTGGGTAGAGCAGCACGGCGGAGAAGACCACCATCATCCCCGCTGCCCAGGTGGCCAGCACCTGCCCTGCTGCTCAAGAGGCCACCGCCATCATCCCCGCTGCCCAGGAGGCCACCGCCATCATCCCCGCTGCCCAGGTGGCCACCGCCATCATCCCCGCTGCCCAGGAGGCCACTGCCAGCACCTGCCCTGCTGCCCAAGAGGCCACCGCCATCATCCCCGCTGCCCAGGAGGCCACCGCCAGCACCTGCCCTGCTGCCCAAGAGGCCATCATCCCCGCTGCCCAGGAGGCCACCGCCATCATCCCCGCTGCCCATGAGGCCACCGCCATCATCCCCGCTGCCCAGGAGGCCACCGCCCTGCTGCCCAAGAGGCCACCGCCACCAGCCCCGCTAGGCCAGACAGGACCACCAGCACCAGCCCCTCTGGGCCAGAGAGGACCGCCAGCACCAGCCCCGCTGGGCCATGAAGGACCGCCAGCACCAGCCCCGTTGGGCCATGAAGGACCGGCAGCACCAGCCCCGCTGGGCCATGAAGGACCGCCAGCAGCTGAGTCACTGCAAAGGACCCTGCTGCTACAAGCACCGCTGAACAGGTCAACGCCACAACAAGCACCGCTGAACAGAGCACCACCACCACAAGCACTGCTGAACAGAGCACCGCCGCCACAAGCACAGCTGAACAGGGCACCGCCGCAACAAGCACCGCTGAAGAGGGCACCGTCGCAACAAGCACCGCTGATCAGGTCACCGCCGCCACAAGCACCGCTAAAGAGGGCACCGCCACCACAAGCACCGCTGACCAGGTCACCGCCGCAACAAGCACCGCTGAACACGCTGTCTAACCTTGACCTCTTTCCCACACCTGCCCCGCCCCGTCCGTCTCCTAGGGCCCGACTCTCCAGGTCCCAACCTAGCACCTCAGCCACAACATCTCCGGGACCAGTGGTGCCTGTAGTCACCGGAATCTGGAGTGCACCGGCCACCAAGGCAGACAGTGTGGCACGGAGCCACAGCATGGACAGTACCCCACCTGTCAAGCATCAAAAGTTGGCCAGTGCCCGGCGGGAGAGGGGGAAGACTCCAGCCACAAAGCCACTCCCAGTGGTACAGGTGGGAGTGTGGAGTCAGCTGCAACACCTTCCAAGGTGGGGAAGGGCCACAAGTCAGCGGGTCTGGGTAGAGCAGCACGGCGGAGAAGACCACCATCATCCCCGCTGCCCAGGTGGCCAGCACCTGCCCTGCTGCTCAAGAGGCCACCGCCATCATCCCCACTGCCCAGGAGGCCACCGCCATCATCCCCGCTGCCCAGGTGGCCACCGCCATCATCCCCGCTGCCCAGGAGGCCACTGCCAGCACCTGCCCTGCTGCCCAAGAGGCCACCGCCATCATCCCCGCTGCCCAGGAGGCCACCGCCAGCACCTGCCCTGCTGCCCAGGAGGCCACCGCCAGCACCTGCCCTGCTGCCCAAGAGGCCATCATCCACGCTGCCCAGGAGGCCACCGCCATCATCCCCGCTGCCCATGAGTCCACCGCCATCATCCCCGCTGCCCAAGAGGCCACCACCCTGCTGCCCAAGAGGCTACCGCCACCAGCCCCGCTAGACCAGACAGGACCACCAGCACCAGCCCCGCTGGGCCAGACAGGTCCGCCAGCACCAGCCCCGCTAGGCCAGAGAGGACCACCAACATCAGCCCCGCTGGGCCAGACTGGACCACCAGCACCAGCCCCTCTGGGCCAGAGAGGACCGCCAGCACCAGCCCCGCTGGGCCATGAAGGACCACCAGCACCAGCCCCGTTGGGCCATGAAGGACCGGCAGCACCAGCCCCGCTGGGCCATGAAGGACCGCCAGCAGCTGAGTCACTGCAAAGGACCCCGCTGCTACAAGCACCGCTGAACAGGTCAACGCCACAACAAGCACCGCTGAACAGAGCACCACCACCACAAGCACTGCTGAACAGAGCACAGCCGCCACAAGCACAGCTGAACAGGGCACCGCCGCAACAAGCACCGCTGAAGAGGGCACCGTCGCAACAAGCACCGCTGATCAGGTCACCGCTGCCACAAGCACCGCTGAAGAGGGCACCGCCACCACAAGCACCGCTGACCAGGTCACCGCCGCAACAAGCACCGCTGAACACGCTGTCTAACCTTGACCTCTTTCCCACACCTGCCCCGCCCCGTCCGTCTCCTAGGGCCCGACTCTCCAGGTCCCAACCTAGCACCTCAGCCACAACATCTCCGGGACCAGTGGTGCCTGTAGTCACCGGAATCTGGAGTGCACCGGCCACCAAGGCAGCCAGTGTGGCACGGAGCCACAGCATGGACAGTACCCCACCTGTCAAGCATCAAAAGTTGGCCAGTGCCCGGCGGGAGAGGGGGAAGACTCCAGCCACAAAGCCACTCCCAGTGGTACAGGTGGGAGTGTGGAGTCAGCTGCGACACCTTCCAAGGTGGGGAAGGGCCACAAGTCAGCGGGTCTGGGTAGAGCAGCACGGCGGAGAAGACCACCATCATCCCCGCTGCCCAGGTGGCCAGCACCTGCCCTGCTGCTCAAGAAGCCACCGCCATCATCCCCGCTGCCCAGGAGGCCACCGCCATCATCCCCGCTGCCCAGGTGGCCACCGCCATCATCCCCGCTGCCCAGGAGGCCACTGCCAGCACCTGCCCTGCTGCCCAAGAGGCCACCGCCATCATCCCCGCTGCCCAGGAGGCCACCGCCAGCACCTGCCCTGCTGCCCAGGAGGCCACCGCCAGCACCTGCCCTGCAGCCCAAGAGGCCATCATCCCCGCTGCCCAGGAGGCCACCGCCATCATCCCCGCTGCCCATGAGGCCACCGCCATCATCCCCGCTGCCCAGGAGGCCACCGCCCTGCTGCCCAAGAGGCCACCGCCACCAGCCCCGCTAGACCAGACAGGACCACCAGCACCAGCCCCGCTGGGCCAGACAGGACCGCCAGCACCAGCCCCGCTAGGCCAGAGAGGACCACCAACATCAGCCCCGCTGGGCCAGACTGGACCACCAGCACCAGCCCCTCTGGGCCAGAGAGGACCGCCAGCACCAGCCCCGCTGGGCCATGAAGGACCGCCAGCACCAGCCCCGTTGGGCCATGAAGGACCGGCAGCACCAGCCCCGCTGGGCCATGAAGGACCGCCAGCAGCTGAGTCACTGCAAAGGACCCTGCTGCTACAAGCACCGCTGAACAGGTCAACGCCACAACAAGCACCGCTGAACAGAGCACCACCACCACAAGCACTGCTGAACAGAGCACCGCCGCCACAAGCACAGCTGAACAGGGCACCGCCGCAACAAGCACCGCTGAAGAGGGCACCGTCGCAACAAGCACCGCTGATCAGGTCACCGCCGCCACAAGCACCGCTGAAGAGGGCACCGCCACCACAAGCACCGCTGACCAGGTCACCGCCGCAACAAGCACCGCTGAACAGGTCACTGCCGCCACATGCACCGCTGAACAGGGCACTGCCGCCACATGCACCGCTGGCCCATGAGCGCCAAGGGCACTGACACTACTGAGTCCATCACGAGCAGGATGAAGCACTCTGGGCACCAAGCCCCCTCCAGAACCAGTGGAGAGATACATCCACTACCTCAGTCCTCGGCAGGATGAAGCACTCTGGGCAACAAGCCCCCTCCAGAACCAGTGGAGACTGTCATTCACTTGAGAAACTGTGGCTTTGCACTCCCCAGGATGAAGCAGTGGGCAAACCACCCACTGTAGAGACTTGAGAGACTGTGGATTTGCACTCCCCAGGATAAAGCAGTGGGCAAACCACCCACTGTAGAGACTTGAGAGACTGTGGCTTTGCACTCCCCAGGATTGAACAGTGGGCAAACCACCCACTGTAGAGACTTGAGAGACTGTGGCTTTGCACTCCCCAGGGTAAAGCAGTGGGCAAACCACCCACTGTAGAGACTTGAGAGACTGTGGCTTTGCACTCCCCAGGATAAAGCAGTGGGCAAACCACCCACTGTAGAGACTTGAGAGACTGTGGCTTGGCACTCCCCAGGATTGAACAGTGGGCAAACCACCCACTGTAGAGATTTGAGAGACTGTGGCTTTGCACTCCCCAGGATTGAACAGTGGGCAAACCACCCACTGTAGATACTTGAGAGACTGTGGCTTTGCACTCCCCAGGATAAAGCAGTGGGCAACCCACCCACTGTAGAGACTTGAGAGACTGTGGCTTTGCACTCCCCAGGATTGAACAGTGGGAATGTGGCCCCCTCGTGGATTTGGTGTTGTGCACTCAACCGGCTGAGGTGCCCCCCCTTTCCCTCCCCCTGAGGTGCCTGTTTTATTGCTCTCTGATGCCCCTGCAGTGTTCTCTCCATCATGGTTGCGGATCTTGTGTGGGCCTCACCCATACCGTGTGGGCCCAGTGTTCCGCAGACTTCAATGGAGCACTACCTGGACTACTATTCTTGGTGTGTATTTTGTTTATAGTGTATATATGTATATTTTTGCGTACTGCATTTTAAAATATTACAATGGTTACACTCATTTTCTTTGGTCTTTGCATTCTTCCGGGGGAGTTGGGGGGTGTAACTATAATGTATCATGACGTATTAGTGTGTGTGTTGTTGTGGGTGAGGGTGGGGGTGGGGTGTTGCGTGTTGCGTGTGTGTGTCCCTGTTTTTTCCCTCTCCCCTCCCCTATGTCGTAGGTGCAGTACTCACCGTGGTCTTCGCCACCGGCATTCGTGCTCCTGGTAGAGGAGCAAGAAGATAAGGGCTGGCAGGATCTGCAGCTCTTGTTCCATGGCGTCCTGGTTCCTCGTGGGGTATGTAGAGGTGAGCGTTTTCCCTTCGAAGTCCTGTTTCCGCCGTGTTTTTGTCCGCGGTGAATCCGCCCCGGAAAAGGTGGCAGATTGGTAGGTTGTGATACTGTGGGCGGTACTTTGTCCTCCGCCTATCTGTTGGCGGTGACCGCCAAGCTGTTTGTTTGTACCTCTGTGGCGGTCGGAGTGTTAAAGTGGCTGTCTTTGATGTCAGTTTCCGCCACAGTCGTAATTCCAATTTTTTTACCGCCGGCATTTTTGCGGTCTTACCGCCGCTTTAACACCCTCCGCCAGGGTTGTAATGACCACCTAAGTCTATTTGATCCATCAAGAATGTTGTACTAAGTGCCCCACAGAGCTACCATGAGCAGACAGATATTTCCAGCCGCCATCCCAACGTGTGACTCATACTGCCAACGACAAAGAATACACTGCACTGGCAGTCTTCCCAACACAGGACTTGCCCATGCAACATCCCCCCAGTTGATGTGGAATTATACGCCATTATGTTCACAGTCATACCCCATGTGTTGTATGTGTGTGTTTATTTCCCCATTCATATGTGTCCCACCTGGTTGTGTCAGAGTCATTGTGAGCTCAGTCTGTGACTGTTGTGACCTACTGTTTGCTATCTGTGGTACATATTTTCTGTAGTGGCACATTTCAGTTCAGCATCAAGATTTGTGGTTCAACACTACTGTAGTTTAGTTGGTCTGGGTAATGGCATGTGACCAGTGATACAGGACCAGCCTGTTATTCCCCCAGCACCTGTTCAGTTCATTGTTCCCTGCACCCAGGGGGCACTCTGACTGCATGATGGAGTGGTGGTGCTTGCAGTCATGCCAGCGTTTCTTGCACTCAGTTACGGATCTCCTGATCTCTGCCACAGTGTTAATCTTATCCACTATCTGCTGCCAAATTACCTCTCTCCTGCCAATTGGCAATTTTGAGGTGACTTAGAGTTGATTTTCATGCTCCCTCACCTCTTTCACCAGTATTTTGTGTTCCTCTGCACTGAAACAACACTTTCTATTTTTATTCTCCCTCCCCTAGGTCTTGTCTTTGTCCTCCTGGCTGGTTCCTGGTTGATTGGGGTCTCCCTGGGGTATCTCTTGGCTTTCTGGGTTCATTTTGCCTCTCCTTTGCACTGTTTTATCCATTTGCGTCTGTATTTGATGCTATTGCGGGCAAAAATGGTGCATTTCTGTTTCGCGACTTATTTACATGTCGTAAAACGGATTAGAGTAATTTTTCCTCCGTTAACGTCATTTTGCCTTACGACAAGGCACAATGGTTAACGTTGGGAAAATGACTCTAACCTATTTTTAGCGCCACCCAGAGTCATAGTATAAATATGACGCCCGGGAGCATTAATAAATGGCACTAGTCAGTGCTAAAAATGTTGACGCAAAACTGCGTTAAGGCAATCAGGACCCACGTGTTATAAACCACACTAGAGTGTTTAACAATCACTGCAAGTTAAAGTTTAATCTGCACAGATTTTTAAACATAGAGGGACTGCTCTTTCAGCGCTATTAAAAACCATTACCATTACAGTGCCAAGGTAATACCAAAGGCAGAATGGCAGAGTTAGTTAGTAATTCTGCAATACATGTGTAACATGGAATTGCTAAATTACTCAAATTCTGCTGATGAAACTAAAAATTCCAAATATTTCAATTATTAGTGAATTTTCACAAAGCAAATAGGAGTGCTTTTCTATGTTGATATGGTAATTTCTTGATAAAGCCAATAGATCTATTTTTGATATTTTGGTTTGTTGACAAAGTTAGTACATCTGCCTTACTGCCTTACTCATAATGGCACTCTTAAAAGTGTTGTATAGACATTAAGTGCACCTGCAAGGTTTGGGCAATAGACCCGGTGCCCAACCTGCCACCAGCAAGGGGTTGGGTGCAGGTCCTGTCACTGACTTCCTGCCCTGAACACAACCCCCCTGCTGTACGTGGTTGTTGTGCACAGATAGGGTAGTTGGGCACCTGTGGGGGTTGGGCAGCATAGGGGGTTGTGTGTAATACCTGGCCGGAGGCCAGGTCCTGTGACCAACCACATGCCGTGCGTGGCCAAAGGTGGGTGACCTCACATATTGCATCACAAATGACATGTTGTATGTCATCAATAATAACATCTGGAGAAATATGTAGCTTTCTTACAAACAGAGAGGAATTCTGTTAAGTAATTCAGCTATTTCTTCTGTATCATTGTCTATTTATTTCCTATGGAAATTGCATCTAGAAAAAATGTTTTGTTCCCTCCCCCCTTATTCTTAATCTCACTTTGCAGGAAGGATGATACTTTTTTGGAAAAGTTTTGTGAAGATTTTCAACCATTGATAAGGTTATTAGTAAACCAAGAAACACTCTTTGTCTGGGTAAAACAAAAGGTAAAAGGAATGTTATAGTTCAGTGAAAATGCTGATTAAAACATACTATTTTACATGAACAATGAGCCACTTATGGTTACCTCTAGCAACTAAGACTCATGCTGCACAGTTTTGTTATGAATTAGTTCAGTTGTCGTCTGTAATATTATCATATTTTTCTTCTTTCCTCACAACAAAATCCTACTGCCCTTGTCAGAGAACCAGCTCAGGCTAAAGTACCACCATGGCGGGTGGGTGCTGTAAGGAGGAGGCTGATCAGTTGCTCCTCCAGAAAATGGGGGCAATGTTGTGGCCTACCACCAACCTTGAATATGGGGGAGAAGAAGTATGAGGCACAACAACAGTGGTTCCATAATTTTCACTGCAGAGTTGTCTGAGTCAAGGGCAAGGCACCATTGCTCCAGCCACTGCAGGCAGCTGAGTAAATCATTCAACATAGGACTCCCACAATAGAGGTCTTCCTCCAAATGTTGTTCAGAGAAGTACAGGACATAAAGAAGGCCCAGAGGAACATTCAGCAGAGATTTAAAATGTTGGAGGGCCGTTTTGTAGGGGGAGGAGTGGGTTTTTTGCTGGTGAAGTGGGTGGCGACAGTTGGAGATGTGGTAGTTTAGTTCAGTATAGTTTAGTTTTGTATTTAATTTTTCCTACAAATGGGCTTTGAGTTTATTATTATGGTTATTATTATTCTAAGGATTACTATTAGTTGTATTGTCAGTTGTACCTTTGACTGTAACACCCATACACCAGGATGCTCCACCTAACTATCATCAGAGCAGGTGCTTAGCTCCCATTCTAGACCAACACAAAACAATGTTCCAATTTTCCATCCTCATCATCTACTCTCAAGTCTACACTCCACTTGATTTGAATGCCTTTATGACCAGGCTAACTTCAATGATGCCTCAAATCTACTTTTCTTAAATTAGTATTGGAAAACTGATGATGCAATACCTTTACCTTTCAGCTTCATT
This sequence comes from Pleurodeles waltl, assembly GCF_031143425.1. Lineage (NCBI taxonomy): Eukaryota > Metazoa > Chordata > Amphibia > Caudata > Salamandridae > Pleurodeles > Pleurodeles waltl. The sequence goes on along the minus strand of NC_090444.1, from coordinate 548,325,114 downwards.
CATTGATATCACCTGAGAGCACGCATCTTCCCATCAGTCACTTGTAGCGATATCTGTGTACTACTTTACACACCACACAATGGAGCATAGTTATGGAGATGTCACACAAGGAGCACAGCAAGTCACCTTGCCGTACTTCACTGCATGCTAGGAAGGGGGGAGAAATGCACAGTGTTTAAGGCAATACTGTGCATTCCTGCTTTTTGCCCCACACTAGTCCCCTTTTGGCAGCCTAATTCCATAACAGGCACCCTTGCACCATGGGTTGTTTTTGTGTAGGAAGGGACACCTTCTTCACAATACCAATCCTGAGAGGCTTATTCCCCTTTCTATGTGTGATGCAGAATGCAGCTCATATAGAAAGAGGAAGTAATAAGGAGAAATACTGATATTTTGTCTTGATTTCTCCCTGTTACACCTCGCCTGAGAAGCTTTATATTTTTTGTGCAGTCCCAGGTCTACCAGTTCTGGTAAATCTGGGAATGCATCAACAACCATGGGAGTTCAGTTTGAGCAACCAGTGAACACCCATGGAATGCTTCCCCAGGACAAAGTAAGTAAACACAGCTATTTGCACTGCATTGCCTTACTCCAGATTTATGGAACCACTCAGGGCCACAAAATTGGCCTTGCATGGCTTCATAAATCACATGTAAGATTTGCTTAGTTCTAGTACCATGTTGCATTGTGCAAGAGCAATGGAAGCAGACTCATAAATATGCCCCTTAGTTTCCACTCACCTCTCGTGAGGGATGCTATGTACAACAACCAATGGGATACTAGACATATTTTTTCATTAAGCATATTGCAAAGTCCTGTTCACCCCAAAACCCAACCATTCCCTTCTTTCAGTTCTTATCAAAGGAGAAATGCATTTTATGCTACCTCCTCCAAGTCTTCCTCTTGATGCAGTGGTTTTTCAAAAGGGGCTAATTCCTGGTGGTCATAACCGTCCCAAACAGGAAAGGCTTCAAAGTAAAAACAAGGTTATTCCTATTCAGAAAGGAGCAGACAAACCAGCAAAGAAGAATTCTCATTCTGCAACATGAAAGAAAAAGAAAAAAAATGAATGAGTAGAAAATCCAAAACAAAGACCAGCAGATATCAACAAATCATACAGGGGAATCCTTTACTACAGTGGGGGGAAATAAACATTCTTGTTATAGAAAAAGGTTTTACTTCAATAGAACCTTAAGATAGGTTGATTTTCCATGGGGTGTAGTTTGTAGGGAAAAATGCACACCACCCACTACCTATTATTGGACAAGGTTGTTGTAAATTAGTACTATGATGTATCTTTCTGGCCTAGAAAAGAAGGGCGGTGTGCAAAAGTAGCACTGTTTTTTGTAAACACCCTCTATGCATTGCTTGCATCTTATTTACCCCTCTAAGTGAGCAATCTGGATAACAATAAAATGGATCTCACAACTTGGGGGTGAGATTTAAGGAATAAATGATTAGCTGGGTAGAAGGAATTAGGTAAAACTTTATAGAGACCAATCTAGCATTCAGACGTTCTGCCATGGAAGGAAAATGACAGTTAGGTTAACCGACTCAATCGTTAGCAGCCAACAGACTCCCATTTTAGTTATAGGTATCCTGAATAGCTATTATGCACAAAGTTAAAAATAATTATAATGAAGTTATGATACTGGATGCAAATGGTGCCACTGCATTCTTCTGGCAATGTCTGTCCTGAGAGCAGGACTGAACTGCAGTGCAAGAGCACCATGGAGGTTCCACGTCTTTCCACAAGAACAGGTATGTAAAGTAAAAAGAAAATTAGAATATTTGAGAGTCAAGGTAAAAATGATGCACAAGGAGGATGACTGTGGAGTATATTGTGGCATACAATTAAGTAAGGGCCTATGTATTGCCACCGATCCCAAACAACCAGCTGCAAGTACTCTGAATGACTGATCACCCAACTATTTTAAAATTTCAGATGTGTCCATCATCATGTCCACAACATCCACTTAAAATGTGCCACGTGAGTCACTAACATGTATTATTGAAAGTAACTCATGTCTTTATAGTCCATATGGGTAGGCGTCTTTGAGTCCTGTTGTTTCCTATAGAAGTAGATAGATATTAGGCCTTCATTCTCATTTTATTGTTGAGACTTGCAGATTGTATTTTTTCCAAAAACTGACAGATGTGTTAAACAAGAAAGTAAAAATAATTTTAGCCTTAATCTAGTTTAGGTAACCTGAGATGTTCCAGGAGAGCCAGGAGATGCCGGTGTGTAATTACCAAAGTGCTAATCAAGTAATACTACCAATATCAAGTTTACCAAGTTTAAACCTGTTACATCCATCACATGAATCATCATGTGGGATTTATTGATGCAAATCATATGTTCTATGTGTTGTATTCATTTAGTTATTTATGCTATGTAGGCAGAATATTTTTACCATGGAAGTAGCATCCATAAACTGTGCGGTGCTTTGTGTCTTCACTCACAGATGAGCATGGGAATGAAAGGTTAGGCATTAGAAGCAGACATCTATCTTTTTCAGGAAATGATCTGGAGGCACCCATTGCTGACTTAAAAACTGTTGATTGCTTACTGCAAAGTCATCAGTTGATTTTAAGATTAAATTAGACTTCTTTTCCTGCCACCTCTCAAGACTAAATCACCAGAACAATGGCTGCATTCTCCTTGATTGTTTATTTGTTTTTCATTTTTCATAGCATACATTTCTGTTGTGGTACTGTTTCCTTTTAAAACTGGAAAGTAGAACTCATACCCTCATTCAGAGAGGTGATCTGGAGGATGATCATTCACCACACTTGTAATGTTTGAGAAGTTTCTCTCATCCATTGTTTTGTCTTTTGGAGCCTTGCAAGATTTGGGTTTGAAACGTTTAGTCATTTTACATGTTGTCTATCACTCCACATTTCGAAGAGAGAGGCTCACCTTCTTATTGAGACAGTTGTTCCAACTGTACTGACCATATACCCCAAACATACACTAGCTATAGACCATGCTAGATACTTTATTGACTACCTGCTTTGATTTAGCCACTGCTTCTACTTGCCATGTTAATAAGTCAATGGGGCTTGATGCAGGTAGATTTATTTCTGGTCACCCAAATAGTTTTTTACTTGTTGTTGACAATTGATGTTTCTACCAGTGAATGTGTACTTAATTTAAGTCCTGTTATGCCCATGAACCAAACCTATTCCAGATGTTACAGATGTTAGAAGTGACGCTGTTAGTGTTAGAAGTTTAGTAGCAGGCAATGGTGTTACCACTAGGGAGTGCTGCCGCTACAGATATGACATACTTATTGATTCTTGGCCAATGCTGTGCCCTCTAGAGGTTGAAGGCAGCACTTCCATTCTGCTAAGGTCTTGAATTTGCAATCCTTTATCTTCTAGGTCACCCGCTTTCCAGGAAATCCAACTTTTGTAAATTTGGAGATCAACAACTAAAAAAGGAATGAAAGTGGGTAGCATTTCCTGTACCATGGATCTAGTATTGTGGCACAGATGTACACTTTGGAGAATACAATCTATATTTTAATCATTTGATTTGTGCTCACACAAAGTATTACATTGTTGATCAAAGCAGCTGCTTGTTCAATGACATAGGGTAATGTTTGATCCATCTTTTTCAAATGTCCCTGCTGCACGTGCAACAAAGGAATTGCTTGGCTCATGGCACTGTCATCCTTGCTGACTTACTGTGTAAAAATCTAAATAAAGTCACTGTTAGAAATGGGGTCTCTATTTGGCAGTCAGTTTGCACTCTGTCCAAGTAGTGGCTCTCACTAAAGTCAGGGTAAGGGAGATACACAACTCAGAAAACACCTGATCACCCCCTTGGTAGCTTGGCACAAGCAGTCAGACTTATCTCAGAGGCAATGTGTAAAGTATTTGCACAAAAACACACAGTAACACAGTGAAAACACCACAAAAGTACTCCACGACAGTTTAGAAATATAGCAATGATTTATCTAAATCAAACCGGGCCAAAATGACAACAATCTAACATGCACAAGCAAAGATATGAATTTTTTAAGTAAAAATAGTCTTAATCTATGCAAATCAATGGCGGCGTTGTTTTATCATAACCTGGTACCTGGTATGCATCAAAAACTAAAGCTCACAGCCAGTGATGCTTCGAATCCTTACTCACCAGTGAAGCTGTGCATCGATTCTTTCTCTGACGGATAAGTGATTAATCGATTTCTGGACAAGCAGCCTCAGGTCCACAATGTGATATTGAAGATTGTGACGCCCAGGGACGATGCATGGAAAATCCAGATACACAGCAGCAATGAATCCATGCTAAGCTGGTGATCTGGGTACCTCTGGTTCACTTTAACAGGGACTTATTAGTAAATCAAATATGCCACTCGGAGATAACCAATCATAATCACAATTTACACAGAGAACTATTGCACGTTAGCCCTGGTCAGCAGTGGTAAAGTGCCCAGAGTACCAAAAAACGAACAAGATGAAGTCCAGCATACAGTCAAAAATACAGGAAGCAGAGGGAAAAAGACAGGGGAAAGCACACCAAGGATGCCAGGTCTAATTGTCACTGGTATTTGGATCAGATTTGGATCAAGCACTCCACTTATCCACGTCTGTCGACCACCATTTTTATGGCAGAGTCATCCCCTCTTCTTTATAGAACATAATCATTGATAAAGCTGTACTGCTGAAATTGACATGTAGGCTAAGTTTCAAAGGGTTTGAACCTCCAGTTTGACAGCTTTTACGGTGACCCTATTAGCATCCTGAAGCATCATCAGCTGCTACTGTGCTTTGAAAGAATGATTGTAATGAGTGTATGTTATTGACTGTTACTTATATGACATCAATTACAATTAGGTTGATGGAATAGGCTTAACAAAGGACTCTGAAATATCCTCCATCAGTAATGGCTTTGCAATGTTACTGCTATGGAAGTGTCAACAGGTACAATGCGGAGGCCTGTGGGTTGAACCCATTAACAGACTTTGGTATTAAACCCTTCGAAGATGTTGGCAGCTGTGTGTGATTTCTCCGTGGAGAACAATGCAACTGTTTTATGCTGCCAAGTTCCTTGAAAAGCATCCTCAATCGGGGACCAGTGGCTAACCTTTGCTGAATCCACTTGAAGAAGACCCAGTGTGAAGTGATGCACATGTAGTCTGCTGACAACTGGCCCATATGTTTGTCGTCAGGTGGATGAAAAATCATCACTCTCCTTCGTGACTTCACTAACTAATTCCTGCATGCAACAGTGCAGTGCTGGCACAGCAGCACTGGAAAGATAGGCTGGGCCTGGAATCTTCCATTTTGGATAAAGTCTCTCCACAAATTCTAGAAACCCCCCTCCTTCCACCAAAAAAAATGTGAGCAAATCAGTTGCTAACTTTTCAACAGCTTCTTATTTTAAAAAGGGGTATTTTCATGGTGGTACAGCAGTTCACTGATGAACATAAAGTTGACAGTGAGTTATTGTGACAATTTTCTTTGTGAGGATACTTCTACAATTGACTTACGGGTAGCAGGCAATTTGCTTAGAAGCTTTGGGGTGACTGTATCCCTCTTTTTCTTGTGCCAAGCTAAGGTTATTGTGGATGATAACTGAATGCTATGACCAGCAGTCACAGGGCTGCTTTGCAGCACAAAATATTCTTGCTCACTACTTCCTCCTTCTATCAGTTCAACAATTTCTTCTCTCTCATCGGCAGCTATTTTTCTAAGGTGCCCTACCCACATGATTATGTCCTGATATTTGGACCTCAGTACTATAATGTCTACCTGGCTTAACTTGATGCACTGGTTTGCGGCAAGGTGAGCAGTGTGCAGTGCTCTTCCCATGCTGCCTATGTGAAAAAAGTTCCCAAACTGGGAAGTTGAGCCTTGTTATTGAGCCAATGCCTGAAGAACTTGTTAAGGTTAAGGTGGGCAGTTGTGCTTGCCTTTCTCTAGGGACAGCTATGGCAGTGATAGGGGTGGGTGTGGTTGCTGCAGGTTTTTGGGTTAAAAACAAGATGGAAACAGGTGGTTTCAGTGATATTACATGATTTATAGCAGTTTTAATAGTGGTAATCTGTAGTTCATCTGTACTTCTTTCCCTATGGGTTCATCATCTTCCTCACTGTTGGGCCCCTTCCCTATGCAAGTAAAGGCAAGTAAAAATTGAATAGATTCATATAAAAATAACTGGTGTCCCACTAGGGCCCAATTTGCCCCTATAAGAGGCAGTGGAGCAGGCAAAGTTTAAAGCAATTAATATTATAGTGCCTGATGTACTTCCAGTCCCTAAGAGGCCCCTACAGGAGACAGGGGTGGGCAAGCAAATATTGCATACATTCCTTAATAAACACCCCTCCATGGCTCATGGGACTCTACGGGTGTATAGGGGAGGGTAGGGAGGAAAATATATAAAATACCATGTGCCCATCCAGGATGCCTTTTTTTACATTTTTAACCCTCTCATTTCCCACATGTTAGATATTATGAGTCATTTGAGGGCATGTTCCTCATCCTTTTTCTCGCCCTCTCTTTGAATCCGCCTTCCTAACTCAGCACAGCCATTCACTGCTATATAATTGTGTCCGATCATGACTCTTGTTCTCTCATGATGTACTTAATTATTTTCAAACAAACCCCAGTTCCTCCCCCCTTAATTCGGCTATGCCTTGACACACATTAATATAGGGTTTTTCCATAAATGTCATTTTCTCAAGTTCAGTCTAATCTCCTGTTTCTAATATGTTCTCATTATATTTCCTGGTTCGCTCCCCTGTTTGGAACACTATGAGGACCCCATGACATATCCAAAACAACAATAACAACAAATATTCAAATGAGAGCTGTGGTTTATCAATCTGTGTCTTTAGCAGTAGCCCACCATTTGGGCAGGCACCTTGAAGGCTCGCGCTGAGTTCAGCATTACCTCCACAATGGGATGGGTGAGGGGTGATCACTCCAAAACCACCAGTGCCCTTTGTCAGTACTTACTACATGCTTCCACTATCGAGCCATGTTTTAATTTAATTTTCTTAGTAATTCTGTTTAAAGCTCTTAACACTATCTTAATTTATTTTCTTGCATCAAGTGTGTCATTGTGCTCTATATCCCGCACCCCATCTGCATTGTCTACAGTTTGTTCCGGGGGGGGCAGCTGTTGTTCACAGCTGTGATCTTTCTAAGTCTCCTATTTCTTCTTCTCTTGATTAAGAGAGTCAAACTTGCCTCTTTCTGTGGTGCCTCTGCTGTCCCTTTATCCAACTGCAAATCATCTCAGGTGAAATGAATAAAGGAATTTTATTGTCTTCAATAATTTTCAGTTTTGGTAAAAAGACTTGTATGTATTTCACACTCTCTTCCCCGCAATAGTATCACAACAGACTTTCTGTTGCATTGTACTCTTATCATCTAGATAGAGCTAGACTATTAAGCCCTCATATAATGTTGTTATATTCCATATTGGAAAACAGCAGGACTATAATTAACAGCAGCAGAGCCTGCATACTGAGGGCCCTCAATGTGAAAAAGAAGGTAGTATGTTCCAAGATTTAACCTTCCAGAAAATGTTCAGCTGATGGGTCCTTTACTTTCTGTGGGAAGCCCTGGTAGTGTAGATTGTTGCACCATGGTCTGCCCTGGTCCAACCTTCACCAACTGTTTTCACAGTTTCATAGTATCTAATCATGGTAATAATAGCTCATAGATTTTTGTTTTGTGTGTTTGCACATTTTCTTCTGTCACCTTAGTGGCAAGACTCATGGTTCCTCAGGGGCAGTACCCTCAAATGCCAACCTTCCAGCATTACCTCCTCTGACAATGATGAACCGTTGGATCGGAGTGGCTATATAAGGAGAAGGGTTTTAGGGAGGATACTGCTGGAAGGGAGACCTAAAAAGGAAAGTTTAGATGCTTCTCAGCCTACAGATGTCGGTTCACTGATAATACTCTTTTGCAGTTCAGTTGGGTTTTGTTAGTTAATCATTCATTGTAATTATCTTAGATACACACTTGTTAAATCAGAGTAATGTTCAGCCTCGTTTTGTCTGTTATGCTTTTGATCTGTACATACTCTACATTTGTCATGCTTCCTATGTCTTTTCATAAGTGGCTCAAGATTTGAAAGTCGGTTCCATCAGATTACCAAGATCTCAATGATATTGGCAGAAATATGACTTCAACACCTTTATTGTAGGTTTAAATTATAATGAGTTTTCATCTACCTTTGAACAAGAATACTGATTCCTTTTCCACTGAGAAATCAATTGTGCTTATAATTTTTTATATTTGCTGCGCAATGCAAAATAAAAAACTGTGGTATAGTTCAGAAGTCATGATCTGAGATCAACTTGCAGGCTTCTGTTTCTGACAATACAGCCAAAGATCAGCTCTTTAAACTTTAGGTCAATAACTCCTACCGTAATTCAGAAGATCTCTAAGGATTCAGCGGTATTGCCTCAAGCGCTCAACTGCAAGTGCCTGAATTAGGGTGCAGCTGCTTTTTATAGGAAGCGGTGTTTCCAAGATGGGCATCGTGATTTTCACTGGTCTCGCAAGATAACAGCTCTTGCGAGATCTCGTAGTTGTATAAGGGATTCTGAAAATGTAAACAGAAACAAAATGTCACAAAAAGAAAACAATGTCTTTGCATATATTTGCGTGCAACTTCTTTGCATGTGTGAGAGGGGCTTTAAGCTATTCAGTATCTTTTACAGACATTTTCACAACGCGTTGTGCAACTGGAATCATGCATGCCACAATGTTCTCACTTTATTTATACACCGTACATCGAAGTCGCGCTGTGCATCTCACACTTGCAGCAATACCTGTAGTTTATTTTCTGCACCCCATAAACTCTGAGCACATGGACATCCAAGTACCAGGTTGGTCATAACATAGGGTAAGCAGTGTATAATGTTCCACATATAAATTGGCCAGAATATAGGCCAAATGACAGATCAAGTAATTGTACTGCCCAATTGTTACCAAAGATACTTGACATACGCAGAAGAGCTAGAGGGAATAGTCATGACACTTAGGCCCTCCTTACGAACCTGGCAGTCCGGAGACCACCAAATTACGAGTTTGGGCCAAAGCCAAACTGCCGATACTCCACCCGTCCCGCCGCTTTTCCACAGTCCGCCAGGCTAGAGATGAGCACCTCCAGCACAGCGAACGCTGTAATTCCACTAGTGGTATTACGATGTTGGAGACATCCAGAAAAAGCTGGCAGACTTGCATCCTGGGGACAGGAATAAACATTCCTGTCACCAGGATACACTTGCACACACTTCCATATACCTGCATGCATGCACTCACACACTTCTATTCACAAACACACCCCCACTCACCCATGCAAACGTGACATACACATCCATTCACACTGACATACATTCACATAGACCTCTGACATGCACACATTTACTCCCTCCCTCCCCCCTCCAGCACATACCCTCATTCACACCCTCTTCCCCTCTCACCCGCATGAATCCATTCACGCCTCCCTCTGCACCGCATAGACCCATTCACTCCTCCCCTTCTGCACCGCACACACGCACTCACCCCATCCATCTGCATTCACGAACATCCACGCACCTACCTCCCACTGCATTCACAACACTCACACTCACACAAGCATACACTCCCACCGCCTCCCCTGTCCGACGATCACCTACCTCATCCGTCGAGGAGGTCGTCCGGGAGAGGACGGGTCCGGCACCTCCACTGCTGGCAGCTCCCTGCCATCAGGACAACACCATGCTGCTTTACAGGTGTAGTGTCCTTTTGGCGTGGAAGTTCCGGCAGTGGAATCGCCTCTTCCCCGCGACCGCCAGCATGACTGCTGTTGGATTTCTGCTTGATTTCAGTCTTTCGGCGCCCACAGCTTTGCCGGTCTTGTCAAAAGACCGCCAAAGTTGGAATGAGGGTCGTAGTCTGATCAGATATCCTTTATCAGAATTATTCAGATTGAGAATGTATTAATTTTAAGGTTAAGTTCCTAGCATGAGTCTTATGTGGCTTTCAGCAAAACTATGTTGGCTTTTGTGGCGTCTTCATCTCAACTGCTGTCAGGAAATACTTGGTTTCTCCGTCTCCCCCTTTCCAGGTTTTGGGGGTTCTTCGAAGTTGGTGACACCCACACAATCCATAGACTTCATTCTGGAGAGTTTCTTGGAAAAGAAGGTCTCTCAAAATGGTGGCCACTGAGAGTCAAGGTTGGCACTCTAGTGTTGCAGCTGGAGGAGTTCTTGTGGAGAGCTAAGTGATGTGAAGCGCGCATGCAGCCTCTGAAGCGGTGCACTTTACTGAGGAGATTTTCGGAGACAGAAGCCTTTCTGTAGAAGTTGTGCATTTGTTTTCCTGAGACAATGGTTGCAGTCACACAAGTATTCTGAGAGAGAATTAATTCTTAAGAGTTAGAGTTTCAAGCCATAGAAACATTCACTTCAAAGAACATTTTTTTAGTCATGAGAAAATAGTAAAGAGCAGGAAGAACAGTATTTTCAAGAACACTTGTTTTCTGTCATATTAACAATAGTGAAGAGCTGTTATTCCTAGAGCATTTGTTTAGTCCTGAGAAAACAGTACAGAGCAGGAAGAACAGTTATTTCAAGAACATGCATTTTAGTCATGAGAAAACTGCAAAGAGCAGTATTCTCAAGGACATTCGTTTTAGTCATGAAAAAACTGTGTGGAGCAGGAAAGCAGTTATTTCAAGAACATTTGTTTTCTGTCATGTGAAAATTGTGGAGAACAGGTTTTCTCCTACAAATACTCATTTTCAATCAAATCCAGTGTGCTGAAGAAGAGGAAAAGAATATGAAAACATAAGTTGTATAATCTCATACCAAAAAACTCCACAAGTAAAATGTCATTGAAATATTTACCATTAATTGCAAACACAGAAGAGAAGCTAATGCCTCTCTAGGGTAGGTTACACTAAAAGTTACCTTAATAAAGAAAAGATTAATCCTAGTTAAAAGAAATAGAGAAGGCAGGACCTAGTGAAAGAGAGTATTCATGTTTTGCTTTATTTTACAGCTCGAGTAACATAACCACTGAGTCCTCAAAAACAAAAGGCGAAGTGATAGACGAGCGCTGAGTAGAGGACGAGACATTTGCTTCTTTCATCCCCAACCCCTTTCCCCTCTAAGAGTGATCTCTTTTTGACTTTTATTTGGCTCCTCAATTCTATTTATATGTTCTAGCTACAACTCTGTGTCTCCCTGAAGAGTTTCTACCTTTGCACCTGTTAGTGTGGCATTTTCTTCCCCTATCTTTTTCCCTTTGTCTTTTACCTCAAATGTCCCTCTGCAACAGCCCCATCCTTACTTCTACCGGGCATGCACGGTCACCAGCATCCTTCATAGCAACTCCAGCACTTGTATTAAATGGTTTCCATTATCTTCTTGCAAAAAATAACTCCGTAAAGACTTGCGATATTCATCTAATATATCACAGGAAGTAGATTATACCATATTTAATGGCGTGTGCCTTGTTGACAGAAGGGTTTGTACTTTTATGCAAGTATGTGGTATTGAGTGGGCTTCATTCATTTTTAGAATAGTGTGATGCTAAGCACATAATATATCAAAGTTTGCTATAAACCTTGAGACATTTGAGTCAGCATAAAACTATACTTTTTTTTGCTATTAAATTGAGTTATCTTCGTGAGAGCCTGCTGTGATGATATCAGGATGTGAGGATTAGGAGAAACTGCTACAAGAAAGAAGACTATTTCACACATGCAAATATACTGTTATAGAAACTACTCAATAGGAACTGTGTAAGGAAACTTCTATGCAGGTCAGTAAAGAGAGCATGATACACACCATAGGAAAGCCTATTAGAAGAAAGACAAAAATCACAGAGCACTCTCCTGGTATGTGTAACAGCGTATAACCATGGCCACTACAATTATGCGATACTACTGCATTTTTTGCATAATTATAGAGTAGCCACATTTCTCAAATAATCCCTCATCTGCTGCATAATCCGCAGATTTTAAGAAAAAATATATTTCTAGCTTAAACAGATGAAAAGTTACTAATAATACAGCAACACATGTTGTGGGGTGGTGGAAGACACTTTGCAAAGGTTGACTGGTCACCACTCTGTTGTTTATTGCTATATTTTTGGTGTTTAAATTGTAATAACAAGATGCAACCAAGGCCCAGACAGTGTAAAAATGACAAACTAATGAACTAATACTATCACAAAATGTGCTGCATACTTCACCTAATTTGGCTTCTTGTTCCATAATTTACTCAACACTACCTTATTATTTCGGTCTCCCCTGCACATAATTCCAGTGGCCCTGCATATAGCCAACATACTCACCTGATCAAGAGTATTGTCCAGAGAATTTGGCCCCTGATTAAGAATCAGAACTCTTCAATAGGAGAGCCCCTCTGTGCACTTATGTGCAACAGAAACATTAGGGATTTGATAGTCCATTTCAACAAGGAAAAAAAGAAGCAACTACACTATACGACCATTGATGGGTCTCCCACCAATCACAGGCCATCACAAATGCAGGAACTATTTGGTATGTCAACTAACTATTGAAGGCACTAAATAGTATACAAACAACACACAATCTTACACTCAGATTTCACAAACTGCAACACCAAAACTATGATGTACCTCATCGAATATTCAGGTAATTAGCCCTACGTAGAACAAACCATTCAGGAAGAAAAAAAAATGTGAATGTCCCATTAGTACAACATTTCACAGAACAAAGAACACTGAAAATGATATGCTGTGGACAGTTCTAAAGCATTTGACACCGAGGAGTAACGATATTGAGTTAACACTCGGCAGACTGAAACAAGGATTATTCTGAAATTACAAACAGAAACGGGATTGAATGAGATGTCAGAAAAAAAAAAAAAAATCTAGCAGGTAGAAAAAGCCGGAAGATGTGCCTACAGGATAATATTCATGCCAAAAGTCCAGGTCATCATCTATCATTTCTGGGGGGTATATGCATATAAGACAAGATCATAGCCACCTGACCAAAGTGTTAAATAAACTTTTTATGGGACATCCAGACACCAACGTACATTACAAGAGCTCATTGGCTGTACACAAGTAACAAATTCATTTTAAACGTGTGAACCAAGATGAACAAACCACTTCAAAGGTTTTGGACAATTACCAATTAAGAAAACCTAGACCTAATTGAATGAAAGGTGAGAAGCCACATCTCCCCCCCAAAACAATGTACGTAGAGAAAAAGGGCTTTTTGAGCACACACTAATCATGGAAAACAGCTCTCAAATGCAAAGAAAAGGAACTTTTATAACCAACCAGAGGCTCCTTTAACACACTTATCCAGAATACAGAAAACATATTACACCAAGCTATGGCAGAACTAGAGATACACAAAGACATGTGACAGCTCAAGATCAATTTACGGGCGGGAAATGCTGTAATTCTTCAATTGAGGAATGGAGAAAGACAGCGGGAGAAAGTCTTGCCCTTCCGTCTCGATAGCTGTTGTTATGGTATGTAGATTTGTATAGCGCTCTAATCAGCCAAGAGGGTATCCAGGTGCCTGGGCAAGGAATGTAGGTGTGTGCTCCCATGGTGCTTACATGAAAAACCCAGTCTTCAGCTTGTTGCTAAACTGAAGAAGGGAAGACGAGGGTCTGATGTGTTTAGAGAGGTAATTGCATGTCTTGGGTGCAATGTAGCAGAATGAGTGACCTCCAGTTTTGCCTTTGTAGATGTGGGCAGTGTGTGTGAGTGAGGCAGAGCATAGGTATCTGGTGGGTTATTGCCAGCGTATGCATTTGTTGGGGTAGTCTCATCCTGTGTTGTGTAGAGCTTTGTATGTTTGCATGAGAATTTTGAAGTGGCTGCGTTTGTGAATGAGGAGCCGGTGACTCTTCCTGAGATACTGTGGAAGGTCTGTGCGTTGTGGGAGGTCAAGTACAAGTTTTTCAGCAGCTTTCTGGATTGTCTGCTCTGTGTAGGAGTTGTTTGGATATTCTAGGATAGAGTGTTGCCATAGTCCAGCTTGTAACACCTCTTGTAAACAAAGCAAGCCAGAAGTAACAGGCTGCCACCAAAGGAAAACTCAACCTGTACCAAAATACAGAGTAACTCCAGCAGCTAAGCAAGTAAAATTGGATAAATAACCATGTATGGCATGAAATACACCACTAATATCCATGGCAACAGTTCTGATTAACAGTATACATTTCTCTTATTTTTTTTAACTCCCACACTTGTTTCACCACAGACCCAGTAGGTGAGACAATAAGAGTGACACTTCAGGGATGTAAGGTGAACGGTTAGAATTAGAAAGAAGTTAACACAAACCTGTGTTTGTTTTTCCATTTCCCTCCCGTACTTAGCCGCTCAGATTATCCAGAACAAGAGGGAAGGACAGATATCCACTGCATAATCTAAATGTGCCTACTGCATATGAACGCGTGCTTCCCTTTAGGCACTCCCGAGCACTTCACAAGGGATTTAGTCAGCCATGAGGTAGTTCTTGTGAAACACTACCCCCACTGAGATCGCAGCACGTTGGCACCGTACAGGTTCTTAGATGCCTCACACCTATTTCCTTATTATGATGACGACATTCAACATTGACAAAGCTCACTTTTATGTACATTTACATTTCATATTTTGACATCTCTTCCAATATTCAATTGTGAGCAGAGGCTTGAATCACTAAAGTTCACGTTGGACTTAAATTTGCTTACCATATAAAAAAATGAAAAGTAGCCACTGTCACAATGTTTTTGAGCACAACATAAGACAGATGGCGGAAACACAAAAGATTTTGGACTGGAGCTATTTTATGCGTGTGGTAGTGCTTACTTCAATTTCCTTTTACAATGGTATTATGAAAACAGGATTCTGAAAGAGATAATATATTCAACAACTTTGAGTGCATTCATTGTGTCGCATTTTGATCTGTTTGTGAAGTGTCCTGTTGTTTTTTTTATTAGCTCTGTTTTTTGTGTTGCAAAAAAAAAATATATATATATGTTAGCCGGGTGGGGGTGGCGGTATGGGAGAAGGGTGTTTTGCACCAAAAAATGACATTAGGAATGTTAGAGTAAAAAAAAAATACTCCAAGCAGCCTAGCGTAATTTTCTGACGCAAAACCATCCATACCACATGGCTCCTGTCTTAGAAAAGACAGGAGTCATGCCCACCACCCCAACGGCCAGCACAGGGTACCAGGGTCCCCTGGGCATGGCTTTGCACCCAGTGCCACGTAGGGGGGCCCAATGACACTTTAAAAATAAAATAAAAAACTTAGGTGTACTTACCTATACTTACCTGGGATGGGGTCCCCCATCCTCTGCTGTCCCTCTGGTGTGGGTGGGGTGTCCCTGGGGCCGGGGACAGCAGCTGTGGGCTTATTCCATGGTGTTCCAGCATGGAAGTAAGACCACATGTCCCCTAACGCCTGCCCTGACCCAGGTGTTAAATAATGGTGCAAAGCAAGTTTTGCACCATTATTTGTCCCCTCCTCCCCCCTTCGTGATTTTAGCACGGGGATAAAATTGGCGCTAATGCCATGGAGTCATTTTTTGCACGGGAACGCCTACCTTGCATCTCATTGAAGCAAAGTAGGTTTCCACATCTAAAAAATTACTCCATAACTTTGGCGCTAGTCGGGTCTGGCACCAAAGTATAAATGTGGAGTCAGTTTTGCACCTAATATGCATAAAAAAAGATGCAAATTTGGCGCAAAACAAGTATAAGTATGACCCTAGGTTAGTAAATTAGCTCATCTCCAGCTCTACAACTACTTTAGACACTGACCTGCCCAAAGGTCTTAAGTTAGCGCTTTCAATGCTCACTCATGTGTTACCGCCTAAGGACAGAGTTTCACTTAATAGGAAAAGGAAAACAAATTGAGCAGCTATTATAACTGCACTATAAATCAGCCACCGAGGACATTGGCAAATAAACTGTGGGAATATCTATCTGTTCAAATGAAACAAGGAATTTAGAACACAGGAAATTAAAGATAATTGACATTTACAGTTAGGAAAATGTTAGCTGTACGGCCAGCTGTTTCTTGTCGATGCAGAAGATGGAGCTAGAGTTTCATTTTCAAAATCATGAGACATTTGAACAAATAACACATGTCCAGGAGCTGTTTGGACAGAAACTCAAGAAACGAGTGTCTCCGAATCCTTTTTTTAAATCGTGGAATCTTATGCCTTATGATTTTTGATTTCCGTTTGAGGGTAAAGTCCATCTTTTCTTGGAAACATACCAGTATTTGATTATTCTGAACACATTCCAACTGTCATGTACGTGTTAGAATAAAAAGATGCATTTTCCAGCGGTGGATAAAATGAATTTTATTATGATAAATGGCAGCAGTAAATCTCTTTAAGAAAACATTTAAAAGCCAATCATACAAGCTATTAAACATTCAGTAGCTGACATTATTTCAGTTTCAGTATTTTATTCTCGAAAATAGCCATGGTATAATATATATTGCCAAACTATGATCAGTTAATGGATCGTTTTACTTCCCGTATGCTACAGAGAACCTTATTTTCAGAACAAATATTACAAATTCACATTTCAAAGTATGCACATTTTATTGAAATATAGGGCCTCATTGGGCAGACGTGCTGTATCTATAAGATATAGCGCATTTCTGTCCTTTCCCCCTAAACTGGCGCACAAATTGCTGCCTACCGCCAACGCAGGTGCACGATGGGCAAGGATCCCTGAATAGTGGGAAGAAATGTTTTTGTGCAGGAAGGGACAATCATAAGAGGTCTTTTCCTCTTTCAGTAAGTTTTGTTATCATCCTGTAGGTAAACAAGACCATAACCAGATTAGATCTAGGCCATCATTACCATCATCCTGGCCCCCTTTTTCGAACACCTGCACTGCTTGCTTTTTCTTTGCTACATTCAGTTCTATCCTCGATGACTCATTATCATAAAAGCAACATGCTTGATTGATCAAGGCACATATCCCCCTCCCTTGTTGGACAGTAAGCAAGTCTAACACAAGTCTGTTTTGAATAGTCATTAGAGATACTGAAGTTACTTCAATTTGCAGTCCTTGGAGGGCATTTCTAGTTGTGTTAAAAAGCTCCTGCTAACAAGTTCATAACAGCTAACTGTAAATCATAAATATCAAAGCCAGGTAGAGGCATATGTAAAAAAATGTAACACCCCTGATTTCCTTGTCTCTAATATTTGTGTTTGCCTCTTGTATCTATGAGTGAAGCTTCCTAAATTAAGTGGATCTGATGCTACTAAAGTTGGTAATACAGTTATGTTTGGTGTAAGTTAAATTAAGGAACATGTGCCTTCCCAATTTGTTGGTAGTACTTTGTAAGCTGAGTTGCCACACATAAAGTAAATACCTCCTTGGATTTGTGAATTGAAAATGTTGTATTTACTGTAAGACAGACCCACCCGGTCTGGTGATTACCTGTTAAATCTATTACAGTGATGATAGTCCCTCCGAGTATCATTCGCCATTGTTGCATTTGCCCTATGTATGAGCAGAGAGTAGTTCACCGAGGAAATTTGAATAATACTCTCAAGACTATAAGAGGTGCACTGCCATTATCATTGCAAGTTTCAACAAGGGATTCATAGAGTAGTCCTTTTGGTGCTACTAATAGTGTGCCTTCCCTACTGTCACGTTACAATATTGTAAAGTGTAATTTAGGAGCCTTGGTTTATTCATATCGGTCCAATTTCTGCCATGTAAATCCATACCTTTTGACTTGAAGTTGAATATGTGACAGAACAACTAGGTCCTAAACAACTCTATAGCCTAAACCACTACTGCTAAACAACAAAAAAGTCTCTACAACTAAGTACTGAACAACTACTGCCTAAACAACAATTGTGCCTGAATTACAATTGCCTCAACAACTAATATATATATATATATATATATATATATATATATATATATATATATATATATATTCTAAACAACTAATAAACCGTAAAAAACAAAAAGAAAACCTTACCTTAAAATTTGTTGTTCAGGTAATTGTTATTCAGGCACAATTGTTGTTTAGACAGTAGTCGTTCAGTACTTAGTTGTAGAGACTTTTTAGTTGTTTAGCAGTAGTGGTTCAGGCAAGAAGTGGTTTAGACCTAGTTGTTCAGGATGTTTCCCCTTGCAGTTTCCTGTAGTGTTATCAAATTCTAATAAATGAATGCTTTTTCCTTCCTCTACATGCCCCATGTACTGTACATTGAGGTTACGTCCTGAAAAATTGTTGCGGAAATATGTGGGAAACATATCTTGTGTGCTAATGTCATCAGTTGCGGCTGATCATTTATATACAGCTTGAATGTTAGGTAGTAGTGTGCATTTGGGGTACCATTTATCAAGTTTCTGGTCACATTCCGAAGTGATGCTAGGTATATGATAGCTAAACCCTTCCTTATATTCTTTTAATTGCACTCAGGATGCATATGCCCCTTTGAGGTCTTCTGGATGTTGTGATAACTGAAGTTTTGACAAGCTGCTCACGTACCTGTATCAGAGGGCATAAAATAAAAGGTCCATATTTTGAAACATTAAGCATATCAACAAAACACAATTGTAGTAGGCCATTACTAATCAGTTATTCAACTCAGTAGATTAGGGTGAGCTACTCTATAATTCCCCTGTGTATCCTTCTGTTCAGTTATACTATAACCAAAATCAAAAAGCTTTCTTAATCTCGTAATGCCTCAGCTTGCACTTGTTCTTCTGTTGGCTCCTTAGGGGCTGTGTTAAAGTGTTGCCAACAGTTCTCAGTTAGTTTAGCTACGCTTCAGTCATGGAGATGATAGTATTGTTATCAGTTGTTGTTATTTTCATGAGACCCTTATAGTAACATACTCCTCCTTAACGCTAAGTGTGCTGTCTTTTGGCAGGGCTTTAGTAACACCAACTGTATTTGTTATAGATTTTACCACCAGTTCCTGATGTAGCTCAGCCTATCTTATCACCAGGAAGATGAGAAGTGATGGAGCATTTGCTATTGCTTTTGTTTCATCTTCTTTTGCTGGTCTGCTGTTGATTTCTTCTTTCTTTGTACTGGTTGTCAGCAGTTATCTACCACTCTTCCTGGCCCGCTGTCAGCTATTTCTGGGGCGGTTTCCTGGACCTGCCGGGATGGTCCTTTGTCATTTGTTTCTGGGGTGGTTTCCTGGACCTGCCTTGGCATGGTCTCTTGTTATTCCTTTGCTATGTGCTGTTGGGATCCTTGGTCATCATCCGCCAATGGAGCTCCCTTGCATCGGGTCCTGTGGATCCACTCAGGTCTGACCTGCCCCTTCACAGACGTTCTGGTTACCAGTAGTACCAAGTGTGGTCTTGTCAATCTAGGAGAAAGAGAAGCGTCTTTTAGTTTTCTCACCATCACCCAGCCACCAAAATTTAAAATGTGTGTATTTTCATCTGAAGGCTGAGGCAGTGCACTGGCTTCAGGAGATGGCTAGGGCAATTGCATAATCTGATTCACTTTCATTTGCCCAGACAATCGCTGCATTATTACCAGCTAGTGGTGGTTTTAGGCCAATTGCCATTGGTCGTCCTATGAGCCCCCCATGAGTGGACAATTTAAGGGTCCTGCATGGTGTGCTTCAGAGTGCAAAAAACACCAGTGGCAATGCATCTGGCCACTTCAGGCCTGTCTTTTGTGTAGCTTTCCTCAACCTCTCTTTTAATGTTGCGTTCATGCGCTCTACTTGACCTGAGCTGGGTAGGTGATAAGGTGTGCAAAACTGCCAGTTAATGCCCAGTGCAATGCACATTTCGTCAATTATAGAGGACACGAAGCGTGTCCCCGTGTCACTGTTAATTTTTTCTGACACCTCAAACTGTGGAATGAGGTCTTTAAACAAACATTTCTCCACTGTGTTAGTGTCATTTTTCCTAGTAGGGAAAGCCTCCACCCATTTAGAGAACATACCTACTAATACTAACAGGTATTTGTAGCCGTTGTAATGAGGCATGTTTGCGAAATCTATTTGCCGATTTGCAAATGGTCCATGAGGTACTGGTAAGTAGTCGTGAAATCCTAGTTTTTTCTCTTTATTATTTTTGGGGCATTCAAGACAGTGTGAACAAAATTGATCAGTATTAATTGTGATGCATGGTGCAAACCAATGTGTTCTAGTGGTACTATTCATTCTCCCCTTGCCAACATGAGTTGGCCCATGAACCATCCTTGACAAGTGTAGAAAAATAGCACGTGGTGCTACAAGCCTGCCATCAGGGTGAGTCCATAGTCCCTTATTAATTAGAGCACATCCCTCTGTCATCCACATCCTCACCTTGCTAGGGTCTGCTAATTCTTGAGCCTTGATGACATCTTTAGTTGTTAAGCGTTAGTTTTATATTCATCATGGCTCGTTTTAGCAAACAATGGTACTGCTAGCACTGGTCATAACATGCTTTCTTTTGCAGCCGCATCAGCACATGTTCCCCCTGACTACTTTATGAAGGGTCACATTTTTTAGCAGACCTAATTCATTCTTGTGTTTAGCCCAAATACACGAATTGATGAGATACATTATCATCTATGGTATGGGTTTGTCAATTATTTTTTCAAACTCTGCTGTCTTATTGTTTTCAGTGTATAGCGCAAATGACCAGCCGTCACTGTCACCCAGTCTCTCCACCACCCCATGCTTGAATTTGAAAGATGCAGTAGTAGCTAATTTCTTTAATCTCTTCCCCATGGGTCCCAAATCTTTACTATCATACCCTGGTGCTATTGGAAGAGAAACATGGGTAGGAAATTCGCACGTGAAACAAGAGCTCATCAAAGGGACTTAACTCTCTGCTAACTGCACACCCCTCCTGTCCAACAAATAACATGTTTTCATACAATTCTGTGGTCCAGTGTAGCTTGTCTGCAGTATATGCGTATTGTGTGGGCACATCCCCAGTGAAATATGCTGGTTGTGTAGTGAGGTGGTTGAGACATTTTCTTATATGTCTGTAGCTGTGAAGCTAAAGCAGGATCTACTCATCCTCCATTAGTAATGAAGTCGTCCTATAGGTCCTGGCTACCAGTCTTTGTTTAAAAGAGTCCATTGATATCTTGTTGGAGAGAGGGACAGTTGCACATCGATTGGTAGCTTGTCTTCAGGCACTTGGAGATGTACTCCATCCTCAAAGAAAATAAACTATTGAATGTAGCTTACACAGCAGATCCCTTCCTAGTAAATTTAGAAGGCAATGAGAGGAACAAGAAATTGGTGCTCAATCTAACGTTGGGAAATGGTGACAGGTAGCGGTACAGTTAGCTCGTCTCTCATAGGAATCCACTAATACCAACAGTTGTTATCATCTTTGGTATATATTGCCTTTGTGCGCAATACCAGCTTGTTTGTCCCATACTTCACTGAAACGCATGAGAAAGACAGACACCTGTTCTCCCTGCTTTTGTATAGTCGCTGTTATTTGTGAGAAATCACCATGTTTTACTGCTAAACTATCCACTATTTCCTTTATTGATCTAATCCAAATTCTTCCTCCAAACTTTTTATATCCTCTACATCATAGATCTAGGCCCTCCTTACGACCTTGGCGGGTGGTTGGACCCTCCGCCAAGATCGGACCGCCGGGCGGCTGCCAATGTGGCCACACAGTGCTGCGGCCATTTGGAGGTCCTGCTGGGCCGGCGGGCGGAAACATAGTTTCCGCCCGCCGCCCAAGTGGGGATCTCGGCTGCAACACAGGAGCCGGCTCCAAATGGAGCCGGCCGTGTTGCGGCCGTACGACGGGTGCAGTTGCTACCATATTGTATTTTAAGTGGCTGACTAAAATCCTCTGGTAATGGATGATATATGACAGCCATTTTATATAGCCAGTAAAGCAATGTTTTACAATTTGTGGTAGGGCCTGGTGTGTCTTTAGCCATTGCTGAAGCCTCTGCAGGTGTCCAAGGATTTAACATGGCTGTTTTACCTATCACCACCTTGGGTGCCTGATCTGGGTGCTATTGTACCCTATTCAATGCTATGGGTCTCAAATTTTAATATTCCTGTTGCTGTTTTGGTGTATTGGATGGGCTTGGCCTAAGAGACCTCATTGCAGAACCTATCATGTCCCAAACATTTCCTAACATGGTGCTGTCCCCAGAGGTAGTCATGCCATTTTCAATTTGCCCACCCGTATTCCTTGCTACTTGATATGGGGATGCAACTGACTGAGTCATGCCATGCCTGTGTGCTGATTGGTGGCTGGCATCTGACACTAGAGACATACTATACAATGGCATGCCTAACCCACTTGTAGTCAGACTCTCCAGACCCCTTTGTTGTGTGCTGATATCCATGGTCTGTTTTTGTGGTGTTAAAGCCTGTCCCTGAAGCCTTGTTAGCTGGATCCGCACCTATGAATGCCTCTAAAGTGCTCCAGTCTGTAGTGCTTGGGGTGTCTGACTGTGCAGGTAAATTAGGGTATATGGCAGTGCCAAGCGTTGTCAATTTACTAATATCTATTTGTACCTGACTATTAGTCCAGGTACACAACACTGTTGTTGCCATACACATATAAGTGCAGGTCATCTGCCACCCATCTACTGATGTACCAACAGTACAGAGGGCCAAACCACTTCTAATGTGACACCCTGCCTTATCATCTTTTCAGTGACACTACCTGCAGGTAGCTGTACTGACTTGCCTTCCCACTTCTTTTTAATTAACTTCCTTGCCCCTTCAACATCTGAGGTTCATCCTCCTTAGACCAATTCTTGGACACACTTGTCCGCGTTATACTTACATGCACAAACCTTTCTTGAACTTTTGTGAACTTTCTACAAAGTAAAGCCTATTTTAAAAATCACCTGCAAGGGAAAGGTTAGCAGCATATTTTCCAGTTACAATGCAGTAAATGTGGTGTTTAAATTTCTAAATGGCAACAAATAAAAGGAAAAAATGCTAGTTCATGAACACAATTTGACAAGAACAGGAAAAAAATAAGCTAATGTAAATCCAGTAATCACCAAGTTCAAACAGAGCGATCGCAACCAGTGCACAATGAAAGCAGCTTGAAGTCAAAAGCCAACAACCTTCAAAGTCAACAACCTTCAGAGACCAAATGAAACAATACTGCACCAGTGGTAGCATGAACAAGAGCACAGGGAGACCTTTCATAAACGAGCAAAGTTGAAAGCACTTCTGTAGGAAAGTACCATCTTGCCTGGCATGTTACCACTATTTGTTACCTGTATGTATGTTGTTTTTGCCTGTGTCACTGGGATCCTGCTAGCCAGGACCCTAGTGCTCATAAAGTGTGCCCTGTATGTGTTCCCTGTGTGGTGCTTCACTGTGTCACTGAGGCCTGCTAACCAGAACCTCAGTGTTTATGCTCTCTCTGCTTTTAAAATTGTCACTGCAGACTAGTGACTAATTTTACCAATTCTGATTGGCACACTGGAACACCCTTATAATTCCCTTGTATATGGTACCTAGGTACCCAGGGTATTGAGGTTCCAGGAGACCCCTATGGGCTGTAGCATTTCTTTTGCCACCCATAGGGAGCTCAGACAATTCTTACACAGGACTGCCACTGCAGCCTGAGTGAAATAACGTCCACGTTATTTCACAGCCATTTTACACTGCTCTTAAGTAACATATAAGTCACCTATATGTCTAACCCTCACTTAGTGAAGGTTAGGTGCAAAGTTACTTAGTGTGAGGGCACCCTGGCATTAGTCAAGGTGCCCCCACATTGTTCAGGGCAAATTCCCCAGACTTTGTGAGTGCGGGGACACCATTACATGTGTGAACTACATATAGGTCAATATCTATATGTAGCGTCACAATGGTAACTCCGAACATGGCCATGTAACATGTCTAGGATCATGGAATTGTCACCCCAATACCATTTTGGTATGGGGGACAATTCCATGCATCCCCTGGGCTCCAGAATAGAGCCCGGGTACTGCCAAACTAGCTCTCCGGGTTTTTCTCTGCAGCTATCGCAGCTGCGGACCCTCAGACAGGTTTCTACCCCCCTGGGGCCTGGGCAGCCCAGTCCCAGGTAGGCAGAACAAAGGATTTCCTCTGAGAAGGGGTGTTGCACCCTCTCCCTTTGGATATAAGTGTTAAGGGCCTGTGAGGAGTAGCCTCTCCTAGCCTATGGAAATGCTTTGAAGGGCACAGATGGTGCCCTCCTTGCATAAGCCAGTCTACACCAGTTCAGGGGATCCCCCAGGCCTGCTCTGGCATGAATCTGGACAAAGGAAACGGGAGTGACCACTCCCCTGACCAGCACCTCCCCAGAGGGGGTGTCCAGAGCTCCTCCAGTGTGTCCCAGACCTCTGCCATCTTGAATGCAGAGGTGTGAGGGCACAATGGAGACCTCTGAGTGGCCAGTGCCAGCAGGTGACGTCAGAGACCCTTCCTGATAGGTGCTTACCTCTCTCTGTAGCCAGTCCTCCTCTGAGGGCTATTTAGGGTCTCCCCTGTGGGTTTCTCAGCAGAGAACGAATGCAAGAGCTCGCCAGAGTTCCTCTGCACTTCTCTCATCGACTTCTGCCAATGATCGACCGCTGACTGCTCCAGGATGCCTGCAAAACTGCAACAAAGTAGCAAGAAGACTACTAGCAACATTGTAGCGCCTCATCCTGCTGGCTTTCTTGACTGTTTCCTGGTGGTGCATGCTCTGAGGGCTGCCTGCCTTCACCCTGCACTGGAAGCCAAGCAGAAATCTCCTGTGGGTCGACTAAATCTTCCCCCTGCTAATGCAGGCACCAAACTTCTGCATCACCCGTCCCCTGGGTCCCCTCTCCTCTTGACGAGCGAGGTCCCTGGAACACATGAGCTGGATCCGAGTGTCCCCGACAGTCCAGTGGCCCTTCTGTCCAAATTAGGTGGAGGTAAGTCCTTGCCTCCCCACGACAGACAGTAATCCTGTGTACTGCGTGAACTGCAGCTGCTAGGGCTTCTGTGCACTTTTGCAAGACTTCCTTTATGCCCAGGTCACCAGCACTCCGTCCTGCATTGCCCAAATCGCTGAGTTGGACTCCGACTTCGTGGGACCCTCTTTTGTTGTGCTGAGATGACCGTTGCGCTCAGATCTTCTGAACGCCTGTTCAGGTGCTTCTGCAGGTGCTGCCTGCTTCTGCGTAGGCTCTCTGTATTGCTGAGTGCCCCCTCTGTCTCCTCCTCCAAGGGGCGACCTTCTGGTCCTTCCTGGGCCCTAGCAGCACCCAAATGCTTCAACCGCGACTCTTGCAGCTAGCAAGGCTTGTTTGTGGTCTTTCTGCGTAGAACTAACTCTGCATCCTCCAGCACACCATGGGACATCCTCTGACCAAAGGAGAAGTTCCTGGCACCTTCCGTTGTTGCAGAATCTTTGGCTTCTTTCACCCGGAGGCAGCCCTTTTGCACCTTCATCCAGGGTTTAGTGGGCTCCTGCCCCCACGGACACTTGCGTGACTCTTGGACTTGGTCGCCTTCCTTTGCAGGTCCTCAGGTCCAGGATTCCGTCTTCAGAGCTTTGCAGTCAGTTGTTGTCTTTGCAGAATCCCCTATCTCCGACTTTGCTGTCTTTCTGGGGTAGTAGGGTAACTTTACTCCTACTTTTCAGCGTCTTGGGGTGGGGTATCTTGGACACTCTTAGTGTTTTCTTACACTCCCAGTGACACTCTACACATTACACTAGGCCTGGAGTCCATTTGTGGTTCGCATTCCACTTTTTCAGTATATGGTTTGTGCTGCCCCTAAGCCTATTGTCTCCTATTGTATTCTATTGTGTCCTACAGTGTTTGCACTACTTTTCTAACTGTTTATTTACCTGATTTTTGTTTGTGTGTATATTTTGTGTATTTTAGTTACCTCGTAAGGGAGTATATCCTGAGAGATACTTTGGGCATATTGTCACTAAAATAAAGTACCTTTATTTTTAGTAACTCTGAGTATTGTGTTTCTTGTGATATAGTGCTAAGTGATATAAGTGGTATAGTAGGAGCTTTGCATGCCTCATAGGTCAGCCAAAGCTGCTCTGCTATAGCTACCTCTATCAGCCTAAGCTGCTAGAACACCTCTAATCTACTAATGAGGGATAACTGGACCTTGTACAAGTTGTAAGTACCTCTAGGTACCCACTATAAGCCAGGCAAGCCTCCCACAACTTCAAAATGAAAAACCATACCAAAA
Source organism: Pleurodeles waltl (assembly GCF_031143425.1). Lineage (NCBI taxonomy): Eukaryota > Metazoa > Chordata > Amphibia > Caudata > Salamandridae > Pleurodeles > Pleurodeles waltl. The sequence goes on along the minus strand of NC_090444.1, from coordinate 548,298,997 downwards.
CAGTAGCCACAGTTAAATACAACAAAGCACATGTTTGAAACACTTTTAGCTGCACACACAGAATAAATAAATTTCACACAAAACAAACAGAAATTCCACATATTGAATTTGCTATGGCCCCTGACTCTCTTGCTTCAACTTAGTGTATTGTTCTCCCAGACCCTGCTCTCCACAATGCGCAGTTTCTTCTGCATGGAATTATGCACCACTGTAATGAACTGCCACAGTTGAATAATCTCTTCAATGCAGGGTTGCTTCTAAGCACTCAGCAATCACCTGCCCATCTGACAGAGGCGAGGTCATTTGTCTGATTCCCTGGAGTGCAATGAGAGAGGGGAGCTGTGGACAAATGTCTGCTTACCCCTCCTCAGGCTCACCAGGAATCCTGTTTGTAACCCCCAATCTGCTGGAGAAATAAACTGGAGGCAGGGACAGAGTTCTGTAGGAATCTTAGGTTTATTGGGGGATCGTTTGGCGAAACAGGCAGAGCTGCTCATGCACTAGACTCTTATAGCAGATGTAAGGTTACAGTGAAATATATATGATACTGGACACTTGAACTTGCACATGCACACGTACACATCGGTGAAAGGCAACAATATTTAGAGTGGTGGAAATGAGAATAAAGGTGTGGTAAGAGGTACAGTTGGAGAAAGGAGTCGCCCTGCTTGGTTTCAGTGGATCCAAGATTACTGCAGATCTGAACATCACTGATAAGCCACATAGCTGGGCCTCACAATAATGAGTGGTTTGTGTAGGGGAGGGGTACAAGGATAGGGAGTGGAGTGGGTAGAGAAGGGGTACATGGAGCAGGAGTGGGATTGTGAGCTTGGTAGAGAAAGGTAGCTCACTGGGTACTGGTATATGCAGCTGAGATTGTCATTTTTTTGACAGCTGCAGAATGCAGCACACATGTAAAGTGGAGAAAACGGGGAGAAATAAAGATATTTCTTCCTATTGTGTCATTCTTATGCCACCGTTGATGTGGCGTAAGAATCTGACACCTTCCTAGACTTGTAAATCTGGGCATGTGTCAGATTCCTTCAGGTTCCAAGGATGCTGGGTGGGAACAGCAAATGTAACACCCACGGAATGCCCCTTTCACGTAGTGTTATGAGTGAAAGGGGTCCATATTTACAAGACCATGAAAAGACATGCAAGGTGGCTTTGGGTGGCCTTGTGAACATTGGCTGGCACACTATGCCACTGTAACATCAAAAAAGTGACACTCTGGTGGTGTAATGTGCCACTAGGGCCTCGTAAATGAGACCTGTTAGAAATGGTGTCTTTGGTTGATGGTCAGGTTACCCCCTGTTCAAGAAAGGACCCTCACTCTAGTCAGGGTAAAAGAGAATCACCCTCAGCTAACTCCTGCTTACCCCCTTGGTAGCTTGGCAGAGCAGTAGGCTTAACTTCAGAGTGCTAGGTGTAAAGTATTTGTACCAAAGACACACACAGTAACCTAATGACAGCACTACAAAATGACACAACACAGGTTTAGAAAAAGAGGAAATATTTGTCTAAACAAAACAAGACCAAAATGACAAAAATTCACAATACACAAGTCGAGTTATCAATTAAAAATCAAAAAGAGTCTTTAAGTAATTTTAAACACACACTAGTGCTGCTAGCGTGAAAATGTACCTGGTGCACCTCAAAAATAACCCTGCACAGGTGGGTGTGCGGCGAAAAGAGCTTGCGCTGCATCGATGTCACTCCCGAGCAAGACCTTGCGTCATTTCCCCCTTCTGTTGAGTCGGTGGGCATCGGTTTTTCTCTCCGCAGGAGAGCGATGTGTCAATTCGGTCCACACACGGGTCCAGGCAGGCCTTGCATTGTTTTTACATGCACACAATAGTTCACATCAGAAATCCAGCCGCACGATGAACCGAAAACCACGCAGCAAGCAAGGGTTGAGAAATCCCAGCTTCCGTTAGCGATGCTGCATGTGGTTTCTCCTGCTCCGTGCATCAATTCTTCGGTCGAATTTCTGACGAGCATCGATTTTCTGCCACGGAGCCGGCGGCGCGTCGTTTTTTTCAGCCACAGGTCGAGTCATGTTGATCTTTTCCCCCCACGGCGCTCTGTGCGTGGATTTCTCCCTCTTAGGCTGCCAGCTTCTCCTTTCAGGGTCCCAGGAACTAGAAGGGCACCACAGGGCAGAGTAGGAGTCTCTCCAGAGACTCCAGGTGCTGGCAGAGCGAAGTCTTTGCTGTCCCTGAGAATTCAAACAACAAGAGGCAAGCTCTAAATCAAGCCCTTGGTGATTTCTTCTCAAGATGGAAGGCTCACAAAGTCCAGTCTTTGCCCTCTTAATCTGGTAGAAGCAGCAACTGCAGGATAGCTCCACAAAGCACAACCATAGGCAGGGAAGCTCTTCTTCCTCAGCTCTTCAGCTCTTCTCCAGGCAGAGGTTCATCTTGTTTCCAGAAGTGTTTCTAAAGTCTGTGGTTTTGGGTGCCCTTCTTATACCCAATTTCTCCTTTGAAGTAGGCCTACTTCAAAGTAAAGTCTCTTTTGAATGTGAAATCCTGCCTTGCCCAGGCCAGGCCCCAGACACTCACCAGTGGGTTGGAGACTGCATTGTGTGAGGACAGGCACAGCCCTTTCAGGTGTGAGTGACCACTGCTCCCCTCCCTCCTAGCACAGATGGCTAATCAGGAAATGCAGACTACACCCCAGCTACCTTTGTGTCACTTTCTAGTGTGAGGTGCAACCAGCCAAACTGTCAAACTGACCCAGACAGGGAATCCACAAACAGATAGAGTCACAGAAATGGTATAAGCAAGAAAATTCTCACTTTCTAAAAGTGACATTTTCAAACACACAATATTAAAATCAACTTTACTAAAAGATGTATTTTTAAATTGTGAGCTCAGAGACCCAAAACTCCACATGTCCATCTGCTCCCAAAGGGAATCTACACTTTAATTATATTTAAAGGTAGCCCCCATGTTAACCTGTGAGAGGGACAGGCCTTGCAACAGCGAAAAACGAATTTAGCACTATTTCACTGTCAGGACATATAAAACACATTACTATATGTCCTACCTTAACCACACACTGCACCCTGCCCATGGGGCTACCTACGGCCTACCTTAAGGGTGTCTGACATGTAAGAAAAGGGAAGGTTTAGACCTGGCAAGTGGGTACACTTGCCAAGTCGAATTTACAGTTAAAACTACACACACAGACACTGCAATGGCAGGTCTGAGACATGATTACAGAGCTTCTTATGGGGATGGCACAACCAGTGCTGCAGGCCCACTAGTAGCATTTGATTTACAGACCCTGGCACCTCTAATGCACTTTACCAGGGACTTACTAGTAGATCAAATATGCCAATCATGGATAAACCAATCACATACACATTTTGTAAAGGAGCACTCGCACTTTAGCACTGGTTAGCAGTGGTAAAGTACCCAGAGTAACAAAAACAGCAAAATCAGATTCCAGCACACATCAGCAACCTGGGGAACAGAGGCAAAAAGTAAAGGGAGACCACGCCAAGGATGAAAAGTCTAACAAGACCCATAGTTTGTCATCTATAACTATTTCTCACAAGGAAAAACACAACCTGCCTGTTCTGTTTCTCCTTCGTTATCTACACTTTTGTTTGAGTTGTGTGCATTTTTTTATGGATATGGTGGGGGCCTGATGAACTCCCTTGAATCAGTGTTCCCTGATTCAGTACCTTGCAGCAACAGCCTCCAGGGTATCCATAGCCCCTGGTAAAACTGAGGCTGGGCCTCCCTGTTCAGTGAATAGCAGGCCACTGTCTTCATCACCATTCTGGAGTACAATACAACTGATAAATCGAATATCAGTTTACTCTTCATAAGTTAGGATTTGTTGTGAGGTAGTTAATTGCCATGTTCATATTTAAACACTGCTGTGGGTGGTTTTAGAAACATTTTGTGTTGGGTGACACACCTGCACAAAATGTTTTTGTTGGATTTACTTTCCAGTGTAAAGCTTGTTTTGTGATGTAAAGTTTCTTAAAAGTAATACAAAGCAGTGCACAGTGCTACTTTGCTTTACTTTATGCCAGAGGGCATTACATGGGTAGTACATGGGCGTTCCCGTGCTGCGACCCATTCTTTTTGACACAGAACCCAATCTACTAACAATAGTAGACAGTTTTGCACCAAAACGAAATTACACTTTAAAGCAGACATTAAAAGGAGAAATACTTTCATTTCCCCTTTCTATTGAGACTTTGAATGTGTGGTGCACTGTACCGCACACATACAAAGTAGAAAGTACAGTTTGTCTACAGAACCTTGTAGTATAAAACCTATGCTAAACTTTCACAGGCACTCTTGCAGTATGGTGCAAAGGTGTGTGCAGGGCACTCAGCAACATGATTGTGCACCAGCTTAGGGAGAGGGGAAGAGGGTGCCATGTCTTTGTAGATATGGCGCCTTCCCCTTCACTCTGCCAAACACAACAGAAAGCAACTGTGGGTGCTGAGTTGCATTTTGTAAGAGTGATGTAAATCTGGCCCAGGTCTATAAATTTGAATCTCAAGTAATCTGACAATTTTAAAAAGATGTTACTGTGGTGGGTAAAATTTAGCAAATATAATTTGTTGTATGTTCTTAAGATGTGCCCCCTTTCTTGATGCCTTCTGAAAAGCAAAGGAATAGATAGATAGAAACTCCCTTCCACTTCTTTATGAAAAAGATTCTTAACTTAAGATATCTAAAGACGTTACCCTATGATCGGCCGCATACTCCTCAGGCAAAGTTGCATACAGTAGAATAGGGTGTGGACTCAAAATCTGCATAACCTTCTTTATACCTTTATCTTTCTTTGCACAACCTTGTTGGGTAGCTCTTTAGACAGTGTTGGATTATTCTCATGAGGAAAGTCCAACTACGCGTCAGAAAAAACTTTCTCATCCACCATCCTTTTAACAAAGACCTTTCAAAGTTAGAAATTATGGCCCTCATTACAACATCGGCGGTTAAAGCCGCTTACCGCCGTGCAGAAGACCGCCAATACACCGTCGCAGCTGTGGAATTCCGCCACAGCTATTATGACCCACATCTCGGAATTCTCCGAAATTGAGACACCCACACAACTCCGCCAAACCAAAGGTCAGTGATAAACTGGCGATAACAAAACCTCCACCGTCACGCCAACAGAAACACGCCCATGCTATTACGACACACGAATCCACACGGCGGTCTTTCAACCGCGGTATTCCATTGGCGGTACACACCGCCGCACTCAAAATAGACACACATCTCCAAAACAACGCCACATTGGACAATTCGAAATACACACACCTGATACACATACAAACAACACTCCCACACACCCAACACAATATAAAACACCCACCCACATCACCCACAAACCCCTACGACCCAAAAATAGAGACGAAGGCGACAGAGAGAGCACAGCAATAGACAACCCCACCACACAGAGGCACACAACACCATCACCCACACAACATCCACGCACAAAACACCACACACCACTACACATCACCACACTCATCACCACATACACCACCCCACACATCACCTACACCACCCCATGGCATGCCAAAGACACCCCAGGTTTTCAGAGGAGGAGCTCAGGGTTATGGTGGAGGAAATCGTATGGGTAGAGCCACAGCTATTTGGATCACAGGTGCAGCACAGCGCTATAGCTAGGAAGATGGAGCTATGGCGAAGAATCGTCGACAGGGTCAACGCAGTGGGACAGCACCCAAGAAATCGGGAGGACATCAGGAAGAGGTGGAATGACCTACGGGGGAAGGTGCGTTCAGTGGTCTCCAGGCACAACATCGCGATTCAGCGGACTGGCAGCGGACCCCCACCTCCTCCCCCACAACTAACAACATGGGAGGAGCAGGTCTTGACCATTATGCATCCTGAGGGCCTCGGAGGAGTCGGTGGAGGAATGGACACTGGTAAGTCTAATCTTAACTATCATATCCCCCACCCTACCTGCATACTATCACATACCCCCACCCTCACCTATCACTCCAACTCCTCACTAATGTACTAATAACACAAACCACACATCCCAACACCAAGCCCTGCATGACACAACAAAGCATGGACACCCATCACTAAAGCATGCCCACCGCACATACCCATAACAACCCCTAACTATCATCACACAAGCCCCCACACAGGAAAGCTAGCACTGGAGTACACGCTCACCCACCCATTGCACACCATGACACACACACATGCAATAATCATGCTTTTATACCCCAGCAGGACCACTACCTAACGTCACCAGACAGGAGGGTCTACCCCACCCACAGAAGAGGCCCACTGTGATGACAGCAGCTCTGGCCAACTGGATCAAGATGACCAGCCCGGACCATCGTGGGCCTCGGGACAGTCGGTTCCCCTCGCACAGGCACAGCCCAACAATGACCTTCCACCCTCTGGTAACACCAGCACAGCACCCACCCAGCGGGCCCATACCTCCATCCCCAGGACACGCCAATCAGCTGTGTGTCCACCACTACAGGGAACCCAGGATAACCCACCACCCCAACAACAACAGGGACCTGGGGGCAGTGGCGGTGGGCACACGGTCCAGGGGACGGAGGCACAGGAACACAGGAGAACTGGGAGGGCTGCTGTGCGACAGGGGGCGGACAGGCCAAGGGAACCCACTCTCCACGAGGCCCTCTCCTCCATCATGGGAGCATACCACCACTCCCAGGAAACGATGGTGGTCCTGGACAAGTTTCAGGAGACCCAGCGCATGCAGGACGAACTGTATTTGGGGTTCAGGGAGGAGCTCAGTACCATCAGCTCCGCCCTGGGCACCATAGTAGGGGTGCTGAAGGATATACAGAAGACCATGAGGGACACCGTGGCACTCCAAGGGGCCACTGCCACTAGCCTGTACGATGAACTGCCCACCACCTCCGCCGGCGCTAGTGGACAGGACGCCCCGCCACAGGACCACCACACCAGCACCCCACCCCCTGCAGACGGAGAACCACCCCGCAAGCGGTCCCTGAGATCCAGGAACAGGACAGAGCAAGATGGCAAGACCCCCGCCAGGAAATGAGACCACCCTGATTGTCATCCCACTGTCCCACTTTGTCACCCTGTCCAGATTGGAACTGTTCCAGCTCCACTTCCTATGCACATATGGGCAGTGCACCTGTGAGACTAATAGACTGGACTCTGCCATGGACATTCCTCCACCATCACCCCTCACCATTTTAACACCCCCTCCAATAATTAGCACTTCAATAAACACCCTTGAACTACAAAACAATCTGGAGTCAGTCAGTGATTTATAAAATGTGTATTATCTATGACAATGACAAAATCCGTTAGAAAATGTAATGTCAAAATACCTATGTCACACATCACAAGCCCATGAAGGATGCAAGCAGATGACACACGTTGGTAACCACACCTGTGAAACCGTAATGGAAATGCACTACTCAGTTAGCATATACTGCTTCATGTTGACTGACAGGATAGAGGTAGAAGTGTGAAAGTAAATGTAATAGTAAAAAATGTGTTCTCACCTGTGTGTCACTGGAAATATTGCTGTATGACAGAGTCCCTGTTATCAATGACTTCTTCCTCTGCTTCCTCCTCATCACTGTCCACAGGCTCCACAGCTGCCACAACACCGTCATCTGGACCATCCTCCTGCAGAAAAGGCATCTGGCATCGCAAAGCAAGATTGTGAAGCATAGAGCAGGCGATGATGATCTGGCACACCTTCCTTGGTGAGTAGAATAGGGAACCACCTGTCATGTGGAGGCACCAGAAACTGGCCTTCAGGAGGCCGAAGGTCCTTTCTATCACCCTCCTAGTCCGCCCATGGGCCTCATTGTAGCGTTCCTCTGCCCTGGTCCTGGGATTCCTCACTGGGGTCAGTAGCCATGACAGGTTGGGGTAACCAGAGTCCCCTAATAGCCACACACGGTGCCTCTGGAGTTGACCCATCACATACGGGATGCTGCTGTTCCGCAGGATGTAGGCGTCATGCACTGAGCCAGGGAACATAGCATTTACCTGGGAGATGTACTGGTCTGCCAAACAGACCATCTGTACATTCATGGAATTATAACTCTTCAGGTTCCTGTACACCTGTTCACTCCTGTGGGGGGGGACCAGAGCTACATGGGTCCCATCAATGGCACCTATGATGTTAGGGATATGTCCCAGGGCATAGAAGTCACCTTTAACTGTAGCCAAATCCTCCACCTGAGGGAAAACGATGTAGCTCCTCACGTGTTTCAGCAGGGCAGACAACACTCTGGACAACACGTTTGAAAACATAGGCTGGGACATCCCTGATGCCATGGCCACTGTTGTTTGAAATGACCCACTTGCAAGGAAATGGAGTACTGAGGGGGGATTCCTGTGGGATGGCGGATTGGTGATATCAGATCTGGCTCCAACTGGGCACACAGTTCCTGGATTGTGGCACGGTCAAACCTGTAGGTAATGATTAAATGTCACTCCTCCATTGTCAACAGGTCCACCAGCGGTCGGTACACCGGAGTATTTCACCATCTACTCACATCTCCTAGCTGACGGTGCCTAGTAAGGACAACAGCGACCACAGAGTCAAGCAACTCAGAGGTATGTACCCACAGCTTCACAGTACACGAAACATAATCCAAAAAGTTGTCTGTCAGTGTGTTGAGTCCAGGCCTAGGTATGTGTGACGCAGTTGTAAATGAAGCCATGTGGGCCCCTGAAATGGCGGCTGCCTGACCTCTAAACTGGGACAATTGGATGTGAGGTAACTGCGCTGGCGTTGTACACCGTCGCGGTAGGCGGTCGAAGACCGCGGCGCAATGCTGCATTGGTTAACATTGGACCCTATGGGTCCCAGGAGCCAATGAGGAAGTGCGCCGGCGGTGATGATACGCACCGCCGCGGACGTCACCGCCATTTTCTATCTGTTCAATCACTCGATACCTGATCTTCGACAGGAGAGGACCTACACTGCAAGTGCTGCTGTGACCTCGGTCTGGAAGAGACAATGGCACGTGCCTCTGGGGAAAGGGCCCCTGCCTTCACTGCACAGGAGTTGGAGAAGCTCGTGGACGGGGTCCTCCCCAGTACACGCTACTCTACGGTCCTCCAGACCAACAGGTGAGTACATAGGGTGCAAGTTGTATGGCCTATGCCTGGGTGGAGAGGGCTGGATGTTGGTAGGAAGGGGGAAGAGTTATGTGAGCATGAAGGAGTGTGAATGCATGCGCCACATGGCAAGGGCAGGGATGTGGGGCACTCACTTCGACGGTGCAGTTGCTAATGACTTCTCTTCTTCCCCTGTACATGTCATGTAGGTCAGCGCCCACCAGAAGAAGGATATTTGGCGTGCCATCGCCAAGGACGTCCGGACCCTAGGGGTCCACCAGAGACGGAGCACCCACTGCCGTAAAAGATGGGAGGACATTCGCCGCTGGAGCAAGAAGACGGCGGAGGCTCAGCTGGGGATGGCCTCCCAACGTGGGAGGGGTGCCCGTCGCACCATGACCCCCCTGATGTTCCGGATCCTGGAGGTGGCCTACCCTGACTTGGATGGGCGCATGAGGGCATCACAGCAGCCACAAGGGGGTGAGTACACTCTCATTCTGCTGACTTTGCGCGCAGTGGAGGGGTCTGGGTGGGGGAGGAGGGCTGTGGGTTTCCCTAGGCCAGGGCGAGTTCCGTAGGCTAGGCCGCTCTGTAATGCAGGCCATGTGCCACTTCACCCCACCTCTGTAGAGTGCCAAGTACAGGTATACATGCCCCTGTGTCATCTATGTGGACAGATGACACTCATAGCCATGTAGGCCATATCCCAGGAACTGCATCTGTAGAGGCCAAGAGCACGGCGTAGTGCAGGGGGCTGCTGTGTCTGTATTGTCCGCCAACGGTAGCGGTAAGCCATGCACTCAACCTGTCTTTCTCCTGTTCCCCCCCCTTTTTGTGCTCTCCCTGTTCTTTTGTGCATCAGCATCATCAGGCGGAGGGACAGTGGCACCGGAGCAGGAGGGATCTGCATCCCACATGGCCATGGAGGGCCACACCACAGACTCCGAATACACCAGTGGGACGGAGGTGCGAGGGGGAGCTTCACATCGGTCACCGGGTCAGCAACCAGCGATACGGACATGTCCTCCGATGGGAGCTCCCTTGTGGTGGCAGCACCATCTGTGCCCCCCACTTCTACAGGTACAGCCGCCACCGCCCTCCCAGCAGCCCCTCAGCCTTCGCTCCGTGCCCGCTCACCCAGGAGGGTGGGCATCACCTTCGCCCCAGGCACCTCAGCCCTTGCCCCTGTCACCCCTGCTGCCCTCAGTGAGGAGGCCATTGACCTCCTCAGGTCACTCACTGTTGGGCACTCTACCCTTGTGAATGCCATCCAGGGTGTAGAAAGGGAGTTGCAACACAGTAATGCATTCCTGGAGGGCACTCATTCTGGTCAGGCTGCCCTTCATCGAACCCTGCAATATCTGGCCTCAGCACCGATGGCAGCCATTGTCCCTGTGTCTAGCCTCCCCCCTCCAACATCCTCCACCCAGACCCAATCCCCTATTGGGGATGCCTATCCCAAGCACACCATCAGACCAGCCTGCACACACCTCAACACACAAGGGCAGCTCAGGCAAACATAGGCACCACACATCCCACAGGCACTCACACAAGCATCACCCACATACAGACACAGCAACATCCACTGCCTCCACTGTGTCCCTCTCCTCGTTGTCTCCCTCCTCCCTCCTAGTGTCGTCTACACTCTCACCTGCATGCACTACATGTACAGCCACTAGGACTCGCACCAGAAAACCCCGCACCACACCCCGCTTACCTGCACTCACCACCCCCACTACCATTTACACGTCCCCTGTGTCCTCTCCCAGTGTGTCTGTGACGCCCCCTCCCAAAGAACACAAACGCGGGCACCCACACACCCAACATCCATCCACCTCACGACAGCCTCCAGAACATGCACCTGCACCCAAATCATTTAAAGTTACACCTCCTACAACCACCTCCTCTTCCTCCACTCCCAGACCCCCTCCAGCTACCCATCCCAGTATTCGTCAGAAACTTTTCCTGAGCAACGTTGGCCTCTTTCCCACCACCCCCACCTCCAAATCATAGGTCCCGTACTAGCACCTCAGCCAAAACAAGTCAGGTTCCAGTGGTGTGTTTTAGAGGTATGTGGAGTGCACCGGGCACCAGCGCAGCCAGTGTGACACGGAGCCAAAGACTTCCAGTCCACCCGCTGTAAAGCACCAGAAGTTGGACAGTGGCCGACAGGAGAGGGTGAAGACTCCTGCCGGCAAAGCCGCTCACAAGGGTCCCGGGGGGAGTGCCGAGTCAGCTGTGACTCCTCACAAGGTGGTGAAGGGGCAGAAGAAGTCTCCAAACTCTGGGAAGAGCAGCACGGCGGAGAAGGCCGCCATCCTCCCCGCTGACCAGGACGCCACCGCCAGCACAATCGTCACTGGTCCGGAGACCACCGTCAGAGTCAGTGCCCAGGAGGGCAGCACAATCGTCACTGGTCCGGAGACCACCGCCAAAGTCAGTACCCAGGAGGGCAGCACAATCGTCACTGGTCCGGAGACCACCGCCGGAGTCAGTGCCCAGGAGGACAGCACAATCGTCACTGGTCAGGAGACCACCGCCAGAGTCAGTGCCCAGGAGGGCAGCACAATCGTCACTTGTCAAGAGACCACTGCCGGAGTCAGTGCCCAGGAGGGCCCCGGCAGCCACAGCCCCGCTGGGCAATGAGGGACTGCCATGGCACACACCGCAGCACAGGTCAGAGACAGCAAAGTCAAGCACCGCTGAACAGGGCGAAGACCGCCATGGCAAGCACCGCTGAACAGGTCAGAGACAGAAAGGCAAGCACCGCTGAACAGGGCAAGCACTGCCAACTCATGCACCGCTAGCCCATGAGCGGCAGGGGCAGTGACGCAACAGGGACCGTCACAGGGTGAGTGATGCACTCTGGGCACCAGTCCCCCTCCAGAACCAGTGGAGACCTGCATCCACTTCGTCTGTCCTTGGCAGGATGAAGCACTCTGGGCACCAGTCCCCCTCCAGAACCAGTGGAGACCTGCATCCACTCCGTCTGTCCTTGGCAGGATGAAGCACTCTGGGCACCAGTCCCCCTCCAGAACCAGTGGAGAACTGCATCCACTACCTGAATCCTTCACAGGATGAAGCACTCTGGGCACCAGTCCCCCTCCAGAACCAGTGGAGACCTGCATCCACTCCGTCTGTCCTTGGCAGGATGAAGCACTCTGGGCACCAGTCGCCCTCCAGAACCAGTGGAGAACTGCATCCACTACCTGAATCCTTCACAGGATGAAGCACTCTGGGCACCAGTCCCCCTCCAGAACCAGTGGAGACATGCATCGACTTGAGAGACTGTGGCTTTGCACTCCCCAGGATGGTACAGTGGGCAAACCACCCACTGTAGAGACTGTAGAGACTGTGACTTTGTACTCCCCAGGATGGTACAGTGGGCAAACCACCCACTGTAGAGACTTAGGAGACTGTGGCTTTGCACTCCCCAGGATGGTACAGTGGGCAAACCACCCACTGTAGAGACTTGAGAGACTGTGGCTTTGCTCACCCCAGGATGGTACAGTGGGCAAACCACCCACTGTAGAGACTTGAGAGACTGTGGCTTTGCACTCCCCAGGATGGTACAGTGGGCAACCCACCCACTGAAGAGACTTGAGAGACTGTGGCTTTGCACTCCACAGGATGGTACAGTGGGCAAACCACCCACTGTATAGACTTGCGAGACTGTGGCTTTGCACTCCCCAGGATACATCAATGGGCATGGAGCCCCGTCGTGGATCTGGCGTGGTGCACTCATCCGGCTGAGGTGCCTCCCTTCCCTTCCCCCTGAGGTGCCTGTTGTATTTCTATCTGATTCCCCTGCAGTGTTCTATCTGTTTGTGGACAGGTATCTAGTGTGGGCCTCGTCCATGCATTGTGGGCCCAGTGGTCCACGGACATTGAAATGTGCATACCTGCACTACCAATCGTGATGTATATATTTGGAATGTGTATGTATTTCTGTATATATGAGCTTACTGTATTTGGATACATTACAATGGTTCAAGTAATTTGGGGCCAGATGTAGCAAAGGATTTGTGCCACGCAAACAGCGAAAATCGCCGTTTGCGAGGCGCAAATGTCTCTTTGCTATGCAGAAATGCATATTGCGAGTCGGGACCGACTCGCAATATGCATTTCAGAATCGCAAATAGGAAGGGGTGTTCCCTTCCTATTTGCGATTCTGAGTGGTATGCAATACCATTTGCGACCGCCTACGCGGTCGCAAATGGTGTCGCAGTTATTATCCACTTCAAGTGGATGGTAACCCACTCGCAAATTGGAAGGGGTCCCTATGGGACCCCTTCCACTTTGTGAATGGACTCAAAACAATTTTTTCAGGGTAGGTAGTGGTCCAAGGGACCACTACCTGCCCTGAAAAAAAACGAAACTAAAGGTTTCGTTTTTTTTTTTAAGTGCAGCTCGTTTTCCTTTAAGGAAAACGGGCTACACTTAAAAAAAAAAACTCTGCTTTATTGAAAGCAGTCACGAACATGGAGGTCTGCTGACGACAGCAGGCCTCCTTGTTTGCGAGTGCCTATACTCACTATGGGGCCGCAATTTGCGACCCACCTCATGAATATTGATGAGGTGGGTCATTGCGACCCCATAGCGAGTCGCAGTTGGTGTCTGAGACACCGTACTGCATACCAATTTGCGAGTTGCAAATTGCGAGTCGCATGGACTCGCACTTTGCAACTCGCAAATGTTTTATTTGCTACATCTGGCCCTTGGTTTTGTCTTTGCATTCTTCCGGGGGGGTTGGGGGTTGTTCCTGTGATGTTTGGAAATGCATTGGTGTGTGTTGTAGTGTGCGAGGGTCGTTTTGAGGGTGGGGGCGTTGCGTGTGTGTGTCCGTGACTTTTGCCTCCCCCCTCCCCTATGTCTTAGGTGCAGTACTCACCGTTGTCTTCGGCGCCGCCGTTGCTGATGTTCGTAGAAGAGCAGATAGACAAGCGCAGGGAGTATTTGGAGTTCCGGCTCCATGGTGGCCTCCTTCCTCGTGGAGTGCGTTCAGGTGAGCGTTTTCCCATTGCAAAAGCTGTTTCCGCCATGTTTTTATCCACGTGAATCCGCCCCGGAAAAGGTGGCGGATTGGTGTGTTGTAATACTGTGGGCGGTACTTTGTCTTCCGCCTGTCTGTTGGCCGTGAACGCCGCGCTGCTTGTCTGTACCGCCGTGGCGGTCAGAGTGTTAAAGTGGCTGTCTATGTTGGCGGTTTCCGCCACGGTCATAATTCCCGTTTTTTTTTCGCAGCCATGTTTGCGGTATTACCACCGCTTTAACACCGTCCACCAGGGTTGTAATGACCCCCTATATTCTTTAAATTACCTGGTGTTTTAGCTATGTACCCAAAAATGTAATTTATTTTGTTTGTCTCCACTAGTATAGATGCATGGACCTGGATTTTAAAATCTTTGATAATCACACAATGTATCGCCTACAAGACAACTATATTACCTGCGAGAAATAGAAAGATAACAATTCTCAAAATCATCAAATGTTTAGCCGCCATCTTTTACTAGCAAAGAGTTGAACTTTCCCAGTCCAAAAAAACAAAATTTGATCATTAGATGGCTATTACCATAATTAAGATGCATTTTCATCATGAGCCTCAACTCAAATGTCAATAAACTGTAAATTTCTGTTAGGCCTCTGAAGGAGGCTGGCCTGGCTTATAGTGGATACCTGATGGTACTTACACCTTGTGCCAGGTCCAGTTATCCCTTATTAGTAGATTAGTAGTGTTCTAGCAGCTTAGGCTGATAGAGGTAGCTATAGCAGAGCAGCTTAGGCTGAACTAGGAGGCATGCAAAGCTCCTACTATACCACTTATATCATTTAGCACTATTTCATAAGAAACACAATACTCAGAGTTACTAAAAATAAAGGTACTTTAATTTAGTGACAATATGCCAAAAGTATCTCAGGGGAGATACTCCCTTAGGAGGTAAGTAAAATACACAAAATATACACACCAAAATCTGGTAAGTAAACAGTTAGAAAAGTAGTGCAAACACTTGCAATAGAATGCAATAGGACACAACAGGCCTAGGGGCAACACAAACCATATACTCCAAAATTGGAATGCGAACCACAAATGGACCCCAGGGCTAGTGTAGTGTGTAGAGGGTCGCTAGGAGTGTAAGAAAACACTAAGGGTGTCCAAGATACCCCAACCCAAGACCATGAAAAGTAGGAGTAAAGTTACCCCACTACCCCAGAAAGACAGTAAAGTCGAGATGGGGATACTGCAAAGGCAAGAACTGACTGCAAATCACTGAAGATGGATTCCTGGACCTGAGGACCTGCAAAGGAAGGGGACCAAGTCCAAGAGTCGCGCAAGTGTCTGGGGGGCAGGAGCCCACTAAACCCCGGATGAAGGTGGAAAAGGGCTGCCTCTGGGTGGAAGAAGCCAAAGATTCTGCAACAACGGAAGGTGCCAGGAACTTCTCCTTTAGTCAGAAGATTTCCCACGGTGTGCTGGAGGATGCAGAGTTGTTTCCACGCAGAAAGACCTCAAACAGGCCTTGCTAGCTGCAAGAGTTGTGGTTGTAGATATTGGGTGCTGCCCGGGCCCAGGAAGTACAAGGAGGTCGCCCCTTGGACGACAAGAGAGAAGGGGCACTCAGCAACAGAGAGAGCCCATGCAGAAGCAGGGAGCACCCGCAGAAGCACTTGAACTTCTGAAATTCAAGAAATCTGAGCATGGCGGTCATCTCAACACAACAAAAGACGGTCCCACGAAGTCGGTGGTAAACTCAGCGAGTTGAGCAATGCAGGACTGAGTGCTGGGGACCTGGGCTGTGCATGAAGGAATCCTTGCAAAAGTGCACAGATGCCCTAGCAGCTGCAGATCACGCAGTTCACAGGATTACTGTCTGACGTGGTGAGGCAAGGACTTACCTCCACCAAATTGTGACAAAAGGACCACTGGACTGTCAGGGTCACTTGGATCCAGCTCCTGTGTTTCAGGGACCACGCTCGTCAAGATGAGAGGGGACCCAGAGGACCGGTGATACAGAAGTTTGGTGCCTGCGTTAGTAGGGGAAAGATTCCGTCGACCCACAGGAGATTTCTTCTTGGCTTCTGGTGCAGGGTGAAGGCAGACAGCCCTCAGAGCATGCACCAAAAGGAAACAGTTGAGAAAGCCAGCAGGATTAGGTACTACAATGTTGCTGGTAGTCGTCTTGCTACTTTGTTGCGGTTTTGCAGACGTCCTGGAGCAGTCAGCAGTCGATCCTTGGCAGAAGTCGAAGAGGGAGATGCAGAGGAACTCTGGTGAGCTCTTGCATTCGTTATCTGAAGAGAACCCCACAGGAGAGACCCTAAATAGCCCTCAGAGGAGGATTGGCTACCTAACCAGGTAAGCACCTATCAGAAGGGGTCTCTGACCTCACCTGCTGGCACTGGCCACTCAGAGGCCTCCACTGTGCCCTCACACCTCTGCATTCAAGATGGCAGAGGTCTGGGACACACTGGAGGAGCTCTGGGCACCACCTCTGGGGTGGTGATGGACAGGGGAGTGGTGACTCCCCTTTCTTTTGTTCAGTTTCGCACCAGAGCAGGGGCTGGGGGATCCCTGAACCGGTGTAGACTGGCTTATGAAAGGGGGGCACCATCTGTACCCTTCAAAGCATTTCCAGAGGCTTGGGGAGGCTACTCCTCCCCAGCCCTTAACACCTATTTCCAAAGGGAGAGGGTGTAACACCCTCACTCAGAGGAAATCCTTTGTTCTGCCTTCCTGGGACTGGGCTGCCCAGATCCTATGAGGGCAGAAACCTGTCTGATGGTTGGCAGCAGCGGTAGCTGCAGAGAAAAACCCAGAGAGCTAGTTTGGCAGTACCAAGTGTCCATGCTGGGGCCCCAGGGATGCATGTGATTGGCACCCCAATACCAGATTTGGCTTGAGGGGACAATTCCATGATCTTAGACATGTTACATGGCCATGTTCAGAGCTACCATTGTGAAGCTACATATAGGTATTGACCTATATGTAGTTCACGCATGTAATGGTGTCCCCGCACTCACAAAATCCGGGGAAATTGCCCTGAACAATGTGGGGGCACCTTAGCTAGTGCCAGGGTGCCCTCACACTCAGTAACTTTGCATTTAACTTTCACCAAGTGAGGGTTAGACATATAGGTGACTTATAAGTTACTTAAGTGCAGTGTAAAATGGCTGTGAAATAACGTGGACGTTATTTCATTCAGGCTGCACTGGCAGTCCTGTGTAAGAATTGTCTGAGCTCCCTATGGGTGGCAAAAGAAATGCTGCAGCCCATGGGGATCTCCTGGAACCCCAATACCCTGGGTACCTAGGTACCATACACTAGGGAATTATAAGGGTGTTCCAGTGTGCCAATTAGAATTGGTGAAAATAGTCACTAGCCTGCAGTGACAATTTTAAAAGCAGAGAGAGCATAAACACTGAGGTTCTGGTAAGCAGAGACTCAGTGATACGGTTAGGCACCACACAGGGAACACATATAGGCCACAAACTATGAGCACTGGGGTCCTGGCTAGCAGGATCCCTGTGACACAGACAAAAATAAACTGACACACAAGTAAAAATGGGGGTAATATGCCAGGCAAGATGGTACTTTCCTACAGCCTCTAACATGAAAGAAAATGTTTGTAGGACTGGTGAAGCTAGATTTATGGTTATGGGAATGTCAGGAGGGCATTGGTATGCTTAGGACTTATAACCCTTACATTCATCTATCCAATACATCTTCCTAACATTCTTTTTTGTAGGCCTAATTCCTCAGTTTCTTAGGAACAAAACCAATGGATTGTATTAGAATCATATTTTATTGATTGGGGACCGAACAAAAAACAAAAAAGATGATAGACTAAGCCAATTAGAAGCAATTTGGAAGATGGATAGGTTATAAAAATCATGCCCCGAACAAGAAGTATTCATCAATCTTGTCATCTTGTCATCAGCTGTTACAAAGAAAAATTCCAAGTGAAAATCATCTATTAATCTGCTATGCAAGATTTTGAATTTGCTTTTTCAAGCATCTTTATAAGAACACAGACCCTTGTGAGAGCGCTCTGGGGCCCCGGAGAAGAATCGCTTCTAGGTTCTGGTTCACATACCACCAGAGCTCAGATGAGACAGTTTAACTAATCTCACTTCTGAGGCTGACTGAACCTTTGGACTTGGCAAAGAGTGTAGTAGTCAGAATAATTCAACCAAAAAATCAAAGACCTTATGCCATAAACAATACTAAACACCAGAAACAATTTAACACTGTTGGAAAATGGATTATTGGTAAGGTCTGGTAAGTACTTACACTTAGCAATAGTCCACTAACCCCCACTAGGTCCAGTTAGGTCTCAATAAATTAACCCCAGCTCAAACCTTGGCAATAAACAACAAAGCTCAATTTAGGAGACAAAGGGGCAGATTTATGAAAAGTGGTAATGCACCTAGTGCAGCCCCACTTTTCTTGTGCCCCTTAGCACCTCCCTAACACCACCATGTGTGTGCCGTATTTAGTATACAGCGCATCATGGTGGTAGTTAGGGAACTAGCATCATAATTTTTTATGCTAGTTTGGCGCTATGCAAGATTAGTGTCAACAATTCTGATGCTAATCCTGCAAAGCACCCAGAGGACCATTGAAACCAATGGGAGACTCCTTTTAACACCTGCTCTGAGCAGGTCATGAAAGTGCTGAAAGAATGATGGAAAGAAATGTCTTAGATTTCTTTGCACAGTTTTTTGCCCCCCCACCCCACTGGGGGAACACCCCCTTTTCATACGTTATGAGTGGCGCATGCATAATGTAGCTCAAAGGGTTACAAACTGGCTGCAATTCATGCATGCACTTTGTAAATTTGGCGTCATGAATTTGGTCTCATTGGGACACATTAGTGTACAAAGAAATGATGCTAATTTGGCGCAAGGAGGCGCTAGGGGCTCTTAAATCTGCCCCAAAGTGTGTAAAGCATTAAAATGTCACAAAACAGTAATTAAATGAAACACAGGAAACAGTTTAAAGATCCCAAACCAATTTATGAAATATAAAATATTTTTATCTTTAATTTGACACTAGAATAAATAAAATCAGGTAGGGGGAATCAGAGATAGGCATTTTTAAAGAAATAAATGTTTTTCAGCACAGAGAAACCAAAAGCGCCACTCTGACTATCTGGTTGCACCTCAACCGAGGCAAATTCAAAATTTGAGGCAGACCACAATGGAGCTCTGCTTGGCTACAGCCAGCAGGAGGCCTCAAAAGTTTACCTTCAGACTTTCTCTGTTTCTCAAAGATTTTTCTCACCGGAACAAAGTCACCAATCTGACCTGACCTCCCTGGACTTGTCTTCGGATACACATAGCAGAAGACCTCGGTGAAGAATTCTACCTTTGGACTTAGATGATTTTTCAGGATGGAAATCTTCGTCTGGGCCCAAGTTGAAGTGGAACCGACGTCCCTGAAGCCCTCCTTGGATATGCTGCGCAGGAAGTCGGGGTTAACTTTTAATATTCAGACTTTGTCACTTTTTTAGAGTTTTTTCTCTCCGAAGCTGAACGACCCTCCACAGCAAGCCAATTTCAATGCAACATAGTTGGATTGCCTTTCCAGGAGCCCCCAGTGAAATCCTGGAAGTCTGGGGCTCTGGAGCTTTGCAGTGAGACGAGCCTGCAAGTCTGGCCAGGCCACGGTCGACATAGCCGGCTTGACTCACATCGTCAGGTCAGTCCCATTAAGGAGCTTTTTTCCAAAAGTTCTCCAAACTTTTAGATCTTCTTCCCAAAGGTCTTTGAAGGTCCTTTAGGAGTCCACAGCTCACCCCAATGTTCCAGAAGCTCTGAGTTGATCCTTGAGGGTTAGGACTCTAACTCCCAGAATGCACCTGGCTCAAATTCAAATATGACCACTAGACAGTGGTCAGCTGATCAGTTTCTTCAGGTTTTGATGCAGGGGGACTCTGGATAGCTATTTTGGGTGACTCAGGGGGCCCCTGGGGCCCCTGCAGTGCCCATGCCCTTTGCTTGGGCACTACAGGGGCCCTTGTGCACAGCCCCATTGTGCATTCCACTGCCCGAATTCCGGTCAGTTGACAGCAGCATCTGGACAGTGAAGAACATGGGCTGCGGATATCAGCAATTCAGGATTAGTTTGCCTTATCAGTACTGAACTACAGAATAGGCAGTTAAGACTAGGATGACAAAACGTAAAAGGGAATTAACAGAGTAGGAGTGTGACGGGAGACTTAAACAGGGATCTAAACAGCTTTGCAGCAGGAGAACTAACCAGCTCTCTCTCAAGACTGACTGACTTCAGTTCCAAAAGTTATTCACTATTTAAAAGTATGCACAGTCCATCTATTAGTCCTTCAGGTGGGCTCACTTTGGACGTCAGTTTCAGCATCAAATGGCTGTTGATGGCACCATCAAATTTGCAGCTATTCTAAAACTTCTCAACAAAAATGCATTGTCATCTTTATAATTTCACACATTTCTAACAAAAGATTACATTCTTCAGTTATTTGTTACTTGATATCAATAAACTAAACTAATACTTTTCACATGAGAACTACAATTTCCTGGCCAGTTCGAAAGCTAGAACAGACAGTTTTACATTGTTATCTGTCTCTTGCCTACATTACAGTAGGACATTCAACATTCACATTAACAGCCTAGGAGAAGAAATAA
Source organism: Pleurodeles waltl (assembly GCF_031143425.1). Taxonomy (NCBI): domain Eukaryota; kingdom Metazoa; phylum Chordata; class Amphibia; order Caudata; family Salamandridae; genus Pleurodeles; species Pleurodeles waltl. The sequence goes on along the minus strand of NC_090444.1, from coordinate 548,278,235 downwards.
CAATTAGTTTTTCATTACTACTGCAAAATTTGTCTCTCCAGGTTAGTCAAGATAAGAAGCCTTAATAACATTAATACATTTAATACACTAATAAACCTATTGCACACTTTACAATTCATACATGCAAAGCAAATTATTTAAACACAAACATCATTTGTAACATGTTAAAACTAATTTAAACGTACATTTATTTTTCTGCACACGTAACTTGCAATAGTAAAATTCAATTCATTCAATATCAGTATGATTAATTTATATTCATTTAATAAACTTCAATTCTTGATCTACCTTTTTAATAAACATTCTTTAACACTAGCTCATTTTAGTACTTTCATTAAATAGAATACAAAACTTTCATGTTAAATGTGGTGCACAATATTAGTGGCGGCACATGGTTCACCATGATTCAACCGTGCACATTTTTCAACTAATATTATTTTCTCTTTTAGGCCTTTAAGGAAGGGTTAATTTATCACCATATGCTAACTTCTATGCCCCTAATATATTCATAAAATGTCATCTCTCTCACCATAACCCTAAATCTGAATATATGTACGAGCTTAAATTATTTTCTGTTGAAATATTTTTCATGATATCCTGGCCAAGTAATATGTTTGAAACAAACTGAGGCAGAATAAACTATCTTGGAATCCCTTTATCTTAAAATTGTATATTTAGCCACTAACATACACAAAAAATTAATAATGTATCTCTTGATATATTTAAAAGGGTTTCCAGTGACATTTCCATGGATAGGCACTTCAACATTATTTACATCAACCATAAGATCCTTGGTCAAGTCCAAAATTACTTGCTATAGGGGAAATGGAGAGCGTTAGAAATTTCCCTTTTGTATGTTCTTATGTGTATGTATTTAAATATCATCTTGGTGGAACTAAGTGAAATTTTCACTTGTAAATATGTAGCAATTCTTACATTAGCCCTTATCTGTATATTGTGTATTTAAATACCTGGAATGGAAAGTATTCATGAAGCTCAATATTCAAAAGTATTTTAACGCTAGGAACAAAGGGCCAGATGTATCAAAGATCCGTTTTGCATTTGTTAAATAGCGAATTTTAAGAAATTGCTATTTAGGAAATGCAAAATGAGATGTATGAAATTTGCGATTTGATAATAGTGATTTCTTAAAATTCGCAATCGCTATTACCAAATCGCAATTAGAGAATGGGACTCCATTCATCCCTATGGGCCTGTCTGCCCATAGGTGCGAATGGTTTTGCATTTCCCAATTTGTGAATTCCAGTTAGGAATTCGCAAATTAGGTAATGCAAACGCCAGGGTGTTGGGGGCCTAAGGCCCCCTCTGATGCACCCCAAAAAATATTTGTGGACATGTGAAGCACACACATGTCCTAGGGGCATGTGTTCACTACATGTCATTTTTAAAAATGCATTTATAATGCGTTTTTTAAAATTGCACATGGTTATCACCAAATTGGTTGTGTTGGTAATTCCATTTCCTAAATGCCCAATTCGCATTTAGGAAATGCTCGATACAAGTGCTTTGGAAATCGATTGAGAGGAAAGAAGCAAGATAACCACAAGCAGGATAAAAAAGCGTTTAAAGGCCTTCTGTAGTTCAAGTAGGATGTGGTAGATTGAGTACCTAAGTGAAGAGCATTTCTCAATTAAGACTCTAAAAAGAGAAGATGCACCCATCCTGACTCAACTGAGTCATGGCATAGAAAATAGTAAGTGAGAGTGGGAACATAAGTTGCGCTTTGAGTTATAATACTTAAAGCAAGTCAACACTTCTGGGTGTCAAAGCCGACCCTATGCACAAGGTGCAAGGCCCTTAACACAATTCTATGCTTCACCAGCAGCAAATAAATTCCAAATTATGCTTGAGTGACAGGATAGATTTTCTTTAACCTGCAGGTTACTCAAACAGCAAAGTTTTGGAGTCTGATCAGAGAGAAATCGGGAAGACTGAAAAACATGCTATAGTAATCAGTTCTGCAGAGGATATAGGCCACAATGACGTGCAAGAAAATGTTTAGGCAAGAAAGGAAGCACTTTTCCTATCACTGGAAAAAAAAAAAAACATAAGATTGTGACTGGTTTGATCTGATGTATGGAAAGAAGGCAGGTCAAGACTGACACCCAAAGATTTACTACTGAGACCCCCTTGGGATAGAGCTATGCCAAAAGTGCAGAGCAAACAGAATATTGCCACCTTTCAGTGTTAGTGTCACCTAATAACATATCAGAGTTGTTGGCATTAACCTGAGAATTTTGAGACATTTAGTGTGAAACAGTAGGGCAAGAGGCCTTACTAGATCATATTCAGTATTTATTTCTATAGTTTCTCTTCACGTTTTGTTTTCCTAGTTTCAAATCAAGGTAAATGTCAGTCATCTCCCAGGGAAGACAAACATTTATGTTTGTTTTAAAACTGTTTTGATGCTATTAAGGATACATGCATACTAGTTCAAAGAATTTGTGTACTTGAGGACACTGAAAGCAAAACTGCAATTAAAGTATAAAACTTTCCACCAAGTTTGTATTTCACATGAAAGGACCTTCAATATAATTTATTTTCCATAATTCACTTTCATAAAATGTATATTTACTTAACAAAGAAAAAGGTTAAATGGATGGTTAACCTAGCATTTCTTCTTTATTTTAGTGGTATGTTTCCAAAAGTACTATTAGCTTAGGAAAAATGAACCCACATGAAATCTTTAAAAAATAGTACATTTAAAACTTTTTAAAAACTTTTATTGAAATTATATTTTTGAATTAAACAAATTAAGTAAAATGTGGGCATTATTGTTGTTCTCTGTGTCAATTCTGGATGCATTATGTGCTTGACTTGATTGTCATTGACTATTGATTTCATAGTCAATGCTTTGGGTGAGGTTTTGTAGATGTCTACATAGTGTTTGATTAAAAAGCAAATAATAAGCTTGTCTTTTAGTTTCTGGCTACGCTTTCAAAACTGTATAGGTCATATTTTATAAAAGGTCCAATGCTTTTAACCCCTTCCTCGCCATGGTGTAATGGTTACGCCTGTGGTTACGTCTTGGGATCGGCCCTCCCACCCCCCCAAGGGCAGGGCTGGAAAGGGAAACGCTTCCCCTTCCACCCCCGGCCCCACCCTGTCCCCGAGACGTCTGATGATGAAAGCATGCTTCCAGCGTGATGCGGAAGAGAAATGACAGGCATTTCTCTTCCGCTCAGAAGGAGGGGGAAGGCAGAGACATTAAAAGAAAGGAAAGCCTTTTCCTTTCTTTAGATGTCATTCTAAGCATTTCTGCAGCCATAGCATTTTTTTTTTTTATTGGCATGAAAGGGGAGCGACCCCTTAGGCAAGGGTCGATCCCCAGAAGGCAATCATTTTATTAGGCCGATCTGCCCTCAGGGGGAAGCCCCGGGGTGGGCAGAAGCCACTGGACACCAGGATTTTTTTTTGCTTGTTTACATTAATAGGGGGTTGGAACCCTTAGACAAACGACCCTCTCCTGGGGGGGCAAATTGTTTTTAGGCCATTTCTGCCGCCCTTGGTACAAACCACTGGGCACCAGGGATTTTTTTGGTGGGGGAGATCGGGAGCAGCCCCTTAGGCAAGGGTCGTTCCCCTGGGGGGGGGGCAAATTTATTTTAGGCCATTTCTGCCCACCTTGGGGGCAGATCGGCCTATTATTCTTAGGCCAATCTGCCCTGAAGTGGGGCAGAAACCACTAGATACCAGGGATTTTTTTATACCAATATCACACAAGGGAAGTGACCCCTTAGGCAGGGGTCGCTCCCCTGGGGGCAAATTTATTTTAGGCCATTTCTGCCCCCCTGGGGATCAGATCGGCCTATTTTTGGAATGCTCATCTGCCCCCCAGGGGGGCGTAACACGCACCTGACACAGGGAAGATTTTTTTTTAAAGAAGAGGGTGGGGGTATGGCCATACCCCTATCCCAAATAAATGGGGGCAAAGTTGTTCTTCCTAACAGTGGGCAGATGGGGCAATTACCCCCGATCCACTCCCAGGGGGGGAGAAAGCCTACTAGATGTCAGGGAATCAAAAATATATATATATACTGGGGTGATGGCTCTAACCAGTATGGGCATGGTTATGCTCCCACCCCAACTGAAGAGGCTAACAGTCGCCCAGCTCTCCCCCGCACACTAAAACATCTTATCTCATGGCAAGCAAGAGGACATTTGATTATTTTGGGTTTTGGTTTGACATTTGGGCCATGAGAGCTTGTCTTACTCAAAATCGTCCCACTTGGAATGGGGAGGGATGCACTTCTTGGACTTTGGATCGCTGCCATGTAGAAAAATCTACCAGACCTAGACACATTGGAAAACTAAACATCTGAGTCCAGGGTGGTGTGCTTCACATACACCCTGCACCATTTTCTTACCAACAATGCCCTGCAACCCACCAACTTTGCTGGAAATCACAAATTTTTTCCACATTTTTGTGATGAAACCTTCCGCCTAAAAAGATTTGTTTTCAAACTACCCTTCTAGACCCGCTTTGGTTCCCCCTCATTTTCGACATGTTTTTGGCTCTTCCCTGTCACAGGCACTTGGCCCACCTACACAAATGAGGTATCATTTTTACCAGGAGACTGAGGGGAATGTTGGGTGGTAGGAAATGTGTGCCGGTGCAGTGATCCCATACAGAAATGTGGGCAAAATGTGATTTTTGTAACTAAATTTGAGATTTGCTGAGGATTCTGGGTAAGAAAACACTGGGGATCGATGCAAGTCACACCTCCCTGGACTCCCTCGGTGTCTAGTTATCAGAAATGTTTGGGTCTGGTAGGTTTCCCTATATGGCAGTTGAGCCTTGGACCAAAAATGCAGGTGCCCCCTCGCAAAAACGGGTAGTTTAGTATTTGATAATTTTGATGTGCCCACATAGTTTTTTGGGGCATTACCTTTTCCGGGTACAAGTCCTATCCACACAAGTGAGGTACCATTTTTATCAGGAGACGTGGGGGAACGCTGGGTGGAAGGAAATTTGTGGCTCCTCTCATATTCCATATTCTTTATCAAAATGTGAGGAAAAAATATGTTTGGGGCCAAATTGTGAGGTTTGCAAAGAATTTGGGTAACAGAACCTGGCAAGAGCTCCACAAGTCACCCCCAGGTGTCTAGTTTTACAAAATGCACAGGTTTGGTAGCTTTCTCTAGGTGCCAGCTGAGCTAGAGGCTGAAATCCACAGCTAGGCACTTTGCAAAAAGCATCTCAGTTTTCTTTGGGAAAATGAGATGTGTCGTGTTGTGTTTTGGGGCATTTCCTGTTGCGGGCACTAGGCCTACCTACACAAGTGGGGTACCTTTTGTATCGGGAGACATTGGGGAATGCTGGGTGGAAGGAAATTTGTGGCGGCTCCCCTCAGATTCCAGAACTTTTTGTCACTGAAAAGTGAGGAAACATTTATTTATTTTGCTAAATTTTCAGGTTTGCAAAGGACTCTGGGTAACAGAACCTGATGAGAGCCCCACAAATCACCCCATCTTGGATTTCCCTAGGTGTCTAGTTTTCAAAAGTGCACAGATTTGGTATGTTTCCATAAGTGCTGGCTGTGCCGGCTGAGCTGGAGGCCAAAACCCACAGCTAGGCACTAGGAAAATGTGATGTGTCTACGTTGTGTTTTAGGGCGTTTCCTGTTGCAGGCAGAAGGCCTAGCCAAACAAGCAAGGTACCATTTTTATCAAGAGTCTTGGGGGAATGCTGGCTGAAAGGAAATTTGTGGCTCCTCTCAGATTCCAGAGCTTTCTTTCACCAAAAAGTGAGGAAAAAGTGATTTTTTTGCACATTTTGAGGTTTGCAAATGAACCTGGTGAGACCCCCACAAGGTACTTTGCAAAAAACATATCAGATTTCAATGTAAAAATGTGATGTGTCCATGTTGCATTTGATGTCGCAGGCACTAGGCCTATCCACGCAAGTGAGGTACCATTTATATCGGGGGACTTAAAACACAGAATAGAAGAACAAGTGTTATTGCCTCTTGCCTTTCTCAACATTATTTACTTCCAAATAAAAGACAGTGTGTAAAAAATATATCTTTTTCAGAAATACCCTGTAATTCACATGCTAATATGGGGACCCCAGAATTCAGAGATGTGCAAATAACCACTGCTTCTCAACACATTAGCTTTTGCCCATTTTGGAAATACAAAGGTTTTCTTGATACCTATTTTTCACTCTTTATATTTCAGCAAATGAATTCCTGAATACCAGGTATAGAATGAAAACCCATTGCAAGGTACAGCTCATTTATTGGCTCTGTGTACCTAGTGTTCTTGATGAACCTACAAGACCTATATATCCCCACAACCAGAAGAGTCCTGCAGACATAACAGTATATTGGTTTAAAAAAATCTGACATTATAGGAAAAAGTTACAGAGTAAAACATAGAGAAAAATAGCTGATTTTAACATTGCAAACCCTTTGTTGATGTCATTTTCAGGGTAAAAAACCACAAGCCTTCTTTTGCAGCCCTTTTTTCCAATTTTCTTGAAATAAAACTAACTTTTAGCTGTATTTTGGCTAATTCATTGGTCTCCTCCAGGGGAACCCACAATCTCTGGGAACCTCTAGAATCCCTAGGATGTTGGTAAAAAAGGACACAAATTTGAAGTGGGTATCTTATGTGGACAAACGTTATAAGGGCCTAAGCATGAACTGCCCCAAATAGCCAAAAAAAGGCTTTCCACCTGAGTGGGAAAAGGCCTATCAGCGAAGGGGTTAAGTGTGTAGATTAGTGGATTTTTTAGTGCTTTTGCACTGACTGTGGATAATATACATCTAGCTAAAGCATGGTAGATAGGATTAAATTATGCCTTCCCTTTGTGTTAGGAGTAGTGCATTGCTGGATGTGCAGAGGATTAAAATGCCTTTCTCATTATTTTCATTGTAATACAAAATATAGGTGGTCATTATGAACATGGAGGTAAACACCGCACCGCCGGCGGTGGTGGCAACTACCGCAAACCGGCTAGCGGTCTGGACAGCCAAATAATGAAGCACATGAGAAACAAATAGCCGTCCATCCACACACCGCCATAATTGTTGTCCTGACGAGGATGGAGGAGGCCGCCCACAGGCCGGTGGAAAGGACCTGCCCACCCACCAAATAATGAAACACCAGACCGCCAGAAGTTCCAGGATGGGAAACACCGCCAGGCAAAGAGTGGTGGAAATGAATAATATAAAAGGAAACACTCACCGGAGGCACACAGAAAACACCAAAGCAGACATGGAGCGAGAGTTGGAAATAATGCAAGTAGTGCTCCTTGCCATATTCCTCTGGGACTGACAACGAAGATGACGACCGTAAGTACCAAAGCCTAGTACACATGGGAAGAAAGGGTACAGTTACACACCCACCCCACCCACCCTGCAACGCACTCCCAACCCCTCCCACGTCTCAAGCCATACATACCAAAACAAGATGTACTTACCAGACACAAGGCAACACAGACCTGCACCAAACTGCACACATGTGTACACCACACTCCCAAGGTCAAACACTGAACAACGTCACTATATTGTGCCACCAGCACTACTTGGCACTGAAATTTTATTATAATGAAAAAACAGTATTGTCCTAATAAGGCCATTGGCCAATCCATTTGAAAGTCCCTGAAGGGCCAATATAGGACGAACTTGACTCCCATGTTTGCAAAGTGTACTCCACTTGAAAGGGGCATCAATGGGGCAGCCAGGCACCTCATGGAACAGGGGCAGGGTATGGGGACTTAGGTCTGGAAGGGGGACTTGGGCTTAGTTTTGTGAAGTGGAGGGGGTATGGGCTTGCTCTTGGAAGGAGGGGGAGTGGGCTTGGACCAGGGGATGGCAGAGGGACCTGGGGCAACACAGGGCATCTTCCTCCCTGGGAAAGGGGCACAGGAATGGGAAGGGCGGACTGGGTAGGACTTGGACAAAGAAGGAGTGGACTGGGCAAGGACATTCACACGTTTAGGGACAACACAGGGTGGGCCAGTAGGTTCAAACAGGTTAACACAGGATAGGAAAACGTGTTAGGTGCAGTTGTAGGGGATTTGGAGGTAGGTCTGGGAGTGGAGGTTGAGGGAGTGCTCGTTTCAGGTGTAGGTGTGCCAGACGTGGATGCAGGTGCCCGTAAAGTATGCTTATATGTGGTGGATGTGTGTGGTGTGGATGTGTACGAATGTTTGAGTGTTTTGGGAGGAGGAAGGGTGGCCACAGTGGAGAGAAGAGAAGTTGCCAGTGTAGATGGATTTTGTTGGGATGTTTACAGGTTTGGTGAGTGTGCTGCAAGTGTCAGTAAATGTAGTTGTGGTGAGTGCAGGTGTGGTGTCAGGGGTGCATCTCTGGATGTCAGATGTTGTGGTGACTGCATGAATGGGGGCAGCAGCAGTGACTGAGGGTGCAGTGCATGTGGGTGTGCATGGTGAGGTGACAGACAGGGTGGTGGGGAGGTTGACACACTGGGGGAAGTGGATGTTGTTTTGTGTGCTCTTGTATGTTGGGTGTGTGCATGCCTATTGTGGGAAGTGTGATGCTTGTGTTTTCCATTGTGCTTCTTGTGTGTTGATTTGTGTGCATGGCTGTCTGTATGTGTGGTTGTAATGGGTGAAGGCAGTGGGGTGCTGGAAGGGGTAAGGTGTTAGGAGGGGGGACGGAAAGACCAGGGACACTGGCTGCCATCAAAAAGGAGGCTAGAGCCTGAAAAGATATCTGTAGGCCAGTCATGGCACCGTGAATGCCTTCCAGGTAGGCATTGCACTGCTGCATCTGGGATGCTGGCCCCTGGATGGCATTCACAATGGTTGTCTGCCCTACAGAGATGCAAGGCTCCAAGGGTGGAGAGGGTCCAAAATACTATTCTCCTGTGTAAATGCCTAATTCAGAAGATAGGGGACTCGACCAGAGGACAGGGACCCAAACGTCCTCTAACATAGAGTATACACCATCAAAAAGAGGTAAAGCCCCACTCAAAAAGTTCTTTAAGCAAACAAAAATTCAAAGTTTATTGCATTGTTTTTACAAAAATTGTTTTGCTTCCAAATGTTCAAAAGAAAAAGTCACTTCTTATCCTTTGGTAAAGGCAAAATCCAAAATAATGGCACGAGAAGAGAGGAAGAGAAGCAGCCAACACATGTTTCGCCCCCTCTGGCATTATAAGCCGGGGCTTTCTCAAGGTTGAAAGGCAAAGGAAAAACTTATTGATAATATTTGTGAAAAAATATTGGTGAAAAAGTATCGATAAGAGTACAAAGGTCACCGAAATGTGAGCAAAAAAGCAGAATATTCTGCGAAAAAAGTCATCACTATTTGTGCAATAGATGAAACCGATACAAGGCGCAGGTCATTTGTGAATAATTTCAAAAACACTAGGGTAGTTAGTAAAATAAGATGAACTATCTGATGCCTAAATCCCAAAAAGAAAGGGAAAATGGAAAAGAGGGAGAAAAGAAAAAAGGAGAAGAGGAAGGGAAAAAGCCAGTGCTGGGAACGTTATACCAATAAGGCTAGTTAATAAAGCACTTACAATAAAGAATAAAACATAATAAATAATAAATAAAAAGGTAATTAGATTAAACAAGATATATCATAAGGATTAACATACATTAATGAAATGAATTGGTTACATGACAAAAATATGACAAATATTGGAACATATTCTATTTTTAGTCGTAATACTCATATTAATAATCATAGTGTGATTGATTAAACACACAAGTTGAATTTAAGCCATTAGGGCTCATCTATGATGTTTATAAGGTTCAAGGGTTACAGATACTACCTTGCAGACAGTAATATTAAGTTGGTTAATTGAAGAGATCCACTGGGACGAAAAAACTGAGTCTCCGTTTGTAACAGAGACCACTCTTTACCTTAAAATTCTATTATTGTCGGAAAAGCCGACTCTCATAAGTGAGAAGCCATACAATAACCGGGACGGGCGCGTTAAGCGTCGCGCTCCCTATGAACAGAACTTTTATCGGTTAGGAAAGTCCTAGCGTCGTTCTGTTTCCGGAAAGAAACAAACGACAGACTATTGTCATTCTGAACATTAGGAAAGAAAGGGAAAGAAGGTGGCCGCCATTTTAGCACGGTACATATAGTCAAAAAAGCAATCGGAAGAACTTCTGATTGTGAACACGAAAGATATATACACATCGTTGCTATGTCAAGTTTTATAACAGGCACACCACCTGATGTTGCAGAAAGGTAAAGAAAATACCTTGCAAACAGTAATGTAAATTGGTTAATTGAAGAGATCCACTGGGACAAAAAGACGGAGTCTCCGTATATAACAGAGACCACTCCTTACCTTAAAATTCTATTGTTGTCGGAAAACCGACTCTCATAAGCGAGAGGCCATACAGAAACGGGACGGGCGCGTTAAGCATCGCGCTCCCAATGAACAGAGCTTTTATCGGTTAGGAAAGTCCTAGCGTCGTTCTGTTTCCGGATGGAAACAAACGACAGACTATTGTCATTGTGAACATTAAGAGAAAAAGAGGAAGAAGGTGGCCGCCATTTTAACACGGTACATATAGTCAAAAAAAGCAATCGTAAGGACTTGTTATTGTGAACACGAAAAGTATATACACATCGTTGCTATGTCAAGTTATATAACAGGCACACCACCTGATGTTACAGAAAGATAAAGAAAATGGGGCAAAGTAAAAAAACGAGAAAAAAGAATGTAAAACAAAAATTAAGAAGGAAAGTCAGACGAAAAATATAGTTCAAATTATTAAGTACTTAAATGAGAAAATCTAAATGGGGACTGGTAACCAAAGTTATAGATATGAGGGAAAAAGGAGTAAAAGTAGAAGAATAAAGAAAATAACAGTGAAAAGAAAAGAAATAGCTAAAAGAAATTATGTCTGGAACAAAATTAGGAAATATATTAAATTCTAGGAGACATTTGCCTAACAAAATGCAAGCACTGGCTGTTATATGTCATGACAAGGAACTATAATAAGACATTGTATAATTATGAAACCAAAAAACAGCCTTTTTTCTACAGTAACCAGAAATGCCATTCATAATCTTTGTTGAGGCCTGTGTTAACTGTATCGTATTTGATAATAAGGCGACTTTCTTCTTGGCGTAGTCGCAATGCCCTTTTACCGCCTCGCGGGGAGGGTGAAATACGTTGTAGACCACTGAAAGTGAAGGTACATTGTTGTGAGTGACAGTTATTAAAATGTTCAACCAGTGGAGCTTGAATGTCAAATTTTTGTATATTCCGAAAATGTTCCTGGATTCGAGTTTTTAATGGGCGAATCGTACTGCCAATGTAGGTTAAATTACAGGGACACCAAATGGCATAGATAACATAGGTGCTGGCACAGTTAATAAAATCAGAAATCTGATGAGTGTAATTGTTGATATTAACTGTTGTAGATTTGGAACGACCCAATTTACATACAGAGCATTTGCTGCAGGTGAAGAAGCCTGTTGGTTTTGAGGGTAGGAAAGTAGTAGAAGGTCTTGGTTGGAGAAAAGAAGGGCAGAGTTTATTCCGTAGGTTAGGTGCCCTCCTGAAGCCAATTTGAGGATGGTTGGTAATGTATGGTTAATTGAAGTGTTGTTCAAAAGTAAAAACCAGAATTTCCTGAGTGATTTACGTATATATTTATGACCATTATGGAAGGTGGTAATGAAACGAATCAAGTTGTTCTTATTAGTTTTTTTAGGTGTATTTAGCAGTGTGTTCCGGTCCATATTTCTTACTTCGTCTCTAATAGTGTCTAGAGAGGCCCTATTATACCCCCTTAGTGTTAATCTTTTAGTCATTTCAGAGGAAGTGTTATCATAGTCAAAAATATTAGTACAGTTAAGCCTTGCTCATCTGAATTCTCCTTTCGGTATGTTTCTAATGGTACTAGAGGAGTGGCAGCTGGTGGCATGGAGAATAGAGTTAGCTGATGTCGTTTTGCAAAAAAACTTTGTCTGAAGTTTGTTATCTTCAACATAAATCAAAAGATCAAGGTACTCAATTGAGGAGTTAGAAATATGATAAGTTACATCAATATCCCAAGGGTTCGGTTTGAGAGACTGAATAAATTGTTGAAGAAGGGCTTCTGAACCTTGCCAAATAAGCAAAATATCGTCAATGTATCGCCCCCAAAATATAATGTGTTTGATGAAACGTTCTGAGCGATCTGACAGAGCCAATAGTTTTCCACAGCTCCCATCAGGATGCATGCGTAGGATGGAGCAAATTTTGCCCCCATCGCAGAGCCTTTAAGCTGTAAATAAAAATTGCCATCAAAAAAGAAATAGTTGTTGTCAAGGCTGAATTTGAGAATATCCAAGATCATGGTATTCCGTGTCAATAGTTTCACTGATCTGGTAGATAAGCATTTGTTCACTGCTTCAAGACCATCATTGTGTTTGATAGACGTGTAAAGACTCACAACATCAATAGTTGCAAGAAAAAAATCTGGTTGCCACTCTATATCTTGAAGTTTTTGCAAAATGTCTTTGGTGTCTCTGACATATGAAAATAGATTTGTCATAAAGGGTTGAAGCTCTTTGTCAATAAGGGAACTCAATTTGGAACATATAGAATTTACTCCTGAAATAATTGGTCTACCCTTTGGTGGGTGTCCTGTTTTGTGAATTTTAGGAAGTAGATACAAGGTCGGAATAGTTGGGAATTGAAGAAAAAGAGAGTCTTTTTCAGAGCTAGATAGCATATGATGAAGATGCCAATGTTCCAGCAGATCAAACTGTTTTTGTTGTATTTCTATTGTTGGGTTATGTGTAAGCTTTTTATAGCATGTTGTATCTTGGAGTTGACGGTAGGCTTCATTGAGGTAATCTTCAGTATTAAGAATCACAATATTTCCACCCTTGTCTGCCTCTTTTATGATGATATTATTATTAGTTCTTAACTGTTTAAGTGCTTGAGCCTGTTTACTTTGAATATTAGTTGGTAAGTATCTCCGACGGGCACAATATCGTTTGAACTCTCGATCAAGATCACATAGTACTGCTTTTGAAAACAAATCAATAGAGTTGCCCGCTGGAAGAACAGGGGTAAATGTAGATTTAGTACGAAGATCAGAGGAAACATATTCACTGATATTTAGATCAAGTTCTTGGGCACTGACAGATGGTGTAGCATCTGATTCAGTACTGTTTGAAAGGTTACAAAGGAGAGAGATATCAGATAAGTCCTGAACTGCAATATCATGGGAGGAGTATGTAGAGGGTAATGAACTAGAAGGTATAGGTAAAGAAGCAAAAAAAGATTTAAGCTTAAGGTGTCGAATGAATTTGAACATGTCAATTTTGGTTTGAGTAATATCCCAGGAGTGGGTTGGACAAAAGGACAGTCCCTGATTTAGAATAGATTGATCAGTTGTAGAAAGTTCATACGTAGATAAATTCACAGTTAAGTTTTCTGTAGTCAAGATAAAGTTGTTTTGCTCCGAGCTCGGGTTTGTATGCCTGAAGTACTTGGGATTGCTTGAGTAATATCTGGTGGTTTCCCTCTTGAATCTTGCAAGGTTCCCAGGCGATGACGTCTTGCCTCCTCTAAAAAATTCACTTGTGGCCCGGTCAGAGTGCAGTTTAAGGAATCATCTGTTGATTCAACCTCAGATGAAGAAGGAGTATCATGCCTGGTTTTTGGATCCACAGAGGGGTTCAAATCCTTTATGTTGTCATATTTCTTACTAAACGTATACACTCTCCCGTGTTGATAATCATAAAGGTCTCTGCAAAACTTCCTGTTCTTTCTCTGTATTATGTCTTCCTCATATCTATCTATGATATTGTTAAGAATAGCGTAATTTTTTGTGGTAATTTCTCCCCAATTTGCTTCTTCTATTCGTTGAGTCAAATTGTCAACTTCCTTTTGATGTTTGTCATATTCTTCCTCGGAGATCTCTATTAATTGTTTGATCATATTAATTGATGCTGTTTTGAGGTTAGTTTCCCATTTTTGTAATTGATCTAGAGATGTGGTATCCATGGGTGGGAAAATCAGGATGCGAAGGCCCTGTGGAATTCGGTCATTTTCCAAATATTTTTTCAGTGAAGCTATTTCCCACCATTTTGATGTTTCCTTTTTTAATGATTTTTCCAAAGCCAAAAATGTGCTTTTAGCAGACAGTAGGTTTGGAGTTGAGAGATGAGGGATACTCTCCCCGGTTGGATTAAAGACTTGTTGCAGTCTTTGATCACGTTGTTCTCGTCTCTTAATATGAGAGGACATTGTTCCAAAAAATTCAGGCTTATTGCAGGAGAGAATAGTTAAATCGTTTGATAGAGAAGCAAGGCTCCAAGGGTGGAGAGGGTCCAAAATACTATTCTCCTGTGTAAATGCCTAATTCAGAAGATAGGGGACTCGACCAGAGGACAGGGACCCAAACGTCCTCTAACATAGAGTATACACCATCAAAGAGAGGTAAAGCCCCACTCAAAAAGTTCTTTAAGCAAACAAAAATTCAAAGTTTATTGCATTGTTTTTACAAAAATTGTTTTGCTTCCAAATGTTCAAAAGAAAAAGTCACTTCTTATCCTTTGGTAAAGGCAAAATCCAAAATAATGGCACGAGAAGAGAGGAAGAGAAGCAGCCAACACATGTTTCGCCCCTTCTGGCATTAAAAGCCGGGGCTTTCTCAAGGCTGAAAGGCAAAGGAAAAACTTATTGATAATATTTGTGAAAAAATATTGGTGAAAAAGTATCGATAAGAGTACAAAGGTCACCGAAATGTGAGCAAAAAAGCAGAATATTCTGCGAAAAAAGTCACCACTATTTGTGCAATAGATGAAACCGATACAAGGCGCAGGTCATTTGTGAATAATTTCAAAACCACTAGGGTAGTTAGTAAAATAAGATGAACTATCTGATGCCTAAATCCCAAAAAGAAAGGGAAAATGGAAAAGAGGGAGAAAAGAAAAAAGGAGAAGAGGAAGGGAAAAAGCCAGTGCTGGGAACATTATACCAATAAGGCTAGTTAATAAAGCACTTACAATAAAGAATAAAATATAATAAATAAAAAGGTAATTAGATTAAACAAGATATATCATAAGGATAAACATACATTAATGAAATGAATTGGTTACATGACAACTTTATGACAAATATTGGAACATATTCTATTTTTAGTCGTAATACTCATATTAATAATCATAGTGTGATTGATTAAACGCACAAGTTGAATTTAAGCCATTAGGGCTCATCTACGATTTTTATAAGGTTCAAGGGTCACAGATACTACCTTGCAGACATTAATATTAAGTTGGTTAATTGAAGAGATCCACTGGGACAAAAAGACAGAGTCTCCGTATGTAACAGAGACCACTCCTTACCTTAAAATTCTATTATTGTCGGAAAAGCCGACTCTCATAAGTGAGAAGCCATACAATAACCGGGACGGGCGCGTTAAGCGTCGCGCTCCCTATGAACAGAACTTTTATCGGTTAGGAAAGTCCTAGCATCGTTCTGTTTCCGGATAGAAACAAACGACGGACTATTGTCATTATGAACATTAGGAAAGAAAGGGAAAAAAGGTGGCCGCTATTTTAGCACGGTACATATAGTAAAAAAAGCAATCGTAAGAACTTCTGATTGTGAACACGAAAGATATATACACATCGTTGCTATGTCAAGTTTTATAACAGGCACACCACCTGATGTTGCAGAAAGGTAAAGAAAATACCTTGCAAACAGTAATGTAAATTGGTTAATTGAAGAGATCCACTGGGACAAAAAGACAGAGTCTCCGTATGTAACAGAGACCACTCCTTACCTTAAAATTCTATTGTTGTCGGAAAAAACAACTCTCATAAGCGAGAGGCCATACAGAAACGGGACGGGCGCGTTAAGCGTCGCGCTCCCAATGAACAGAGCTTTTATCGGTTAGGAAAGTCCTAGAGTCGTTCTCTTTCCGGATGGAAACAAACGACGGACTATTGTCATTGTGAACATTAAGAGAAAAAGAGGAAGAAGGTGGCCGCCATTTTAACACAGTACATATAGTCAAAAAAAGCAATCGTAAGGACTTGTTATTGTGAACACGAAAAGTATATACACATCGTTGCTATGTCAAGTTATATAACAGGCACACCACCTGATGTTACAGAAAGATAAAGAAAATGGGGCAAAGTAAAAAAACTAGAAAAAAGAATGTAAAACAAAAATTAAAAAGGAAAGTCAGGCGAAAAATATAGTCAAATTATTAAGTACTTAAATGAGAAAATCTAAATGGGGACTGGTAGCCAAAGTTATAGATATGAGGGAAAAAGGAGTAAAAGTAGAAGAATAAAGAAAATAACATTGAAAAGAAAAGAAATAGCTAAAAGAAATTATGTCTGGAACAAAATTAGGAAATATATTAAATTCTAGGAGACATTTGCCTAACAAAATGCAAGCACGGGCTGTTATATGTCATGACAAGGAACTATAATAAGACATTGTATAATTATGAAACCAAAAAACAGCCTTTTTTCTACAGTAACCAGAAATGCCATTCATAATCTTTGTTGAGGACTGTGTTAACTGTATCGTATTTTATAATAAGGCGACTTTCTTCTTGGCGTAGTCGCAATGCCCTGTTACCGCCTCGCGGGGAGGGTGAAATACGTTGTAGACCACTGAAAGTGAAGGTACATTGTTGTGAGTGACAGTTATTAAAATGTTCAACCAGTGGATCTTGAATGTCAAATTTTTGTATATTCCGAAAATGTTCCTGGATTCGAGTTTATCAATAAGTTTTTCCTTTGCCTTTCAGCATTGAGAAAGCCCCGGCTTATAATGCCAGAGGGGGCGAAACACGTGTTGGCTGGTGCCCTACAGAGATGGTTGTCAGGAGGTCAATAGCCTCCTCTATGAGGGCAGCAGGGCTGACTGGAGCAGGGAATGAGGTGCCTGGGGCGAAGGAGACACCCACCCTCCGGGGTGAGTGGGCACGGGCAACTTGGTGGGATGCAACTGGGAGTACAGTGATGGTATGGGGTGGCAGAAGATGGCAAAGAATGGGTGGGCCCAGTAGGGTCTACCACCACCAGGGAGTTGCCATCAGATGAGGTATCAGAGTCACTACCTCCAGTAGTAGTTGCCTCCCCCATGGTACTCCCCTCACCCTCCAACCCACTGGTCCCCTTGGCGTCAGTTGACTCTGCCTCCTTAGAACCGTGGGCTGCTGCACCCCCACTCGCTGGTGCCCCAGCTCCCTCACCAGATGATGCTAATGTACACAAAGGACACAAGAGCACAGGGGTGGAGAAAACAAAACAAAGGAGAACTATGTCAAATTCAGAATATATGTACATTTTGGCTCACACACACTTCCACACAGGTCATACACGTACCCTCAGCACAGACAACATAAGTAATGAATATGCCCCTGACTAGAGGGCATGACCCAAGAATACACCAAATAACCCCTCATGAAACACAAACCTGATACACTGTGTGAAGTACACCCATGAGAGACCATGCCCAGCTACTGCACTTACATCCCAATAAGGCCACAATGAATACCAGATGACAGAAAGGGGACCCCTCATAGGCCATTAGAGGCTACCAAAACTATCCCTTACACCATCCCAAGGACTTTGAGGGGGCAATACTGAAGGGACACACCTCTCTAAGTGCCAGGCACTACAATGCATACATCCCACACCACCCAAATACATCCATCAAAGTGGTATCACAACAGTGTTGCTACTCACTCCCTTGTGGCTGCTGTGCTGCCTTCAACCACCCATCCAAATCCGGATACGCCACTGCCAGTGTGCGGGCCATTAGGGGGTGTCAGGGTCCGACTAGAACCCCTTCTACGTTGGGAAGCCTTCCCCAGCTGGGCCTCTCCGGTCTTCCTGGCCCAGTGTCTCAGGTCCTCCCACTGCTTCCTGCAGTGGGTGCTACGCCAGTTGTAGACTCCCAGGGTCTGCACTTCCTTGGCGATGGCTTACCACAGGCCTTTCTTTTGATGGGCGCTGACCTGCATGGAATGCACAGAGCAAAGAAACAAAAGTCAGTATATGTGCACCGAATACAAAGGCCACGTCATCCATATGGGACGGCCATTGTTGACATGCATTTTTTCGACTCACAGGCAGAATGAGCCAGACAAGCTAGGGCTTTGCAGTCACACATTGAACACACATGCATACAAGCATCCGCCACAATCACACACATCAACGGATGACAGAGAGCAACTCACCTGCTCCTCCAGTTGCCCATACAACTTTGCATACATGGGTAGGGCCCCATCCACCATCTTCTCCAGCTCGTCCGCGGTGAAGGCCGGGGCCCGTTCCCCTGTAACACATGCCATCTCAGGGACCAGAGTCAGGACACAGCAACACACGCAGTGGAGTACTACCCTTCACGTGAATCAGGAGTCAAGTGTCAAGGGTTTGCTAAAATGGCAAAGGTACCTCGGCGTTGTGCTCTGTCTCCGCCGGCAGCGATCATGATTGGCCAAGGTTCCCCATTGACAACCATGTAATCCAATGATCAGGTGCACAGCAGTGAACACCCCCTTCCGCCATGACGACTAACGCCAGAAGAATGAAGTCCCTTCCTCTCTATCATGGCTGGACGGCAGGAGGCTTCCATTTTGCTAACATCACATCTCTACAGCCTGGCCAGGGGCCTCATCCAGGGCCCCAGTATCTCTCCCCTTCGTCTCTTGCTGACATCATTCTATAATCCTCACATGTACCCAACTTTAGATGTGTGTCCACATTGTGATGCCATTATGACAGAGTTAACTCAGCACACATTTGTCTGATAGTGTACCTCATTCTTTCTGTTTGTGTGCGTTACCTACGTGACATATTTTGAAAAGTACAGTGACATTATGGGATGCAAGTGTGTGATGACACTCAGAATGTGTTTTTTCCTCCCCCATAGGTACAGACCCAAGTGGTGATGGAGGGCCCAATCTGAATACAGACCCCTGGTAGAGCTGGACACTATGGAGGAACGTCACATCATTATCACCTACAGACTCAATAGAGCTACAATCTATGACCTCTGTGCATTAATGGATCCTTTTCTGAAACTGGCAAATTAAAATCAGCATGCCATCCCTACAACTGTGCAAGTGCTATCTATGCTCCCTTTTTTGGCTACGGACTCATTTCAGGTGAAATGGGCATGGGTGCAGGGGTCTCACAGCCAATGTTCAGCCACATCCTGTCCAAATTCCTGGATGCCTAAGTTCAACACTGGCACACATATGTCGAGTTTCCCCAAAGGGCTGAACTCCCTGCCATCAAATCTGGATTCTATGCTTTCGCTAATATCCCCCATGTGATAGGTGCCATTGATGGAACCCACATAGCTCTCATACACCCTAGAGTGTAAGAAAAGGTGTATAGGAATTTTAATGAACTATCACTTCATGAATATACAATTGGTGTGTACTGCTGATCAGTACATATCACATGTCAATGCCAGGTTCCCTGGATCAGTCCATGATTTATTTGTCCTGAGAAACAGCAATGTGCTACACGTGATGGAACAACTACAAGGGGACAGAGGTTGGCTCATAGGTGAGTGTGTTTGACACTGGATCAGTATGTAGTTGACAGCCAGGCTGTATGCAAGTAAAGGTAGTTTGTTAAAGTCCTCTTTCGCCCACTTTTGCAGGTGATTCTGGCTACCCCAACTTACAATGGCCCCTGACACCTGTGAGGAATCCCAGCACAGATGCAGAGAGGAATTACAATGAGGCCCATGGACGTACTGGGTGGGTGACTGAGTGCACCATAGGTCTCCTGAAGGCTAGATTTCATTGCCTCCATCTCTCTGGGGGATTCCTGTGCTATGTCCCTGTCAAGGTGTGTAAGATAGTGATGGCCTGCTGCATGCTGCATAACTTGGCTGTGAGGAAATCTATCCCACTTCTGGAAGAGGAGGGTGCTGTTCAACCAGCCATGGAAACTCAGAGAGGGGATGAAAGTGATGGTGATGAAGAAGAGGGTGAAGATCTCAACTCCAGGACCCAGCTAATCCGACTATACTTCCTGTGACTCTAAGGTACTGCTTAATGACGCTGATATCTTCACTGCATACTTACAGTCTGAGTCATGTAATAAATACTGTAGTGTCTTTTGTCAGTGACAGTGCTAAATGATGACTGAAGTGGCATGTGCCAGGGAACATAATATTAGGTACAGTGTAACATGCTTCAGACACTACAATGCGTTGGATCCCCTCCTTCAATAAAGGTGTGATTATGAAAATAACTGGCCAATGCATACACAATCACAATTCATATCTCATATCGACAAGGGACCTAAGATTTGAGTGCATAAGTGTATTTATTAAATGGCAATATATACATAAGAGTTGGGACAGTGAAAGGGAGTGTGCACATAGTGAAAATACATACTCAGGTACATATGCTCAGCTGTTGGTAGCTCTTGGTTTTGGTCCATGTGGCCATTGGAGGATGGTGTGATGGCAGTGGCATGTCAACAAGGTAGCTCAGCAGCACACAAGGGAGACAGTTCAGGGCAGAGTCGCTTCCTGGTGCTGAGCTTGGTTTTGGCTGGTGTTTCAGTGGCATATCTGGGTCTGAGGGAACGTTTGCGAAGGTGAAGCTGGGCTGCAGTGTTAGGGGTGCTGGATTCCTGTGTGTCCTCTGGCAGTGCCACCAGTCCAGTAGATGCTTCTGATGTAGGAGGAAGGGCAGTGTCCTGGCTAGTGGTAGGGGCATGCGAGTGGGTGGAGGACTCAGGCTGGCTGTGTTACTGATGCTGCAGCACCCTGGCAATGAAGGTCATGGTGGCATTGAGCTGGATCCATTGCTCCATGGCCTCCTGGTTGTGTGCTATCTGCAGCCTCTGATTCTGCTCCAGGGTGGCCAGGATCTGGCCCATCCTGTCCTAGGTATGGTGGTATGCTCCCAGGACCTCTGACATCAACTTCTGGGCTGCAGTATCCATCCTTTGGCCACCCCCTGGGCCACTGATGCCCTCCCACTGGCCCTAGCCTCCTGTGCCTGTGTCCCCTGCACAGGTCTGGCAGTCCCACTTCCAGTTGGCCCTTCATCATCCTGCCTGTTGGTGGGTGGAGGCTCTGGCCTCTGTACATGTGGGCCGCCAGTCCTTGGCCGGGAGACACTGGTGTGGGGTCATTTGGCCAGAGCTGATGATGTTTTCTGGGTGGTAGGGGTATCAGTGGTGTCCTGGATGGGCTTCAGGAGGGTGACAGTCCAGGACTGCTGATGGGCCAGGGAGTTCCTCTGTGGCATGGGTGGTGGTGCCTGTGTGTGGTGGAATAGACAGGTGGGTGTCAGGTACTTTATCGGCAATCGCTGCACTGCCCTGCCCTGCATTATTTGATGGTTACATTCCCCTGTCGTGGCATGCAAGGTCCCTTCGTGTACATTTAGTTGCATTTTATGTGACTGTGCACAGGGGGCTCGATGGAGATCTGTTTGTGGGATTGTGGGCATGCAGGGAACTTGGATGTGGGTGTTGTGGACTGGGTGGGGATGGGGTCCTAGTGTTTGTGGAGGGATGGGGTGATACATGCATTATAGGTGGGGTGACTGTTAAGGAATTGTAGTTGACCTAATCAAGTCCAGTCCTCCAGTGAGTCCGGTGAGGCCCTCCAGGTGCAGGATAGCCAGGACCTTCTCCTCCAGTTGGTGTATTTGGGGGAGTAGGTCAGGGACCACCACCAGTCTTTTGTACAGCAATGTTGAGCCTGGATGCCATTGACCAAAGCTTCCCACCCAGGTCGTTCCATCTCTTCCACTGGTTCTGGAGGGGGCTTTGTGCCCTGTAATGCAGATCCTGGATGGTGCAAGGTCACAGTCTCTCACCTGGGTGTCATTCACACCTACAGTTTTTGCAGGGCCAGGATGCACTACAGCTCATGTAGTCACGACTACACACTGCTCGCCGGCTGTGATGGCTGCTCAGTGGTGGCAGTTGCGGGGCTGGCGGCGGTGTTGCCAGTGGTGGGGTAAGGCTCCAGCCCTTCCCCTGCAGCCTCGGAGGGCTGCCCACTGGGGCCACTGGCAGTGGTGCTGCTGGCAGTGGTTCAGGTGGCGGTGCAGGTGGCGGTGCAGGTGGTGGTGCTGCCAGTGGGGGGGGGGAGGCTCCAGCCCTTCCCCTGCAGCCTTGGACGGCTGCCCGCTGGGGCTGCTGCTGCTGCAAGTGGTGCTGCTGGCAGTGGTGCAGGTGTCGGTGCAGGTGGCGGTGGAGGCGGCAGTGTAGGTGGAGGTGCTGCCAGTGGTGGGGGGAGGTTCCAGCCTTCCCATGCAGCATCAGACGGCTGAAGTGCCATGGCTGGTGTTGTTTGCCCAGATGCTGCTCCAGCCCCAGGCACCATATCCATCCCGCCTGTGGCATCTGTGCCTTTTACATTGGCCTTGGCAGCTGTTGTTCCTTTCCTGCCCTTGGCAGCTGGTGGTGCCTCCTTGATTCTGTCTGCTGATGTTCCCTTCCTGCCCTTGCTAGCTGGTGGTGCCTCCTTGCTTCTGCCAGCTGGTGGTGCCTCCTTTCCCTTGCTAGCTGGTGGTGCCTCCTTGCTTCTGCCAGGTGGTGGTGCCTCCTTGCCCTTGCTAGCTGATGGTGTCTCCTTGCCCTTGCTAGCTGGTGGTGCCTCCTTGCCTTGCTAGCTGGTGGTGCCCTCTTGCCCTTGATGGCTGGTGTTCCCTTCCTGCCCTTGCTAGCTGGCGGCCCCTTCTTTCCCTTGGCAGGTGGTGCAGGCACACTGGCAGTGCTGACGGGTGCCTCCTTGGAGCCTCTCACACATGAAGTAGCTGCAGAAACTACAGTGGCTGTAGACTGGGTGGCTGAGGTGCTGGCCTGGGTTCTGCCCACCCTGGCCTGAAGTGAAGGACGGGGGGAGGGGCAGGGAATAGGTCAAGGGTGGAGAGGAAAAGCCTTTTAGGGACACTGGGGCTGGAAGAGGGTGAAGGTTTGGGAGTGGATGAAAAGGTAGTGGTTGTAGGAGGTGTCTGTCTGCTGTGTTTGGGTGCAGGTGCCTGGGCTGGATGCTGTTGTGAGGTGGATGGCTGTTGGGTGCCTGAGTGCTTGTGTTTGTGTACTTTGGGAGGAAGGGGCACAGACACAGTGGGAGAGGACACAGGAGATATGTGCATCGATGTGGGGGTGGTGACTGCCAGTGAGGGGCATGTAGTGATAGGCGTGCTGGTGATGGAGGTAGTGGATGAGGATGTAGTGCATGCAGGTATGAGTGGAGATGCTACTGGGAGGGAGGTGGACGACGAGGAGTAGGGGGACACAGTGGACGCAGTGGATGTTGGTGAGTCTGCATCTGGATGGTGCTTGTGTGAGTGCCTGTGGGATGAAATGTGGTGCTTGTGTTTGTCTGAGCCACTTCTGTGTGTTGATTTGGGTGCATACTGGTCTGAAGGAGTGCTTGGGATAGGCTGGGGTTGAGGGGAATGGGACTGTGTACAGGAAGTGGAGGTGGGGGGCTAGAGACATGGACAATGGCTGCCATCAGTGAGTTAGCCAGAGACTGGAATTATCTCTGTTGGGCCGCCACACCAGAGTGAATGCCCTCCAGGAATGCATTTGTTTGTTACAAATGCCCTACTAGGCCCTGGATGGCATTCAGTATGGTTGACTGCCCAACAGAGAGGGGTCTCAGGAGGTCAATAGCCTCCTCACTGAGGGCAGCAGGGCTGACTGGGGCAGGGCCTGAGGTGCCTGGAACGAAGGAGATGCCCACCCTTATGGGTGAGCGGGCCTGGGTAACTCGCTGAGGGGACTGCTGGGAGGGTGGTGTTGGTATGGGGGATGGTGGCTGTACCTGTAGTTGGGGTGGCCACAGAGGTGCACCACTTCCAGCGAGCTTCCATCAGAGGAGGTGTCGCTGTCAGAACTGTCCCCTCCAGTCTCCGCCGTGGTGCTCCCCCACCCTCCGTCCCACTGGTGCCCTAACCGTCGGTGGATTCAGCCTCCAGGCCCATGTGGGATGCAGCTCCCTCCATTGCAGGTGCCTCTGCTTCTACGCCAGATGATGCTAATGAACACAGGGACAGGGTGACAAAACAAAAAGGGGTGAAGAGACAGAGGATACACTTGGTCAATGCCAGCAACAACACCACCGTTTGCATACACAACTCAAGGGGAACAGCCCTATGCACTAGGCCATGCAATACCAGTTACAATGCTAGTCACAAGGCCATGGGGTACAATGCCTAACACCATTAGCAGCACACCTGAAACCCACAGGACCCTGCCCAGTAGTAGATGCCCACTAGCATCATTGGGATGGAGTGCATCTGAGCCTCCCCATCATGGAACCTACCCTGCCATGTTCATCCTGGCCTACGGGCACCCACAGAGCACATCCCCCACCCAGGTAACACCTCAATGCGTGCAACTTCATGATTCTGAAACTGTACTCACCCCCTTGTGGCTGCTATGATGCCTTCAAGCGCCCATCCACCTCCGGATAGCCACCGCCAGGATGCGGAACATCAGGGGGGGTCAGGGTACAATGGGCACCCCTCCTTGTTGGGAGGCCATCCTCAGCTGGGCCTCCACCGTCTTCCTTGCCCAGTGGCACAGCTCCTCCCACTGTTTGCGACAGTGGGTGCTCTGCCTGTCAAAGACCCCCAGGGTCCGCACCTCCTTGGCGATGGGCGCTGACCTGCAGAAAAAGATACATATGAAAAGGTATTAGTCATACCGTCTGGCCTGTTACACTCATGGCCCACCATATTCCTCCCATCCCCTTATGCACAGACATTGCCCACCATACATACAGCACTCTGTCCAGGTCCGCTCAGTCCCCCTCTACATAAGGCTTACACACACAGCACTCCATATATTCATGCCCCACGTATCGTGCTCACAGTGTACTCACATGTTTGTCTGGAGGACCATAAAGTAAAGGGTACTGGGGTAGGACCCCATCCACTAGTCTTGCCAACTCCTCCGAAGTGAAGGCAGGGGCCCTTTCCCCAGACACTCAAGCCATGGTCGCTTCCAGACACAGGTCACAGCAGCACTTGCAGTGTAGGTCCTCTCCTGTTGAAGGTCAAGTAGCAAGTGAGTGAAAAGATAGAAAAGGGCGGTCACGTCCATTGCGGTGCGTACTGTCACCGCCAGCGTACATAACCATTGGCTCCTGGAACCCTTAAACCCCAATGATAACCAATGATGTGTTGCACGGCAGTCATCGACAGCCTTCCGCAATGGCGCACAACGTCAGCGGAATTACCCATTTCCACTTGTCCCTCCTCACAGGTCAGGCAGCTGCCATTTCAGAAGTGAACAGGCCAAGGTACCTATTTGCGTCACATCAGGCATAGGGACATCAATGGACCTACACGTTCACATAATGTTTCTGTAAAAAAAATGCAGGGCATTTTAATCTGAGGATATCATTGAATATGACCATCTGCTCAATGTTTTTCAGCCTAGAGATCAACCGGTCAGGATGAATAGGAGATGGAGGCATACCCCCCGTGTACAGACGCCTGGCAGACCTGCCGACAATGGAGGACAGGCACATTATCCTAACCTACAGACTAGGTAGGGCCACAATCCATGCGCTGTGTGCACAATTGGAGCCAGACCTGATCTCAGCTATCCGCCACCCCCCTCTTGTGCAGGTCCTGGCAGTGCTCTATTTCTTGGCAAGTTGGTCCTTCCAAGCGACAGTGGCCATGGCAGCAGGGTTGTCACCTCCTATGTTCTCAAGCGTGCTGACCAGAGTGTTGTCTGCCCTGATGAAACACATGCGCAGCTACATCGTATTCCCCCAGGTGGAGGATTTGGCCACAGTGAAGCCTGACTTCTATGCACTGGGACATATCCCCAACATCATTGGTGCTATTGATGGTACACATATTGCCTTTGTTCCCCCCCCCCCGGATAAATGAGCAGGTGTTCAGAAATTGAAAGAGCTTTCACTCTCTGAATGTGCAGATAGTGTTCCTGGCGGACCAGTACATCTCCCATGTCAATGCAAAGTATCCTGGGTCTGTGCATGATGCCTTTATTTTGAGGAATAGCAGCATTACATATGTGATGTCTCAACTCCAGAGGCATAGGATGTGCTAATAGGTGAGCCCATGCTCCCCACCCAGTTGATGTAGGTATATGGGTGTGGGTTTGGCCCTAAGGTGAGTGTCTGGCTAACAGGTATTCCTTGATATTTACAAGTGACTCTGGTTACCCCAACCTCTCATAGCCACTGACCCCAGTGAGGAATGACAGGACAAGGGCAGAGGAACGTTACAATGAGGCACATGGGCCAACAAGGAGGATCATTGAGCACACCTTTGGCCTCCTGAAGGCCAGATTCGGGTGCTTCCATCTGACAGGTGGATCCCTGTGCTACTCACCCAAGAAGGTCTGCCAGATCAGCGTTGCATGTTGCACAACCTGGCCTTGATACTCCAGGTGCCTTTTCTGCAGGAGGATGAGGCTGGAGATGGTTGTGTGGCAGCGGTGGAGCCTGTGGACAGTGATGAAGAGGAGGCAGAGGAAGAGGATATGGACAACAGAACAACTATAATTCAACAGTACTTCCAGTGACACACAGGTAAGACACTGTAACTTCACCTTCCATTGCAGTTTGTATTGGACATTGTACATGGCAGCCTGATTTTCCAAATTCTATGGCCACTTACTGTGCCCTTTGGCATCTCTATTTTCAGATATCTGTGCCCCATTCTGGCTCCTGGGGTGTTTACTGCTGCCCACTACAGGTCATACCTATGTATATATAACTGTACATTTGCAATGTTTACAGCTTGTTAAACTAATACATATTTCAATCAGTTGACAGACTCTATACTTGTATTAGTTCCAAGGGTGTTTATTTATGTGATAATAAGTTTAGGGGGTTTGCAATGGGCTGGGTTGATGATGGAGGAAAGTCCAGGATAGAATACAGTCTATTGGTATCACAGGTGCATTGTCCAAGGGGGCATAGGGAGTTGGACATTGGCAGTTCAAGGTGGACAGGGTGACAGAGTGGGACACAAGAGTGACATTCAGGGGTGTCTTATTTCCTGGTGGGGGTCTTGGCAATGTTCTCTGGCTTTTGCCTGGATCACAGGGACCTTTTGCATGCTGGTTCTCCTTCTGCAGGGGGAGGGGTGCTGGTCGCCTGTTGTTCCTGTGAGCGTCAGCGGAGGTGGAGGGCTGTTCATCGGTGTGGCTAGTGTCGGGACCCCATTGGTATGCCACTGCCTCCCTCATGGTGTTGGCCATGTCTACCAGCACCCCTGCAATGGTGACCAGGGTGGTGTGGATGTCCCTTAGGTCCTCCCTGATCCCCAGGTACTGTCCCTCCTGCAGCCGCTGGGTCTCCTGAAACTTGGCCAGTATCTGGCCCATTGTCTCCTGGGAATGGTGGCATGCTCCTAGGATGTTGGTGAGCGTCTCTTGGAGAGTTGGTTCCCTGGGCCTGTACTCCCCCTGTCGCACAACAGTCATCCCAGCTTCCTTGTTGCCCGGTGCCTCTGTCCCCTCAACCATGTGCCCACCGCCACTGACCCCAGGTCCCTGATCATCCTAGGTGTGTGGGGTTGCCTGGGGTCCCTGATTGATGTGTCCTGGGGACAGAGGGATGGGCTTGCTGGGTGGGTACTGTGCTGGTGTTTCCTGAGGGGGGAGGCTCTGTGGTGGTATGGGACTGTGCCTCGGTTACCAACTGTCCAGAGGTCCCTGATGGGTCAGGTTGGTCATCTTGATCCAGGCATGCAGATCTGCTGTCATCACTGTGGGCCTCTTCGGGGGAGACTGGATGTTGCTGGCACCTTCTCTCCAATGAGGTTGTTTTTGAGGTCCTGTGGGGATGTAAATGCAGTGTTGTTGTTACTGCATGTGACATCTTGTGCATGGGTACGTTTCCCCCTATGGTTGTTATTACCAAGTCAGCTTTGGCTTGTGTGAGTTGTGATTTGGTTGGCTAAGTGATTGTCACTGGTGTGAATGCTGTGGCGATGGGTGTTCATGCAGGGCTGTAAGTGTTGTCCATGCATTGGTGGTGCATGCAGTGATGATTACGGGGATGGGTGGACTGTGATGCTGGGGTTTATGTGAGGTGATGGGGTGATGGGGGTAAGGGCAGGGGTAGGGATGTGTGATGGCATGCAGGTAGGGGGTGATAATAGAATAGAGTTGACTTACCAGAGTCCAGTCCTCCTGCTACTCCTGCCAGGCCCTCAGGATGCATGATCACCAAGACTTACTACTCCCATGTTGTTAGTTGTGAGGGAGGAGGTGGGGGTCCACCACCAGTCCTCTGTAGAGCTATATGGTGACTTGCAACCACGGAAAGCACCTTCCCCGGTAGGTCGTTCCACCTCTTCATGATGCCATCCCTGGTTCTTGGGTGCTGTCCCACGCGTTGACCCTGTCCACGACTCTCTGCCATAGCTCCACCTTCCTAGCAATGGATGTCTGCTGCACCTGTGATCTGAATATCGGTGGCTCTACCCGGATGATTTCCTCCTCCATGACCCTTAGCTCCTCCTCTGAGAACCTGGGGTGTCTTTGTGGTGCCATGGGTGTAGTGTGAGTGGTGTGTGCGAGTGTGTGTGGGGTGATGTGTTGGGGTGTGTGCTGTGAGGTGCGTGGATGGAGTATGGGTGATGGTGTTCTGTGGCTCTGGTTCTGTGGGTGCTCCTGGGGTGTCTCTCTCTCTCAGTTGTAAATTGCTTGTAGTGGTAAAGGGTTGTAGGTAATGTGTGTGTGTGTTTTATAGTGTTGTGGGTGTGGTGTGTGTGTGTGTCAGGTGTGTGTAGTTTGAATTGTCCAATGTGGTGTTGTTTTGTTAGTGTGTGTGTATTTTGAGCACAGTAGTATGTACCGCCAATGGTTTACTGCAGTTGAATGTCTGCCGCAGTGATTCGTGGGTCATAATGCTGTGGGCGTGTTTCTGTTGGCATAACGGTGTGGGTTTTGGTACCACCAGTTTCCCAATGACCTTTGGTGTGGTGGACTTGTGTGTGTGTCTGTATAGTGGCGGATTTCTATGTGTGGGTCATAATACGCGTAGCGGTATATCATCGCAGTATGTTGGCAGCAGTCAGCATGGTGGTAAGTGGCTCTTACCGCTAATGTCATAATGAGGGCCTAAGTGTGGCAGAGCCAATATTGACTAGAGTAAATTCCCTAAGGCTGTCATTCATCTGGGCTGTATAATCTGTTTTAGAAAGAAGTGATCTGGGAAAAGTAAAACCCCACCCTTCCTTGCTAAAGTAAGGTAGCTGCAAAATCAACAAGGGCGGATTGTTATCTGAGGTAATCTTAGGACAGACTTCCATACTTGAGAACTGAATCAGCCACGGGCTGTAAACACCATGTCAATCCTTGAATACTGTCTAGGTGATTGTTGGACTTTTGCTTATGCAGGGTCATCCCGAATCTTTTTGCCTCCTGCCTCCTATTTTTTCTGACCTGTCGCTGTTGGCTTTTGAACTCTGAGCACTTTACCACTGCTAACCAGTGCTAAAGTGCTTATGCTCTCTGTGTAAATTGTATGTAATTGGTTTATCCATGATTGGCCTATTTGATTTACTAGTAAGTCCCTAGTAAGGTGCACTAGAGGTGCCAGGGCCTGTAAATCAAATGCTACTGGTGGGCCTGCAGCACTGGTTGTGCCATACACATAAGTAGCTCTGTAATCATGTCCCAGACCTGCCACTGCAGTGTCTGTGTGTGTATTTTTACACTGTAAATTCGACTTGGCAAGTGTTCCCACTTGCCAGGCCTAAACCTTCCCCTTTCTTACATGTAAGGCACCCCTAAGGTAGGCCCTAGGTAGTCCCAAGGGCAGGGTGCACTGTATGGATAAGGTAGGACATATAGTAATGTGGTTTATATGTCCTGATAGTGAAATACTGCCAACTTCGTTTTTCACTGTTGCAAGGCCTGTCTCTCTCATAGGATAGTATGGGGGCTACCTTTAAATATGATTAAAGCGAAGATTCCCCTAGAGAGTAGATGTACATGTGGAGTTTGGGGTCCCTGAACTCAGAATTTAAAAATACATCTTTTAGTAAAGTTGATTTTGAGATTGTGCGTTTGAAAATGCCACTTTTAGAAAGTGAGCATTTTCTTGCTTAAACCATTCTGTGACTCTGCCTTGTTTGTGGATTCCCTGTCTGGGTCAGTTTGACAGTTGGGTTGTTTTTCACCTCACACTAGACAGTGACACAAAAGGAGCTGGGGTGTAACCTGCATTTCCTGATTAGCCATCTCTGCTAGGAGGGAGGGGTGGAGTGGTCACTTTCATCTGAAAGGACTGTGCCTGCCTCTGACAATGCAGACTCCAACCCCCTAGTGTGTGTCTGAGGCCTTGCCTGGGCAAGGCAGGATTTCACAAGTAGGTGTGAGTCCCCTTTGAAGAAAGGTGACTTCAAAGACTAAAATGGGTATAAGAAGGGCACCCAAATCTACAGACTTTAGAAACACTTCTGGAACCAAGAGGAACCTCTGCCTGGAGAAGAGCTGATAGCTGAGGAAAAAGTCCTGCCCTGCCTGTGACTGTGCTTTGTGGAGCTTTCCTGCAGTGCTGCTTCTGCCAGAGTAAGAGGGCAAAGACTGGACTTTGTGTGCCTTCCATCTTGTGAAGAAATCTCCAAGGGCTTGAGTTAGAGCTTGCCTCCTGTTGTTTGAAGTCTCAGGGACAGCAAAGACTTCTCTCTGCCAGCACCTGGAGTCTCTGGAGAGACTCCTGCTCTGACAAGTGGTGCCCTATCCAGTCCCTGGGCCCTTGAAAGGAAAGCTGGAGGAAATCCAAGGAAATCGACTTCGGACGACTCCGGACCGACGCCGCTGCTGAATCCGGTGATGCCGCCTGCACCCGACGCCGTAACCTTCGCTGGAACGCGACGCTCTTCGCAGGCCCGACGCTGCTGCAGCCCCGCTAAAGTCCACGACTCCGTGGAAGTCGCCGCACCACGTTGTGACCGACGCCGCTCGAAGTGCGCGGATTCAATGTTTCGCACAGACGCCGCAATCCCCGACTTCGCGCATCGGCTTGTTTTCACTCTTCACCAAAGGTTCTGTACTTGGTGGTCTACACGCGTCCGTGTCCGGCGCCGCTGGTGTCGGCTTGTTGGGAACGACTCCATCACGATGCCGTTTTAACATCTCATCGAAGCATTTTTGTTTCTAAGCGCTATTTTTTTAGTTTAATATTTAAAAATTCATAACTTGACTTGTGTATGTCGGATTTTTGTCGTTTTGGTCTTGTTTTATTTAGATAAATATTTCCTATTTTTCTAAACTGGTGCTGTGTCATTTTGTAGTGTTTTCATTAAGTTACTGTGTGTGTTGGTACAAGTACTTTACACCTAGCACTCTGAAGTTAAGCCTACTGCTCTGCCAAGCTACCAAGGGGGTAAGCAGGGGTTAGCTGAGGGTGATTCTCTTTTACCCTGACTAGAGTGAGGGTCCTTGCTTGAACAGGGGGTAACCTGACTGTCAACCAAAGACCCCATTTCTTACAGTGATGCAGAAAAAAAGTATAGCCAGGACTCTTGGGATATAGAGTTTGCCACACGTCAATTAAAGCATGGACCCAGGCTGAACCGAGAATAGTATCTCCATGAAGAAGTAAGTCCCCAGACCATTACTATAAGGCAGACAATCTGTGGCTTGTAAGCCAAGATTTCTTCACCAGCCAACCACCACTTGAGAGGGTTATTAAGGTCTGCTACGCTCAAGCACATCAACCTTAACCGGGCATGGTTTATTTGTAACCACCAAGTCAAACATCACTGTAGTATCTATGTGATGCTCCTGCTTAGGTCTAAAATATATATGATCACAGCAACTCATTTTGACTACCACCCACCCAACCATCCATCCAACCATCTAAAAAACCCATGACATAAAGCAGAAGGAACTCCAACATAGTTGGCGTGCAGCTAACAAACACAAATGTCCACCCCAACCATAAGGAAAAATCATCTCATCCTCAGGATGTCAGAACACTGTGACAGCAACCAGTGCTCTCACAGCCCCACCCCTCCCCATGCCATAAGGCCACCCCACCCTGAGTATCTTCAGCCTTGCAGGTTCCTGGAGTAAGAAAACTGTGCACCCATTGTTGGTTAGCAAAAATCCTATCAGACAAAAAAAGATACTGAGTCCACTGTGATGGGAGATGAGGGACATGCCTTCAACAATATCACTTGCTTCAATAAATAGTTACCAACGTATATAAGTAACTGCAGAGGACGGGCGTTGTCAGATTCAGTATTGTCAAGTTGGAGTGGAAGACAATGGGCACACTGAATTTGTCAGTCCAGATCCCAGTCCAATAGCTCAAGAAAGGCCTTCATGAACAACTGAATGATGAATTGCTGGGGATCATCCCCTTCTTTCCCCTTGGGAACACCACTGCCCATTCCCCAAATCTCCAATCTTGACCTGCATCCGGAGAAGATTACCCTCATAGTCACTGATTGATTTTGCTGAGGCTTTCCTGACCTCGTCTGTATCTGCCACTCGAGGCTGGAGCTATGAGACCTGTGTTGCAAGTGTAGAGACTTTCCCAGCAGTTTCACCTAAAGATTGTGGTAGCTGCAGACTATCCCTTCTAACCTTGGCAGAATGTTGAAGTGTATCCGAGTGCTGAAACTGCACTAATTGGATGATTGTGCTAAGGGTGGTTTCAGTAGCAGAAGGGAGAGTCACAATTGCAATATCCTTGTTTAAATCAGTTGGCACCATAGTTTACCTAGTCGAGCTGATACTTTTTGAAGATGGCTCTAAATTACCTGTCTGATGATTAGTCAACATAAGCCCTTGGTTGCTGAGACAGTCTGATCTTTTGGAGATGGGCTGGCAGTTTACAAGTGTGACAAAAGAAATAGGACTACTGCTGTCGGGAGTTAGCGCTACCACGGAGATGAGTTGTTGGGCTTTAAAGTGTGCTGTCACCCCCCTGTGATGACCTCCATTGATCAGAGAACCCGTTACTGATAGTCGGTTGGGATTCGTTTTCTTTTTCGTCTTCAATGTTACCCATTGCTGTCAGAGGCAGCTCCTAGCGTGGACAGACTTATGATTGAGCTTGTTTCTTTTCCCCTTCCCGATGCCAGAGCTGTTATCGTGCCATAGTCTCTGTTGATTCCTTCAGTGAAGCAGTAGGTAATGCTAAAGAGGAATCTGCATAGTTGTGCTGCTGTGGATGAAAGCATCCTGCCTCTTGACTGTTGTTAAAATGAAGAGTGGATGTTGTATTGTTCTCTTGGCTACCACTGTAATCATGACAACCTGGAGCCACTAACGATAGCCCATGTCAAACAGGATTACTTTAGAAGCCATCCCAGAGTCATTGGATGATCATCCAATTACTGTAGAAGTCATTTTCACATCATCTGACATCATCAAGCTCTTGAAGTCATCAGCAAAGTTTGGAAACTTGAGCCTGATGACTCAAGGATGACTGGAAAATTAGTATCTGATGATTTCACAAAGTGTGACAAGTCCTGATGACCTCAGGAGGATTTAAGAATGAGTATCTGATGACTTCACAAGGTGTAATTATTCCTGATGATTTAAGGATGACTTGAAAATGAGTATCTGAAAACTTCAGGTGTTATCATTCCTGATGATCTAAGGATTACTTAAAAATGATTATCTGAAGAATGAGAAAATGTAATTATTCCTCATGCTTTAAGGATAACTTGAAAATGAGTTTGAACTTCAAATTAACACACAAAATTACAAAACAAGCATTCATCAAACAAATACAGAAATGTTGAAATATTTTATTTAATTCACAAACAAATGTAAAAAAAAAAAACAATCTGAAAAATCAAAATTGTATTTCTAAGCGCAAGGTTGAAACTTTCCAAAATTCATTTGGGGCCACCCATCGGCCACACTGTATTTTACTTGAGGTGCTTACAGTGCTCCCACAAATCCATCTAAGCATACCAAAGTAATTATTAATTACAATTTCACATTGCTGTACTTTTACAGAAAACATTTGCATTTTCAATTTGACATTTTGCTTCTATATTGATATACACTTTATTATTCTGTCAACATTATATTTTCTAAGCAGTCGTGGAGCCCTGAGTAAGTGTTGCGGACCTCCAAGGGTCCCTGGAGCACAGGTTAACTAGGATGATCTAGATGATTTCAAATTAAATGTTGTATACAGAGAGACATGCAAATAGCAGAACTTTGTAACATGCTTGCCTTAATCTATTTCAAATTGATTTGGCATTTCACTTACAAATGATTCATTTTCCACTTGAATATAAAAACAGACTCATTTTATCATTGATAAGCTGATAGCTGTGATGTTGTTATCTACTACTACCATATGAACTGGTTCCCTGATGTCATAGGATTCACACTTAAGTGGAATCATGAGTGCCAAGTTAATAGACAAGTCTGCCTGCTTACATTGAATGAATCTAGTGACCCTGCCATAGGCAAACACCCCGGCTTCTGTTATATATTTTATTACACTTTGGTCTCTCCTCTGAATACGAGTGTAATTTGAGCTGTAAACAAGAAGATTGCTTTGTTCTAAGAATATTTTGTTATAGGCTACTACATCAGAGCCTGAAATATGTGCAATCTGAGTTACTGCTATATATTCATTCTCTGTTAAGCTGTAAGGGTATGTAGACCCAACACTGTAAATACAAGTTTCTATTTTTACGTACCGTTTTCTATTATTATATGAACACATCATACTCTGGTAGAAATCTGCCTCATCACTATCAGGAGGCAAATGATTCTCCTTCAACACAGGTATTACTTGTATCATGTTTACTGCATCTAGAATCTGTGTTTCTATGCCTTCCGTACCATGCACGTGTTGTAAAAGGAAACCATTAAGATCTTCAAAAACAAAACAGTTAGAAATAAACAGAGGCCCTGCTGCTCTTACACTGTCTACTAAATGGACCAGTTGATGAACATTCATTGTCAAAAATCTTTTTTCGTATAAATCATTAAACAGTTGCACAAACAGAAGTAAACACTGTTCTGCTATATTTAAATCTTCTTGGGTAATGGTGTCAGTTAAGAGATTATGAATTGCTTTTACAAGTACACAAAAGTGTAGATAGCGCGATTTATCTAAAACATGTTTAACACAGGTATTCCATAAAATAAAAGAAAGTTCCGAAACTCTGAGGCCTTCCAGTATGGTAGTTCATCAACAGACCTTGGAACTCGACTAACATCCAGTGTGGGTTTTATCTGTTTCAAATAGACATTAACTACTTTGATTTTTTCATAAAAAGAGTAGGAACCATTCTTATATTCTTTAGTGAACCAGATGGTCAGCAGCAGTTTCATAATGCAACAACAGACGCCATGCATGTAATCAATAACAAACCCTTTGGTTACACAAAAATGTTTCAAAAACCACATATAGAGCAATTCTTGTATTTCCAGCGTGAATTATTTTGTGTCTTGTGTGCATTCATCTCATTTGCAGAGATTTAGGATGAGACTTGAGAATAAACAAAAATGTCCTGGTACAATAACATTCCTGAGGATGAGTGTGGTTGTATTGACTTTGCTTCATACAAATCAGAGAAGTTGGTCTTGTGGGTCGCTTACGAGGTTACCGTGCCCTCAAAACTTGACAATTAAACCCTGTTTGCATGTTACAATTACTGCACCATTTCATTGTTTAAGGCTGATAAAATGGGTGCCTGTAAGTTTGGTGAGTTTCTGAGGTTACTGGCCTTTGTGAGTAAATCAGTTTTGTAGACTGAAGTGTACTTTGAACAGAGTTGGTGTAATGTTTCATAATGTGAGCTTACCTCTGTTAACCATTTTTTGTATGGTCCCCGTTTCTTTCCTTTTCCAAGTTGTCCTCCTTTATTCACTGGCATCATTTTGACGGCTTCCAATGGCCTTGAAAAATGATTAGCCTATTCAACATATGTACAAAATGTATTACAAAACAACCTGGCTTTGTAAGGGAGTAACCTGCGTTCTTGGTCCCGGGCTCGGTAGCCTTCTAGGGAAACCTACCAAACCCAAACATTTCTGAAAACTAGACACCTGGGGGAGTCCAGGAAGGTGTGACTTGCATAGATCATCCAACCTTCTCTTCCCTATAATCCCCTGCAAACCTCTAAGTTAGCTTAAAAATAAAACACATTTTCCTCATATTTGTGTGTGGGATCACTGAGTCAGCACACATTTTCTACCACCCAGCGTTGTGAGCTGACCTTGCCTCTAGGCCACTTCCTTTTCGATTTATGTCCATGGAAATAAAATCATGTCTCAAACACCTTTAATCAGTTTTTATGTAGTACACGTTCGTGGCTGGCAGCGATTTACGAACAACATTTCACTAAGATCTGTTTTTTAAGTGCGGGGAAATAAACAAATCAGCTAGATCCACAGGATGCTAACGCGGGACGCAACCCCTGTTCTCAATAAAGAAAGCAGATCTTACTGCTAGGCAAATCAATCATATGTGTGTAAATCAGTGTATAGGCAGTGTTACATAAGACAGAGGACTACATGGTGTAGGAGTCACATCATCCATACTGGTATGCAGTACAGTTTGAGTGTTTGATTTGGGGAAATGCAAACTCAAAATATAACAAGCCTTTGCAATGTAATAGGTCTTGCATATTTCGAACAAGTTAATTGTCCTCCTTTAATAACAGTGCCCACAAGCAAAAACAAATTAAAACATGAGTGGAAACTGAGAAAAGACGACGTAACAAAATAAAAGAAAGTTTGTTTTAAAAAATAAGACTTTGCAATTTTGTTTGTCCTGCTGGGCACATTTTTGGCAGTCACAAGCTTTCTGTTTGCGGGGCACTAGAAGTTAAAAAGAACAAATAGTACCTCGATCACGTTGGGAGCAGCTGATGGGCACTAATTAAAATTAATTAATGAGCGCTTGATACATACTCCAAATAGAGGACTGGAAATGATGCCAGGCATGCCTTGACAAATTACCAGGCTGCAAAGAAGAGTGCCATGCAAACCATCAAATGGTGAGCGACAAGTGGGCTCCAACACCTTTACTTAACACAACATAGTCTCACAAGTAAGATGCATGCGCTAGCTCATGCACTCGCAGGTTTGACACTAAAAAGTACCAGCATGGTGGCGTTTACTTATAGGAATTGATTTGTACCCAAATTAACATTTTATGCAGCATTTAAGGGCTGTGAAAAAAAACCATAAAGCTCTCACCTATATCTTGCAGTTTCCACTCTTTTATAACAGTTTCTAGCTCACTGTTCTATTTTAGTATTTTAACTTATAAATTGCATGTAATAAATCAAATCAAATCAAATCATTAACATTTATAAAGCGCGCTACTCACCCGTGCGGGTCTCAAGGCGCTAGGGGGAAGGGGGGGTTACTGCTGCTCGAAAAGCCAGGTTTTGAGGAGTCTCCGGAATGCGGAGTGGTCCTGGGTGGTCCTGAGGCTGGTGGGGAGGGTGTTCCAGGTCTTGGCTGCCAGGAAGGAGAAGGACCTCCCACCCGCCGTGGAGCGGCGGATGCGAGGGACGGCAGCGAGCGCGAGGACAGAGGAACGGAGGAGACGGGTGGGGGCGTAGAAGCTGAGGCGACGGTTGAGGTATTCCGGTCCCTTGTTGTGGAGGGCTTTGTGTGCGTGGGTGAGAAGTCGGAAGGTGATCCTTTTGCTGACTGGGAGCCAATGCAGGTGTCTCAGGTGTGCGGAGATGTGGCTGTTGCGGGGTACGTCGAGGATGAGGCGGGCCGAGGCGTTTTGAATACGTTGCAGGCGTTTTTGGAGTTTAGCAGTGGTCCCAGCATAGAGGGTGTTGCCGTAGTCCAGGCGGCTCGTGATGAGGGCGTGGGTCACGGTTTTTCTAGTGTCAGCGGGTATCCAGCGGAAGATCTTGCGGAGCATGCGGAGGGTGAGGAAGCAGGCGGAGGACAAGGCGTTGACTTGCTTGGTCATGGTGAGAAGAGGGTCCAATATGAAGCCGAGGTTGCGGGCGTGGTCTGAGGGGGTCGGTGCGGTGCCGAGGGCCGTGGGCCACCAGAAGTCGTCCCAAGCAGACGGGGTGTTGCCGAGGATGAGGACTTCCGTTTTGTCAGAGTTCAGCTTTAGGCGGCTGAGCCTCATCCAAGCTGCGACGTCCTTCATGCCCTCTTGTAGGTTGGTCTTGGCGCTGGCGGGGTCATTGGTGAGGGAGAGTATAAGTTGGGTGTCGTCGGCGTAGGAGGTGATGAAGATGTCGTGCTTGCGTACGATGTCGGCGAGGGGGCTCATGTAGACATTAAAGAGTGTCGGGCTGAGCGATGAGCCTTGAGGTAAGCCGCAGATGATCTCGGTGGGGTCTGAGCGAAACGGTGGGAGGTAAACTCTTTGAGATCGGTTTGAGAGGAAGGAGGCAATCCAGTCCAGGGCCTGGCCTTGGATCCCGGTGGATCGGAGGCGGGTTATTAGGGTGCGGTGACAGACGGTGTCGAAGGCAGGCGAGAGGTCGAGGAGGATGAGGGCGACTGTTTCACCGTTGTCCATCAGGGTTCTGATGTCGTCTGTGACTGAGATGAGGGCGGTTTCAGTGCTGTGGTTGGTTCGGAATCCGGTTTGTGAAGGGTCGAGCAGGTTGTTGTCTTCCAGGAAGGTGGTAAGCTGTTTGTTGACGGTCTTCTCTATTACCTTGGCAGGGAAGGGGAGAAGCGAGATGGGGCGGAAGTTTTTCAGGTCGCTAGGGTCAGGCGCGGACGGGCGCAGACGGGCTTGCCTCTGGTGCGCCTCCGGCGCGACAGCGGCGCGCCCGCTGCGCAGTCGCGCAGCGGCCGCCATAAGAGGGAGGAGAGGGGGAGGGGTCAGCTGGGGGCGAATGGGAGCTGGGGGGCGGGGGCGTGCAGGAGGTCGCGGCGGGAAAGTGGGAGGGAGGGGGGGACAGGTAGAGTGAGAAGAGCTGGGGGAGGGGGTTTAAGGGTGGAGGGCGGTGAGTGTTAGGAAGTTTAGGAGATTAGGGAGAGAGATAGGAGTAGGGTTGGGAAGATAGGGGAGGGGGGTTGTAGAGGTGGGTGAGGGTGAGAGGTAGAGTGAGAGGATAGGAAGATAGGTAACAGAGGGGGTGGTGGGAAGGGGGGAGAGATAGAGAAATAGGT
Organism: Pleurodeles waltl; assembly: GCF_031143425.1. Taxonomy (NCBI): domain Eukaryota; kingdom Metazoa; phylum Chordata; class Amphibia; order Caudata; family Salamandridae; genus Pleurodeles; species Pleurodeles waltl. Next base: position 548,239,203 of record NC_090444.1, on the reverse strand, counting down.
GGAGAGATAGAGAAATAGGTAGATAGGAGGAGGTGGTGAGTGAGGGAGATAGATAGCGAGATAGAGAGATAGGTAGATAGGAGGAGTGAGGGGGGTAGATAGGGGTGATAGAGAGGGGGAGGCGAGTGAGGGAGGGAGATGAGACAGGAGCAGGAGGGCAGGCGCGGGAAGCACAGAAGACAGAAGAACAGAAGAACAGAAGATGAAGAACAGAAGACAGAAGACAGAGGATGAAGAAGCAGAAGACAGAAGATCACAGAAGAAGATACAGAAGACGAAGAGCAGAAGGCAGAAGACCACAGAAGAAGATGAAGAAGAAGAGAGCACACAGATGAAGAGAGAAGATGGGGAAAAGAAGAGTACAGAAGAAGATTACAGAAGAGGAGCGAGGAGGAAGAACAGAGAGGAAGAAAAGAAGCAGGAGTGTTTTTTTCAGGCCTGACCACAGAACCTCCTTTCTTTAGAGTACAGATAGTTTCTCTAATGTTTGGACTCCATTTGGCAGCCTGTCTATTCTGGGGAACATAACTATTCAACCACATTATACTGGTTATCATCTCCAGAAATTGATTTTCCACTGAAGTAAGATATTTTGTTTTTATTACTTGCCTGGGTGACACTTATTTAGTACAGAATCATCTTGGTGGTCAGTGTTCTGTCAGCAGTGATGTGTTACTGCAACCAGAAAAAACAAGAAGCAGAATTTGATTAATTCCTTTTTAAGGATGTGCCTCAGGGTTCTGGAATACCCTGCATCCTACTACCCTTTTGACTCACTAGTTGTCTCAGAGTGAGAAGGATATGAAGCAAACACATTTGATAATAGCAGTATGAAACTTCTCTATGCATGCCTCTCAGCCTATAATGCTATCCTTGGCCATTGCCTGTGCTTGCATCATGTACTGAGAATTGCACTACATGCCTATTTTTGCCTTTTATGCCTCACATCGATCTTTACTATTACTGTTTCTATACACCATATGTGCAGCACTCGGACATCTGTTAGGACTTGCACCATGCTAAACAAATACAAATATGAATATATATAAAAAATAGATTGTGCCTGAAAATAAGTAAAAATTGTTTAAAAAAAGCTGGAGAGAACAGGGTCAAAATCTGTAAGACAAACTTGCAATAAGTGTGTAGAATTTAACATTATAGCACTGGTCTGGCATAGTCTGTGGGCTAGATTAAGGGTTAGATGGTATTGGAAAATTCATATATACAAGAGTAAGTGATGAATACGGAATGGAATCCACTAGTGACAATCGCACCATGATAACGATAGTATGCAAATTCATAGAGAGATGAAGGGCAGGCACAAGAATTAAGAATTCAAAAATGAATAAAATTAGGGGGCCAAAAAATGTAAAGTCTAAATAACGGCTTTATGAAAATTGTAAGAATGCATAGTTACCTTACCAGACAAAGGGGGTTCAGATAGCTGATGTACAGAAGAAAGATGTGAGGAAATATTATATGTGCATCTATGGTTCTTTGTTAGCAAAATCGTGGTGAAATAGTAGGCTGAGCCGGCAGAAGCAATCCTCAACAGTAGACTGTGCAGTCATTTGATGGATGTATCACAGCCGAGCTTTATAAAATGCAGGAATATTTTGTAGAGGACATAACATTAAATCATGAAGTAGATACGGCAATTTAAAGAAAAAGGAGAGTTCTCTGGAAGGCATCTTTATACCGTTCAACACATTTCATAGTTTTTTTCATGGAAAAACCCACTTTGCTCCAGAAGGCGCCGCTACAAAAAGTTAATTACCGATGCACAGGAATGTGTACATGTTTACATACTCTAACCATCAGTTCGTTCTTAAAAGCAAAAAACAACGTAGGACATAGGTTTTGCATTGATTTTACAGGCGGAAAATATATATTTCTTTGACACAGGTTCTTGCACGCAGAATGAAATGCTATTCCTACCCAATTTTGCCACATATGAAGCCTATTTGCCCGGTGTGTGTTCCCCTTTGCCAGGTATAATGTTTTTAGCAACGTAAGCAACGTAAGTAACAGATCCCCCTCGTGCCAGAAGGAATCGCATGTCGCAAAAGCTCACTACGTGTCTTTATTAAAAAACATCTTAAAACGTTCTCTCTGAAATAAAAACACACACGATGTGACACATTTTCGCTGTTCTAGGAACAGTGATGTGCCAAAGAGCAGAAACTGCAGCTAATCTCATTCAAAGTGTAGAAAGGGCAATTCACTTCAAACTTCGAAGCAAATTCAAACCAGCAAAATATATTATTGCAGCTCTATTCAGAGGTAATATGGCGAGGTACAGTCTTGTAACTGCCCCGTCACAGACACAATTAGAAAAAGTTATTTTTAAATATTCCACATATGCACTCACCTCTAGCAGATACCTGAATTAAACTTCAGGTGGACCGAAAGGTTCTACGCACATCCGGTAGCGCCGGAAGTGACGTCATTGTACTGCTGCACCAACAGAGTACCGCAAGGATGCAATCAAAGGCACAATGGCGATGCTTCATTCTCTATTTTCCTCACCTGCAACGAAGAGTACTTCAATTCCGGCTTCTTAGGTAAGGATATGCGGGACGGGTTTGGACAAACAGGATGGTTTTGAAATGCTAACCCAGGCAGCCAGCTAGAACAGCGTTTATCTGCTGGCAATAATAATGGCAATATGCGCACACGCAGGGTCATGGAAAGTTGAGGTGCAGCTGCGATTTGGGAATGGAGCCAGGTTTCAGTTTCAGACTGGCATGAATTAGGTTGCTGTGCTCACAGAAAGCTTCATGCCGTTCATTACACCATCACAACATATCCTTGTTTATGTCTGCTAAATGAATATTGGAGTGTGACTTTTACCGTTAACATTGCACTTTTGCCGATACATTTCACTGTGTACATTTCATGATCACTGTGTGCGTATATGCGCTATGTTGTGTTTGTTGGTGATGTGGCACTGCGTTCATCTATAGAGGAAAACGCAGTGTTGCGATGCTTTTCATTTTTGGTAACTTAAGTTCTGCGCTAGTGCATATATGTTGGTGCTCAAATGGGTCCATGCTCAAAGCTCTCCTGAAACACACGGCTGCCGCATTGAAATGTGTGAACACGGACTGAGGTCATCCTGAAACCACCGGGGCCTCTTCAGTCCATTTAAAACCAAATCTGCCCCTTTGACTCAATCTTATTGCTTTCTGCTTCCAATGGTGACGCTTTTTCGTTATTCTCTTCCTCCGTGTTTCCCATGTGTGTCTTTCTAGAAGTATAAATGCCTGAGCCAGAAAAATATACATAAATCTCATGCCAGCCGATGTGTCTGTTTTGTAAAGAGGCTCACACCTCAGCCTGAAAGAGGCCAGAAACGGGGTGTGCTCCTGGTTACAGCTGTGCCTGTGTTCAGGAGCAGGTTTGAAATGTCCTTCTAAAGCGGCTGCAGGGTTCAGTGTTAAAGGCAGCTGCAGTGCTATTGCTATAAGCAGTGCTTAATGTATAAATAAAAATGTGCCGGTGCGCTCTCCTCTGAAACACACGGCTGCTGCAATGAAATGTGTGAGCAAGGACTGAGGCAGCGTCATCCTGAAACCACCGGGGCCTCTTCAGTCCATTTAAAACCAAATCTGCCTCTTTGGCTCACTCTTGCTGCTTTCTCCAATGGTGACGCTTTTTCGTTTTTCTCTTCCTCCATGTTTCCCATATTTGTCTTTCTAGAAGTATAAATGCCTGAGCCAGAAAAATAAGCGCAGATCCTGAAAAATAAGTGCCGGTGCACAAATTAAGCACTGGCTATTAAAAGCACTTACAGCTACAGTAGTCATACCTTCACACTCACCTCACTGCTATATATAGCGCTGCAGTGAGCTAGTAGCACAGACCTCGTGAACACAGGCATTGCTGATAATCACCAACTATAGTGACACACATGCTTCAACGATAAACACACACAAGACATGGTGACCCAGACGCCTTACTGCTAAATACAAGGCTCAGTGGATTCAGAGCTAGGCACTAGACACACTGGCCTTATAACTAAACATGAGACGGACAGGCTTCCATGCTGAACACCAGGTAAACAGGCCTTGATGTTCAATACTATACACAGATACCTCACTACTAAACACAAAAAGACACAGAGGCCTCACTATTAAACACAAGACACGCCTCCCTGATGAACATTCATTTTCTGTTTATGTGGCAAGAAAAGTCTGGTTAGGAGTTTACAACGCTAATAGCTAATAGCTTTAACTTTAGCAAAAGCGAGACCCATTGCATTTCAAATGCTTGTTATGTGTTTAGTGTCTTTTGGTGAAATATAAAGAGTGAAAAATAGGTATCAAGGAAACCTTTGTATTTCCAAAATGGTCACTATATAAGGTATACACACTGTCTTACAATTGGAAGGAAAAAATGTAAAGAAAGACAATCAGCAATAACACTTGTTCTTCTATTGTGTACCCCCAAGTTGCCCGATAAAAACGGAACCTTACTTGCGTGGGTAGGCTTAGTGCCCGTGACAGAAAACACACCAAAACAGAACATGGCACACCACATTTTTACAATTAAATCTGACGTGTTTTTTTTAAAAGTGCCTAGCTGTGGAATTTGGGCTGTAGCCCAGACAGCACTTAGGCAATCCTACCAAACCTGTGCATCTTTTTACAACTAGACACCTAGGCACTAGACAAGTCGCAACTAACTCCAGATATTTTGTATCTATCAGGATATAATCATGGCATCTTTCAACGTCCTGTTTTTCGCTTGTGATCGTTCAGTTTGTGATAGAAAAGATGGAGAATTTCTGCTTTTGGACAATCCTGGTGAAGTTCTATGTAAGTGGCTGGTTGAAAATATTGATGAAAGTGGTCGGCCAATCACTGAAGAGAGAGACTTCAAAGCTACGGTTTTCTTCCAATCATCGGGTAAGCAAAATATGTAAACTTCTTTATTGAAAATACAACTGAAGGGTATTGATACAAATCACTGACATGATTCAGTAGTCCTAATCGCTAGAAATAAATGAATCCAGTGATGCTGCAGTAAAATATAACACATGCATGTCCACACAAAAAGCCTTTCAACTATCTCCTAAGACAAACCTAGGACTTTTTGAAAGGGGCTAACAGTTAACTAATGACACTACTTTAAGGCAGTTATTTGTCAATAAAGAACTATTTTAGTTGGGTGTCTTTTTTTTTTTTTTCAGGAGGTGTACGTTCACGCTACGCTTGCAATGTGTACTGTCTATTAATGAAAACATACTTTGTTATGGGTAGATTGTGCATTTGTGTCCTTTAATATAAATACCTGTTTATTTGCACATTCCTTGCAATCAAGTCTAGGTATTTTAAATTCCCCACTGTGTTTCAGTTGTAAAGATATATATATATTTTTTTTTTTCAGTGAAAAAACAGTGTCTTATGATTCAAAGAATTTCTGAAGACTTAATTGAAAGCTATTCTGGCACAATGGAGGGTCTAAAACAGGTGTTACTTCAAAGAGCACAGAAGGAAAAACAGTTATTAATGGAATGTGGCAGTCGGGGAAGAGCAGGAAGACTCAAGAGAGTGTTACGTGAACTCCAAGAAGAAGAAATTACAGAGAAAAGATGCAAGGAAAAAATTAAAGCTAAGAAGAGTGGCCAGGATATGATAAAAGTCACTAACCAAACTCCTGCTCAAAGGACAGCATCTCAGCCTGGTGATGCAAGTTCACAAATTAACTTTCAGAAACTTCAAAACCTGGCCCTTTTAGCAGGATGGCTACTGTCCTTCATCCAAAATCTGCAAGTGAATATGAAGCAGAACGTGAGAATGAAACTGTTTTGGAGACCCCTCTTCAATTTGAGGATCAAGGACTAAACCATGCCTTCTCTTCCCCACGTCACCAGTTTATACCGAAACAACTATTCCCTATGCAAGAGCTGGCTAGTTCAAGCAATCAAGTAACACCCTCTAGACCCTGTAAACGTGATCACAAAATGATGATACACTTGGCACCAAAAGTTTCAACAAAGCAAAATTTTATGGATCACAACTCACGGTCACACAGCCTGGCCTCCAGTGAATTCCCATCGTTTCCATCTGCAGCAAGAGTCAAGGAGGTGGATGTGAATGATACCCATCACTATGCTGACACATTTTCAAATGAGAGCAGTGCCCATGATGTAAGCAGATCTAAATGAATACTGCCACTGTGCACTATTGCATATTGTGAAGCTCGCAGGCCATCCATTTTTGTCTTGGTGACCGTAACATTTATTTTGCTGGCAAAAGTTACTTTATTATCTACACATCTTCTCCCTACTATCACTGCAAACTGCCCTAATCCTTATTATAATAGAATTAATTTGGTGCACTACTTTTGTCAACAATAAGGCACATATACATACCTTTAAAATGTGAAACAGATGGAAAACTGCTTGAACTGTACAAATATTGCTCTAATTATTACTTCCATTTGTGATTTTTTTATGTTCTCCCTTAGGACATTGAAGACCCTGATAAATCCTTTCATTTGACAACTGAGGAAAGCCCATCATTTCACACTGGGGTAGTTATTTTTTTTAATAGACATAGGAAAATGCATTTACATTTGTATGGCCTAATTATGATTTGCTTTCTCTCTAAGGAAATGGTATACAGCTCATTGTCTATCATTAACCAAAATGAAAGCTATTCTGTGGCCCATGGTTCTTGCCTGAATGAGACGTGTGTACAGTTACAAGCAGAAGTGAATGCTTTACAAGCTGAAAACGAACATCTAAAAGGTAAGTGATTGATACTCTAACTAACCAGGTAAACTACCAAAATTTTCCATTGCCAATCATTTTTTCCACCCAAACACCAGCATTGCCAAAATATTTGCTTGTGTTTATTATATCTGCTGCCTTTAAGAACTGTTTATTTCATTATAGCACAGTTACAAGGCACTTGCAACAGTGAGTTGGCCGTTCAGCATTTGCGAGCTGCGCTGTACGCTTTGACAAGTTCAAGAAACTTGACATATACAGCAACTTCACAAATATGCAGTGGATCATTCTCCGTACAAAAGGTATTGTTTTTTCCACCACTCTTTTGGCATACTATTTGTGTTGTAATTTGTACATTTCTGTACAATTAAAATTTATATATGACAAACTTTATAAATGTCCTACTTGAGGAAACTTTCAAATCTTTCTGCATACAATGTTTTAGGTATGACTTCTTTATAATTATGGAGGTGACCCAACTAATCTTGAAAAAAGATTATTAGACATGAACAGATGGCATATAAACATCCAAATCCCATCATTTCTAAACACTTTTATTCAGTATCTAACCTAACATGATGGCAAATATTTAATACATTGCATTCTTTGCAGACTGATATGCAGCAGCTAGTGAAGGATTCAAATGGCCCTGACCTGTTCAGAAATGTTCTTGTGCCGAAGAGAGAATTACACAAACTCTTGGAGGAAGCAAAGGCAGCTCGGGACAGCGCATGCTTTCTTCTGAATGGTGTCAGTGAGATCCTTTTTTCACCAAAAGAGCTTGCAGCTGCAAAAGGTGTTACTAAGGCTCGTGCTGGAACTGCTGCCCTTGATGAGGAGAAGGTTGATGCATTATTTGGTAAGAAACATTAATATACACACGCTGTTAAAAATATGTTTGCACAGGTGGTCCTTTTCAGATTATTGTACATTGACTGTGCAACATTAACTACCAGCTGACTGCAAAAGAGCACTAACAGTTTGTCCTGGGTTTGTGCTAACCTGGCTCAAAGCCTTGTGTTGGGATATAATTTCAAATGCTTGGGGGTTTGTTAACCCACATCGCTGTAAAACAGCCAAATCCACATTGGCCAAATAGTGACACTCCCATGTGCTCTTGTGCTGTGGAAAAATCAATGTGACAAACCAGAAGGCTCATAATTTAGAGGTCTTCAAACTGGGGTGCACTGCCCTTAATGGTCTATTGTTCTATTCCAGTATTTTCCCCAGCATTGGGCAGATGGAAAAAAATGGTGAGAAAAGGGTGAATAGTGGTTATACCGTGATACTAATATGTGTTTTTTTTTTCTCCCCGCCCAGAGTTTATGAAGTCTGTGCGCAGGGCCAATGGCTGGCCAGCAATGGACAACAGAACATTGAGAAGGAAACTGGCTATAAAGATCTGCAATGCTAGAAGAGGACTAAAGAAAACTCCAACTCTAGAAATGAACAACGAACTAGCTGGTTTTAATTAAAACTTTTTTTTTTTTTTTAAGTATATCAGCCTTTCTTTTTGTTCTCTTGTACAGTGTCAGGGGTTTTCTTTTTATTGTCTTGTTTGGTGTCCTGGCCCCTGGGGGGCTACATGTATGCTTTAGATAAATAAAATTAAATTTTGACACATCTCTTTTGATCCTTTTCACTTCAATTGCTGTTTTTATTCAATGTTTTGCCGTGTAAAACCGCTTCAGATAATGCAAATAAGGGAAGTCCCAGTGAGTCAGGAGTATGGGAGTGATGGCACAAGTTGCTAAGTATATTACATTGTTAAATTATTCATTAAATCATAGAGGAGTAATCCACACTTGGTCTGCAGTTGATGTAGATCATCTAAGAGTATTTAGAATTAATCTGAAAGTCCTTGTGTAGTCATTGTTTAGTAATCCACACTCATTCTGTAGTTGTCTTAAAATAATCCTGGAGAAATCCATGCTCTTTCTTGAGTTGTCATTAAATCACCCTAGAGTAATCCACACTCATCCTTAAATTGTCATAGGATCATTCCAGAGTTATCAAAAGGCATCCTGAAGCGGTCATAGGATCATCGAGCAGTAATCCGCACTCATCCTGAAACTGTTGTGGGATCATCCTAGAGTAATCCACAGGCATCATAAAATTGTCTTGAGACCATCCTGGAGTAATTAACACTCATCCTGAAGTTGTCAATTAGTATTCGTGGAGCTGTAAAAGGTCATCACTCCCTGCCAGTGGAAGTCATCAGAACACCATCCTAGAGTAGTTTTTGGGATGACTCTAGAGTCATCTCCTTTAAATATTTCGCCCTATACACATACTTCAGGGTGGTTTGGGATGACTTCACCTGGGCTATTCCCGCAATTAACTGGTGAAGTCATCAGATTACTTCAGAATGACTCCAGGAAGATCTTCCTTTTTGACTAGGGAGATCGGCATTGGGTGTGGGGCGGTGTTGTCAGTGCATTGCCTAGCATCCCTGACCCTCCCAGAATCGGAAAATCCATTATTAACTGCACTGTCACAGAAGGTGGGCGCAGAGAGGTAACTTGCAGGAGGAGACATTTTGTTACATGGTGATGCCGCCACCGGTAAAGTAGGACCTGCTGTGGATACAATGTATCGAGTCGACTGTCCCTGCTGGGCTTCCGCCTTTGAAGGAGAGAGCTGGCTGGATGTAAATGACAATAATGGCGTTAGAGACAGCCTATCCCTCTACTGACACCTCCTTGTTTACTGACTCCAGCAACATCAATCCAATAGGGGAAATTGCAGCAGAGGAGGCCCCTTGACTTGGGCCGTCTTGAGACAGCAGGGAGACTCCAGCATCCGATGAAAGCAGTTTCACCATCAGGCATCCAATTAATAAAGCGAACTGCCTCTCGGCCAGCTGCTGTTATCCTGTGTGTGGGCCTGCTGTTCATGGAGCTGAGTTGAAGGTTCGGTGAACCCCCCTCCTACCTTATAGCCTGCTTCACTTAGAGGGTGTCATCACAGCCCAGAAGACGGCATGGGGAACCTGTACCTTCCTGCAGATGAAGAAACTGCCACAGGGGTCCCACGGGCAACACAGTTGCGTTGTGAAGCACAGACATATTGTTAACTTTTTATTTTTCCCTACCTCCTTCTGGATACACTCCTGAGGCTCAGAGAGCCGCGGGCAGCACAGGAGCATCGGGCAGATGGAGAGCACACTGAAGGAGGAATCAGCCAGCCACCATCTTCTTTTACCCCCCCTCGTAGGGTAACTGATTCACAAAAAACAAATCACACAGGTTTTCTATCATTGTCCAAACGTATATCAGATATGGGAGATGCTGTACAAGCATTATGTCAAACGTTTATGGAAGAGGGAACACACAGAGACATAAGTAGCTGAAGTCATTATTTCCATTGAAAAATTGGCTGAGTCTATTGGAAAACTAGGTACTAGGCCCAATTAACTACATAAAATGCTTTGATGAATAGGACCTTACACAAAATTAGTATTGTTTTGGAGGTTAAACTAAGCCTTACTTCCCATCACAGGGCTGCCCTCACAACATCGGAAAGTGATGAAGGGACAAGTGTCACTAACACATCTGTGCATGACTCAATGTTATAGAAACATTGTATGAGTAGAAGTGGTGAAGTAAAACCTTTATGGAGTCGGCAGCCAATCAGCAGACAAACAGATTATAGACCAAAGTGCACATAAATGCGTAATATTAGGGATACATACATGTATGTTGGAATACAGTAATGTCAAATTATATTTTTGCTATTGTCATGTTCATTGATGAACAAAAGAATAAACACACATATCTGTGATGTAGCAGAAAAATGTTGACATTTTGATTCAATGTGAAGGACAAGTCTTTGAATCTCTTTTTTCTTACTACTAGCTTTTACTTGGTGGTAATTTGCATGTGTTGTTTGGCCTCTTTTATAGGACTCACAATTTGCAAATGCTTGGCGCATAGGAATGGTGATTCACAATTTTAGATTTTTATTTAGGAAATCTCTAAGTAGTTTTTTTTTTAGCATTCTCTTATTTATTCGATTTCATGTGCAAGTTTAAAGAATTCTTATTTTTACTCTGGTTAATAACAATTCCCCATTTTAGCGTGCACAAACCGGCTCATGAGTGTTTTTGCATTCTTCAAACTTTGGAGCATGAATCCCATAGAGATATTTTTAAATATATATTTTAAATGTGGTTTACCATTTACGTATATTTTACTCACAATGAACATTATTTTAAAATCAGTTCACTTTCTTGTAAGGAGGCGAAACCACTGGCCAAAAAAGGAGAGAAGTAATATGTAATTTTAAATATTCAATCAGTAAAAGATTTGAAGGGTCTGACTAGCCGTATGAGCACAAAATTATTAATTTAAGTATAAGATCTGACTGTAATTACTTGTGTCCCTTTAAAAGCCCAAGCTCATGCATTTAAATGGGTTATAAAAAAACATCTAGTCTACTAAAAAAGTTACTTTTTAAAATGTATGAAGTAATCAATAAGAAACAGAATGACTAGTTTGAGAAAAAAAGATGTGGAATGCAATGCTGCAAGTAGTTGTAGACCTAGCTCATTAACTAATTTAGCCCTTTAAACTATTGGATAGTACACATACTAAAAATCCAAATGCCTCTCGCATTTTTAGTAACAGCTGGTGTCATAACTAATTGACCCAGCAGTGCCCATTTATACAGCCTTCTCTACATGAAATGTTTTCATTTTAATAGCTCCTACTCATGCAACATGGTGTGCAGTTGTGCCTGACTTTTGTAATACATATAGAACATCAGCACTCTGGTTGTTTATTAGAACACTGCTATGAAGCTGCCATAGATCACTTGGGAACTGCTGGAAGTACGTTTCACTTAGCATGTCAAGCTTTTGCCTCACATGACTGAGAAGACACTTGTAAATTCACTGACAATGTGTTCACATTTTAGTTTTCTGAAGCATTTTTCATTTTATGAAATAACCTTAGTATAAATGCAATTGCTAACATTTATGTGGCACCACCAATAGATGATTTATATTGTGACTAAAATCTGACATCACCATTTTGTATGCTTCTTTTGCTTAACTTCAAAAATACATTAATTTCCAATCATTTTAGTTAGAAAAATGGTGGGGCATTAAGACCAAAAGCAATACAACAGTTATACGTCATGTTAATTTCTTCCTATATTTCACCTAAATAGTACTGTGAAAAATCAATTATGTACTGAAAAAATAACATTTACACCTATTTCACCAAATGTGCCTATACAGGGCTCTTAAGAGGCTTGGGAAGGGGCTAAGCGCCCCCCCCCCCTTGCCTAGCTTTAAAAGGCTTTGGGAACTACTTCTCTTAGGGCCATAGCACTAGTTGAAAAGGGTGAGGAAGGCCACACATCCTCTCCTGAGCCTCTAAAGGCCCCAGGGACCCCATGCAGTTGCCACTGCAGGCAGGGAAACCGTTTGCTCCCACCTGGCAGGAGTATTTTTAATTCTCCTGCCAGGCAGGAGCAAGCATGCTTTCTCTGCCTGCAGCACCACACTCCTGCGGGCAAGGAAAAAAATGTTGTTCCTGCCAGGAGGCAGCTAACATTAATTGCTGCTCACTCCAGATGAGAGCAATGCAAGCTCTTGCACCGTTGAAGAGCCGCCTGGGCACAAGGAGGCTCTGAGCCACCCCCTTGCAGCCTCCAACATGCTGCTCAGTGGGTGCACCACCTTTAATTAGGAGAGCCCACGGAGGTGAGGTCCCGGGGCCACAGTGGGCTTAGGGAAGGAAACCGAGCAACCCTCTCCCCTTTATGATGAAACTTGCTGCCCGGGGTGTGGGGTCCCTGTGGCCTAATAAGGCTTGGAAAGTGGACCTACATGGCCCTCTCCTCATCTTAATGTCATGTGGCCCCTGGGAATGGGATCCTTGGGGCCTAATCAGGATCAGAGAGAGGGGCCTCTTGGCCCCTCTATCCTTTACTATGGTAATAGGCCCCAGATGATGGGGTCACTGGGGCATAATAGGTTTCAAGGATGGAGGCCAAGCACCCCTCCTTTACCATGGTGAGCAGCCCCAGGGGATGGGGGTCTCTGGAGCCTAAAAAGGCTTGGGGAGGCAGTTCATATGGCCCCCTCCCTGTTTTTATATCATGTGGGCCCGGGGCCACTATTGGCTCAGGTAGGTTGGCTGGGGGGGTGTGAACGAGGGCCTGGTTGCAGGCCAAGCCCTTCGGCCAACACTGCACCCATGACCAAAGAACGTGCACAGTGTGAGGTTGGCTGCCTACGGTGGGGGGGTTGGCCAGAGGGCCTGGCCATATACTGTGTGCTGCATGGGTTTGGCTTTACGTACTGTAACAAAATATTACTTTACATTAAATAAAACCCAAGAACTCTACTGAAAAAAACAAAGGTTAAAGTAACGTTATAGTTAGGTGAGAATTTTAGTGACAACATAATATTTAGAAAATAGAAAATTACTGAAATTCACATGTTATAGGTATCTCTGGTAACTATAACCAATGCCCTAAGGTAACTACAACTCACACCCTTGCCATGCATTGCTAATTAACCCACCTATTCCATCACTCATGACATCTTCTAGGCCATCCTTAATAATATCAGTGCAACATTTTCAATGAAATTGTTGATAAGAAAACATTGCATTGCAGGGGTGTGAGTTATAGTTTCTTATGGAGTATGTCCATTCCAGTTATATTTATTTACACTAATGTTTGTTGGGATAGAGTTTAAATAACAAACGTGACCCCACTAAATTATATGCACTTACTCCAAGGTTTGTTGGAGTGGAGTTAGAAAAGTTAATTTACCCCTAACAAACTACATTCACTTACCTTTACTGTTTGTTTGAATGAGGGTAGAAAAGTGAATGTGAACTGGAGTGGGGAACATGGCAGCAGGTTACCACCAGTCATAGGGAGTTCCAGGGGTGATCCTATGCACTTTAATCTGTGTATGGAGTTTAAGGCTAACTCCGAAGGAGAAGATACACAAGGCACAGTAGAACCCTTTTTCCCCACATCCACTTTTTTGTGGTTGCTGGTCCTTACCTCAATGTGGTAGTATAGCACCTCACCTTTTCAATGGTGTCACAATTCATTTCTGATGCACCAAGATCAAACAGCTGCAACTCGGGTCTCCCTCTGGGGGATTGCAGGCAGTGACAGCACCAGCATGGGTGGTGCATCAGTTTCAGTAGCTGGTAGGAAGAGCAGCTGTCTTGTAGCAGTGTCACACTTTGCAGTGGATATACTTCCATTTGAGGACAGCCCTGGATGGATGAGAGAATTGCCAAAGACTTGCACTACAACTGCCATCCAGGTGGAGACACAATCAGTGCTGTAGTCCCTGGGGGGGAGAGTTTGATAGGACAAATTTATTGGAAGCCCTGTTAGTTTAGTTTAGTTTAAGATTGTTATAAAGCACATGGCTACTTTGAAGCCACCGAGCCCTAGATTAGTGTCCTCACTAAAATGTCAGACCAGCTACCCAGTTGTGGGTTAGTCTGGTAGGAATTATGGGAAGAGCCAGTCTTTAAGAATCTTTCTGAACCTAAGTTCATGTTCCAGACATCTTATATTCAATGGAAAGGCATTCTAAAGTTTGGGTGCGAGATAGGTAAATGACTTACCTCCCGATCCGGTTCGTCAAATTCTTGGGATCTTCAGGAAATGGCCCTGTGCAGATCCAAGTGGTCTAGGTGGAGAATATGGTGATAGCAAGCCTTTCAGCTTCTGTGGGCCTTTTGAATTGAGAAATCTGTGTGCCAGCCTTAAGAATTTAAACTTCACCTCAATGCCAGTCAATGCAATGTTCTCGAAGCTTCTTTTGCTACCATAGGGACTTTTAGCAGCAGTTCTTTCCACAGCATTCTGCACTACCTGTATTTTTAGTCACATATTTTGGCAAGCCTTGGTAAAGAGAATTCCTGTAATTCAAATGGGAAATTACTAATGCTTGAACCACTGTTCGTCTGGAATAGTCTGGGATCAGCTTTAAGATTCTCCAGATTGTCCTTAATGTGTCAAAACAGAAAGGCTACTTTGGTTGGATGTGAGTCCATGATAAGGTCTTTATCCCCAGTTTTTTCTAAGAGTTTGGGAGTGGGTCGATTCCCCAAGTGATCCGGCTATCCTAATCATATTGATGCAGTAAGGTTGTTTCCCAGTAGCATAATTTCTGTTTCGTCGCTATTTAATTTAAGATGACAATTGGCCATCCAGTTAGCAACCCTATTTAGACACGGGGCAATTCGTTGTTGTTCAGGATTCTGTACCTTAGTTAGTGGTACTACTAACTGCATGTCATCTGAGTAAGATATAATGGACAGGCCATGTTCCAGAATGATGTTTGCCAAATGTCTTAGATAAATGTTGAAAAAGGTAGGGCTAAGGACCGAGCTCTGAGGCAGCCCAAAATTTGGAGACCTTGGTGTCTGAGAAGCATGGTTTTTCCATCACTTGAAAAGTTCAGTTCTCCACAAATGAGTGCATCTGTTTCAATGCCTTGTCTTGGACTCCTACTTCTTTAAGTCTCTGAATTAAAACGTATGATCTACAGTATCAAACGCTGCACTGAGGTCTAATAACATAATTGCAGCGGTGCCTCCCTGATCTAGGATGCATTTATGTTCCTCTGTAACCATCAGTAATGCTAACTCTATGCTATGTTGTGCTATAAATCCCATTGGCAAGGGATGTAGGAGTTGGTTATCTTCCAGATGGCTAGACAGGATCTGATTAACATGTTTCTCTAATATCTTTCCAATCACTGGACGAAGTGAGATGGGCCAGTAGTTATTCAGATGTAGTGGATCTAAGTGGGATTTCTTCCACAGAGGTCTGATAATGGCGTGTTTCCATTTCTTTGGCACTACCCCATCTCTTAGGACCTGTTTGAAATTTCTGATATACTTGGGAGTAGTATTTGTATGCCATTGTCAAGAATGTGTAGGTGGGACCGGGCCCAGAGGAGAACCTGATTTATTTAACCTTTCTTATAATCTCCTGAACCTTCTCCTCATCCAGCTCTGGAATACCTGCCAATTGTGAGATCATTGTTGATGGTGCCTGATTAGGCATTTGATGGGACAGGTAATGAGGGTTAGCTAATAATGAGTTATAGATTTAATATTTAACATTTTTTCCTAATAAAAACAACAGCTAACTCATTACATCTAGCTATTGTAGGTGGCGGGAAGACATTGACTGGCTTGATTGTCCTAGATGACTTGACAATCCTGAATAATTCCCTTGGGGAATTTGTGGCCTGAGAAATTCTTTCCTCATAACAAATTGCCTGGGCTTTTTTTAATTTCCTGATGCTAATGTCTGATTTCTGCTTTATAATCATTTTCAGTTGAGGTTGGTATGATTTCCTCTAAGTCCTCTCCAATCTTTTGCGTTTTATTCTTCAAAAAAGCTAAATGAAAGTTGAACTAAGTGGGGATTTAGCTTGATTTTTATTAGCTCCGATAGGATTTCTCTGGATTATCTCTTCATGATGATTGTGTGCTCATTAGCAAACCTATCCACTCCTTCAGAG
Source organism: Pleurodeles waltl (assembly GCF_031143425.1). NCBI lineage: Eukaryota > Metazoa > Chordata > Amphibia > Caudata > Salamandridae > Pleurodeles > Pleurodeles waltl. Next base: position 548,222,941 of record NC_090444.1, on the reverse strand, counting down.
ACGGTTTACTCCACTTACATCCTGTGCTAGACTGGATAAGTTGATTCTCTCACTGATATTTTTTTTTTAAGTAAATGATGTGAAATGATGGTCTATCCAGGGTGGAGCCATTATTTCATTTATTTGTACCTTTTGATTGTTACTAAAAATAGAATTCAACAGGTGAACTTTCTAGTGTGTGTGGCCCTCTATTTTTAGTGTCAGCTGGATGGCCTCTAGATTCCTGTTTGGGAGAGAAATAAGGCACATGATGCTCTGATCTGTTCTCAGCACCCAATTTTATGGCTCCAATATCTGTAGCAGCCCTGTCAAAGTGGCATGAACAAATACATTTTCTTTCAGGTCCACAAGGTTGAGGGCAGAACACTGTAAGTGCACCTTAATCAGGGGAATGTTTTGCATGTGTCTCTATAAAAGTGCATATTAAGACAGTAGGCAAAAAGAGCCTCAGCACAAGAAGCAAGAATAAAACATGCCCAAAAAGACACTCCCCTTCCCTAAACTCCTTTTTCAAGCAAACAGAGAAGAAGAATAAGGAAGACATATGCAGGGTTAAGGAAAAGGGCAAGCATGTACTGCCTCAACAGCGAATGAATCAGCAAGGAGGGGTAGGGGTGATCAATGAGCTGACTAAAGCTGTGGAACTCCCTTTTGATGCTCAACACACTACAGGTCCCATGCAGCAAGTCTCACCATTCTCTAATGTAATTTTGATGAATAGATATCAAGTTTTGTCTGACTATATTGCTCTAGGCCTGGGCATTGTCTCCATCTCAGCACCTCTTTGATCAGGGATTTTACAGACAATTAGGCACTACAATGTGTCTAACGAAGGACGATTAACCTCCTCTAGATTTACTGAACCTACAGGGGATCCATTGAGGCAAAAGTACATCTTTAGCAGAACTACTTTTCACTCTTAAATCTGAGATAATTCAGAAATGTGAGATATCAGAGCAAAATCAATAAGAGATCTGGGTTGTGTATGGGATCAAAACTTGATGAATTAGAGAAACACACAAAACTCATAAAAGAAAGAATGGAACTGGCAAATCAGGGACTCAGTAAAAATTACCCAGGAATCTGAAGCTAGACAATAGCAGAATAAACAGCTGAGAGAGTGTATTGAAAGGTTTGAAATTCACTCTAACAGGAAAAATTTCAGAATATTAATCAACCAGGAAGGGGCCAAAGGCCCTTTTTTAAAGGGATTTGTCATCAGAGTTTTGAGAGAAGGGGTTTTGAAGGACAGGCTAGGCATTATTCTGGAGGTGTGTATCCAAAGGGTCCATAGAGACCTCATCAGGCGGAATCCAAATCGCAAGTCACAGAGGAAGAGTAGAGTGCATTTTCCGAATTAGACTTAGGAAGAGCAAACCCTCTCAGCTGCTTTGAAGCTTAAATCATTGTTATATGAAAACTTTACATATCAGATCACACATTCGCAGAATAACAGTACAGTGGCATTGGGAGCTGGAGGAGAATATGAGGGAGATGGGTGCCTCAGTTCAGTTTAAGTTTCCTGCTACATTGAAAGCAATGTGGAGAAACGAGATGCATAATCTTGGGGGGTGAGAAAGCAGAAGAATTAATTAGGAAACTCAGGCTATTCTTGGGTCCTGGCAGTTGAGCAGGTCAGAAAATAGGCCAGGAAAATGGTAGATGGTGGCAGGCATGGAATAATCTATAATTGGGACTAAGAGCTGTAGCTTATTCTTGTATGGATTTGCAATGTAGATAAATAAGACATATGGGACACGTAGGATATACCCCTTGGGAGGCCCTTATAGAATGATCATGTTGTCACATATAGTTGGGCGGTTCCTAAGTGTGGTTGCTTTAGGGTAGTAAGCATGGGGGGAAAAATAGAAAAAAAAGATCCTCAGAGTGTTCAGTTGTTTCCTGGTGTATGATTCTTCCCAACTTGGCTTTTGGTTTAATACAATACCATTGTCATTTCCGAACAAGCAGATCAGGAAATTACAAGGGCATCCAAAGATGCAAGGATTTCCTGAAAAAGGCTAGGGAGGAAGTTAAAACAAAGGGAGGTTAGCTTTACCAGATTTCCAGATACATTATTTTGCTTTTCAGTTCAAACGTTTCTGGATCATAGCGAGGGAACCAGATAAATCTCAAATGGGGTACATGTATTCTGCCATTTTAATGCACTTGAGATTTGAAAAGCTTTTCTGTAAGTTTAGAGGTTCAAAATTCTTTAAGCCAGTAAGGCTGAAAGTCTCCCTGCAGCATGTGCACTTTATTGTCTGACCTTGTACAACCCCACCTTTTGCACTATGGGTAAAAAGAGGTCATTAATTATTTCTATCCAATGTGAAACAAGCATACCTTTGGGTGTCACTCACTTTAACAATGTAAGTGTAGGTCACGAGTTGAAAACCAATATTTGGTTTCTAGGAAAAGTAATAATAATTATAATTGTCTGTTATCGTCATTCTATTCTAGTGGATCTTGATACATACTTTGCCCCTAAAAAAACAAGATATACATTTTTCCAACGGAAACAGTGGGTGGAAGAATCCGTAGTTGTTTATGTGCCAAATTAAAGAGATTAGCCATTAATTGTAAATTTGGTGGGTTACATGAGAATTTGATCAGAAACCAGTTGGTCTTGCATGTTCAGAACCAAGCTATCCATGAACGCTTATGGGTAACTGACAAGTCACCACTTGAGGCTGTTTTTCAATATTGTATGTAAAGCTGAGGTTTCTAACAGGTGTGCTAATGAGTTAAAGCCAAAGGATCGAGGGAATAAGTCAGTGTGCAAGCTAAATAGTATGTTGACAAATAGGACTTATATCATCCAATCTAAGGTCAGACCAAAGTAAAGGAGTAGACGTAACTTTTGTGACAGCAAGGGGCACTTGGCGTACAGAAAAAGCTGTCCTGTGCTTAAACAGAAATGCAGTAGTTGTGGGATAATAGGCCGTTTTGCATAAGTGTGCAAGAAAAGTTAAAACTGTGTCAAGTGTGTGTGTGGGAGGATGTAAAATGCTCTGATTAAGAAGATTGTTAGAGGGAGGGAGTGAGGTCTGAGAATGTTTTGAGTTTATCTAATGAATTCCTTTTTAATATGTGAGAAACATGAAAAATGAGAGAGAATGTTGGGTGACTAGAGGTGGAGTCTGAATTTCTGCAGAATGAGGTTCACTGTACATTGTTGTAAACAAGACACATGGATGGACAATTTTGAAAAAATACATTTGCAGTGAATTGTGTGAACCTGACAGACAACCCAAGGGTGATAGTAGTGAAAAAATTGAAATCTCGGGTTGGGTTACAGGTGGCTCACATTCTCGGGTTGGGTTACAGGTGCTTCACATTCAGATTCAGGAATAGATATGCAGGAGTGAAATATGTGGCAAAGGAAGGACCTCCTGTCCTTGGCTGATTTGATCAGGGGAAATTGCACATCATTCTTGATCCAAACAGCATGGACAAGTGATGATTGTGGATAAGAGGGTCACTGTTGCAAAAAAGAAGGTGAGGATTTTTTCTAAGGTTTTCAATACGATGTTGGAAAATCTCAAAATATTTGAACATCACATTATTTTGAAAAGTAGTGACACTCTAAAAGTGCCTAATGACAGGAACATTCCAATTATGATCAGGAAGGAAGTGTCCAAAGAATTAGACAAATTGGTACCAGGTGGGATAATTTAACCTATTGAGGCTTCAGAGTGGATCTCTCCATTGGTGTTAGCTCAGCACAGCAGTGGAAAGATATGCTTATGTGTTGACTTGTGCCATCTAAATAACAACATTGTGATCAACCACTACTTAAAATCAATGAGATGGTCACATGCCTTATGGGAGCTAAATTGTTGTCCGCTACAGATTTATCACCTGATTATCATCAGATTTCCTCAACTCCAGATTCCATGAAGTTCACAGCCTTAATAACACCCTTTGGGGTTCTCAATTAAAGCGGAAGCCTTTTGGATAAGCGTCTGCTGCTGCAGTCTTTCAGAGACTTATGTTCACCGCGTTCGGGAAACAACAAGGCATTACAGTTTTTAAGGATGACTTTTTAGTTTTTGGAGATTAAAAGAGTTTCCACAACATCAGGCTGAGGAAGGTATTGAACATTCTAGAGAATAACTAATTAATGGTTGAATTTTCAAAATTTAAATTTGCAGAGGTAGAGGTGACATGCATGAAGTTGAATTTGAGAGAGTTTAAACCAATACATCTCTCATTAATGCCATTAAGGAAGCATCTACCACTGTTAGTAAAGATATTCAAAATGTATTCATCTCTTTGCAGAGAACAATTATCACATTAGACACTTGTTAAAAAACACAACCAAATTTGACTTGACAACACAATGCCAAGAGGACTTTGCTATGATTAAGCCTGCAATCGAATAGGTATGCATGATAAACAGTTTCAACCCAAATGTGAACTGTTGCATTACTACAGATGCTAATAACAGAGGGATAGGAACTGTATTAACTCAAAGAGACAATGAGAGAAGAGAATTGATAATTTCTTTTCACCTACAGAGGAGAGATGTCCTATAACTTAAAGAGAAGCTTTGGCTTGCACGTGGGCCTCTGATCATTTCAGAGCTTTTGTGTGTAAATGGTGGGTCCTGTCTCTGTTCTTTGTATTCATAAGCTAATTGTAAAGCTGTTAACAATGGAGAGTACAGTTAATGCATCAGCAAGGATTGCAAAACTGTCATTGCAAATGCAGGATTATATTTACGCAATTGTGTATTTGTCTGGTAAGGATAATGCCTTAGCTGACTTTTTGTCCAGAATGCCTGCTAAGTTGGAAGAATGCGAAGATGATGTTTGGAACAGTTTCCAACTAGCATGTGTAAAGAAAAATTGAAAGCTGAGTATAAAAAAAAGATTATGGGGGTCATTCCGACCCCGGCGGGCGGCGCCCGCCGGACGGAAACCGCCCAAACACCGCACCGCGGTCAAATGACCGCGGCGGTGATTTCAACTTTCCCGCTGGGCCGGCGGGCAATCTCAAAAAGATCGCCCGCCGGTCCAGCGGGAAAGCCCCTGCAAAGAGGAAGCCGACTCCGAATGGAGCCGGCGGATTTGCATGGGTGTGACGGGTGCAGTGGCACCCGTCGCGATTTTCAGTGTCTAAAAAGCAGACACTGAAAATCATTATGGGGCCCTGTTAGGGGGCCCCTGCACTGCCCATGCCAGAGGCATGGGCAGTGCAGGGGCCCCCAGGAGCCCCACGACACCCGTTCCCGCCATCCTGTTCCTGGCGGTAAAAAACGCCAGGAACAGGATGGCGTGAAGGGGGTCGGAATCCCGCCGGTTCCCCTTTTCTGACCGCGGCTTTACCGCCGCGGTCAGAATAGCCCAGGAAGCACCGCCAGCCTGTTGGCGTTGCTTCCGCTGCCCTCTGCCCTGGCGGTTTCAAACCGCCAGGGTCAGAATGAGGGCCTATGTTCTGTAGCAGATTTAGGAATATAGTTAGAGAATTTGGGCAACTAGAAGGAGGTGCCTCCCTGTATTTTATGAAGGGTGGTTATTGAGTTATCCGATGAGGGTCATTTTGGGGTGTTAGAATGAAAGGCTTGGTAAGGAAATTGTTTTGGTGGCTGGATATGGACACGAAGTTGAAAGATTTGTGAGGGGTTGTCCGAATTGTGTGCTGGAAAGTCATTACAAACATTAACTTTTCTCCTAAGCAACCATGGGAATCTGTGGCTATAGGTTTTCTGGGCCCCATTCAGGAACCAAAACACTTTTTTTTATCATACTCCTTGATTTGATTTTAAGGTGGCCTTTGGAGGACATAGTGGACAAGGCAGGCACAGATTCTGTTTTGGAATTCTTGAACAAGTTTTAAGTTGGAGGGGTTGCCAGTTTCAGTGTTAAGTGGCAATGGTGTGCTATTCTTATCTAATGCATCTAAATTATTATTTAAGAAAGTAGGGGTTCTGCATAAAACTCTTTAAAACCAGGTGCTTAATCATGTGATATAGTCTGCTGGGAGATTGAACTAAAAAAGAAGTCTGTGAGTATAGGGTGATGTGTATAAGACCACAGGATTGTCCCCATTTGTGATTATCATAGGGAAGAATATGAGGTCTAAGTTTAACCCAGGTTGGTTGTGTGGTATTGGGGTTGAGAAATGGTCCCTTGATTTTGTCCGGAATAGTGTGTTTGATGATCTTTTGAGAATACAAATGTATTCTGATGAGAAATACAGAGTTGAAGCAGTTAACAAAGTAGATGGTGAATGGGCTTGTATAAAGAACCCTGGTAAGATTCCGAGAAGTTGTGGAGGTGTTAAGTAGTGTGGTCAGAGTTAGTAGTAGTAAATTGTGGAATTGAAAGCGAGTAGCTTAAGGTTCGAGGTAGTTATGGGAGAGTGCCCAGAGTTGTCCTCTGGAAAGTGATTTTCAGAGGCTGGATAATGAGGCAACTGCAGAAGCCACCAGTAGAGAATTTTCTAATATTGAACCAAGAAGTGGTGAAGATGTAGCTATTCAGAGTGGTTTGAATAATGATGGTTGTGTTGTGGATGCTGGTGTGGATGAGTACTGAGGGTGATGTGGAAAATGATGTGGATGGGGTTTATATGAAGGGTCTTGATACGTTGGAAGATGTTGTTGGGCAAGTTATATGTGAATGATAGAGAGGATGAGAGAGAGAAAACTACTGAAGTGGTTGAAAGACTATTTTTATGGTGAGAAATTGTTCACTGATAAAAAGGTATGTATCCTAATAAGGTATTAGTGCTTATGTTCGTGTTAGTAAGACTACTGTATGGTGAAAAATTGTAATGATAAGCTGTGGTGCTGTGGGATAAGTTATTAGTACGTTAATTTAATGTGAAGCAGTAGGTTTTATTTTTGTTGGCTAAAAGAAGGGAGTGTTGTGTTTACTGCTCATATCATCATTTGCATATACGTGGTCTATTACCAGTGATGGAAGGAGACAATCCCAAGTGACCAGGCCAAGGAGAATTTGGGTGGTGGAAAAGGAAAGTAGGTGTGCAGCAGGTGAACCTCTTCAAAAATATTAGGTTAAAAGGGGGGAGATAGAGACAACACCAAATTGAATGACACAGTAATGAGACAGAGAGAGTTGTGCAAGAGGACCTCTTCCCATAAAAGCCTAGTTAACATGAACTATTTGCCAATGTGGACGTTACCAGTGATGGAAGGAGACAATCCCAAGTGACCAGGCCAAGGAGAATTTGGGTGGGGGAAAAGGAAAGTAGGTGTGCAGCAGGTGAACCTCTTCAAAAATATTAGGTTAAAAGGGGGGAGATAGAGACAACACCAAATTGAATGACACAGTAATCGGACAGAGAGAGTTGTGCAAGAGGACCTCTTCCCATAAAAGCCTAGTTAACATGATCTATTTGCCAATGTGGACGTTTGCTAGAAATGATCACCTATGCTAACTGCATCAGGAATATTTACTACTCTGATTTCTCAAGTACATATTTGAGGATAAACCATAAAAAACTATTTTAATATGTTGTCTTATTACAACAAGATGGTTTGAAATGAAGGTGTTTATCACCAATGTAAATTATATTATATAAATACATTTTTAAACATTATTTTGTTTGGAATGTTATCAATAACGTAGCAATAAAACACATATACAATGTATTCTGGTGTGAACATGACCAGAGCCATTTCCTACTTAGTACATTTCATCATTACATCTTTCCACCACTGCACCAATGTTTGTCAGTAGCTGCAGTATAGTTATTCAGAATTATGTGGTGATATTGTCTCTATATTGCAACCAATCCCCCCATATTCTGGCTTATTGCACTCAGCCCTACACAACCAGTATGCAACACATATGCAGCTTGACCTTCCTTTACATAATCCTTTAAGTGAGCCAGGTTGACTCCAGTGCTGGGCTATATATGTCTTACAAAAGTATAAGTTCCATTCACATTAGTATCTTTCTGTAGTTGTGAAGCATGCCTCATCTGCTGTAGTCAGCAGTGCCATTTTGAGGGTTAACTCAATCAGACAATCACAATAGTACCAGTGGTCTCCTGTACAGCAATCCAAAAGTGTTGCACAACCCTACAACACCAGGTTGTATACATAATGCCCTCCTCCTCCATCTAACATCTAAAACACATTGGATCTGGATGTGTATTCATACGCCATAGCCACTGTGGGGTTAAATAATATGGTGGAGCTATTTAACCAGAATCAAGAGGAAGCTTGCCAATACATCATGTTCCAGTTGGGCCGCAAGTTGTTGGGTAGGCTCTTTATACTTCTGTGGACTAATTTAATGTTCCTTTTTCTCTTTCAGTTCTTTCTATACTTTTCAATTCAGAACAAGTATTGCATACACTAATGATTAGGGATTTATACATGGTTGAAATGTGACTATACAGGTAATGAAGGCATGTTTATCTTGGCCTCCAATGGGTTATATGCGGGCAAATCAGTATTAGATGTTAGCTATGCTCTAGACCGGGCTTCTCTAATGAGTATCTTGCAAGCTACTAGTAGCACTCAAGATACCTGTAGGTAGCTCACATGTATGCAGCCTAGTCTAATAAACTGAGAGCTTTTACTTGGTTGCACTAACACAGGTATACAAAAATTGAGTTCTTATTCAAGACAAATGGCTGAATTTCCAAACTATATTTAAAGTTGATATATTAGCGATAAATCTAGTGACATTTCGAGATCTCTAGCTAATATTCTTGGCTTGTTGCAAGTGAAATTGCAGCTATGGCTGTCATGTATTACAGGTTGTACGCTTTGTCAACTAGGAATGCAGGTATTCCTAAATGACAAAGCCTTTTTTTACCTTAATGCAGGCAACGCTACTGATACACTAAGGTCATCACTGCTAGTAATCCTCTATAAGAGGGTCACTAATGTAATTTGGTCTTAGGTCACTGCTACAACACTAACAATATTAGTAGCTTGGGATGATTTGTGTTGAACATAAGTAGCTCTTATAATAGAAAAGGTTGGAGGCACCTTCTGCCAAGTTACAGCTGCAATTCAACAAATAATTTTAAAGTGTTACCCATACTCACGGGCCACAGAGAAGATAGCCCCAAGTAGTCCCATTCTCTGTAGCCTTCAAGGGCATTAACATATGGAACTTTGGCCAATATTTATACTTTTTTTACGCCACATTTGCGTCACTTTTTGATGGAAAAGCAGCACAAGCTTAGAAAATACAATTATATTCGGAAGTTTGCTCTGCTTTTGCGTCAAAAAGTGACACATAAGCGGCAATTTTTTTTAATAAATATGGGTATTTGCTTCCACATCATATGGAAGATCCTCCCTCAAGGATCTTGTCTCATTTTATATGCTTCAGTGTGGCTTTCCACATGGCCAAATCTATTTTAGTGACAGAGAGATGCAAAGTGGTATTCTTTTACATTATAAATAATAAATGACTGGGTTTCTTACTATTGTGTATATTTTCACTCTATACGCAGGCTCCACAGCTGATCCATCTATTCAGGCATTAGCCACCAATAAATAGATAGATTTTTAAAATGAGCAATCATGCCAAGTCCATGCCAAGTGGCTGATTTGCAGAACTTATAGAAAGCTACCCAAGGGGAACCACTGCTTCATATAAATACTTTTAGCTTTGTTATCAGGAAGGTAAAGGTGGCACTGTGAATACAGAAGGGGTCGTTTTGAAGTGAATATATTATCTTGTGCAGAAGAATCATCATGACCAGGGCTATTTTTTCCATTTATGATATTGAAAGAGGTGACCTGTGTAGAGTATTCCTATATATGGGTTCTACTAGGATAGTCTGTTCTTGCCTGGGTTTCTGTAGCTGCAATTTGTACCCCAAGTCTTTAAAGCATGTTCTGCTGGTTATCATTTGATTGAGTGGAAATAGTCTTGTTTTTTTTCAAATTTTTCTGACCAACCAGAAAATGCCACAAAAACCATTCGATGCATATCTGACCAGGGTTCCAGAAGTCTTGGGTTTGCTTATATATAACAGAAGATCATCAGTCTACAGAGATTCCTTGTCTTCAGTTTCTTCTGTCCATCTGAATCAAGCTAATCGGGTATCCTGTTGAAGCAACAAAGCAAAAGGTTTGAATGTTAAGGCAAAGTGAAAGGCAACAACTAGATTCCCTGTCATGTGCCTCTTCTCGAATCACTTGATTCTGGGACAAAGCTCTACAGATTTACCTATGACAGTGGTGTCCTATATAACACCTTAGTGCAGGCCATAAAATTAGGGCCAAATCTCTAGGGTTCAACTGGCAAGGCAAAAAGCAAGGGCAACAACCAGTTTCACTGTCTTATGCCTCTTCTCAGTTCAAATTGCTTTAAAAGGAATCTCTACACCTTTACCCATGCTCAGTGTTGTGCTATAAAGCAATTTAGAGTAGGCCTGAAAATTAGAGCCAAATCCCAGACACTCATGCAAAAAAACATTGTCACCAAATGCTACCAAAAGCATTTTCAAAAGGGAAGAGCATTGCAGCAAAAGACGCTTGTAGTATCTGTGCATCATAATGGCATTATATAATTGTATGTTGAGCCTATTTTAATGATGAGGCATGAAGTCCCTCTAATCAATATGTATCAAATGAGTGAACATTTATACTGTTCACATGGTTAATACTGTGGCTAAAATCTTGGCCACAGAGTTAATGAACTAAATCAGATAAGTAGGCCTATTAATTGGGATGACCATTATGTGTGCCTTTCAAAGGTCTCTTGGGAGGCCACATACATCTTAGGTAGTGGGGTATAACTTAAGTAATGGTCAGGCCAATATATGCAAAAGTAATTTAAAGAACTCGATTTGGAAGCCTGTTTGAACCCAGTGATGTAACTGTTGACATTTGAAAGATTGTCTTGGTTATCTCTTCAGTAGTAAGAGTTTTATTAAGCATGATTCCCTGGCCAGCTGTGAAGTTCAGGACAAGGGTAGGAATTTGTGAAAGCCCTCTGGTGGTGTTGATTGTGAGTCTCCATAAAATTATTTAAAGTACTGTGCAAATGTATTGTTAATTTGTTTCATTATACGATATGTAGAGTCTTCTGCATCTTCAAAGTGTGTTACATGGGCACCTGCTGTCTCCCTCTGACTCAGACAACATAGGAACTTACCAGATTTATTACTGCGCACTGGAAGACCAGCCAAACATTTTCCTGGCTTTGTTTAGCTATGTTTGCTGAACTATTGTTTAGTCTTTGTGGGTGCATGCAAGTTTGCCTTTGAAGCATCATTCTTAAATGTCTGTGCTGCTATCTGCATTGCCTGCTCAAGATTTGTAGATCTCTGCTGCCGTTCTTCCTTAAGGTGAAGTGTTGTGGATATAATTCTACCTCTGGTGACTTTTTAGAGGCCTCTGAGATGAGCCTGTGGAGTCCTCCAACTTTGTATTGAGTGGAAAGTATTAGGTGAATTCATCTTTGAGGGTACTCTGGAACTCCTGTATAGTCAGCCACCAAGAGCTCAATCTTTATAGATGGTGAGCTCTCAATCAGAGTAAATGGATCTCAACTGTCCTGTGGACTGAGAGTCTATGTACTAAGATGTACATGTGAGACATTTGGTGCAGACGAAAAACAGAAGGAAACAAAGTAGTAAATGAGAGGGAACGATCTATGAGTGCCTAATAAGAAAGTGTTACCCCTCTGCTTCAGGCTAGAAGAGAGTATAATGTTTGGCCCCATGGCTGTTGCAAAGGATGCAACGGGATATGTTGATGTTGGAGCAGCCTGTTGTGACTCTGCTCAATCTACACCTCTAGTCATAAAGCTGTTAAAGTCCCCTCCCATAAATGTAAGGCTCATTTGGGCATTCAGTATAACATTACTACAGGTGGACAGAAATGTGTGGGAGAGTGCAAGCAATGGATACATAGAAAAATTGTGATGGGTGAGCCACACAGAGGCATGGTTAGACAACTGTGGTTTGCTAGTTTATCTGCCCATTTACAGTCAGTCTACAAGGACAGATGGTGACTAATCAAAATTGCTACCCATCTAGACCTTCAACTAAATGTACCATGTTATGCTTTGGGGAAGCCATATCACTATCAGCATTTCCAATCTTGTTAATAAGACAACACTCCACAGTAATAGTTTAGTGGCTCTGATGAGTAATGTACATAGGTGGTAGTGTCCATGTAGCTCTGATAATGATCTAGTGTGAGTCATGCCTGAACTATAACAAACTACAATCGCCCATCCCATATACTTTGTACGTGAAGTATCTATCAAAAGGAGAACTAGGAGAACATGTCCACTATGCCAGGAGAAATTAGTAGGACTATGATCTCAACAACTTCTTATTTTTGGATAAACAATGAAGCAAAAAGCAAACTAGTGTATAGCAGCTTGTTTCTTACCATGTATAACATGTCTTGGTCAATCCCCTTTGAGTGTGGCTATATATGATGTGTAATAATCACATTGCACACATCATATTGTTTTCCCAGCTGCCAACACTTCAACCAGACTTTGCTTTCTTCATTGTATATTGTGATTAATATGTTGGATTCAATGTTCACCCCTGAGGATTGTTTCCATATTCCAGTCAGATTCGTCTGAGCCTTTTCTATCTCAGTCCACCTTCACATCACGGCTCTCTTGTGATTACTACGATTGTGTAGGCTCCCCAATTTCATTAACATAAGCATCCAAGGATCCCGGTTCCCACATGCTTCCTGTATATTGCCATTGGGCCCTGGATCTGTAACCATGAACATGTCTCTGATCTTTATGTTTAGTATCGGTTGTCTAACCTTGAAGCTGGTCCCTTTTCTGTAAGTGAAGAGCTTTTCTCAGTCCACATTCATGCTGAATCTAGAGAGTCAAAGAAGAATACTTGGGCTCATATAATTTAATACCCATGACGTTTCTCACATTAATATCTAATTTTCAAGATGTGTTTACTTTAATTAGGGATTCCTTTTATTTTTTTGCAGTTTGTCATAGCACAATCCTGGCATAAGGGCATTGGATTGCTTTACATCAGAATCAGAGTATGCTACACATTTGTTTTCTCCATTTTGCTACACATATTAAAATTTAGGCCCAGATTTAGTAAGCTTTTGCTTTGCCCTTGCATCAAGCAAAGTGAAGCAAGGGCAACGTAAAGGCTTCAGTAAAACACACAAAGCTATGCAAGGTAAGATTTGAGCCATATTCTATGTCTTTGTAAAGAAATCTAATGCAACACAGAGGTTGCACTGCATTATGTTACATTTGAAATGATAGGCCTTCCAATGGTGTACCATTGGTGTTCCCGTGCATCCACCTATGGATTTGACATAATTCCAGATTTACAAAGGTTTGTAAACCTGGGTTTGATCAAATCTGTAGGCCTCCCACATGATGAAATAATGAGTAGAAAAAACGTTTTCTCCTCGTTCTTTCCTCTTTCCATGTGTGCTGAATTCTGCATCCAACATAGAAAGTGGAAAATGCCTTTTTGAATTGTATTAGTGCAGGGAAGTATCCGTATCTGTGCAAAATAATCCTGCCCGTAACACAGACACCCTTGTGCTATAGTGAAAGGGTAACTGCTTTGGCACTAGGCAGCACACAGTGTGCCAGTGCAAGGGGAGAACCGAAATGCTCCAACATTTTCTAAATATAGTGCATGTCTGCTATCTCCCTTTCAAGAAATGCAGCGAAGCAAGTTTCCTTGCTGTGCCAAGTTGCATGACATAATAGTAAATATGCCCCTAAGTTATTTGACCAGAATCATAGAATGGTGAGCTAAGGCCAGGATGAAATCCTTGCTCCCTATTTCCCAAAGTCAACAGCTTTAGCCTTCAGGACACATCTTCCTTGCTATACAGAAACGGGTACTGGGCTTTCCCTCAATTTAAAATGTAATCTTGGCAAAAAGAGGGCCCAGGAGGGAAAACTGTATCTGAAATATCTGAAGTTCAAATTGCTCTTTGCAGCTGCATTGAATATGCATTATATGCATGTTGATATCCATTTATAATGATAATTATGCAATATTTACATCTGGAGGTCATTCAGAAAAGAAATCACTGCTTAACTGTTACATGAAGCCACATTAGTGAAATGCATTCAGTAATTTGTGTATAGATCATAAGCCCTCAAGTCAAAGCCTTATGTTATCGCACCACGTAGCTATATTTGATCAATAGCTTGACACTGTTTCATCCTTTTACTAAATCAAAAATTAGACTCGAGCAATTAGGAATTTATTCATAATATGCTTTCCTTAGGTCATTTTAATTAGGCAAAATAACCAGAAATGCCGCAATAATTGATCCAAAACTCACTCAGTTAATTGTGATATCTAATTAGAAAGTATTCGGAAGCCATTCTCCAGATGTTGCTAATAGAATACTAATCATACGTACATTGTGTATAGAAATGTTTTTCTGTGTACACTTTGCAGTTTTGCTCTGCCACCTACTCCCTCTCAAGCATTAATGGACAGATACCCAACTTCAGATTTTTTATATCATTATTATGAGTTATGTTAGTTCTAATATTTGTGCATTCATTTGAACAGATAGCTTAATTTAAGGGCGTACATTTATCACAGAACCTGTATTTGCAATCAAATTGACTCCTCTAGATAACTTGATACTGGAAAATTGCTGAAGATTTAGTAAAATTGGCCACAGTTTGTTATTTTCAGAGAGGGAAAGGAGAGGGGACACCCCAAACCTGATGGGGTGTAGGGGAATACATTTATTCCTGAGAATTATATTGTGCAGAAACGTGAGAAACAACATGAGTATATTTCTTACTTTCTTTGTGGATTGAGTTGAGAGAGAACTTTGCAAATCATGACCCTTATTTGCTGGGACTATAACTGCATTTGCCAATGCAGTTAAAAGAAGCATTTGCAATGCAATAGGTCTCGCATTTGTGAGATTTAGAGCTATTGGCGTTGTAAATGCTTAATTGGACTTTTCTTGGCACACAAATTGGTCAATCCTGCCTCATAATTTGTCCCTTTCCTGCCACATAATTCCGGTTGCCCTGCATATAACTAAAGCACTTCCATTTACCTTCTTCCGCTATCTGCAGCAAAAGTGATAAAGAGCATAAAGCACTATAGTATAGCAGCACTTTCTTGCGTATACAAAGGCAATCAAAAAAGGAAGTGCTGCTACATTATATCCCTTCATTAGGGTTGCTATAACATAACGTTATGATGTCACGTTTTTCATATATGTATTTTTAAAAGCAACCTTTTGTGTTTATCTGCTTATTTTGTCACTACGCAGCGCTGTTTTCCATATAAACACAAAACGTTGGTTTTTAAAATACATTTACACACAACTGCGACATAAACAAACAACATGACATAAACAAAAAACAAACACTACCTAAAACAATATAAATGCAGCAACAAACACGAGCAAAGACACACGAGTAATCATATGCTTTTAAAAATGCACTTACTTTCATCTGTGACAGAAACAATTAAAACCAGGAATAAACAATGGAAGTAAAATGGTCGGCTTGCAAATTGTTCCAGTACTGCTGAGCGCGATCATTCTGTGTAGGATATAAAAAGAAAAAGTAATCCAGAAACCATGCTGAAAACTTTGAGCTGAGTATGTTTTCAGTAGTTGGCCAGTGCTCTTGAGGAGGGCAAAACACCGGAAAAGGCATGACGTCTGCATGCCTTTCGCAAATAAAATCAAGGGGATTTTAAAAGGCAAGCCCACAAGCGAATGAAAGTGATGGGCGTGACATGTGTGTGGTTAAAAGCCCACATAGATACCAACACATTGGAAAAGCAGCACTTGCGTGCTGCTATGCTCAACCTAAGAAAGCATCAGGAATATTCAAAGCCACAACAATGGCACATTGTTAGTGTGTACTTCTTTCCAAGTGTCCAAGGGCCTGATGTACAATAGTTTAATGATTTGCAAAGCATTTGCAAAAAGGCTTGTAACAGTTAAAGATACCTTCTGTGATATACTATTTGTCAGTAAATGTAAGTTTATTAAAATAGCATAGTGAACAAAATAATTGCCTATTTCTTATTTATCAAATGTTTGTAGCAATTTCAAAATACTAAATCAAAAATAAAGATTTGCAAATTTACTGTGCATACCATTTGCAAACTGTGAAATAGTAGGTGATTTGTATAAATTAACACCAACATGAACCAAGAGGCAACCAGTCACAAGGTTTAAAAGATGAATTGATGTTCTTCACAATGGCAGCCTATGGTGAAGTAAATGCACATTTCAGTAGCTCGGAAAGGTGGAGAAAACAGAGGAATCTTAACACAGTGTGACTCTATTTCAGTACAATTCAGGAGGTTTAGAGTCAATACAGATTTAGCAAAGAGGTGATTTTGAATGTAAATTTTAAACTAGAGTCTGTTTTAGGCAGGTCTGCCCAGAGCAGTGTTGCTATCTGTACACTAAGCTATGTAGAGAGAGATGACACCCATCCCCTTTAAACAAAGATCCTGTCCTATTCCCAATCAAATATCTGGAATAAATGTTAGTTTTTATTGAAAGAACCCCCACAAACACAATTGTGTAGCATGCTTCATAATCAAGTCCTACCCTGTCTAGCTAGTCATAGCCGGGTGGGCTCTACCTTACTTATGAAGGGAGCACTTGTTGGGGTTAAATATTAATATTGGGATCAGGAAGAAGATCCAGTCCCTCATGACATTGGTGGTAAATCCCATTTATCGCCGCGCTGACTGCCGCCAACATACCGCTGCCAGGGCGGATATCCGCTAACCATATTATCACACACACACAAATCCGTCACCATACAGCCACACACACAAATCCGCCAGCCCAAAGGTTAGTGAAAAACTAGCGGTATCAAAACCCACACCATTAAGCCAACAGAACAAAGCCCACAACATTATGACCCACAAATCACCACGGCAGTAAGCCATTGGTGGTACATACCGCTGTGCTCAAAATACACACACACACTAACAAAACAGCACCACATTGACAATTCAAACATCACACACCTGACACCCATACACATACCACACCCACACCACTATCAAACACACACCCACGTTACCCACAACCCTTTACGAATACCAATAATTGCAGCAGAGAGAGACAGCAAGAGCACCACACAACCAGAGCCACATACCACCATCACCTATACACCACCCACGCACCTTACATCACACACCCCAAACATCACCCTACAAATCCTCACCCACACCACTCACACTACACCCATGGCACCACAACGACACCCCAGATTCTCTGAGGAGGAGCTAAGGGTCATGATGGATGAAATCATCCCGGTAGAGTCACAGCTATTTGGCTCACAGGTACAGCAGATATCCATTGCTAGGAAGATGGAGCTATGGTGGAGAATCATGGACAGGTTCAACGCTGTGGGACAGCACCCCAGAACAAGGGATGACATCAGGAAGAGGTTGAATGACCTATGGTGGAAGGTGCGTTCAATTGCAGCCAGATACCAGCTCTCAGTATAGAGGACTGGCGGTGGACCCCCACTTCCTCCCCCACAGCTAACAACATGGGAGGAGCAAGTCTTGACAATCATGCATCCTGAGGGCCTGGCAGGAGTAGGAGGAGGACTGGACTCTGGTAAGACAACTCGCTGTTACCATCACCACCCCTACCTGCATGCCATAACATATCCCAACCCTTACCCTCACTCCCATCACTCCACCACTTCCCAAGCACCCTACCATCACAACCCACTCATCCCAATGCCAAGCCCTGCCTGCCATACCAATGCATGAACACCACTCACAGCCCTGCATGGACACCTATCACTGCAGCATGCACACTAGAGACAATCAGCTAGCCCACCAAATAACAACTCACACAAGGCAAAGCTGCCAGGGCAATCACAACCATAGAGGGCAAGCCACCCATGCACAATATGTCACACACAGAAACAATAACACTGCATTTACATCCCAACAGGTACCCCAGCCAATTTCACCGGAGAAGAGGTGCCAGCAACATCCAGTCCCCCCACAGAAGAGGCCCACAGTGATGACAGCAGCTCTGGTTGGCTGCATCTGGATGACCAACCTTGCCATCAGGGACCTCCGGCCAGTCGGTTACCAAGGCACAGTCTCTCACAACCACAGAGCCTCCCTCCTCAGGAAACACCACCACAGCTCCCACCCAGGAGGCCCATACCTCTGTCTCCAGGACACGTCAATCAGCAGTGTGTCCACCACTACAGGGAACCCAGGGCACCCCACAAACCCAGGACAATCAGGGACCTGGGGTCAGTGGCAGTGGGCACATGGTTCAGGAGACAGAGGCACAAGACAACAGGGAATCTGGGTGGACTGCTGTGCACCAGGGGGAGGACAGGCCCAGGGAACCGACTCTCCAGGAGGCACTCACTTTGATCCTGGGAGCATACCCACATTCCCAGGATACGCTGGGCCTGATTCTAGACAAGATGCAGGACAACATGCGGCTGCAGGAGGGAGAGTACCTGGGGATCGAGGAGGACTTGAAGTCCATTAACACCACCCTGGTCTCAATTCCAAAGGTGCTGGCAGACATGGCCAATAGTATGAGAGGCAGTGGCACACCAGTGGGCTCCTGCCACTAGCCAGACTACTGAACAGCCCTCCACCTCCACTGCCACTAGTGGACAGGAGGCCCCACCACAGAACCAACAGGCCACCAGCACCCCTCTCCCTGCAGAAGGAGAACCACCCCGCAAACGTTCCCTGTGATCCAGGAAGAAGCCAGAGACTATTGCCAAGACTCCTGCCAGGAAGTAAGATTCTCCTGATTGTCAACCTTGTGTCCCACTCTGTCACCCTGTCCACCTTGAACTGCCATTGCTCCCCTTCTTATGCCCCTTTAGACAATGCACCTGTGCTACAAATAGACTGGACTCTAACCTGGACTTTCCTCCATCATCACCCCAGACCATAGCACTTCCCCCTTATCGTCAAAGCACTCCAATAAACACACTTTGAAAAAATACAAGTATGGAGTATGTCAAATGATTTAAGTGTGTATTCATTTAACAACCTTTAAACATTGCAATTCAAATGTACAGTAATGTTTACAGAGCAAAGACCTGTAGTTGGCTGCATTGAACACACCAGGCGCAATAGTGGGGCACCAACAGCTGCAAAAAGAGATGCCAGTGGGTACAGTGAGTGGGCATAGAAGTAGGAATTCACAGTATGCCAGTGACAATGTCACATATCAAACTGTCAATGAAATGTGAAATAACACTGTCTTACCTGTATGTCTCCTCATCTTCTCTGTCCACAGGATTTACTGCTGCCACACGGCCATCTCCAGCATCCTCCTCCTGCAGAAAAGTCACATGGTGTCTCAAGGCAAAGTTGTATAACATGCAGCATGCCACGATTGCCTGGCAGACCTTCTTGGGTGAGTAGCACAGAGATCCACCTGTTATATGGAGGCACCGAAACCTGACTTTCAGGTGGCCAAAGCTACTTTTAATAATCCTTCTTGTTCGCCATTGTTTCTCATTGTAACGTTCCTCTGCCCTTGTCCTGGGATTCCTCACAGGGGTCAGTAGCCATAATAGGTTTGGATAACCTGAGTCACCTGCAAACATCGAGCGACAACTGTTAGCCACACACTAACCCTTATGTCCCACACCATACCAATACACCAACATCCACTGGGTGGTAATCAGGGCTCACCTATTAGCCACACCCTGTGCCTCTGGAGTTGGCCCATAACATTTGGGATGCTGCTATTCCTCCGGATAAAAGCATCATGCACCAACCCAGGATACTTAGCAACTGACATGGGAGATGTACTGGCCCGCCAAACACACCATCTGCACATTCATCGAGTGACAACTTTTTCGATTTCTGAAGACATGTTCATTTTGCCGGGGGGGGGGCAAATGTAATATGTGTCCCTTCAATCGCACCAATGATGTTAGGGATATGGCCCATTGCATAGAAGTCAGCCTTCACTGTGGCCAAATCCTCCACCTGGGGGAAAACAATGTAGCTGCACATGTGTTTAATCAGGGCAGACAACACTCTGGTCAGCACTATTGAGAACATTGGCTGTGACATTCCTGCTATCAAGCCCACTATCACTTGGAAAGAACCTGTTGCCAAAAAATGGAGCACTGACAGCATTTGCACAAGAGGGGAGATCCCTAGTGGGGTGACGGATAGCAGATATCAGGTCAGCCTCCAATTGGGCACACAACTCTGTGATTGTGGCCCTGTCATGTCTGTAGGTGAGGATAATATGCCTGTCCTCCATTGTTGCCAAGTCCATAAGGGGTCTGTACACTGGGGATGTCTCCATCTCCTATTCATCCGCAGCGGTTGCAATCTATGGGGCAAAAGAGTGAGCAGCTGGTCATTATCTGTACATTGTAACCACTACAGTACAATGCATATTGTGATTGTTACAATATTTTGGTGGTAGATGTCCAGAATCTGAATTGTGAACTGTAACGCAGGTAGTATCCATAGCCTGCCCCCCCCCTGCAAAGGTGTCAGCCTGTCCTGTATGGAGGGACAGGTGGAAATGAGATAATTCCACTGATGTTGTGCGCCGTTGCATAAGGCGGTCAGGAACCGCCGTGCATCTCCCACATTGGTTATCATTGGGGCCTCTGGGGTACAGTGGCCAATATTGGTGTACGCCAGAGGTGACGGTATACACCACCGCAGATGTGACAGCCATTTGTATATGCCCTGGGCAGCGTGCAGCATGTATGCTGGGGCATGTCTGTGCTAATGGGACGGTAAGGGGCATGGTGGGCCATGAGTGTAACAGGCAAGACGGGCTGACTAATACCTTTCCCTGAGTCTGTTTCCTCTGTAGGTCAGCGCCCATCAAAAGAAGGGTATATGGCGTGCCATCGCCAAGGATGTGCAGACCCTGGTGGGCTATGCCAGGCGGAGCACACACTGTTGCAAACGGTGGGAGGACCTGAGACGCTGGGCACGGAAGACGGTGGAGGCCCAGCTGGGGATGGCCTCCCAACGAGGAAGGGGTGCCCATCGAACCCTGACCCCCCGATGTCCCGCATACTGACGGTGGCCTATCCAGAGCTGGATGGGTGCTTGGGGGCATCACAGCAGCAACAAGGGGGTGAGTACAGTGCCCATCATTACTACTTACGCCTGGTGGGGTGGTATCTGGGAGGAGGATGTGGGCATGTGGGTGCCCCAAGGCCAGGCCTGACAGAGTAGGTCCCATATTGGGCAGGGTTCTTATGTGAAATTCCTCCCACCTAGCTAGTAGGCATTCACTACTGGACAGAGGTGTGTGGGTCCCAGGTATGCTGCAGTTGGTGGTATCTGTCCCTAACCATCGCCTGGTGACTAGCATTGTAACTGGTAGTGCATTGCCTAGTGCATAGGGCTGTTCCCTGTGTGAGTGTGTTGTGTACACCAATGGTGGTGTTGGTGCTGCTATTGACCAAGTGTATCCTTTGTTTCTCCCCCCCTTTTTGTTTTATCATCCTGTCCTTATGTGCATTAGCATCATCTGGCAGAGGAGCAGGGGCACCAGCAACAGAGGGAGCTGCATCCCACAGGGCCCAGGCGGCACAGTCCACCGGCGCTTAGGGCACCACTGGGTCGGAGGGCGAGGGGAGCACCACAGCGGAGACGGGAGGGGACAGTTCGGACACGGATACTTCCTCCAATGGAAGCTACCTTGTGGTGGTGGACACCTCTGTGCCCACCCCAGCTACAGGTACAGCCGCCACCCTCATACCAGCACTGCCTTCCCAGCAGCCCCTCAGCGAGTTGCCCATGCCCGCTCCCCCAGGAGTGTGGGCATCTCCTTCGCCCCAGGCACCTCAGGCCCTGACACAGTTAGCCCTGCTGCCCTGAGTGAGGAGGCTATTGACCTCCTGAGATGCATATCTGTTGGGCAGTCAACCACTGTGAATGCTATCCAGGGGCTGGCAGCCCAAATGCAACAGTCCAATGCACTTCTGGAGGGCATTCACACTGGCTTGGCGGCCCAGCAGAGATCAATCCAGGCTCTGGCCTCTTCTCTGTTGGCAGCCATTGTCCCTGTTTCCACTCTCCCCCTCCAACTTCCTCTTCTCAGTCCCATTCCCCTCAACCCCAACCTTTTCCCAAGCACACAGGCAGACGAGCATGCACACAGGACAACACACAAGAGTGGACATGGCAAACACAAGCACCACACTTCATCCCACAGGCACTCACACAAACACCATCCAGATGCAGACATACCAACATCCACTGCCTCCACTGTGGCCCCCTCCTCCTCGTCCTCCACCTCCCTCCCAGTTTCTTCTCCACTCACACCTGCATGCACTACATCCTCATCCACTACCACCATCAACAGCACACCTATCAGAACACACACCTCACTGGCAGTCACCAACCCCTCATCCATGCACACATCCCCTGTGTCCTCTCCCACTGTGTCTGTGCCCCCTCCTCCCAAAGTACACAAACGCAAACACTCAGACACCCAACAGCCATCCACCTCACAACAGCATCCAGCCCATGCACCTGCACCCAAACACAGCAGACTGACACCTCCTACACCCACTTCCTCTTCCTCCACTCGCAGACCTTCTCCCTCTTCCCGCCCCAATGTCCCTAAGAAGCTTTTCCTCTCCACCGTTGACCTCTTCCCTACCCCTTCTCCCCCCATCCTTCACATCAGGCCAGGATGGTCAAAACCCAGGCAAGCACCTCAGCCACCCAGTCCACGGGCACAGTAGTGTCCCTAGCAACTCCAGGTGGGAAAGGATCCGGGGCCACCTGCCAGCCAGACAGAAAGGGTGCTTGCCCCAAGTGCTTCAAGGAAGGGCTAGGAGCCAGCCCATCTGCAGGAAGGAAGCGCAAGGAGCCAGCTCCAGCTGCAGGAAGGAAGTGCAAGGAGCCACTCCCAGCTACAGGAAGGAGGGGCAAAGAGCTACCCCCAGCTGCAGCAAGGAAGGGCAAGAAGCCACCCCCAGCTGCAGCAAGGAAGGGTAGAGAGCCAACCCCAGCTGCTGCCAAAAGGAGCAAGGAGCTATCCCCAGCTGCTGGCAGGAAGGACAAGGGGCCTGCACAAGCAGGCAGTAAGCACAAGGGGCCTGGGGCTCGGCCTCTGTCAGAGCCCACACCACCAACCATGGTAGTACATCCATCTGAGGCTGCAGGGGATGGGCTGGAGCCTCTCCCCACCACCACCACCACCAGCTCCTCCAGCAGCACCAGTGGGCAGCTGTCCGAGGCTGCAGGGGATGGGCTGGAGCCTCCCCCCACAACTACCAACATCAGCAGCAGCAGCACCACTGCCGCCACTAAACAGCCGTTACCGCTGGCGGGCATTCTGTAAACCTGCCTCCATGGGCTGTTGTGCGGCCTGCCCCTTGCAATTCCTGTGGGTATGACACCGAGCTGAGAGACTGTGACCTTGCACTCCCTAAGATCTGCATCACAGGGCATGATGCCCCCTCCAGAACCATTGGAGATGCCATCCACTCAGCACATCCTCCCCAGGATGAAGCTCACTGAGATGCCATCCACTCAGCTCAACCTCCCCAGGATGAAGCTCACTGGGCACGATGCCCCCTCCAGAACCAGTGGAGAAGCCATCCATCTGAGAGACTGTGGCCTTGCACTCCCCAGGACAAAGCACAGGGCATGTTGCCCCCTCCAGAGCCAGTGGGCAAGTCACCCACTTGAGAGACTGTGGCTTTGCACTCCCCAGGACAAAGCACAGTGCATGTTGTCCCATCCAGGACCAGTGGTGTTGTACCATCTGCCCGCTGTGGTGCCCCCCGGTTCCAAGTCCCCCTGAGGTGCCTGCCTATTTTCGACCTGATGCCCCTGCAGTGTTATCTCTGTGTTGTTGCAGGAGTGAAGTGGGGCCTTGGACTTTGTAATGTGGCCCTGTCGCCCACGAACATTGAGGACTGGGCAGTGTGCCTTCATTTGTAAATATGTATATACTTTTTGATTTGGATGCACGTATTGCTACTATTTTAACTTATTACACTATCCTTTATCTATTGGAGTTGTCCTTGCATTATTCCTGAGGGGTACAGGGTAAATATTTTATGTTACTGCATCTGCTTGTGTGTATAGTGTTGGGGGTGGGGGTGTTGCGTGTTGCATGTGTGTGTCACTCTCTTTTTCCTCCCCTCCTCTCCTGCGTGCTAGGCGGTTGTACTCACCATGGTCGTCTTCGCCGTTGTTGGTGTTCATAGTAGAGCAGGACAAAAATCAACATTGGGAATGTGTGCAGCTCAGGTGCCATATCCAAAGCTGAGTCCTTTGACTTCTGAGATCTGTTTCCGCCAGGCTTTTGATGTAATTTATACCACCCCAGAAAAGGTGGCGGTTTCCTGTGTCCTAATACAGCGGGCAGAACATTGGCTTCTGCCCTGCAGTAGGTGGTTACAGCTGTGGTGCCTGTTGATTCCACCTTGGCAGTTGGTGTGTTAAAGTGGCTGTCTGTCTGAGCTGTTTCCGCCATGGTCCTAATTTAGCAGTATTTACCACCAGCCTGTTGGCGGTATTACTGACACTTTATCACCAACCGCCAGGGTTGCAATGAGGGCAACAGTTGGTTAAATCATCCTTTGAGGTCTTTAGTAGTGAGGTTACCCTTAACAAGATTGAAAAATCTTGGTAATAGTTAGTGATCCCTACATCAATAGGTCGGTCAACATGGTTCAACCAGTCATGTTCGGCCACGTAGGTCTTTCAGCTTTTGTCAGGGCCAATGTGACACCAACTATCTTAGAAATGTTCCTTCATTGAGATAAGATATTCTCATATGCACACCCCTACCCATCCATGTGGAAATACGACAAACAATCATTTAGGAAGAGAAAACAAAGTCACCATTCTTACTACCAATTATTAAAACTACTATGCTTGTGATTTACTGCATTCTCATTTTTAGAATACTTGTGTGAAACTCAATTGTGAACCTCAATTCATTAGAGGTGCAGGAGTAAATGTTTGCATACACTACCTGTCTCCTCCTTGTGTTTGTGAAACTCAATAAGGGCCTCTAATATTATTTTTGCCTCTTTTCCGAGTGTTGCAGGTAAAAGATTATGGAAAACCCAGAGCCTTAGTTCGTTAACCTGTTTATTGAAATCCTCCAGTCGAGTGCAATTATGGAGTAATCTTAGGAACTGGCCGTAGCTGAGGTTTTCCAGCAAAGGACCAGGATGATAGCTGTCGAACAACCATAAGTTGTTCCTGTCTGTCTTTTGAAGGTGTCTATTTGTGCACAGAATGGCATTGTTATGGAAGATTTTTACATTTAGGAAAATCATGGAGTCTTCATCAATACAGGAAGTGAATTTCGGGTAGTCATTCTGCCTGCTCAGGCACGTTATGAATGCTTTTGATGTATTGTGACCGCCTTTTGATTATGAGATGGGTTGTTTTCTATGGAAAAGAGATAGAGACGTGTTTTTAATATTTATACGTAAATGAATAAAATAGATTTTTGTATGTTCACCTATGTTATTTTTATGATATGTGTAAAGAATCTTTGTCTTCCTAGAAGGGCACTGTAGTCTTTGATAATTTCTTTCCACACAATCAGAATGTCATTGATGTAGCTCATCCAGAAATCAATATTCCGTTTGTCCTACATTACTATAGCTGTTTTAAAATGGTGGATGTTCAGGCACACATTACTTGTTCGGAAACCTGTCCTTAATGCCCCAACACACAGCAAGAACTTGTTCCTATTGCCCCTGAAAGGATCCCACCCGAAAGGACCTCGTAGGCATGGAAAACCTGTAGTGTCCAAAGATTTAAAATGTAAAGTGGCGCACAGCTATTACCCAACCCTGGGCTTTTGCATGCTTTTTGTAAAGGGAGCAGGCATGGATGTTTTACTAAGTACTATCGTATGGGCCATATGCGGTTTAATAATTGTAATTGTAGTGCTTAGGTGTAGTTTATCTTTCTGTATTAGTTTCACTTGTATTCGCAATGCAGCGTCTCGTTTTGACGCATAAAGGTATGTGCCATCAATCAAACCTGTGCAGCAATGTACAAACCTCAAAGAGACGCTCATGCAGCTTTCCCCCGAGCTCTCGCTGACAACAAACACTTGAGAAAGTCTTGTTCTGTACTTATGCGGAGCTTTCCTGCTGGGAGCCATGGGCCAGATGTATCAAAGGGTTTTACCCATTCTGTGTCTATGGGAAAATGCGTTGTTACATATGGCCCCATGTGTCAGCACAAATGAACCTGGGCGCAGTTTGCGTCTCCTATTTAAACCTTACCTGACTCAATAATAATTGCTTTGCCTCAAGACTCCTTGAAGAACGATTCCCTGCCTGCAGTAGTCCTAGCAACTCTGGCATTCATGGACCTGATTTTATGATCTGACACTCAAGACAGGAAAAGCTTAGCACTACCCAAAGAATTTAGCTGGTGTGTTAGAAATGGGGTCTTTGGTTGAGAATCAGGTTACCCCCTGTTCAAGCAAGAACTCTAACTCTAGACAGGTTAAAAGAGAATCACCCTCAGCTAACCCCTGCTTACCCCTTTGGTAGCTTGGCAGAGCAGAAGGCTTAACTTCAGAATGCTAGGTGTAAAGTATTTATAACAACACACACAGTAACTTAATGAAAGCATTACAAAATGATACAACACAGGTTTAGAAAAATAGGAAATATTTATTTAAACAAAACAAGACCAAAACTACAAAACTCCGACATACACAAGTAAAGTTATGAATTTTTAAAGATTAAACTCAAAAATAGCGCTTAGAAACATAAAATGCTTCAATGAAGTGTTAACACGGCGTCGTGACGGAGTAGTTCACAACAATCCGACACCAGCGGCGCCGGACACGGAGTCGCGTAGACCCCCAGGTACAGTACCTTTAGTGAAGAGTGAAAACAAGCCGATGCGCGAAGTTGGGGATCGCGCCGTTTGTGTGAAAGGTTGAATCCGCGCACTTCAAGTGGCGTCAATCATGACGTCGTGTGGCGACTTCCGCGGAGTCGCGGAGTCACGGACTTCGGCGGGGCTGCAGCGGTGTTGGGCCTGCGAAGGTCGTCGCGTTCCAGCGAAGATCACGGAGTCGGGTCCAGGCAGCGTCACCGGATTCAGCAGCGGCGTCGGTCCGGAGTCGTCCGAAGTTGATTTTCTTGAACTTTCACCAGCGTTCCTTTCAAGGGCCCAGGGACTGGATAGGGCACCACTTGTCAGAGCAGGAGTCTCTTCAGAGACTCCAGGTGCTGGCAGAGAGAAGTCTTTGCTGTGCCTGAGACTTCAAACAACAGGAGGCAAGCTCTAAATCAAGCCCTTGGAGATTTCTTCACAAGGCACACAAAGTCCAGTCTTTGCCCTCTTACTCTGGCAGAAGCAGCAACTGCAGGATAGCTCCACAAAGCGCAGTCACAGGCAGGGCAGCTCTTATTCCTCAGCTCTTTAGCTCTTCTCCAGGCAGAGGTTCCTCTTGTTTCCAGAAGTGTTCTAAAGTCTGTGGTTTTGGGTGCCCTCCTTATACCCAATTTCTCTTTTGAAGTAGGCCTACTTCAAAGTAAAGTCTCTTTTGAATGTGAAATCCTGCCTTGCACAGGCCAGGCCCCAGACACTCAACAGAGGGTTGGAGACTGCATTGTGTGAGGACAGGCACAGCCCTTTCAGGTGTAAGTGACCACTCCTTCCCTCCCTCCTAGCACAGATGGCTCATCAGGATATGCAGGCTACACCCCAGCTCCCTTTGTGTCACTGTCTAGTGTGAGGTGCAACCAGCCCAACTGTCAAACTGACCCAGACAGTGAATCCACAAACAGGCAGAGTCAAACAAATGGTATAAGCAAGAAAATGTCCTTTCTAAAAGTGGCATTTTCAAACACACAGGGGGTCATTACAACATTGGCGGTAAAAGCCGCTTACCGCCGTGCAGAAGACCGCCAACACACCGCCACAGTCATTATGACCCACAACTCGGAAACCACCAAAATACAGACACCCACAGAAGTCCGCCACACAAAAGGCCTGCGATAAACTGGCGATAACCAAACCGACACCGTCACGCCAACATAAATACGCCCACACTATCACGACACACGAATCCATGCTGCGGTCTTTCAACCGCGGTATCCCATTGGCGGTACACACCGCCGTGCTCAAAATACACACACTCCTACAAAACACAGCCACACTGGACAAATCCAAATACACACACCTGATACACATACAAACACCACTCCCACACACCCAATACAATATAAAACACACACCCACATCACCCACAAACCCCCACCACAAAGAAATCGGGACGACGCACAGAGAGAGAGACCATATAGAAGAATCGAGCACCCAGACGCACATATTACCATCACCCACACAAATACCACGCACTTCACACAACACACCAATACACATCACCACACTTATGACCACACATTCCACCCCACACATCACCAACACCACCCCATGGCACCGCAAAGACACCCCAGGTGTTCGGAGGAGGAACTCAGGGTCATGGTGGAGGAAATCATCCGGGTAGAGCCACAGCTATTCGGAGCACAGGTGCAGCAGACGTCCATTGCAAGGAAGATGGACCAGAATAGTTGACAGGGTCAATGCAGTGGGACAGCACCCAAGAAATCGGGATGACATCAGGAAGAGATGGAACGACCTACGGGGGAAGGTGCGTTCCGTGGTATCCAGACACCGGATTTCAGTGCAGAAGACTGGCGGCGGACCCCCACCTCCTCCCCCAGAATTTACGACATGGGAGGAGCAGGTCTTGGCGATCCTGCATACTGAGGGCCTCGGCGGAGTATCTGGAGGAATGGACCCTGGTAAGTCATATCTTCACTACTTCATCCCCCCCACCCCACCTGCATGCCAACACATACCCCCACCCTCAGCCTCACCCCCATCACTCCTACTCCTTGCAAATGTCCCACCATCACAACCCACCCATCCCAACACCAAGCCCTGCATGCGACCACAAAGCATGGACACCCATCACCAAAGCATGCCCACTGCACATACCCATACCCCCCCAAACCACTGACACAAAAACCCCCACACAGGAATACAAGCACTGGGGGACACGGGCACCCACCCATTGCCCACTATTCCACACACAGATGCAATAATCATGCTTTTATACACCTGCAGGACCCCTACGCAACGTCACCGCATAGGAGGGTCCACAAATGTCCACCCCCCCAGAAGAGGCCCACAGTGATGACTGCAGCTCTGTCGACCTGGATCTAGATGACCAGCCCGGCCCATCGGGGACCTCGGGACAGTTGGTTCCCCTCACACAGCCACAGGCCACTGCAGACCTTCCCCCCTCTGGAAACACCAGCACAGCACCCACCCAGCGGGCGCACACCTCTGTCTCCAGGACACGTCAAGCAGCAATGTGTTCACCACTACAGGGCACCCAGGTTAACCCACCACCCCAACAACAACAGGGACCTGGGGGCAGTGGCAGTGGGCACACGGTCCAGGGGACAGAGGCCCAGGGAAACAGGGGAACTGGGAGGGCTGCTGTGCGACAGGGTGGGGACAGGCCCAGGGAACCCACTCTCCACGAGGCCCTCTCCTCCATCATGGGAGCATACCACCACTCCCAGGAGACGATGGCTATGGTACTGGCCAAGTTTCAGGAGACCCAGCGCATGCAGGAGGAACAGTATTTGGGCTTCAGGGAGGAACTCAGATCCATCAGCTCCGCCCTGGGCACCATCGTAGGGGTGCTGAATCTGGTAGTGACCGCTTTGAGGGACACTGTGGCACCACAAAGGGCCCCTGACACTAGCATGGACCAAGAACTGCACACCACCTCCGCCGGCGCTAGTGGACAGGAGGCACCGACACAGGACCAACAGGCCACCAGCACCCCACCCCCTGCAGAAGGAGAACCACCCCGCAAGCGGTCCCAGAGATCCAGGAAGAGGACAGAGTAAGATGCCAAGACCCCCGCCAAGAAAGGATACCACCCTGATAGTCATCCCACTGTCCCACTTTGTCACCCTGTCCATCCTTAAACTGCTCCAGCTCCACTTCCCAGACCCATTTGGACAATGCACTTGTGAGACTAATAGACTGGACTCTGCCATGGACATTCCTCCACCATCACCCCTCACCAATTTACAACCCCCCTCCAATAATTTGCACCTTAATAAACACCGTTATTGCACAAAACAATCAGGAGTCTGTCTGTGAAAGTGAATATAGTTATCTGTAATTACAGTGCCAAAATGCTTATTAACATTGTGATGCCAACATACCAATGTCACACAGCTGTAGTCCATGGGGAAACAAAGCAGATGTCACACTGTGGGACCCAGATCTTTGAAATCGTAAGGGAAAGTGACAACTCAGTTACCATACACTGGGTGAAAAGGACAGACAGTACAGAGGTAGTAGTGTTTAAGTACATGTAGTAGGCCGGTTTGTATTCTTACCTCTGTTCATTGGAAATATTGCAGTATCACCGTGTTCCTGTTGTCTATGTCGTCTTCTTCGTCTTCCTCCTCTTCACTCTCCACAGGCTCCACAGCTGCTACAACACCACCATCTGGACCATCCTCCTGCAGAAAAGGCACCTGGCGACGCAAAGCCAGGTTGTGAAGCGTACAGCAGGTCACGATGATCTGGCACACCTTCTTTGGTGAGTAGAATAGGGATCCACCTGTCATATGGAGGCACCTGAACCTGGCCTTCAGGAGGCCGAAGGTCCGCTCAATCACCCTCCTAGTTCGCCCATGGGCCTCATTGTGGCGTTCCTCTGCCCTAGTCCTGGGATTCCTCACTGGGGTAAGTAGCCATGACAGGTTGGGGTAACCAGAGTCACCAATTAGCCACACACGGTGCCTCTGGAGCTGACCCATCACATAAGGGATGCTGCTATTCTGCAGGATGTAGGCGTCATTCACTGAGCCAGGGGACATGGCATTCACATGGCAGATGTACTGGTCTGCCAAACATACCATCTGGACATTCATGGAATTCTTCCGGTTTCAGTACACCTGTTCACTCCTGTGGGGGGGGACCAGAGCCACATGGGTCCCATCAATGGCACCTAGGATGTTGGGGATATGTCCAAGGGCATAGAAGTCACCTTTCACTGTAGCCAAATCCTCCACCTCAGGGAAAACAATGTAGCTCCGCATGTGTTTCAGCAGGGCAGACAACACTCTGGACAACACGTTGGAAAACATAGGCTGGAACATCCCTGATGCTATGGCCACTGTTGTTTGAAATGACCCACTTGCTAGGAAATGGAGTACTGACAGCACCTGCACTTGAGGGGGGATTCCTGTGGGATGGCGGATAGGTGACATCAGGTCTGGCTCCAGCTGGGCACACAGTTCCAGAATAGTGGCACGTTCAAGCCTGTATGTCAGGATGAGATGTCTTTCCTCCATTGT
This sequence comes from Pleurodeles waltl, assembly GCF_031143425.1. NCBI lineage: Eukaryota > Metazoa > Chordata > Amphibia > Caudata > Salamandridae > Pleurodeles > Pleurodeles waltl. The sequence continues at coordinate 548,191,610 of NC_090444.1, read as the reverse complement.
CGACAGGTCCACCAGTGGTCTGTACACCGGAGGATGCCGCCATCTCCTCACATGTCCCAGCGGACGGTGCCTATGAAGGACAACAACGAGCACAGAGTCAAACATCCCAGAGGTACGTAACCCCAGCTTTCAAAAAACACGGATCTTAACCCATCGAATGGCTTGTATGAGTGTGGATGCAAGGCCTAGGTATGTGTGACGCAGTACAAAAAGTAAGGCATGTGGGCCCCTGAAATGGCTGCTGCCTGACCTGTAAAGTGTGACAATGGGATGTGAGGTAACTGCGCTCGCGTTGCACACCGTGGCGGTAGGCGGTCGAAGACCGCAGCGCAATGCTGCATTGGTTAACATTGGACCCTATGGGTCTCAGGAGCCAATGACGATGTGCTCCGGCGGTCGCGGTACGCACCTCCGCGGACGTGACCGCCATTTTCTCTCTGTTAATTCACTGGATACCTGTTCTTCGACAGGAGAGGACCTACACTGCAAGTGCTGCTGTGACCTCGGTCTGGAATGGACAATGGCTCATGCAACTGGGGAAAGGGCCCCTGCTTTCACATCGGAGGAGTTGGAGAAGCTTGTTGATGGGGTCCTCCCCCAGTACGCGCTACTCTACGGTCCTCCAGACAAACAGGTAAATACAATGGGAGCATGCTGTATGGGCTATGCCTGTGTTGAGTGGGGTGGATGAAAGATGGGGGGGGGGGGAGAGATTGAGGCATGCTTGAAATGACTGTGAGTGCATGTGCCACATAGCAAGGGTAGGGATGGGGGGCCACTCACATTGATGGTGCAGAAGGTAATTACTTTTCTTCTCCCCCTGTACATTTTATATAGGTCAGCGCCCACCAGAAGACGGATATATGGCGTGCCATCGCCAAGGACGTCCGGACCCTGGGGGTCCACCACAGACGGGGCACCCACTGCTGGAAGAGATGGGAGGACATTCGCCACTGGAGCAGGAAGACGGCGGAGGCTCAGCTGGGGATGGCCTCCCAACATGGGAGGGGTGCCCGTCGGACCTTGACCCCCCGATGTTCCGGATCCTGGCGGTGGCCTACCCCGAGTTGGATGGGCGCGTGAGGGCATCACAGCAGACACAAGGGGGTGAGTACACTCACATTCTGATAACTTTGCACGCTGTGGAGGTGTCTGGGTCGGGGAGGAGGGCTGTGGGTATCCCTAGCCCCTAGTTTTTGTGGTATTCCTGTTCATGTGTGCATTAGCATCATCAGGCGGAGGAGCAGTGGCACCGGAGCACGAGGGAGCTGCATCCTACATGGCCATGGAGGGCCACACTACCGACTCTGAATTCGCCAGTGGGACGGAGGGCGAGGGGAGCTCCACGGCGGGGACACGAGCGGACATTAGTGGATCAGACTCGTCCTCTGATGGGAGCTCCCTTGTGGTGGCGGCAACATCTCTGCCCCCCGCAACAACAGGTACAGCTGCCACCCCCGCACCACTACCGCCCTCCCAGCAGCCCCTCAGCTTTGCCCCGTGCCCGCTCACCCAGGAATGTGGGCATCTCCTTCGCCCCAGGCACTTCAGGCCCTGCCCCAGTCACCCCTGCTGCCCTCAGTGAGGAGGTCATTGACCTCCTCAGGTCGCTCACTGTTGGGCAGTCTACCATTTTGAATGCCATCCAGGATGTAGAAAGAGAAGTGCACCAAAGTAATGCATACCTGGAGGGCATTCATTCTGGTCAGGCTGCCCTTCATCGAACTCTGCAATCTCTGGCCTCAGTACTGATGGCAGCCATTGTCCCTGTGTCTAGCCTCCCCCCTCCAACTTCCTACACCCAGTCCCAATCCCCTGTACCTCTGCCTATCCCAAGCACACCATGAGACCAGCCTGCACACACCTCAACACCCAAGGGCAGCTCACGCAGACATAAGCACCACACATCCCACAGGCAGTCACTCAAGCAACATCCACATACAGACATACCAACATCCACTGCCTCCACTGTGTCCCCCTCCTCCACGTCTCCTTCCTACCTGCCAGACTTGTCTCCACTCACACCTGCATGCACAGCATCTTCAGCCAATACGTCCCTCAGCAGCACACACACCAGAACACCCCACACAGGTGCACTCACCACCCTCACTGCCATTTACACGTCCCCTGTTTTCTCTCCCAGTGTGTCTGTGCCGCCCCCTCCCAAGATACACAAACGCAGGCAGCCACCCACCCAACAGCCATCCACCTCACGACAGCCTATAGCCCAGGCACCTGCAACCAAAGCCACCACACTTACACCTCCTACAACCACAACCTCTTCCTCCACTCCCATACCCACTACACCTACCCGTCCCACTGCTCCCAAAAACTTTGTCCTCTCCAAACTTAACCTCTTTCCCTCTACTCCCCCACCCCGTCCATGTCATAGGCCCAGAGCTAGCACCTCAGCCACTACATCACCGGGCCCGGTGGTGCATGTCGTACATGGTCACTGCAGTGCACCGCCCACCAAGGCAGCCAGTCTGGTACGGAGCCACAGCACAGCCAGCCCCCCCCCTCAGAAACATCAAAAAATTGACAGTGCACGGCGGCAGAGGGTCAAGACACCAGGGACAAAAAACCCTACCAGGGCTCCCGGCGGGAGTGTCGAGGCAGCTGGGACACCGGCCAAGGTGGGGATGGGCCACAGGAGAGCAGGAAAGGCTGGGAAAGGCAGCACGCCTGACAACACCGCCATCAGCCCAGCTGGCCAGGAGGGCCCAGCAAGCCCCATCCCAGCTGGCCAGGAGGCCACCAAAAGCCCCAGCACAGCTGCCCAGGAGGCCACCAAAAGCCCCAGCACAGCTGCCCAGGAGGGCCCCGGCACCCATAGGACAGGTGGGCAGGAGGGCCCCGCCAGGCCCAGGCCAGATGACACATGAGCACCCCGGCATGGGCAGCAAAGCTAAACAGGGGACCGCCATCTGAAGCACCGCTGAACAGGGGACCGCCATCTGAAGCACCGCTGAACAGGGCACGGCTATCTCAAGCACCGCTGAACAGGGGACCGTCATCTGAAGCACCGCTGAACAGGGCACGGCTATCTCAAGCACCGCTGAACAGGGGTCCGCCAACTGAAGCACCGCTGAACAGGGCACGGCTATCCCAAGCACCGCTGAACAGGGGACCGCCATCTGAAGCACCGCTGAACAGGGCACGGCTATCTCAAGCACCGCTGAACAGGGGACCGCCATCTGAAGCACCGCTGAACAGGGCACGGTTATCCCAAGCACCGCTGAACAGGGGACCGCCATCTGAAGCACCGCTGAACAGGGCACGGCTATACCAAGCACCGCTGAACAGGGGACTGCCATCTGAAGCACCGCTGAACAGGGCACGGCTATCTCAAGCACCGCTGAACAGGGGACCGCCATCTGAAGCACCGCTGAACAGGGCACGGCTATCCCAAGCCTCGCTGAACAGGGGACCGCCATCTCACGCAGCGCTGGCCCATGAGCGGCATGGGCAGTGCCGCATCTGTGTCGAACAGGGCTGTACGATGCACTCTGGGCACCAGGCCCCCTCCAGAACCAGTGGAGACATGCATCCACTACCTCATTCCTGCACAGGAAGAAGCACTCTGGCCAACAGGCACCCTCCAGAACCAGTGGAGACTGTTATCCACTTGAGAGACTGTGGCTTTGCACTCCCCAGGATGGAACAGTGGGCAACCCACCCACTGTAGAGACTTGTGAGACTGTGGCTTTGCACTCCCCAGGATGGAACAGTGGGCAACCCACCCACTGTAGAGACTTGTGAGACTGTGGCTTTGCACTCCCCAGGATGGAACAGTGGGAAACCCATCCACTGTAGAGACTTGTGAGACTGTGGCTTTGCACTCCCCAGGATGGAACAGTGGGCAAGCCACCCACTGTAGAGACTTGAGAGACTGTGACTTTGCACTCCCCAGGATGGAACAGTGGGCATGGAGCCCCCTCGTGGATCTGGCGTCATGTACTCATCTGGCTGAGGTGCCCCCCCTTCCCTTCCCCCTGAGGTGCCTGTAGTTTTGCTATCTGATGCCCCTGCAGTGTTCTCTCCGTTTTGGTCAGGTATCCGGTGTGGGCTTTGCCCATGTTTTTTGGGCCCAGTGGTCCACGGACAATGCCTGGTACAATGCCTGGACTTGTAAATTTGGTGTATATAATAGTTTTTAGTGTGTATATATTTTTGATTGCTGTATTTCAATATATTTCAATGGTTACAGTAATTTCCTTTTGTCTTTGCATTCTTCCAGGGGATCTGGGGGGTGTAACTGTGATGTATAGATATGTATTAGTGTGTGTGTTGTAGTGGGTGAGGGTGGGGGTGGGGGTGTTGCGTGTGTGTGTCACTGTTTTTTCCCTCTCCCCTTCCCTGTGTCGTAGGTGCAGTACTCACCGTTGTCTTCTGCGCCGGCGTACGTGCTCCTGGTAGAGGAGCAGGAAGACTATGGCTGGGAGGATTTGGAGTTCCAGGTCCATGGTGTCCTCGTTCCTCGTGTGGAGTGTAGAGGTGAGCGTTTTCCCTTCGAAATGCCTGTTTCCGCCGTGTTTTTATCAGCAGTGAATCCGCCCGGAAAAGGTGACGGATTGAACTGTTGTGATACTGTGGGCGGTACTTTGACTCCCGCCTGTCTGTTGGCGGTGACAGCCGCGCTGTTTGTTTGTACCGCTGTGGCGGTCGGAGTGTTAAAGTGGCTGTCTTTGTTGGCGGTTTCTGCCACGGTCGTAATTCCATTTTGTTTCCCGCCGTCCTGTTGGCGGTTTTACCGCCGCTTTAGCACCGACCGCCAGGGTTGTAATGACCACCACAGTCTTAAAATCAACTTTACTAAAAGATGTATTTTCAAATTGTGAGCTCAGAGACCCCAAACTCCACATGTCCATCCACTCCCAAATGGAATCTACACTTTAATCAGATTTAAAGGTAGTCCCCATGTTAACCTATGAGAGGGACAGGCCTTGCAACAGTGAAAAATGAATTTAGCAATATTTCACTGTCAGGACATATAAAACACATTACTATGGGGATTATTACAACTTTGGAGGAGGTGTTAATCCGTCCCAAAAGTGACGGTAAAGTGACGGATATACCACCAGCCGTATTACGAGTCCATTATATCCTATGGAACTCGTAATACGGCTGGTGGTATATCCGTCACATTTGGGACGGATTAACACCTCCTCCAAAGTTGTAATAACCCCCTTTATGTCCTACCTTAACCATACAGTGCACCCCACCCTTGGGGCTACCTAGGGCCTACCTTAGGGGTGTCTTACATGTAAGAACATGAAAGGTTTAGGCCTGGCAAGTGGGTACACTTGCCAAGTCGAATATACAGTTAAAACTGCACACACAGACTCTGCAGTGGCAGGTCTGAGACATGCTTACAGAGCTACTTCTGGGTGTGGCACAACCAGTGCTGCAGGCCCACTAGTAGCATTTGATTTACAGGCCCTGGCACCTCTAGTGCACTTTACTAGGGACTTACTAGTAAATCAAGTATGCCAATCATGGATAAACCAATTACATACACATTTTGTAAAGGAGCACTGGTTAGCAGTGGTAAAGTGTCCAGTGAAACAAAAACAGCAAAATCAGAGTCCAGCAGACATCAACAACCTGGGGAACAGAGGCAGCAAGTTAAGGGAGACCACACCAAGGATGAAAAAGTCTAACATGGTGAAGCTCTGTTTCCGGCCCGCATCATCACAGGTACCTGCAACGGAAAAAGACACTATGGGGGTCATTACAACATTGGCGGTAAAAGTCGCTTACCGCCGTGCAGAAGACCACCAATACACTGCCGCCGCCGCGGGAGACCACCACAGCTATTATGACACACATCACGGAATCCGCCGAAATTCAGACACCCACATAAGTCCGCCACACCAAAGGTCAGCGATAAATATGCGGAAACAAATCCTCCACCTCCACGCCAACAGTAACACACCCATGCTATTAGGACCCACGAATCCACGCGGTGGTCTTTCAACCGCGGTATTCCATTGGCGGTACACACCGCCGCGCTCAAAATACACACACCTCTCCAAAACACCGCCACATAGGACAATTCAAAATACACACACCTGATACACATACAAACACCACTCCCACACATCCAATACAATATAAAACACACACTCACATCACCCACAAACCCCTAAGACCACAAATTAGAGACGAAGGCCAGAGAGAGACAGCACAGAATAGATAACACCATCACACAGAGGCACACTACACCATCACCAACACAACATCCACGCACAAAACACCACATACCACTACACTCACCACACTCATCAACACATACACCACCCCACACATCACACACACCACCCCGTGTCACGCCAAAGACACCCCCGCTTCTCCGAGGAGGAAATGTCCTGCCATTTGATAAAGTTTTGTTTTGACCAATGACTTTGTGTTTCACCACTGCGCATATTAGTTGCTCAAGGTACACCAGTAGCACATGGTATGTTTTGTTCAGTTGAGCCGCCTATGGGCTTTGACATGGCATTAGCCATTACTTTCTGTATTCAGTTGAGCCGCCTATGGGCTTTGACATTGCATTAGCCATTACATTCTGTATTCTGCCTATTGGCTTTGACATGCTGTATCCAGTCTAGCCGCCTATTGGCTTTGACATTGCATGCCTATTGACTTTGACATGATGTATTCAATTTAGCTGCCTATTGACTTTGACATGCTATTAGATATTCTGCCTATTGGCTTTGACATGATATCATATATTACATTTTGTATTCAGCTCCGCTGCCTATTGGCTTTGACATGATATCATATATTACACTTTGTATTCAGCTTAACTGCCTATTGACTTTGACATGATATTCAGCTCCGCTGCCTATTGGCTTTGACATGATATTATACATTGCATTTTATATTCAGCTCAGCTGCCTATGGGCTTTGACATGATATAAGACATTGTATTTTGTATTCAGCTTAGATGCCTATTGGCTTTGACATGACACTAGACATTGCATTTGATATTTAGGTTAGCTGCCTATTGCCTTTAACATGACATTGCATTTGATATTTAGGTTAGCTGCCCATTGCCTTTAACGTGGAGTTCTGTATTTTTCCAAGCTGTGTTTTTGCACCAGAGAACCAAGATGTTTTGCTCTCACAGTAGACTAGACCTGATAAGAGAGAGTACATGGGCGTCGTTTCTCTTCCCTTGAGCTTGGGAACAGGAGTAGTCTTGGAGACCTGGCCAGTCTCCAAAAGGCTTGCTCAGTTTCCCAGGTCTGAGAGGAGGGGGCACACCTTTGTAACGAATGTAACAGGCTGCAGAGGGTCAGATTCGAATCTGCCGGACCTCGTGCTGGAGCTTGGCGCAGGCTGCCAGCAATCCCGTGTGGGTAGATGAATCTCTCTTTCTCGCGGTTGACAGGGGTCCTCAGCTTGCAGACCTTAGAAAGATGAAGCTGTGAATAGTTCCCACACGGTGAAGTATTTGTTTTGCTTTGCATACAATATCTTATAAATATAACCTGCTGTGTATATTGCAAACTGATATATTTTGTTTGATTAACGCGGACTTGAAAGCTACTAATTCGTCATTCATTCATAAACATTGTGGTTGGGGAAGAATAAAATAACAATAAAAGTCTTCTTTGACCTCAGAAGTGCATTTCTGTTGTGTTATGTTAGTGCTTAGAAACTAAAATAAGAGGAAAGCACTACAGGAGCTCAGGGTCATGGTGGAGGAAACCATCAGGGTAGAGCCACAGCTATTTGGCGCACAGGTACAGTACACATTCATAGCCAGGAAGATGGAGCTATGGCAAAGAATAGTCGACAGGGTCAACGCTGTGGGACAGCACCCAAGAAATAGGGAGGACATCAGGAAGAGGTGGAACGACCTACGGGGGAAGGTGCATTCAACAGTATCCAGGCACCACATCGCGGTACAGCGGACTGGCGGCGGACCCCCACCTCCTCCCCCACAACTAACAACATGGGAGGAGCAAGTCTTGTCCATCTTGCATCCTGAGGGCCTCGGAGGAGTCGTCGGAGGAATGGACACTGGTAAGTCTAATCTTCACTATCATATCCCCCACCCTACCTGCATGCTATCACACACCCCCACCCTCACACCCTCCGCTATCACCCTAACTCCTCACTAATCTACCCATAACACCAACCACCCATCCCAACCCCAAGACCTGCATGACACAACTAAGCATGGACACCCATCACTAAAGCATGCCCACTGCACAGACCCACAACACCCCCCAACCATCACCACACAAGCCCCCACACAGGAATGCCTGCACTGGGGTTCACGCACACCCATCCATTGCACACCATGAAACACACACATGCAATAATCATGTTCTCATACCCCTGCAGGAACCCGAAGGACCGTCACCACAAAAGAGGGTCCAGACAACACCACTCCACCCCCAGAAGAGGCCCACAGTGATGACAGCAGCTCTGCCCTACTGGACCTTGATGACCAGCCCGGACCATTGTGGGCCTCAGGACAGTCGGTTCCCCTTGCCCAGCCACAGCCCAACACCGAACTGCCACCCTCTGTCCACCACTATAGGGCACCCAGGCTAACCCACCACCCCAACAACAACAGGGACCTGGGTGCAGTGGTAGTGGGCACACGGTCCAGGGGACGGAGGCACAGGAACACAGGGGAACTGGGAGGGCTGCTGTGCGACAGAGGGAGGACAGGCCAAGGGAACCCACTCTCCACGAGGCCCTATCCTCATCATGGGAGCATACCACCACTCCCAGGAGACGATGGCAACGGTCCTGGACAAGTTTCAGGAGACCCTGCGTCTGCAGGAGGAGCAGTATTTGGGGTTCAGGGAGGAGCTCAGGACCATCGGCTCCACCCCGGGAACCATCATAGGGGTGCTGACGGACATTCAAAAGACCTTGAGGGACACCGTGGCACTCCAAGGGGCCCCTGACACTAGCCAGGACGACGAACTGCCCACCACCTCTGCCGGCGCTAGTGGACAGGACGCCCCGCCACAGGACGAACACACCAGCACCCCACCCCCTGCAGACGGACAACCACCACGCAAGCGGGCCCTGAGATCCAGGAACAGGACAGAGCAAGATGGCAAGACCCCCGCCAGGAAATAAGACTACCTTGATTGTCCCCCCACTGTCCCACTTTGTTACCCTGTCCAGATTGGAACTGCCCCAGCTCCACTTCCAATGGCCAGATGTGCAATGTACCTGTGAGACTAATAGACTGGACTCTGCCATGGACATTATTCCACCATGACCTCTCCCCATTTCACGACCCCCCTATATTTTTATGCACTTCAATAAACACCTTTGAAACCTCAATAATATTTGAGTTTTGAGTCAGTCAATGATTGTGAACTTTGTATTGTCAATTACAGTGTTAAAAAAGGTTAGCCATTGGAAGGTCAACATACCAATGTCACATATCACAAGCCTTTCAAGGGTGCAAGCTGTTGACACGTAGGTCAACACATTAGTGAAACTGAAATGGAAGGGGACAACTCCGTTAACAAATAGGGAGTGAAATGTAGGTACAGGATAGAGGTAGACGTGTGAAGTGTAATATAATGTGAAACATGAAATTGTACTCACCTGTGTCTCATTGAAAATATTGCTGTATGACTGACTCCCTGTTGTCGTTTTCATCTTCATCAGCTTCCTCCTCACCACTGTCCACAGGCTCCCCAGGCTCCCCCGCTGCAACAACACCGTCATCTGGATCATCCTCCTGCAGAAAAGGCACCTGGCGTCGCAATGCCAAGTTATGGAGCATGGAGCAGGCGATGATGATGTCGCACACCTTCTTCGGTGAGTAGAATAGGGACCCACCTGTCATATGGAGGCACCTGAACCTGGCCTTCAGGAGGCCGAAGGTCCGCTCAATTACCCTCCTAGTCCGCCCATGGGCCTCATTGTAGCATTCCTCTGCCCTGGTCCTGGGATTCCTCACTGGGGTCAGTAGCCAGGACAGGTTGGGGTAACCAGTGTCCCCCAATAGCCATACACGGTGCCCCTGGAGTTCACCCATCATATCAGGGATGCTGCTATTCCGCAGGATGTAGGCGTCATGCACTGAGCCAGGGAACATTGCATGTACCTGCGAGATGTACTGGTCTGCCAAAACAGACCATCTGGACATTCATGGAATGATAACTCTTCCGGTTCTTGTACACCTGTTCATTCCTGCGGGGGGGAACCAGAGCTACATGGGTCTCATCAATGGCACCTATGACGTTGGGGATATGTCCGAGGGCATAGAAGTCACCTTTCACTGTAGGCAAATCCGCCACCTCAGGGAATATGATGTATCTCCTTACGTGTTTCAGCAGGGCAGCCAACACTCTGGACAAGACGTTGGAAAACATAGGCTGGGACATCCCTGATGCCATGGCCACTGTTGTCTGAAAAGACCCACTTGCTAAGAAATGGAGCACTGACAGCACCTGCACGTCAGGGGGTATTCCAGTCGGATGGTGGATTGGTGACATCAGGTCAGGCTCCAACTGGGTACATAGTTCCCGGATTGTGGCACGGTCAAACGGGTAGGTCACGATGACATGTCGCTCTTCCATTGTCAACAGGTCCACCAGCGGTCGGTACACCGGCGGATTCCGCCATCTTCCAATATGTCCCAACTGACGGTGCCTAAGAATGACAACAGCAAAAAGCTGTCAGCATTCCTCCAGGTATGTACCCACAGTCATACACAAGACTACACCAGACAATTAATCCATCCGGGAAAGGTTTTGAGTGTAGGCCTCGGTATGTGTGACGCAGTAGTAAATGAAGCCATGTGGGCCCCTGAAATGGCGGCTGCCTGACCTCTAAAATGGGACAATGGAATTGTGGGGTAACTGCGCTGGCGTTGCACACCGTCGCGGTAGGCGGTTGTAGAGCGCGGTGCAATGCTGCATTGGTTAACATTGGACCCTATGGGTCCCAGGAGCCAATGAACAGGTGCGCTGGCGGTGATGATGCGCACCGCCGCAGACGTCACCGCCGCGGACGTCTATCTGTTCAATCACTAGATACCTGACCTTCGACAGGAGAGGACCTACACTGCTAGTGCTGCTGTGACCTCGGTCTGGAAGCGACGATGGCTACTGCGTCTGGGGAAAGGGCCCCTGCCTTCACTGCACAGGAGTTGGAGAAACTTGTGGATGGGGTCCTCCCCCAGTATACGCTACTCTACGGTCCTCCAGACCAACAGGTTAGTACACAGGGAGCACGTTGTATGGGCTAGGCCTGGGTGGAGAGGGCTGGGTGGATGAGGGAAGGGGGCAGAGTACATAGAACAGTCATGCATGGGGATGAATGGGCCACAGGGATAGAGTTGGGAGGGGGCCAATTACAACGACGGTGCAGTAGGTAATGACTGTTCCTCTTTCCTTGTGCATGTCATGTAGGTCAGCGCCCACCAGAAGAGGGACATTTGGCGTGCCATCGCCAAGGAGGTCCGGACCCTGGGGGCCCACCATAGACGGGGCACCCACTGCCGGAAGAGATGGGAGGACATTCGCCGCTGCAGCAAGAAGACGGCGGAGGCTCAGCTGGGGATGGCCTCCCATCGTGGGAGGAGTGCCCGTCGCACCATGACCCCCCTGATGTTCCGGATCCTGGCGGTGGCCTACCCGGAGTTGGATGGACGCTTAAGGACATCACAGCAGACACAAGGGGGTGAGTTCAACCTCATGCAATGGACTTTGCGTGCTGTGGAGCTGTCTTTTGTGGGTGTCCCTAGGCCAGGGCGAGTTAGGTAGGCAAGGCCCCTCAGTTATGTAGGCCATGTGGCACTCTACCCCAGCTAAAAAAAAAGGCAAATTGATGTGTAGTTGCCCCTTTGCCATCCATGTGGGCAGATGTCTACCATTGCCATGTAGGCCATTTCCCAGGAATTGCATGTGCAGAGGGCAGGAGCACGGCGTAATGCAGGGGGCTGCTGCGTTTGTCTTGTCCGCCAACGGTAGCGGTATGCCATGCACTAAAACTCTCTTTCTTCTGTCTCCACCCTTTTTCTGCTCTCCCTGTCCTTTGTACATCAGCATCATCAGGAGGAGGTACAGTGGCACGAGGGAGCTTCATCCCACATGGCCATGGAGGGCCACACCACAGACTCTGATTTCACCAGTGGGGGAGTTTCACGTCGGCCACAGGATCACCAAACAGCGACACAGACTCGTCTGCCGATGGGAGCTCCCCTGTGGTGGCGGCACCATCTGTGATCCCCACTTCTTCAGGTACAGCCGCCACCTCCCCTACCAGCACCGCCCTCCCAGCAGCCCCTCAGCGTTCGCCCTGTGCCCGCTCACCCAGGAGAGTGGGCATCACCTTCACCCCAGGCACCTCAGGCCCTGCCCCTGTCACCCCTGCTGCCCTCAGTAAAGAGGCCATTGACCTCCTCAGGTCACTCACTGTTGGGCAGTCTACCATTGTGAATGCCATCCGGGGTGTAGAACGAGAGTTGAAACACAGTAATGCATTCCTGGAAGGCATTCATTCTGGTCAGGCTGTCCTTCAGCGAACCCTGCAATCTCTGGCCTCAGCACTGATGACAGCCATTGTCCCTGTGTCCAGCCTCCCCCCTTCAACTTCCTCCACCCAGACCCAATCCCCTGTACCCCAGCCCATCCCAAGCACACCTACAGACCAGCATGCACACAAGTCAACACCCAAAAGTAGCTCAAGCAAACATAGGCACCACACTCACCACAAGCACTCACACAAGCATCAGACCCATACAGGCACAGCAACATCCACTGTCTCCACTGTGTACCCCTCCTCCTCTTCTCCCTCCTCCCTCCTCCCTCCCAGTCTCGTCTACACACACACCTGCATGCACCACATCTACAGGCACTAGGACTCGCACCAGGACACCCAGCACCACAAGCCGCTCACCTGCACTCACCACCTCCACTGCCATATACACGTCCCCTGTGTCCTCTCCCAGTGTGTCTGTGTCGCCCCCTCCCAAAGTACACAAACGCCGGCAATCACTCACCCAACATCCATCCACCTCACGACAGCCTCCAGTACCTGCACCTGCACCCAAAACACCTAAAGTGACACCTCTTACAACCACCTCCTCTTCCTCCACTCCCAGAGCCCCTCCAACTACCCATCCCAAACTGTCCCTATGTCAAATTGACCTTTTTGCCCCCACCCCCCTCCAATTCATCAGTCCCGTTGTAGCGCCTCAGCCAAAATGCCTCCAGTACCAGTGGTGCGTGTTCCAGGTTTTTGGAGTGCCCCGTCCACCAGGGCAGGCAGTAGGACCCGGAGCCAAGGCACTGTCAGCCCACCCCCTGTGAAGGCTCCGAAATTGGAGATTGGACGACGGGACCGTGTCAAGACTCCTGGTGGTACAAACAGTGAAATGGGATCCAAGGCGATTGGTGAGTCATCTGTAACTCAAAAGAAGGTGGGGAAGGTCCTGAGGAAGTCTCCCCAACCTGTTGTGAGTGTCACGGCGGAGAAGTGCGCCATCATTTCCGGCGGTCCAGACACAACCGCCAGCACCCTCGTTACTGGTCAGGAGACCATCGCCAGAGTCATAGCCCAGGAGGGCTCAAGTATCGTCACTGGTCCAGAGACCACCGCCAGAGTCATAGCCCAGGAGCGCTCAAGTATCGTTACTGGTCAGGAGACCACCGCAACAGCCGGAGTCACAGCCCAGGAGGGTCCAGAATCTCACAGCCCAGCTGGGCAATGATGGAACGTCATGCCACACACCAATGTCCAGTGTGGAGATCGTCATGCCACACACCAATGTCCAGTGTGGAGATCGTCATGCCACACACCAATGTCCAGTGTGGAGATCGTCATGCCACACACCAATGTCCAGTGTGGAGTTCGTCATGCCACACACCAATGTCCAGTGTGGAGATCGTCATGCCACACACCAATGTCAGTATCTGAACCGCCATCTTAGGCTACCGCTGAACAGTCCATAGGCAGCCATGGCAAAGCACCGCTGAACAAGGCCAAGACCGCCATGGTGAAGACCGCTGAACAGGGCAAAGACCGCCATGGCAAAGCACCGCTGAACAGTCCATAGGCAGCCATGGCAAAGCACCGCTGAACAAGGCCAAGACCGCCATGGTGAAGACCGCTGAACAGGGCAAAGACCGCCATGGCAAAGCACCGCTGAACAGTCCATAGGCAGCCATGGCAAAGCACCGCTGAACAAGGCCAAGACCGCCATGGTGAAGATTGCTGAACAGGGCAAAGACCGTGTGGGTATGAATAGTCCGGCACATCAGGCATCATTCTCCCATGTGCAGCTGGGACAGTGACAGGACAGGTACTTTCACGGGGAGACTCATCCAGTCTGGGCACCAGTCCCCCTCCAGAACCAGTGGAGACCTGCATCTACCTGAGAGACTGTGGCTTTGCACTCCCCAGGATATGGCAGTGGGCAATCCACCAACTGTAGAGACTTGAGAGACTGTGGCTTTGCACTCCCCAGGATATGGCAGTGGGCAACCCACCCACTGTAGAGACTTGAGAGACTGTGGCTTTGCACTCTCCAGGATAAAGCAGTGGGCAACCCACCCACTGTAGAGACTTGAGAGACTGTGGCTTTGCCCTCCCAGGATGGCACAGTGGGCAACCCACCCACTGTAGAGACTTGAGAGACTGTGGCTTTGCACTCCCCAGGATACATCAATGGGCATGGAGCCCCGTCGTGGATCTGGCTTCACATTCATGTGGCTGAGGTGCCCCCTCTTCCCTTCCCCCTGAGGTGCCTGTAGTGTTTCTATCTGATGCCCAGGCAGTGTTCTCTCGGATTTTGGTCAGGTATCTATTGTGGGCGTCGCCCATGCATTTTTGGACTGTTGGTGCACGGACATTGTTGTGTACATATCTGCACTACTTCTTGTTTGGTACATTTATTTTTGACAGCTTTCGTGATATATATCCGTATATTTTTTAATGAGTAGTATATTGGCACAATACAAAGTTTGGCCGCTATTCGCTTTGTCATTGCATTCTTCCGGGGGGGTTGTGGGTTGTTACTGTGATTTTTGTGACTGCATTGGTGTGTGTGTTGTAATATGCGAGGGTGGGGGTGTTTGGTGGGTGTCCCCGTAACTTTTGCCTCCCCCGTGTCGTAGGTGCAGTACTCACCGGTATGTTCTGCACCTACGTCGCTGTTGGTCGTAGATGAGCAGGAATGCAAGGGCAGGTAAGATTTGTAGTTCTGGGTCCATGGAGTCCTAGTTCCTCGTGGGATGTGTTGAGGTGGGCGTTTTCCCATAGCAAAAGCTGTTTCCGCCGTGTTTTTATCCACAGTGAATCCGCCCCGGAAAAAGTGGCGGATTGGTGTGTTGTGATAGTGTGGGCGGTACATTGTCTTTCTCCTGTCTGTTGGCGGTGACCGCCGCACTGTTTGTCTGTACTGCCCTGGTGGGCGATGTGTTAAAGTGGCTGTCTTTGTTGGCGGTTTCCGCCAGGGTCGTAATTCCATTTTTTGTCCGCCGGCCTGTTTGCGGTATTACCGCAGCTTTAACACCGTCCGCCAGGGTTGTAATGACCACCTATATTTAGAAGTACAACTTATTATAATTTTAAAGACAGCTCTGATAATTAAAGACAATACTTTCCATTTCTACGACTGCTTGAAAACATTTATGCACAGAATTTTAGTTATTGTGATTGTGACAAGAACAAGACATTCTTTCATTCACTACGTGCAAGAATACAGGCACCAAGACTAATGTGAAGCAACATAAGGATTTCAAGTTGCTACAAGAAAAGACCCTTTGGCATGTACTAAATGATTGCGCAGTTTACCTCACATGTTATGTATGGGAGGATGAAGCCAATGCTTTGTTGCCCTATCCAAGCTTGCTGCGGAATGAATAAATGTATGTTTGTTTATACTAGATCAAAACTGACTGATCCTCACATCATCCATTCATCTACCAGATGAGCCCCTTTGCTATCTCCATTTGGACTACCATAGAATTTCTTCCAGCTGTTCAACTCTCAAGTTGCCTCACAGGTACTCAAGTGGTACAGGGGGATTGTGATACAAGGGGGATTAGGTAGGTTACGTTCATGGGTAAAACAGTCAAAACTATACTTAGGGCCTTATTACTACCTTGACAGAGGGGTTTCCTCCATCACAAATATGAAGGATAGTCAGTCCCCCGTATTAAGATCTCCATAGAATATAACTGGATCATAATACCGCGTACAGGACATCTGTCACATTTGTGATGGTGTAAACCCCTCCGTCGAGGTCGTAATAAGGCCCTTTGTCGACACCTTACTAGAAGAGACGGTGCCAAGTCCAAGGTCCTTCTCCCTTCTCTTGATCAAGCCTTTAGTTATGTGATACTGAGTAAACAAACTGTAGGTAAGGTCAAAAGGAAGGTTTGGGTTCTGTTAGCGTGGTCTTGGCCTATCTATTTTGTGTAAAAATAGTAAGCATTCGGCCTTGCAAGAGGTAAATGAACCTTTTGTCTCATTTATATTAATATTGTAAGGTGTTTTAGTGCATATCTATAATAAACAGTTCAACAACAATGGAGAGTCAGTATTTCCCTATATTAACAATGCTAAAGTCATGAAAATGTGTCTCAACATTAAATGATAAAGATAAAGAAACATCACAGACTGGCAATATCTCCTAAAGTATCTTAACTTGAATAGAGCAACAAGAACCATAATCTCTACAGCAAAACACCTCATTAATTGCAGCAATATTTGAGAAAGAGATATGGAAAGCATTTCTTTGGCAAGCAAATTAACATCAGTTCATTGGCATAATGAAACATCTCACTAACCTCAGTTTAGCATTAATGTGTTGGGCTTCATGCAAAGGTTTTAGTAACACTAATTTGGAAAACATCTAACTATGGCACTATCAAAATATTCAGCAGTATTAGAACTGCAGCAGTTGGTACCTGAAAAACAAAGACAAATGACAATGCATAGTTACCAAGGAAAGTCAGCAGAGCAGCTACAGCATCATCAGGGGGACAGCAGTATCAGCTTTAGGACAAGGCAGGGTAAGGGGGACGGTTTAGGATTTGGACTCTAAGATCACTAAGGGGGTCATTCTGACCATGGCGGTAATTACCGCCATGGCGGAGGTCGGCGGTAGCACCGCCAACAGGCTGGCGGTGCACCGCTGGGCATTCTGACCGCGGCGGTTCAGCCGCGGCCAGAAACGGAAAGTCGGCGGTGTACCGCCGACTTTCCGCTGCCCGTCTGAATCCTCCATGGCGGCGGAGCGCGCTCCGCCGCCATGGGGATTCTGACACCCCCTACCGCCATCCTGTTCATGGCGGCTCTCCCGCCATGAACAGGATGGCGGTAGGGGGTGCCGCGGGGCCCCTGGGGGCCCCTGCCGTAAGAGGGCCCCAAAAAGTATTTCAGTGTCTGCCCAGCAGACACTGAAATACGCGACGGGTGCAACTGCACCCGTCGCACCTTCCCACTCCGCCAGCTCAATTCTGAGCCGGCATCCTAGTGGGAAGGTTGATTTGCCCTGGGCTGGCGGGCGGTCTTTTGGCGGCCGCCCGCCAGCCCAGGGCAAATGTCAGAATCACCGCCGCGGTCTTTCGACCGCGGTGCGGTGTTCTGACGGCGGTACCTTGGCGGACGGCTCCGCCGTCCGCCAAGGTCAGAATGACCCCCTAAATCATCAGAGCGTTAGTTCAGCATTCTAATAGGCATAATAATCTCAGCAAATAATAAAAATACCAAGATGTCAGTAAACTGTTTGGTAAGGCAATGAAATGTCAAAGTGACAGATCACCATGAAAGGCTCAAGAACAACGTGTGCTTCAGAACAAAGAATGACAGAATGACACAAAGGGCCAGATGTAGGAAGCATTTTGCACGTTGCAAACAGCGAAAATCGCTGTTTGCGATGTGCAAAATGCACTTTGCAATGCACAAAACCCATTTTGCGATTCGGTAACCTGGTTACCGAATTGCAAAACTGGTTTGCGAGTCGCCATTAGGAAGGGGTGTCCCCTTCCTAACTGCGAGTCGCAGTGCAAAGCAATCGCAGTTTAAACCAATTTGAAATGGTTGGTAACCCATTCAGAAAAGGAAAGGGGTCCCCATGGTCCCCGTTGTGAATGGAACTGCAAACATCTTAAGGACCACTGCCTGCTCTGAAAAAATGAAACAAAAACGTTTCATTTTTCGTTTTTGTAATGCATCTCGTTTTCCTGTAAGGAAAACGGGCTGCATTACAAAAAAAAAAAACTGCTTTATTAAACAGCAGTCACAGACATGGTGGTCTGCTGTCCGCAGCAGGCCACCATCCCTGTGAATGAGCTACTCTCAAGGGGGTCGCAAATTGCGACCCAGCTCATGAATATTAATGAGGTGGGCCTTTGCGACCCCCTTGCAAGTCGCAGATGGTGTCAGGGACACCATCCAACATTCCGAATGACTTGCAATTTGCGGGTCGCAATTCAGAAGTTTACTAGATCTGGCCCAAAGTTCTCTGTGAGCTGTTCATTTAATTAAAATACATTCATAATTTCTATTAGGTCAAAAGCATCAGGTGAGGAAGGAACATCCAATCATGAAAACATTAGATATCGGAAATACATTTGAAAAGACACAATATTAGATTTCAAGGCATTGATTTGATGTTTTTTCCATTTACATAACTTAAAACGATACTAATTGTAGCTTCTTATACTTGCCTCCGACCGATGTCAGTGGAGCCTTTTGTTCAACCATTCCAGAATACGCTGCTTCGGGCGATAGTTACAAAGATGTGGAAACACTTTCGTATCAGCTCATTTCCTTGAGAGAAATACATTTCACTAATACAGGCACAAAATAAACTTGTGACTTAAACAAAAGAAGCTTTTTTATACAACAGACATGTGACGATCTAAATGTTTCTTTTGTGGGTCCATTTGTTAGAGAAGCAGTCACTGTAACCTCATCTGCTTGAGGCCCAGTAGAAAATAAGAAATGCTCATAATATATTGTCCATTTCATTCATCATTTAAAGTGACCGTCCGATCAGTACAGCATTAGTACATTATTTTCAAAGCATAAGTGCCCGTTTGCACACTTGATGGTGGCCAATCAAAAAATCACAGTTTAGGTTATCAGTCATTTTCACGTTAATACATCTTATATGAACATTTGTAGCACTAAATTTCTGCTCTCACAGTTCCAGATAGTATCTGCAAGGCCGTCCACCTGGCAAAGGTAAGAGTTGCGACAACATTCCCTGTCATACTTGGGACGAAGGTACTCTCCATTGAAGTTCCTTATATCTGTTGGTACAAGGTGCCCTCATATTAAAAAGAAAATCCTGTAAGTGCCAGACGCATGCCCTGCAATATAAAGTGTCTCAGGATAGTGTATGCGCATGTTGTTGAGTATAGGAAGTCTTCCGTCACCCTCAATGTCTCTCCTTGGGGAAGGCTTGTATTGAGCCTCTCCAACCAGACCGATAGGTAGGCTTCTTTCCGGGTCATACTGGATGTTTCTCAGTTGTCTTAAAAGGTTTTTTGTACCCTTTGTGTTCCACCAGTGAACTTAAGAAATGGGGGTTCCAGCATAGATTTGATCCATGATACAATGTGTCTTCCCCAAGTAGGAGTTCTATTTTCATGTATTTTTGGCAAAGTATAAATAATGGAATAATGAAATAGACTACCACAAGGAATTCTGCCTCCCTCTTTGTGGTGCGTCTATTTACTTTGGCCTCTTCCTTCAGGTTGTTAATCTCTCTTTTCAATTCTTCTGTAGGATGATTTTTCATTGTTTTGTAATTATGTTTGTGGCCCAGAAGGTGTAGGCATTCTTTTCTCTAATTGTCAACATTTTGTATTACGATTACCCCACCATTGTCTGCTGGTTTGATTATAATGCAATTGTTTTATATAAGGGTTTTTAGGGTCTCCTTTTCTTCCTTATTTATGTTCTGAAATTTGTGGATTTTAGAGATAGCAATTACCTCTATTTCTTTCACAACAGCTTCATCAAATGTCAGAATCTCAATTGGGGCTGCACTTGGTGGTCAGATAAAAGTAGATTCTTTCTCAATCCTACGTTACCCTTGCCTCCATCATTCACTTTGTCCTGAAAAAATGCCCTCAATTAGATTTTTCTAAAGAATTTTTCCAATTCACACAATTACCTGAATTTGTCTATAGATGGAGTCGGAACAAATCCTAGTCCCTTATAAGTACTGTCATCTGTGGACTGGTAAGATATTTACTAGATAACCTCAACACTGGGTTGCTCATGCTTGGGTTGCCTCCCTTGTCATTCTCCTGGTGTTGACTCTTTTTGGCTTTCTGTTTTTCTCTTCCTCTGCCTTTTCCCAAGCCATTGCCTAAAAAAGGGGGCCGGTTGTAAGGTATTTGAAGGCTGTTTAGACTACAGCACATATGGCTTTTACCATCCAATGATCAAGTGGTGTGGTATGTTCTGGTAGAATTATGAACAATTTAGTGGACACTGAGATTGCATTGACCCTTGTGTCCTCCTTTAGGCCATCTATACCTCATTTTGTTCTTATTCCTTTGTTCATTGCCACTAATCCAGATCTCAGAACCTAATGACCATTCATTGGAGCTTGCATCATCCTCCCTTAGGGTAACATTTCCTCCCACTCTGTTATAGTTCTTCACAGAATATGGATATGCTTTTTCTTGTGGAAATTTATTCATGTCCATTCGTAGTTTCTGGAGTTTTATTTGGGTGAGAAACTCTATCATATCACCCAGCTCCTTATTGTTTTTCATCGTCTTTTCGGATTGTGCTATCTGCGCAAATGTCTCAATTACCATCTAATGTTTGTATTTTGACCAGTAAGTAGTCCAATAGTCTTTTTGTTGCTTCTTTATGCTGATTCACCAGTCTCATGGGCAGCACCATGTGACCAGTTACCACTCTTTTAAAAAAACATAGGCCCTCATTAAAACTTTGGCTGTCTTTTCGTAGGAACGCTGAAGCCACGGGGGCACAAAGACTGCCAGTGCTGGCTGTCTTAAGACCGCCCTATCATGACTGATTTCGGAATTCCAAAATCAGGTGGAATTCCAACACCAGTCATGCGGGCTGTTGGCGGTAAAGAGGCGGTTTCACTGCCGGCACCGCCACTTCAAAAGGAGACCGCATGCTGTATATTACGACCCATAATATGCAGTGGCCTTGTCCTGATGGTGGAGCGCTGCTGGCGGTGGAAGCGCTGGGACCCGTACCCTCACGGACGACATCCTCGATGGATGGGGTAAGTGGATCATCCGACAGGGGAGGGGTGGTGTGTTTGAGTGTGTGAGTGTGTGTGTGAATGTAGTGAATGCGGGGGGTTGTTTGTTAGTGCGTGTCTGCATGTGTTAGTGATTGTGGACGAGATGAAGGGGGTGTGAGTGTTTGTGGATGGGGTGTGTGGGTGTGTGTATGTATGTTAGCGTGAATGGGAGTGTATGATGGGAGTGCATGGGTGATTGAGGGTGTGTTTGTGTGTGGGAGTATGTGGGTGCATGTGTGCTGGTATGTGGACTTGTGTGCAAGTGTATCCTGGTGACAGAAATGCTTATTCCTGTCGCCAGGATGCAAGACCACCAGTGCAACTGCCAGAAAAATGCTGTCGGTCTCCCACATCATAATACAGCTAGGGGTATTATGGCATCTTCTGTGCTGGAGGTGATCACCTCCAGCCTGGAAGACCATGGAAAAGAGGCGCGATGGGCAGAGTATCAGTAGATTGGCTTTGACCAAACCGCCAAACTCATAATTTGGCAGTCTTCTTCGCCGACCCATCAGCAGAGAGACTGTCACCACAGCTCTGGTGCTCTTTGGCCCGCTAGGGTCGTAATGAGGGCCATAGTTCTCAAGGAATATCTTAGGTTCATTACTCACTGTTATCAGTCCTGTGGGGGCTACATTTGCTCAGTCATGATAATGCCATAAAGTTTAGTCCAAGCATGATTGCGTTTGAGGTCTAAAAGTGTGTCCGAGTCTTCTGCCTTAGCTAATGATTGGGTGATATTGGTGCACTAGTGAGAAGTGAGTTCACTTATTCATCAGAGAAGGTTAAGCCTAAACTCTTGGCCATTTCCTTAAGGGGTCAATGGAAGGAAGAGAGCGTAAGTTCCATCAGAGAAGATTCCAAGGGTCATATTTATGGTTTGGTTTGGACGTGTATGCATCATGCAATGTGGTACAATGGGTGATGCTAAACTTACATGTGATTTATGAAGCCACACAAGGCCATTTTGCATGACCCTGAGTGTCTCCATAAATCTGGAGTAAGGAAACACAGTGCAAATTGCTGCTTTGGCTTACTCTGCCATGAGAAGGCATTCTATGGGTGTTGTGTGGGTGTTCCCAAGAAACTTCCATGGTTTTTGACGCATTCCCAGATTTACCAGAAGTGGTAGACCTGGAAATACACTGAAAAGATGCACTTTCTCAGGGGAGGCATAACGAGAAGAAATATTTTTATTTGTCCTTGTTACTTCCTCTATCTATGTGTGCTGCAGCACACATAGAAAGCGGATTATGCTCTCAGGACTATTTTTGCTTTAAGGTGCACAATAAAAGTGCTGAATGAAATGCAGGCACCATTGTGCCATGGTGCAAGGTTACCTGCATTTGCGCTAGGCTACCAAAAGGGTGCTAGCTTAGGGGAATAGACAGGAATGTGTTGTATTGACTTAAATACAGAACATTACTGTTCTTTCCCTGTGACACAGTGTAGTGCAACAAGATGACTTACTGTGCTGGACTGCATCACATTCCCATAGAAATGCCCCAAAAGACTTTGAGCGTCTTGCTCTTAAGCATATCAGTGCTAAACTATGCCCCAGTACCAATAAAACGTTGGACAGGTGGATGGAGAAGAAACACCTTCAGCTGTACACTGCTCTAAACTCTATATGTACAATGGAGGGAGGGAGAAAGGATATTGAACCAGAATTCCATTGTCCCCTAAAGTTAGCTACTTACATAGAGTGGATTGACACCCATCAACTTTAAACAAAGGCGCTGTCAAAATCCCAACCAAAAATCAGGGATGGATATTGATTTTATTTAAAGGACTCTCACCCACACAATTGTGTGTCATGCTTCATCAATCCTCACCCAGTATGCTAATCATAGCTGGGAGGGCTCTACCACACTTAAGGAGTGAGCTACTTTAACTGATAAATATTATTATTGGGATCAAGATGAAGTTAAAAACTCTTACATTAACATCCAAAGCCTTAAATTGTAAGGATATCTGAGATTAAGAAATAAAACTGGAATAGTCAGTGGTCCATAGGTTGGTCAATATGTTTCAGCCAATCATGTTCCACCATGTAGGTTTTCATGCTTTTGCCAGGACCACCCTGACTGCAACTCTTTTTTCTGACAGAAATGTTCCCTCAACAAAGAAAGAGATTCTCATTCCTCACACTTATACAGGCCATCCATGTATACTAGTGTGGATAATATCACCGCTGCTAGCACCTGAGCCTTGTGGTTGATCAAGAGACTTGGTTATGTACTAAGGCCCTCATTAAGACTTCTGCAGTCTTTTCGTAAAATCACCGAAGCCGCGGGTGCCAAAAGACTGCCAGTGCTGGTGGTCTTAAGACTGACCAGTTACAACTGATTTTGGAATTCCGCCCAAAATCAGGTGGAATTCTGACACCAATCGTGCTGGCGGTCGGCGGTGAAGAGACCGTTCTACTGCTAGCACCACCACGACACACCAAAAGGACACCTCACGCCTATTACGACCCATATTATGGTGTGACGGTGTCCTGATGGTGGGGTGCTGTCATAGGTGGAAGCACAGCGACCCGTCTCCTCCTGGATGTCCTCCTCGATGGACGAGGTAAGTGGATTGTCCAACAGGGGAGGGTGTGTGTGTTTGAGTATGTGAGTGTGTGTGTGAATATCGTGAATGCGGGGGAAGAGGGGCAAGGTAGTTGGGAATGTCTGTATGTACTGGAGGGGGAAGGGGTGTGTGAATGTATGTATGTGCTGGAGGGGGGAGTGAATGCATGTGTGAGTGCTGTGTTTGTAGGTGTATGTTAGTGTGAATGAGGGTGTATGACGTGGGTGAGTGGGGGTGTTTGTTTGTGTGTTGGAGTATGTGGGTACATCTGTGCGGGTATGTGGACATGTGTGCGAGTATATCGCCAGGATGCAGGACCGCCAGTATTTTCCCACATCGTAATACCCCTAGCAGTATTACGGCGTCTGCCGTGCTGGAGGTGTTTACCTCCAACCTGGCTGTGAAAAGAGGCGGGATGGGCAGAGACTCGCCGATTTGGCTTTGCCACCGGGGGTTTGTAATGAGGGCCATAGTCTTGTTGCCTGTGGAAATAGAGCCAACAATCATTTAGGAAGAGAAAACAAAGGCACAATTCTGCCTACTTAATTGAACTATGCTACTGATGCCCTGCATTCTCATTTTAAAGAGATTGCGTGAACCTCAATTCTGCACTGAAGTGATGTTTTCTCTTTTGTGTCCTCTAATATGGAAAAACCTCTGTGCTCCTTTTATTCTTAAACTTCATCATCTGTGTACCGAAGATATGCTCAAACACTCACTCATACCACATGTTAGTGTGTTATATTCTGGTTGTACATAGACTTCACCCCCTTCCTTCTGAGAATTAGCAGTGCATGGTATCAGGTGCAATTAAATATCACAGTATGGAGGTGATATGTAATGCCTCATGTCTGATTATTGATATAGAAGAAATAGCTATTTCTGCATTTCTAGACATTGGGGGTTATTCCGACCGCCAGGGCCGGGGTTGGAGGATGCACCGCCAACAGGCTGGCGGTGCATCAAGGGCAATTCTGACCGCGGCGGTAAAGCCGCGGTCAGAAAAGGGAAACTGGCGGTTTCCCGCCGGTTTTCCCCTGCCCCTGTGAATCCTCCACGGCGGCGCTGCAAGCAGCACCACCATGGGGATTCCGACCCCCTTCCCGCCAGCCTGGTTCTGGCGGTTTTCACCGCCAGAACCAGGCTGGCGGGAACGGGTGTCTTGGGGCCCCTGGGGGCCCCTGCAGTGCCCATGCCAATGGCATGGGCACTGCAGGGGCCCCCTAACAGGGCCCCACATTGATTTTCAGTGTCTGCCTAGCAGACACTGAAAATCACGACGGGTGCAACTGCACCCGTCGCACACCAGCAACTCCGCCGGCTCCATTCGGAGCCGGCTTCCTCGTTGCTGGTGCTTTCCCGCTGGGCGGGCGAGCGGCCTTTTGGCTAAGGATTTGGGTGTGGCCTCCTTGGCCTTGGATTTTGTTGGGGCCTCCTTAGGCTTGGATTTTTGTGGTGCCTCCATGGCCAGGGATTTTTGTGGGGCCTCATTGGGTGGGGATTTGTGTGTGGCATCCTTGGCCTTGGATTTTGATGGGGCCTCCTTGGCCTGGATTTTTGTTGGTCCTCCTTGGCCAGGCATTTTTGAGGGGCCTCCTTGGCCAGGGATTTGGGTGTAGCCTTGTTGGCCTTGGATTCTGTTTGGGCCCCCTTGTCCTGGGATTTGGGTGCGGCCTCCTTGGCCCTAGGTTTTTGAGGTGGCCCATGATCTTGCCAGTCTGTTTGGGAGGGAGCTGCACTTTAGCTCTCTGTTTTGGGGGGGAGGAGTTTCCTTGGTGCGAGGTGCAGGCGTTGCACTCATGTGCCCCTTAGTGGCAGCTGGAGACTTTGGGGGTGGAGCTGTGTCAGACTGGGTGCTTGAGGTACTGGGCTGGGATGGTGGGGTATTCCTCTTACGGGCAGGATGGGGGGAGGGAGAGGGAAGAGGTCAAGGTGGACAAGGAAAAGCTTCTTAGGGACAATGGGGCAGGATGTCAGAGGAAGGATGGGAGTGGAGGTAGAGGGAGTGGCTGTAGGAGGAGGAGGAATGGTGGACTTGGGTGCAGGTGCATGACAGTGTGCATGTGTGAGTTTGATGACTGTTGGAGGCCTGAGTGTGAGTGTGTGTGTGTCTCTGGAGGGGGCAGACAGGGTGGGGAGGACAAACAGGATGTGTGGATTGATGTGGTGGTGGTGTCTGCAAGTGATGTGGGTGTACTTCATGAGGTGGTGGTGGTGGTGACTAAGCATGTGGTGTGTGGGGTGCTGGTTTGCGGGTCTGCTGTTGTGGTGACTGTGGGCAAAGCTATGCAGGTGGCAGGTTCTGGGACTGTTGATGCAGTGCATGCAGGTGTGGGTGAGGATGTGACTGTGAGGGGGAGGATGGGGAGACACTGGAGGCAGTGGATAATGTTGTGTGTGCATCTGTGTGTTGAATATGTGATTGCTTATGGACTGAGGTGTGCTGCCTGTGTTTGTCTGTGCGGGTCTTGTGTCTTGTTTTGGGTGCATGCTTGTCAGAATGTGTGGGTGGGATGGGTTGGGGTGAGGAAACTGGGACTGGGTAGTGGTACTTGGAGGGGGGACGGAAGAAACAGGGACACTGGCTGTCGTCAGTGAAGAGGCCAGAGCCTGAAACGATCTCTGTAGGGCTGCCAACTCACAGTGGATGCCCTCCGGGAAGGCATTGCATTACTGCATCTTGTATGCCAGCCCCTGGATGGCGTTCACTATGATTGACTGCCCTACAGAGATGGATCTCAGGAGGTCAATAGCCTCCTCACTGAGGACAGCACGGCTGGCTGGGGCAGAGCCTGAGGTGCCTGGGGCAAAGGAGATGCCCACCCTCCTTGTTGAATGGGCACAGGCAACTCTGTAGGTGGCTACTGGGAGGGTGGTGCTGGTATGGGGGATAGCAGTAGAACCTATAGCTGGGGTGGACCCAGAGGGGTCCGCCACCAACAAGGATCTCCCATCGGAGGACGAATCAGAGTCAGTGATGTCACCTCCTGTCCCTGCCATGGTGCTCCCCTCGCCCTCCGTCCCACTAGTCCCCTCGGCGTCGGTGGACTTCGCCTCCTGGGACGTGTGGGCTGCAGCTCCCTCACTTGCCAGTGCCCCTGCTCCTTTGCCAGATGATGCTAATGCACACATGGACAGGATGACAAAATGAGAGAGAGGGGAAAAGAGAGAGAAAGGGAGCACAGGGTCAATCTCAGCACCAACAGCACAGATGACATACACATCACTGTCACACACTGAGACTGAGAATGGGCAGTATGGACCACACTGGCATACCACTGGCTAAGTACCACAGCAGGTAAGAGCCAAACACTGCCACCTACACAACAACTGGGAACAGCTAAGCCCTGTCTGAGATGGGAAGCCACCTACCTAGCTATCTAATGCATGCTTTCCACCCTATTAACTTGAGCTGGAACACACAGCAATGTCTGAACATTGAGCATATTGGGTCATCCACTGACTGGTACCCTGCACCCAAATCCCATGCCAGGTAACAAATATGGCTGATAAACACACTGTACTCACCCCCTTGTGGCTACTGTGATGCCCTCAAGCGCCCATCCAGCTCTGGGTAGGCCACCACCAGTATCTGGGCCATCAGGAGGGTCAGGTTCTGACAGGCACCCCACCCTTGTTGGGAAGCCATCTCCAGCTGAGCCTCCACGGTCTTCCAGGCCCAGTGTCTCAGGTCCTCCCACCATTTCCTGCAGTGGGTCCTCTGCCTGCTATAGACCCCCAGGATCCGCACGTACCACATCCCCTTCTTCTGATGGGCGCTGACCTGCAGAAGAAACACAGAAGGTGGGACACCCTGAACCTGACAATCCAGCCTGTCACACATATGGACCACAAAAAGTATTATCCCCTCATCAGTCACACACATGACCCATACCCCTGCATTAATGCTGCCACCAGCCATACCCCCCACCTGACACACTGCCAGCACACATACACACATCTCCATGCAGTCATGTCACATGCAAGGTAGCCATGGTGTACTCACCTGTTGGGCTGGAGGCCCATACAACTGCTCATACCGGCGTAGGACCCCATCCACGAGGCACTCCAACGTGAAGGCTGGGCCCCTTCCCCTGTTGCACTAGCCATGGCAGGTTCCAGAAACAGGTCACAGCAGCACATGCAGTGCAGATGTCGTCCAGTGGGAAGTCAGGAATCAAGTGAAGTTGTAGAAAGGAAAGCAGTCATGTCCGCAGCGGTGAACATCATTGGTTCCCATTCTCCACAGAGGGCCATGTTAGCCAATGAGGAATTGCGCAGCAGAGCAGACTGCCTCCCGCTATGATGCGAACGCAGTCCATGAATACAGGACAGGCCTGTGCCATTTTCTAATGCTGGTACACATGTACAGATTGATAAGTGCATCATTGTAGTCAAAAGTACTTACCTACACAATCCCTGTGTCCAACAAACAAGCATGCTCTGTGTACACTGCTGTACTGTGTTCATGGGTCCTGTTGTTACTTCTTTCTTACAGTTGGGTCCCTTAGGTATCGACCACTGTGGAGGAGTAGGAGGAGGCACAAACCTGTGTACAGACCCCTTGTGGACTTGGCTACACTGGAGGACAGGCACATCATACTCACCTATCGTCTGGGCAGGGCCATAATCACAGAGCTGTGTAAACAATTGGAGCCTGCTCTGATACCTACTATCCATGGCACCACAGCAATCCACCCTCTTGTGCAGGTACTCTCAGTGCTCCATTTCCTGGCAACTGGCTCCTTCCAGGTGACAGTGGGCTTGGCTGCTAGGATGTCACAGCCAAAGTTCTCTATTGTTTTGTCTGCCTTGCTCAAACACATGTGCAGCTATAACACATTCCCCCATGTAGTTGATTTACCCATTGTGAAGGCTGGATTCAATATAATGGGACATATACCACATGTTATTGAGGCCATCAACGGGACCCATATTGCCTTAGTCCCCCAGGACTAATGATCAAGTGTACAGGAATTGGAAGAGTTTCCACTCATTCAATTTCCAGATGGTGTGCCTTGCTGACCTGTACATCTCCCATGTCACTGCCAAGTACACAGGGTCGGTGCATTATGCCTTTGTCCTGGGGAATAGCAGTGTCCCACAGCTGATGGCACAATTACAGAAGCAGTGTGGCTAGTAGGTGAGTCCCCACCCAATGTTTGTGCATGCCTTCAGAAGTCATAGCCCATGTCATTGTGCAGGGATAATGTGTGTCCCTTACTTCTTTCAGGTGATTCTGGCTACCCAAACCTGTCATGGCTCATGACCCTTGTTAGGAATCCAAGAACAGGGGCTGAAAATAGGTACAATGATGCTCATGTGCATACCAGGAGGATTGTAGAAAGGACCTTCAAGCTCATGAAGGCTAGGTTCAGGTGCCTCCATCAGACAGGTGGATTCCTATGCTACTCCCCTGAGAAGGTCTGCAGAATCGTCGTTATGTGCTGCATGTTGCACAATTTGGCCCTCAGACGGCATGTACCCTATCTGCAGGAGGAGGAGAGTGACAAAGCAGCTGTGGCAGCAGTGGACACTGAGGACAGTGAGGAGGAGGAAGAGGAGTAGGATGTGGACAACAGGCCACATTTGATCCTGCAGTACTTCCAATGACACTCAGGTAAGACTGTTGAACTAAACATTTCTACATTTTAGTGGTGTACTGTGTGACCGCAGCATAATGCAAGTCATTCCCTTTGCATCCCACCTCACTGTCACCTATGCCTTCCCTTATTGCAGATGTTGGTGTTGTTCCAACAGTGTGCTGCTGTGACGTTTACAGACTGTTGAGACACATTTGTTGGATCACGCAGTTCATTACAGTTCAATACATTGTACATTACCTGTAAATAAAGCACTATTACTCAAGTTGTGCCCAAGGGTGTTTATTGGTATACAATGTTGAGTGCAATAGAGTGGTGTGATGGTTGAGAATAGCCCAGTGTAGTTGGTGAGTCTGTTTGTAGCACATGTCCAGTGTCCAAGGGGTCAAAGTAAGGGGAGCAATGCCAGTTCAGAGTGGACAAGGTGACACAGTGGAACACAAGGGGGACATTCAGGAGGCAGTGGTCTTTGTCTTGGCAAGTGTCTCTTGTGTCTGTCTGGGTCGCAGGGACTGTTTGCAAGGTGGTTCACCTTCTGCAGGGGGAGGGTGCTGTGAGCCTGTGGGTCCTGTGGCAAGGCCTCCTGTCCACTAGCTGCAGCAGATGTGGAGGGCTGGTCAGTAGACTGGCTAGTGGAAGGGGCCCACTGGTGTGATATATAGTCCCTCATGATGTTGGCCATATCACTGAGGACCCCTGCAATGAAGACCATGGTGGTGTTCAGGGCCAGCAATTCTTTCTTGATCTCCTGGTGGTGTTCCTCCTGCAGCCGTCTGTTTGCCTTCATAATATCTATTACCTGACCCATCTTGTCCTTGGATTGTTAGTAAGCCTCCAGGACATTAGTGAGTGCCTCCTGGGAAGTCAGTTCCCTGGGCCTGTCCTCCTCCTGGTGCAAAGCTGTCCTCTGCCTGTCCTTGGCCCCCTGTGCCTGTGTCCCATGAATGGTGTGCCCACTGCCACTGATCCCAGGACCCTCATTGTCTTGCCTGTGAGGTGTGGACTGGGATCCCTGTACAGATGGGCACACTGCTGATTGACATGTCCTAGGGACGGAGGTCTGGGGACGTTGGGTGGCTGCTGTGGTTTTCGATACTGAGTGGGAAGGCTCTGTGGTGGACTGGGTGTGGGCTGAAGTAACCGACTGACCAGTGGTCCCTGATGGGCCAGGGAGTTCATCCAGATCCTGAATTCCAGAGTTGCTGTCATCACTGGGGGCATCATCTGGTGGGGGACTGGGTAGTCGTGGCACCTCGTCGCCACTGAGATTGGCTGGGGCACCTGTGGGTATGTTAGTGGTGTATTATGCTACATGTCTGTGACATATTTTGCATCCCTAGCTTCCCCTAAATTATTGATGTTGCCCTGTCACCTTTGTTTGTGTATGGTGATGGATTGTGGGATTGTTAGTTTTCCATGCTGTGCATGCATTGCATGCATTGGTGGTGAGTGTACATGTAGGGCTGGAAGGGATGTGCATGCAGTGGGTATGGCATGCAGGGCTTGTGTAGGACAGTACTATCTTCCTTGGCATGTTACCCCCATTTTTACCTGTATGTCAGTATGTTTTTGCCTGTCTCACTGGTATCCTGCTGGTCAGGACCCCAGTGTTCATAGTTTATGCATAATGCGTGTGTCTGTGTAGTGCTTAACTGTGTCACTGAGGCTCTGCTAATCAGAACCTCAGTGCTTATGCTCTTCCTGCTTTTAAATATGTCACTGTAGGCTAGTGACTTCTTTTACCAATTTTAATTGGCACACTGGACCCCCCTTATAAGTCCCTAGTATATGGTACCTAGGTACCCAGGGCATTGGGGTTCCAGGAGATCCATATTGGGTCCAGCATTTATTTTGCCGCCCATAGGGAGCTCAGGCAAACCCTTGCACAGGCCTGCTATTGTAGCCTGCATAAAATAATGCACACGTTATTCCACAGCAATTTTCACTGCACTTAAGTAACTTATAATTCACCTATATGCCTAACCTTCACTTGCTGAAGGTTAGGTGCAAAGTTACAAAGTGTGAGGGCACCCTTGCACTAGCAAAGGTGCCCCCACATAGTTCAGGGCCATTTCCCCGGACTTTGTGAGTGCGGGGACACCATTACACGTGTGCACTACATATAGGTCAATACCTATATGTAGCTTCACAATGGAAACTCCAAATATGGCTATGTAAGGTGTCTAGGATCATGGAATTGTCCCCCCTTTCCAAAGTTGGTATTGGGGAGCCAATTCCATGCATCCTGGGGGCTCCACCATGGACCCACAGTACTGCCAAACCAACTCTCTGAGGATTGCACTGCAGCTACAGCTGCTGCCACCTCACAGACAGGGTTCTGCCCTCCTAGGGTCTGGGCAGCCAAGTCCCAGGAAGGCAGAACAAAGCATTTCCTCTGAGAGCAGGGTGTTACACCCTCTCCCTTTGGAAATAGGTGTTACAGGCGGGGGAGGGGTAGCCCCCCCCTGCCTCTGGAAATGCTTTAAAGGGCACAGATGGTGCCCTCCCTGCATAAGCCAGTCTACACCAGTTCAGGGACCCCTTGTCCCCTACTCTGGTGGGATACTGGAAAAAAGGAAAGGGTGTTGACCACTCCCCTGTCCATCACCCCCCCTAGAGGTGGTGCCCAGAGCTCCTCCAGTGTGTCCCAGACTTCAGCCATCTTGCTTTGCAAGGTGTGGGGGCACTCTGGAGGGCTCTGAGTGGCCTGTGCCAGCAGATGACATCAGAGACCCCCTCCGGATAGGTCCCTACCTGTCAAGGTAGCCAATCCCCTCTCAGGGGTCTCTCCTGTGTGTTCTCTTCAGACTCTGCTTGCAAGTTTCCTTCAGGAATCCTCTGCAACAACTTCATCATCCTCTGACCTCGGATCATCTGCAGCCTTCTCCAGGAACAGCTGTAACAGCAACAAAGTATCCACAAGGGATACATTTCCTCTGCAACTTCAGCTCCAGCCAGCAACTGCAACAGTTTCCACGGTGTGCATGCTCTGAGGACTCCCTGTCTTCATCCTGCACCAGAAAGACCGAAGAAATCTCCCGTGGGGTGAGGGAGTCACTCCCCTGCTCCAGCAGGCACCTTCAAAGATGGCGACCGGTACACTTGGACTCCTCTCACAGTGACAAATGTGCTTCTAAGGACACAGAGGGTGGACATCATCGACATAGACTGTCCTGAGGTCCTGTTGACGCAATTTGGAGGAGGAAAGACCTTGCCTTCCCAGAGAGCAACGGTACCCCTGTGTACTGCATCTTCTTCACCTCCTGAGGCCTCTGTGCATTATTTGCAAAATTCCTTCATGCACAGCCTGGCCCAGGTCCCCAGCACTCCATCCTGTGACGATCAACTCACTGAGTTGTTCTCCGGCTGCGTGGGACCTTCCTTTGTTGTGCTGCATCAACCGCATTTTTTACCTCCTTCGTACCCATGTCCTGGGACTTCTGGGGGTGCTGGGTGGCATCCTGAGGATTCTCTAAAGTGCTGAGAGCTCCCTCTTCCTCCTCACACAGAGTTGAGGCCCCCAGGTCCCTCCTGGGTCCATACAGCACCATTTTGACACAAAACGCACTTTTGTCGTAACCATGGCTTGTTGGCTACTTCCAACATAAAATCATATCTGCATCCATCTTCACGTCGTGGGATGTCCTTTGCATCATGCAGGAACCTGCTGGCATCTTCCTCGGGTAAATTTCTGCTGTCTTCGACTAACCGTGGACTCTTCTTTTGCACCCTCTTCTGGGTTGGCAGGGGCTCCTGTCCTTCGTGGAACTTCTTTCGACTTCTGGACTTGGTCCCCTTATTTGCAGGTCTTCAAGTCCAGGAATCTAGCAGTTGGTGTTTGCAGACTTGGTTGGTTACTACATAATCTCAATCAAGAGGTGTAGTGTGTCCTAAGGAACGTTTCAGTACTTTACTCCTGCTTTTCTGGGCTCTGGGGTGGGGTTATTTACTTATCTTTACTGTATTCTTACTCTCCCAGCGATTCTGCACACACTACACTTGTCTAAGGGTGGAATTTGTGGTTCACATTCCACTTTCTTGTATATGCTTTGTTGTGCCCCTAGACCTATTTTATCCCATTGCATTCTATAGCATTTCCTATTGTTTGCATTGTTCTATGACTATTTACTTGTCTAATTGTGTGGTCTAGTGTATATATTGTGTATAATACTTACCTCCAGGAGGAGTATTACCTCTAAGGTATTTTTGGTACTGTGTCACCCAAATAAATACCTTTATTTTTGGTAACACTGAGTATTTTCTTTACTTGTGTATAAGTACTGTGTAACTATAAGTGATATTGCATGAGCTTTGCATGTCTCCTAGTTCAGCCTAAGCTACTCTGCTGTAGCTACCTCTATCAGCCTAAGCTGCTAGAACACTACTACATTTCACTAATAAGGGATAACTGGACCTGGTATAAGGTGTAAGTACCCCAAGGTACCCACTACGAACCAGGCCAGCCTCCTACATTGGTGGTGCAGCGATGGGATAAGTACTTGCAATTGCTTTACCACTTTGTTACCTGTGTTTTTCACAAGAAAAGCTTGCTCCAATACTTAGAGCATAGATAATATTTACTTCTAAACCATTTTTTAACTTTTTAAAAGTTCTTTAAACTTTGCAAACGCTTTTACAAAGTTCTTAAAAGTTTTCTCTTTTCTCTCAAAAGTTAGCTCTGTTATTCTACTAACTTTCTACTCACTTTCCTAAACTTTTTTCTCTTTTAATATGTCTTCTGTAGAAGCTACCCCTAGAGTTGCCAAGACTACCCATGAGAATCTAAACTTTAAAAGTTTGAGGGGGCTCTGCATTGAAAGAAGTTTTGGCATTGGGAAGAACCCCAATATGGAGTTCCTCTTAAATATTCTCCTCCAGGATGACCAGGGAATTAGCACTGGTCCAGATCAGACAGGGGAAGAGGTAGAGGATGACTCCAACCAGGAAGGCTCAGAGGAGCAGAATGACAATCCTAGGGAGGGTCCTTTCACAGACCTCTCTGTCAACAAGCCCCCTAGTATAACTGGTAGTGGGAAGGGTTCACACACAAGTAGGGCTCCCTTCACCCCTAGAGGCCAGGTCACTAGAGTGGCCCCTGTTAGAGATAAGTCTGCCTCTGCACACTCTCATGTTACCTCTGTTTCAGAGGCTTCACATAATTCTAACCCTGAGGACCAGTCCCTAGATAGGGAACTCAGAAAGCTGAGGTTAGAGGAGGCCAGACTGAGGTGAATGCAGCAACAGTTGTCCTTAGACAGGGAATCCCTGGCTGTGGAGAAAGAGAGGCAGGGTTTGGGGTGAGTTCCCCATGGTGGCAGCAGCAGTTTTAGGAATACAAATGTGAGGGAACCTTCATTTGATTCTAGAAATCTGCAAAAAGTTGCCCCTCCTTACAAGGATGATGATGACGTCTACAAGTGGTTTCCTGTACTTGAGAGGGCCTGTAAAGGTCAGAGGGACCTTCATGTACAGTGGGCTGCTATCCCTTGGTTATCCTTTTATGGCAAGGGGAGAGACAGATTTCTTAT
Source organism: Pleurodeles waltl (assembly GCF_031143425.1). Taxonomy (NCBI): domain Eukaryota; kingdom Metazoa; phylum Chordata; class Amphibia; order Caudata; family Salamandridae; genus Pleurodeles; species Pleurodeles waltl. The sequence goes on along the minus strand of NC_090444.1, from coordinate 548,156,649 downwards.
TGTCAGAGAGGATGATGCAGACAATTTCCAAATTCCTAACTGCACTCTTAGATGTCTGGGCTTAACCATTGAACATTACAGACTTGAGTTCAGAGAGACCAGAAAGGAGTCATCACAGGACTGGACAGACTTTGTAGACCCTAGAAGGTTGGTTGAATGGCGGTAAGGTGACTGACTATGAAAGCCTATATAACGTGATTCTGAGAGAACATATCTTGAATAATTGTGTGTCTGACTTGTTGCATCAATATCTTGTGGACTCAAATCTGACCTCTCCCAAGAACTGGGAAAGAAGGCAGACAAATGGGTCAGAACAAGGGGGAGCAGAAAAGCTCATACAGGGGGTGACAAGGATGGCAAGAAGAAGGATGGTAAAGGCTTGGCATTTTAGATTTGTTAATTGTGGTGGTGCACTGTGAGGGATGGTGGGTGATGTGTGTCAGGATGAGGGGAGTTGTGGCATGCTGGTAAGGGGGGTGATAGGTAGTAAATGTTGACTCACCAGTGTCCAGTCCTCCCGCGACTACAGTGAGAAACTCAGGATGCAGTATTGCCAAAACTTGTTCCTCCCATGTGGGGGAGGCGGTGGTGGTCCCCCGCCAGCACTCTGGATATGCAGATGGTGCCTTGCTGCTATGGAACGCACCTTCCCCCTAGGTCGTTCCACCTCTTCCTGATGTCGTCCCTTGTTTGTGGATGCTGTTCCACAGCTTTCACCCGTTCCACCATCTTCCGCCGTAGCATCATCTACCTGGCAGTGGATATCTGCTGAATCTGTGATCCAAACAGCTGTGGCTCTACCCTATTTCTTCAACCATGACCCGCAACTCCACATCAATGAAACGGGTGTGCCTTTGTGGGGACATGGGTGTTGTGTGGTGTGTGTGTTGTGCAGAGGGTGTTGAGTAATGTGGTGGGGTGTGTGGTGTGTGTTGGATGAATGGGTAGTTGTGGTGTGTGTGTGAAGTTGTCTGTGATTTGCGTGGCTAGCTGTTTCAGTCTTTTCTTGTTTGCAAAGGATTTTGGGTGATGTGGGTGTGTGTTTTATAGTGCTGTTGGTGGGTGGGTGTATTTGTGTCAGGTGTGGGTTTTTTAATCTAGCCAATGTTGTCTTGTTTTGTCTTTGGGTGGCCATATCCACTGCAGCGGTGATCACCGCCAATGGTTGACCGTTGTTGAATGTCCGCTGTGGTGATTGGTGGGTCATTATTTGGAGGGCGTAGTATTGGTGGCATAACGGTATGGGTGGTAGTACCGACAGATTATCACATTCAGTGGGTCTGGCGGATTTGTGGTTGTGGCTGCTTTATGTTGGTTTTGTACATATGTGTCATAATGTAGTGTATGCTGGTGGCAGTAAGTGCGGCTGTATTTGGTATTTATCACCAAGGTCATAATGAGGGCCAAAGTTATGCACGGCAACACAGCACAAGCTCAGTCTCACACAATCCGGTAGGACATACTAGCACTTCCAACTACAGTACAACTGTTCAATCATAAACACATTGTCAAGCATTCACAAGTAACATTGGCCACAGACTAATCACACAAACAACACATTGTACAACCAACTGGGAACGAACACGCACAATTACACCACTGTGCAACTTAGCAATTCACACACACACACACAGCACATCCTATCTATCATACCATGCACAATACATGCAGACTCACACAGTTAAAGCATGCAAAGCTACACACTACAACAACAAACACATGTCAAAACAAACACAACACAATACTATGACAACAGCATGTCTGCAACATACACATGCCCATCACACAACACACACACTATCCCTGTGGGACAAAAGCACTGCACATGCCTTCACATACTGCTCAGACAATACAAGAAGCACAAGCACAAGCACCACACACATATAAATTCTGGCACACAACCAATGTCAACCAGGAACAACTCAAATCTAGTATTAAGGAAATGTTACATTTTGATAATAAATAAGGGTAAAGTACAGGGACATTCCAGAATAACAACATGGTTTTGCACCAAAAGCATGAAATGGTGCCCCAACTTGACTTCTGACTGCCATGTAACCTCCACAGGTAGGGGCTTCAAGTGGACAGGCAGGCACCTCAGGGAGTCTTGGTGGTAGTTGTGGAGGGGGGTTTTAGGCCTAGGCATGGTGGGGGTTGGGCTTAGGCTTGGAATGGGGGTATGGTTTTGGCTTGGGAGCGGGTTCATTCTTCTTGGGAGGGGTTGACGTCTTGGTCGGGGATGGAACATGGATCCTGGCATAGGAGTGTGGGGGAGTCTTTGGAGGTGGAAGGGATGTCCTTGGGAGAGAAACAGATCTTTAAGGGGTGCCCCGGGGGGGGGGGAGAGTAGGGAAAAGGTTAAACTCCGAGGGGAAAAGCTTTTTTGCATACACAGGGACGGTCATAACAAAAGGGTCTGGGTGTAGAGGGAGAGGGAATGGTTGTAAGAGGTGTTGGTGTGGATGTCTTGGGTGCATATTTGTGGGAGGTATGCTCACAGGTGTCTGTTGGGTGGGTGAGTGTGGACGTTTATGTGTCTTGGGCTGAGGTGAGTGGAAGTTCTAGTGGATGCTGTGGTGGGTGCGTGGATGTTGTGATGTCTGCAGGTGTGGTAACTGGGGTGGATGTCTGAAGGTCTGCTGGGGTGGTATCTGTGGGTAGGATATTTGTGGTGGCTAGATCAGTAAATGTTGGTGTGGTATCTGCAGGTGTGTCAGATGTTGTGTCTGTGATGCTTGGGTTGGTGGGGGTGTCAGGGGAGGTAGTGGCTGTTGCTGTGTATGCAGGTGGATGTTGTATGTGAGTATGCCGGTGGTGTGTCTTGTGGTTCTTATGTTTGTCTGCTCTACCCTTAGATGTTGAGGTGGATGCATGCCTGTCTGTGTGCAGGGGCAGAGGTGCCTTCGGCAAAGGAGAAGCCCCGCCTCTTGGATGGGTGGGCACGTCCAACTGGGTGGGGAGCTACGGGAGAGCTGTGATAGAAAGTGGGGTAGTGGACAGGGATAGTGCTGAGGTGGTCCCAGATAGGTCCGCCATTTCCAGGGAGTGGCCATTGGAAGAGGATTCTGATGATTATGTACTGAACCTCCCCTGTGCCACTCCTCTCACCCTTTGGGCCACTGGGTCCCTCGATGTCTCTGTTTTCATGATTGGCGGTCCCGTGGTCAGAAGCTTCCCCACTTGCCTGTGCCCCTTTTCTTTTGCTGGCTGATGCTAATGGTTCAAAACAGAAAGTGAGGTATGTTCATCACATTCTCGACATACCACTTCCATCATTCTTTACACATCAGTAACATTACATCCAGTTGACCAACAACCCCAGGGGGTACTGGGTAAGTGCCAACATCATGACACAATGTATATTCCTAAATGAAAACATTGTTACACACCATCTAAGCTACCTATCTCACACCTACAATATCATGATACCAGTATACCTATCACACTGACCATTCCATGTCAAGGTGACTTTGCCACATGATGCAGGGTCCCTATCCACAGCAACATAGTCAAGCAACAATCAAGCTATAGTTTAGAAATATGACATTGATTTCCACAAATCAAATACACAAACTCAACACATACTAAAAATTAAGCCTGATGTCATGTACCAGGCAATGAAACATATTCTGTAGTAAACTTAAGACAGTCTGGTGTACACAAGCCATACCCACTTCATGTCACATGGTTAACAACATGCACAATGGATATATGCAATCATGCAACTCCTATAATTGGCATTTTTGTAGATGAAAGAGTCTGAACACATGTCACCTCTACATGTGCCAATAGTTTTATATGAAAGGATTGTAAATACATTGTGAACCAAGGCATCTAAGTCATTGTCCTCCTGAAAACAAAGTATAACAGTCATAGAAGGGCCTAATATGCTCAGTTCACTTACTCATACACAACAACAGGTAGTATATCTTCTGTTTCTAGTCAATGGACCACTGTCATGTGTAAGAAGGTGAACTAATCATGCACTTTTCTATCAATAGCCCAGTGGCTGGGTGGCAACCTCACCATCCACACATCAGACATGACTAGTCTTACATCTGCCTGTGAAAAAATCAGAGAGACAAACCACATCTGATACTACCATGACAGGTACACCCTCCATGATACAAGCCAAATGACGGAATACACATACCACACCACTCACATGTGTATGTGAACTATCACACTTGAACCACATTGGTGTCAGTGCAAACAATAGGTTTCTATACAGCCAGGACTCAGTAAACATATCCTAAATAGCAATATAAAGTATGTATATATCTCCTTACAATGTAGACTCATGACAGAACCTTTCAATTTACAAATGATGTTGGCCCAAAACTGATAAGATTGTAAATGTGAATAAGATATCTTTGCCTTTTTATCATGCCTACAACAGTATGGCTAAGGAAAATGCTGTCAAGCAACTTACCACCAACAGAACCGGAACATGGTGCTAACATTCATAGCATGATCCAATAGGAGTCTATCAAAAATCTCCTTGTTTCCCAACATGCCCACTCAGATGAGATATTACAAAGGTCTATGTACAACCCTCTCTTACCAAGGGGGGTTACCTGGTAAAAGGTCTGAATAAGTCAATGAAGTATGTAATGTGAAATGTCAGATGGACATCACAGCTTCACATGATGCTGACACTAATAGGAAACCTTTTGAAAAGTAGGAATGACTTCAAATTGTCAGACTCAATGTTGCACATAGACATGAATCAAGGGACATTGCAACGGACAGAGAGCAAGGACCTGGACAACTTACCATATGATATTGGGATTATTAACCTGTAGGTGAGAATTACAACCACTAGGATATGAAAAGCTGTTTAGTGGTACACATATGACACTGTCACATGTGCATCATCATATGCTATTGTACAGAAGGGACAACATAGATGTGTAATATGTCCCTATACACATTAGAATGTTCACACCTGCATACCATTGTTAGGGATTGTACATCAATGTGTTGACTGGAGATCTTTGATCCTGAGCACTTACCACATTGTCAGAACTCACAATCTGTCACATCAGACACTAACCTGGTAAAGGGGTAAAATTGTGTTAGGTCTGGACTTACCCCCTTGTGGCTGTTCTGCTGCCTTCAAATGCCCAGCCAACTCTGGGTAGGACACTGCCAATATGCGTGCCATTAGGGTGTCAAGTTCAGATGGGCACCCCAACCTCCTTGGGAGGACATCTGTAGCTGGGTCTTTGTGGGTTTCCGGGACCAGAGTCTCAGGACCTCCCACCTCTTTATACAGTGAGTGCTCTGACGGCTGTGGACCCCCAGGGTCTGCACTTTCTTAGCAATGGCACTCCAAAGCCCCTTAACCTGATGGGTGTTGACCTGCATGGATGACACAGACAATAAGAGAATGTCATGTCCACATACACCATACCAAAACAAACAGGGTGAAAGCCAAATTAGTGCAACTAGCTATACACAGACTGCCTTCAATATTTCCTTCAATAATACATGACCATATGCAGTTAGGCCATTTGTAATATTGAAAAAGGCATACAACATGCATATTCAGTACCAGGTGTCAGTTTGTTACATGTGACCAGACCACAAGCATATCTATAAACATGGTATTTCTGACAAAGTTTGATACCAGGTTCAGTGATCACGTATAACAGTCAATATGTTGGTCAGGAAACATACATCAGACACACTCTACTATGTCTCAGGACTCAAAGTCTATCACAACACTAATGCACATGGCCATCTACCCACACATATAACCACAACCCTTTATTCTTCCACATTTGCTGGACATCATCATAAACTTTACCCATCAACTATTGTTTGTCATAACAAAGGGTAGATGAGCAAATATACATATTTGCACATGGTGCACTTACCTGTTCCTCTGCTGCACCATAGAGTTGTTCATACAAGGATAGGACTTCCTCTACCAGCTTATCAAGCTCCTCTGGGGAGAAGGCAGGGGCCCTATCACCCATAGGACGTGGCATGGTTGCTCCAAGAGGTAGTACACAGCAGGTCAGATCATGGAGGTCTTTCATGGCAGCAGTGTTAGGAGTCAAGTGAGAGATAAAGTATGAGATGGCAGTCATGTCCACCATGTAAGAGACTGTCACCGCCGGTGGACATTGCCATTGGCGCAGGACCGCCAAAGGAAGCAATGTGTACCAATGGCAATGTCCACCGCAGCTGCATTCGCCTACCACCATAACGACTCCCGCCGGCGGAGTTAGGTCATTTCCTAATGTCCAGTACAGTAAGTCAGGCAGCTGGCATTTTAAGGCTCATAGATGATTGGTAAAGTTATATCAAACTTATGTCACAAGCTGTGAAAAATATCTATGACGTGTTCACTGGTGGCTTTGAGTAAACATGTAGGAATATGCAGAAGTAATGTACAAGTTGTAAACTTGATGAGTTAAAAGTAATGTAACTTTAGTGGCATAGTCAGCACACCAATGGCAATTTAAACTATGGTATTTGTGTCTTATAAATGTGAAACATGGTAAGAATTTCATTATCACAGAGACTATTAGTGAAATGCTTATCCATTTCTAAATCATGATTGAGGAAAGGGGATATGATTGCAGTAATAATATATTATTTACCTTGGAATGTGCCATGTACAATGTTCCTACGTTTTCATACGGCACGTTCGAGCATTATGTGTGACATATGTATTTTAATACTTACAATGGATGGAATGAGTGATACTCATGCATCCTGGTTTTATCTCCCATAGTTACCCTGGCATGAGAAGAGTGAGAGAACTTTGAGTGTACCATCCACTAGCAGACCTGCAGACTATGGAGAATCAACATATAATCCAAATCTACCACCTGGTTAGGTATGCAATCATGGATCTCTGTCATCAGTCGGAGCCAGATGTGAAGCCTGCCATTCGTAATCCCAATGGTGTACCACCATAGTACAAGTCATGTCCGTGCTGCACTTCCTAGCCACAGGCTCCTTTCAAAATACCGTGGCCCTAATTGCAGGGATGTCTCAAGCTTATGTTCAGTCTGGTTTTGAAGGCTGTACTGTCTGCATTATGAAACACCTGGACAGCTGCATCAGATTTCCACAACATGAAGATTTCGCCCATGTGAAGGCTACCTTTTATGCTTTTGCACACATCCCAAATGTGGTGGGAGCCAGTGAAGGCACCCATGTAGACTTGGTTCCCCCAAATGACAATGAACTGGTTATAGGAACAGGAATAAATTTGACTTTGTTTATGTCAAAGTAGCCTGTTTGACCGACCTCTACATTTCACAAGTTTGTGCAAGGTACCCAGGTCAGTCCATGATGCCTTCATCTTGCGGAACAGCAATATCCCACTGCTGACGAAAACAGTACACAAAGAGGGCCTGGCTGGTTGGTAAGTCACATATGTCATTTGTGCCTGTAATGTCTATCTGCTACCAAATGTTTGGAGGCCCAAGATGTATGTATGTATTTTTGTAACTGTTCCTTACAGTGGACTCTGGCTACTCAAACCATCCTTGGTTGTTGACACCTGTGAGGTAACCAACCACACCAGGGGAAGCCCACTTCAGTGAGGCCTATGGAAGGATAAGGTGTGCCAGGGAGCGGACTTTTGGGTGCCTGAAGGCAAGATTCAGTTTCAAAGATAAGTATGGTGGAGCCCTCCTCTTCTCGCCCACCAAAGTATGTTGCCTGCTGCATGCTCCACAACCTCACCCTGAGACGTCAAATCCCATTTATACCAGATGAGGGGGAGCCAGAAGTTCCAGTGGGTGAGAATGTAGAATTGCCAAGTAAGGATGACTGTGATGAGGGTGAAGCTGGAGACATCCAGGCAGATCTAATCAATCAGTACATTCACCTGACAGTATGTGATGTCCTGTAATTTGACTAACTCAGTGGGATATTGGGGGGCTAGGGATGCTTGATAAGGGTCTCAGTATCACTATCAGACAGGTCATAAGTAGATTCAAAGCACATAACTCAGCTGTGCATACACAATACTACATGGAGTAGTGTGCAGCTAGTTGATCACCAAAGTCTAGATTTGTCACAATGCACATTCTGAGTTACCATTGTATTTATGACATAGCTGTATGATGTTTTACAATCAATTCCTGCCTTTACCTTATGTATGACATTTTTATTTTGCAGATTACTTCACAAGGTCATCCCCATTTGCAATTACTGACATTGTCACAGGCAGGTGGGATTTGCAGACTGACATGTGAAGTGAACATGGATTGAATCAGGTACTGTCAGGCTTGAGATTTGTGATGTGTTAGTTTTATGCCCAGACTGTTAGGACAGTGGGATGGTAGGGTCCTATTCCACACTGTAGACTTGTTTGCCATTGGAGATGGGGCCAATGGCACCATGTGCTTGGTCTTGTGTCTCTGACACATGTCATCCTGTGCAATCCATAACCTCAACCTTCTTAATGGCTTGATTTTGGTAATATCATATTTGTATGTAGCTGTCACTGTGTTTCCCCATTTCAGGCCACTGTGCATTTATACCAAGTCTGACATAGGTGAGTAGCATGCCTACTGGTAAATGGAAGGTTCCATGACTGGGGGCATTTGTACAGACCTCTGTCTGTATTATAGTGTATGGTCATTTGGTAGGTATGGAATGAGTATTTGATAAGGTTTTAGTTGATGATACATTGAAACAATCTGTTTGCCTATTCAGATAGTGAATGACTGATATGTCCCTATCTTCAGTGGTCTGTGGGGTGCTAGTAATTCACACCTATGCTGAGTCACTAAAGTGAGCCGCAGAACGCCACTGTGTGATCATTGGCATTTTCCCAATCTATATGTAGGAAAGTGCAATGAATTTGAATAGAAGTTTGTCAATCAGTCCCATCAAATGTAAATTGTTCCCTGATTAAACAGTACATATGAGATGAGACTTTACTTATTTGGTACATTTGTACACATCTTTTATTTGCAAAATATATCACAGTTAACAGTTACATATTGCTGAAAAATGACTCTCACACATGATCTGTGGTTTAGTAATGTTTATCAAGGAGTGCAAATTCATATTTGGGAATTGGATCAAATCCAATGATTATAAACAGTAAAGAGTTCAGTCATAGTGGATCAAATCATCAGGGAAGCCGCTACAACATTTGGAGTCTCAAGTCCAGTGTTCTTGTACAATTTGAAAATGGAGATTGTTTGTAGGACAGTCAATAGGGTGTATCAGTGACACACAAGGGGAACCAATCAGTAGAGGTGCATTTCCTGTCAGTGGTTGAAATCTTGGTATATGGGCCTCCTGGATGTTTAGGTGGACGTCCACGTTTGCTGGGGGATTCGTCAGCTACAGAGGCAGGAGTGTGTGAGGTATGTCCTTCCCGTGGCATGACCTCCAACCCACTGGCTGCCATAGATGTAGAAGGGGCAGATGTCATTGCTAGTGGAAGGGGTCAGCTATTAACATAACCTACTCAGGGTGTGTTAGGGTTTGTACGCAGCAAAGAGCATGTCCCCTCTCACTGCACTAGTGGGTTCTGTAATAGCTCCCTTTTAAACTTACTATTGAAAGCCTTTCTTGTTATCTCACCTTCCCCCCCCTAGGCTTCTGTGTATGTTGTTTAATGTGCTGTTTTGTTTACACATTGGGCCTTGCTTTTACCAAGGCTTCTTTAAAACACTCCTCCCTAGGCCATGTGTTAATCCAACTCATTTGCATAATAACTGAAACTCTGCACACCTTTCAAGAACATGTGCAGCATGTGAGGACCACACCCAGCCCTTCAAACCACACCCAGCTCTGCACACCTTCCAAGAACATGTGCAGCATGTGAGGACCACACCCAGCCCTTCAAACCACACCCAGCTCTTCGAACCACACCCAGCCCTGTCTATAAAAGGCAGCACCCGAGCCTCACCCAGTGCTTGTGCTCGTCTACCTCCCGCTTACCTGAGAACAGATCCCTCGGCGCTGGCACTCCTGCTCTTTACAGACTTTCTTTGACTTCAATGGACGCAGCTGCTGGCTCTTCCTTCTTCCGGTTTCCGGTTCCTCCTTGCCTCAGCCTCTCTCCTACAAGTAACCTGCAAAAGAGAAAGAAGACAAGGTTAGACTGATCAGTATCTCTTGCCAGCAACAAGTAAGTGCAAAACTTTTTATTACCTGAGGGAGCTTTGACGGCAATTTCTGGATTCGTGTATAGACAGTTTGAGGCGAAGTGCCTTCCACGAGCATTGTGATTCAGGCTCTTTGTTGCAGGAGTATTTTGCGGAACTTTGTGAAGCGGACATTGTTTTTTTTTATGGAACTTTTGGGAATCGAACAGTGGAAACCATTGACAGCAAGGCAAACAGTAAATCAAGGACTTGCACAAATTACATGCTGTATTTTGATGTAAAAGTACAGTATTTGTTTTATAAAAGATTATGGAAATATGGGAAAAGTGAGTCTGCAATTGGGAATTTAGGCTTTAGTTATATTATGATGAATGTTTGATATTGGTAATTCTGATAACGGTATTTGTTTAATGTTTTAGAAGCTTTACAGTAATAGAAAACACATCCCAGAGCAGTAACACATTCCAAACCTGGAAACTAGAGACCAGGATCCAAGAGGTACTTTTAGAAGAGAATTTCTAATAAATAAAGGGATAGTCAGGAACCCATTTAGGAATAGGTTGCACTTATCTGTTCTTTGTTTATGTTTCATTAGGCACCAGTTTCTACAGAAGTCAGAAAGGGCCGCAGATTTGTGCAGCACTTCAACAGTGGAAACGCAAGAACGGTGTTGTCTCTCTTTTTTTTATTTTATCCACTTCCCCCCTTCCCTTGAGCTTCTGTTCTTAGTGCACTGTTTTAAAAACTAGTGTGCTGGAACAAGCAGTTTCAGGGTGGGGTCGGATTGTCTTCAACCTCCAACAGAACTGAACAAGAACTCAGGTGAGCTGGGCTTTGACAGGGTGGTATTCATGTCTCTCAGCACCCCTGCAGTGGCAGCCAAATGGGCATTTTGGGCCTTCTACTGCTGCATCACTTCCTGGTGGTTGTCCCTCTGTAGCAGCTTGATCTCCCCCATCATGGTACGTACTTGACCCATCACACCTTGGGATTGTTGGTAAGCTCCCAAGACTTGAGCGATGGTATCCTGCCCAGATGTATCCCTACGCGCCTCCATCATCAGACCCACACCATCCCTCCCACGCACCCTACCCCCACGTGCCTGTACCTCTGGTATTGTTTGCCCAATCCCACAGGCGCCAGGTGCATTATTGTATGGGTTTACAACTGGTGACTCAGGTACCTGTACTGGGGGGCACATGATGTTTCACACTGTACTTGGAACACAGGATTGGGGGTGAATGGTTGCCTGAGATGTTGAAGCAGCAGGGATGGGAGGAGTCGATAGAGGCAGGGTGAGGCTGACAGTTGTTGACTGACCAGGTGCCACAGATGGGCCAGAGTCATCCTCGATGTCCACACATCCAGGGGTGATTTCCTCATTGAGGGCTTCATCCGGAGAGGAAGTGGTTGCCTCTGTCTCCTTTCCATTGTCACAATGGCTAGTTTACCCATAGGAGAAGTGGAACAAACAGTTACTGAAAGTAATGCAACAAGTGATATCAAACTTTTCCCAGTAGACATGGTATGTGACTTGCACACAAAGCCTTTACTTCATCCCCTAATATGACATTGACACCTGCTTCCAAATCAGGGTTAGAGCTATATGGTAAAAAGAGGTTTCCTGTAACATACACCTTGCTACAAGATGTTGGAGTATCTTGGTGGATAGATGTCTGTTCATAGATTCATATCTTGTCTGCTAACTGACTTTACTTTTTAAAGTTATCTCCATGTTAGGTGTATGGCATTGAGTCATCTAACAGCTGCACAATGTACTAATGAAACAGAGCTAGTTAACAGTATAGGAGTAACGATTATACTTGGGCCTCTGCATGGGTGTACTCTAAGTACATCCAGTTTCCTATATGTGTGTGTGCCCCCAGGTAAGTAGATTACATCGTTTGGATGGAGATATAAAGGCCAGTTCAACAGGTAACACAACTGTAGCTGTTATTGTAATGACAGATGCCCATAGCATCGCTGTCATTGCCATAGACTAAACAATTGTGGAGCATTCAGATGGGTAGAATTGTTTGTTAGTTTAACATGCAACACATCTTTGATTGTAGTACACTGTTCTGGTTTTCTTAATGGTGGAACAGTGCCTGCTGGAAGTTGTAATGCTATCAGTCCCTGTACTACCCATGCCATACACAGGCACTGTGGTCACAGGTGAGTTTAGTTGACATGCAGGATCGCATAGAGGGACACAGGGGTGATACGTGGGTTGGCTGTTAAGATATCAAAAGGTGATCAGTGATCTTGAAAGACAACCTTTTAGGATGACTTACCTGACTCTACTCTCCCAGGTATTCCTAACAAGCCCTCAGGATGCAGGATGTCCAAGACCTTCTCCTCCCATGATCTGAAAGTAGGAGGAAGAGGTGGGGGCTCACTGTCAGTCTTGAGAACCGCCACCTTCCCCCTGAGGTCGTTCCATCTCTTCCTGATGTCCTCTCTTACACATGGATAGGCACCTACAGAATTCACCCTGTCGACTTTTCTTTGCCACATCTCCATATTCCTGACAATAGATGTTTGCTGGACTTGCCCTCACAACTGAAAAATATGTTACAATGTAGCATGGGGGTAAGAAGGAAGAAGAGTAGCATGTGTCACTTCTAGATGAAGGGGGAGACATACAGTTCTGGAGCCTACATGATTTTTACCTCAAGCAATTATTTTGCATAGAGAATAGCCACCCAGTATTTCCAGGTGTGTGTTATGTACTCCTTCCATTTCACTTAGAAACAAGAGGTACACCATGAATGTTGTGTTAGTCTTTTTTATTTTAGATAAACAGTACAAACAGGAATCAGGTCTGTTCAGTAACCAATGGCCATCTCTTCTCCCACTCTACATTCTCTCGAACCAGGCTATGTCACAGAACCATGCTTTGTCATCAACTCCATATTCTAATCACAATGTAACACAAACATCCCACCCTTATACCCACAAAACCTAAGCACTAAACCCCTTTTTTAATATCTATACTAAATTAACTACACCACAAACTATTCCTCTGCCCCAAAAAACAAAACAAAATAAAATAAACATGCTAATAAAATCCATTATATTACATAATCCTTTAACCATCCTGGAGGAACTCTTTTCCTTTTAACACCAACAGTAACACTTTCACTTTCCACCATCTCTTCACCATCCACCAATTCTACTTGTCCCATTCTTCCATTACTTACATCCCCCTTCCATTCCATCCCTTGTCCAATATCTCTTCCACTAGTGTCATTACCTTTATCCATCCCATCCACATTATCCAATAAATTTAGTTCCTCAACATCTTGCACTTCAACATTTCAAATACCACTTCCATCCACATTATCCCCCATCCAAATATAGTTATTTTGATCACCACCTTTATCACTTCCATTATTCCCTTCCATCACTTGCCCCAACAAAGCCACTCTATTTCAAATTCTATACTTTACCATAATTAAGTCGGTCAGCATTTCATAAAACTTCAACCACTTCATGTGACTCAAATAACATACTCTCCCCTTTAGGTACCCAACCCGTTTTTTAATTCTCACCCAATCTCCAACTTTCACCTATGCATCATAAGCACATTTGCTTTTGTCATAGTATAATTTACTCTGTTCATGCACCCTTTCCAATTTATTCTGTTCTGACACTGGGGACCACATTTCTACCTCACTATTCCTTAACCAAGCTGGATTGAATTTACATCTGGCCTTCCTTCCACTCATAATCGCAAATGAAGCTAATCCAGTAGTATTGTTCCTCCTATCCCTGTAAGCCCCTACTACTTTCTGTAACTCCAATTGCCAATCACATTGTGAGTTGCCGCTTGGATAATACTCTTCACTACCCGGTTAAATCTCTCAAAAGTTCAATTTCCACTGGGATTATAGAGCGAAGTGGTTTTATGCTTCACCCCAATTCTCTCAAAATGTTACTTTGCCATTTTCAAAGTAAATTGCACCCCATTATCACTTAATACCAAAGCTGGAATTCCCTCTGAAACAAAACTCCATCCACAAATTTTAATACCATCACAGTGTATATTTTTTCACTATTTCAATCACCAGCCATTTGGTAAAGAAGTCTATCAACACAATGACATATTCTTTGAGTTTACCAACTGGGACCAATATGTCCACTGTCACACATTCCCAAAGCTGTTCTGGAATAAGACACTTACTCATAGTAGGTTTCAAGGTAGTAAATGATTTGTCAGCACTAGAACAAAGCTCAAACAACCTCACAAATCTCCCAACCACCAGAATACCCCATTTACTACAGCCTTAGTCCTTATTACATCAAAATGTCCTTCATAGCATAAACTCAAAATCTCACATCGTAATCCCTGTGGTGGAAGTACTCTACTGCCTCTTAAAAGTACTCCATTATCAATAGACAATTCCGATCTTACCTCCCAAAATGGTTTAAATTCTTCCAAGATTTGTCAATTCCTAGGCCAATCTTCACACAAGTATCTCACCAATCTTTGTAATAGCTCATCCTTTTCCTCCTCCATCTCCCATTCCTTCCTCTTCATTGTTAGCTCCTCAGAATCATGAATCAAAGCAACCTTAAAATCACTCCAAGGGTCATCCTCACACACCACCAATGGCATCGGAAAACGTGACAAACAATCTGCCAATACATTCTCTTTACCTGGCATATACACAATGTTGTATGCATAGTCCTTCAATATTATTGATAACCTTGCCATTCTTGGTAAGGCATTCACACACCCTTCCATAGTCAATAAGTTGACTAACGGTTTGTGGTTACATTTTATGGTTACTTACCTACCCCAAATAAATGTTCGAAAATGGTCCAACACATGCCAATGCTTCTTTCTCAATAATGAGATATTTTGTTTCAGTTGGTGAAAATGTACGTGAATCAAAAAGGATGATTCTCTCTTCACCCTTAGAATCTCCATGAGATAGCACCACACCTGACCCTGTAATACTTGCGTCCGTTGTGATTGTGCATTTCATATTTGGATCAAACCCACCCAAAGCAGGTACCCTAGTTAACAGTTGCTTAACATCCTTGAATTCCATTTCACATTTCATGTTCCATACAAACTTCACTTTTTTTTAACAGTTGATGAATATTTTAGGTCCTGTCTGAGAAAAGATGGATATATTTTGCACAATACTCAACCATTCCCAAAAATGATCTTACCTCATCTTTATCTACTGGTGCCGAAGTGCTTATAATTGTTTCCACCAAAGAAGGCTTAGGTCTAATTCCTTCTTCACTAATTACATGACCCAAATAACACACACTCTTTTCGGCAAATTTACATTTACTAAATTCTATGGTCAACCCCACACACTCAAGCATCTCCAACACTGCTCTCAACCTCTCATCATGCTGCTCTCTGTCCCCTCAAAATACCAACATATCATCTTGGAAAAATCTCACACCAACTTGTTTCCAAATAAATTGTTCATCAACCGTTGAAACACCACAGCCGCCATTGCCAATCCAAACGGCATGCCTTTGAATTGATAGCACTCAAACGGTGTGATGAATGCTGTAAATCCTCTGAATTCAGGTATAAGAGCTAAGCCGCCGACAGGTCTAACGTTGAAAAACATTTAGCTCCTTTAAGTGATGCCACCATTCTTGTGATATTTGGAAGAGGAAACTGATCTATAATAATATTGTTGTTCACATAGCATAAGTCAACACAAATACAAATGTTCCCATTGCTTTTACGCGCAAACACTATAGGTGTAATCCATTCTGATCTTTCAATAGGCTCAATTACGACATGTTCCACCAACTTCTCCAACTCCTTCACCACCTCATCTCTGATTGTTAGATGAATCATCCTTGCTTTATGTATTTTGGTACTGCATTTCTTCTTAACACAATACTGTGCTCAAAAATGTTTAATAGACCCAAAGTTTTTGGAAACACCTTTGGAAACTTGTTCATCAACTCTTTGGCTAGCAAACATCCATTGTCCAGTATTAGAACATTTTCTGAACTATTAGGGTCTAAAATAATATGTAGGTTGATGGATCATTTTTAGCTACATACAGCTTTCTTCTTGCCTTCCTGTCTTTGAAAGAGAAGTCTAACCATCTGTATCCTAAAATGTCAATCTGTTCACCAGTAAAACTCTCCAGAGTTATGTCCGACGGTGTTAATTTTGATCCAATTCTTCTCTTGAAATCTTTGTCCAGACATCCTCATTCACAATAGTAAATGGCGATCCAGAGTCAGCATACATGTTAATAGCTACCCCCCTATTGTCATATCACACAGTATTTTTTTAGGACTTTCCTTCCATTACGTTTAATACAAAAGTACATTGTCCACTTGTGACAAAATCTCCTTTAGGACTTTCCCCTTCTGTTTCACTTACATCCGGACTGTTCTTTTCCAGAATACAATTAACTTTGTTCTTCTTCCTTCTATACACCTTAGCAAAATGTCCCACAATCCCACAATTACTGCATCTTTGTTTCACTGCCTGGCACCTTTTACTCTATGTTCCCTGCTATCACACCTATAACATCTTTTGTCCTCTCCCATTCTTTTTTCTTTTGAAACTTATTTTTGCTCATCTCTTTGTGTCCTAAACTTTCCACTTTGCACCTTGTACACACCTTCTGGATCCTTCTCCGAATGCTTCACCTCCAAACCACATCTTCCAGATATTTCAGCTTTTTGAATAATTGCTAACACCCCCTCCAATAAAGCATCTCCATTGATCCATTACATTTCCTGTATAATGACATTATTTGTGTACGTGACTAACTGATCCCTTAACAACTCGTCATGTAAATTTCCAAATCTACAATCCATGGTCCAATTTCTTCAGTTCTGCTACATAGTTATCCACAGTTTAATCTTCATGTGGTTTCTGTTGGAAAAAGTTATATCTTAATATGCCAATGCACACCTTGGGTGTAAAGTAAGTGTCCAAATCTTTCAATTCTCCCTCAAATGCATAATATCACCACTTATTAATGCCTTGGACATCGTGACGTAAGTTTAAATCCTAATGGTCTTATAGAATGTAATAAAATCCTTTTCTTTTGTTTGCTTTCATGTGACCCTTTTCATCCACCACCTCAATATAATTAATAAAATATTCCTTCCATTCTGTCCATATAACTGGTGGTTCAGACCCTGACACCCAAAATGCTTGAGGGGGATTATTTGTAAAATTCTATTGTGCCATATTATTTATTAAATGTGTAGACTTAAAACTTCTTAACGTTTTTTAATTTTTTTTTTACTTTCCTCTTTCTTTTTTTTTAATAAACACCTGTCTCAAATGTACTTTGTTTATCCTCCTGCACGCTCTACTTGCCATAACTTCCAATACTCTTAAGATGGCCTCCTTGTTAGCTCCCACATCTGACCTGCACTTCACATCGTATCCTGCACTTGTCTTTAAAGGGGTTACATGCACACAAGATAATGCTCACACACGTTCCCTTCCTTAGAAGTCAAAGTTCGGATGCGTGCGGCCTGCTCGAGATATGCGCATGCAAGGCTTAAACGACGCGCATTTCAACCGTCGCTTTAAACAGCTCACAGATAAAGCAAGTCTTTTAATCCTCTTCCCTCCTTTGTCTGTTGAATCAGCAGCGGACACGTTGAATACCGTACATTCTGTAAATTCTGAAACAGCGAGGTTGTCACGGATTTCAATTCCTTTTCCTTCCCTATAAATATTGTGCCTTCGTCCCGCTTGTCGCCAAATTGTTATGTACTCCTTCCATTTCCATATGTCACATGCATTATGTCATTGAATCCAACAACCAGCTATGTAAAATGATGTCATTTTGTTAGGCCCCAAAAAAAGACTAAGACCATACGTTATGATTAAGGTCATAAGGTCATAGAAAGCTAAGGTCATGACTAAGTTAATTAAAATGAAAAAAATCTGTTCCTTTAATACTGCACCTACTGTGAGTAATAAAGCATTAGATAACACAGTGTATAAATTAAAAGAAAAATTAGCTCTGCTTTAGTATAAAACGGATCACCTGAGCCAGAGGTGGAAAGCATGTCTATAGCCATTGCTTCTTTCCAAGAAGTCTTAAACGCTGTTTCTCTGATTTGTTCAAATTTAAACTCATTTTATTGGGTTTTGCTATATACTGCTGATCATTTTAACAGCATTGCAGGTAACAAAGGGAAACAATTATATATTTTTAAAGTAAATGAGCAGATTACTGTTTCTAAAAACGTCCATGACATGTTGTAGAAAAAAGGATTGAATACACATACAGAGATTAGATATAGAAGTGTAGAAAAAGGATAACACCATGCAGTGATTTGTATATTACAACTTCAACTGGGACATTTCTGGACCATGTAAAGTAGGTGTAAGGGGGATGATTTGGAGCAGAAACTACCAACCTGTAAATAGTATTTGAAACAATTGCCACCTGTGAGGGGGTAAAAGAGCAAGATGCATGGATGCCCCTAATGGGAATAATGGACCATACCAGTGTAAGGAGTAAGAGGATGGCGTCAGGGCCCCATTGGCGAAATTCATGGGTAGTGGAACTATGAGCATATGCATGCCTGTAAATGCTATGGGGGAAATGTGTCATCTTTGGAATTTGAGCTGTACCCAAATAGTGTCTCAAGCCTTTGCAAATGACCGTTTTCGAAGCCCTCTTAACTCCTCCCTATGGAGGTCTCTTGTTTCAGCTTTGCCCACTTTAATAAGTCTCTGTGCCAAATTTCAAAGGAAGAGGGTGTGTTGATTTTCATTTAGTAGTGAAAGACCTTTTATAGTTATGAGCAAGACGAGATCCGTGAAGTGGAGTGTAACCTTGCATTTCATGAAGCTTTAAAGATGTCTAGGACAGATGCTTCTCAGGAGTCTACTTTAGGCAAACCAGCAAGGTATACAATCCAACGTGTGCTCTCAGGCCAAAAGTCTTTCAAGGAAGGGGAGCACTAAAGTGTGTGACAAAAGTCTGCGGAGAACATGCTGCAGTACATGCAGGCTGCATTTGCTGATATTTTCACAACTGATAAATATGCACTATGTAGTTTAAGGAATTGAACCAACTCAAAGCTTGCATTTAGTG
Source organism: Pleurodeles waltl (assembly GCF_031143425.1). NCBI lineage: Eukaryota > Metazoa > Chordata > Amphibia > Caudata > Salamandridae > Pleurodeles > Pleurodeles waltl. The sequence continues at coordinate 548,137,478 of NC_090444.1, read as the reverse complement.
AAACTTTATAGGGATATTCAAGGGCTATAGCCCATTCCTTACCAGCAATGCTCTATTGAACGTGGTCTCTCATTTATCTCAGAGAGAACAGAAGGAGATAAACATGTGGTTTCATACAGCTTTGTCCAGTCAAGTCAAACCTGTAGGCATGGAGTGGGTCTCTGGTTCTGAATAGGTGGTGGACCAATTGGTCCTAAGAGTGTGCCTCAATAGGCCACATAGTAAAAGTTGTCCCTCATGTAGGTTGAAATGCTTCTTTAGGGTGGGGAATGGCAGGAGTTGTCCATTATGAAAAAGATCTTCTAGAGTTGTGATGTTGACCACTTACCGTCCCCCAGTGCAGCATGTCTGAGGTAGTAATGTCACCTGTCTGCTTGAGAAGGGCAATAAGGGAAATATTTGAGGAGCACAGAGTAACATGGCTGGGATTGTTGAAACTACAAGAAAGACATATTACCAGATGGAGGAGGTGATAAGACGCTTGAAGGGGTCTAACACCTGCAATCATCATTACAGGTCACGGTGTTGGCGGATTTTGTCCCTAGTTCAGGCTTCCTCCAGTGAGTGTCCCACGAGCCAGCAGGAGAGCTGGCTCGTGTAGTTATTGTTCTGCCAAATAATAGTGCTCAAAATTAGGCCTTCTTTTTCCATTCGGAGTCTGAGCTTAACCAAGGCAACACTGCATCTCCCCGAATGCCACATAAGATTACGAAGAAGATCATCCATGTCATAGAAGAATTTACAGGGAGGAAGAACAAGTTGTTGGTAAAGGGATATAGGAGATGCGGCTACATCACCAGGTCCGGCAACTCATAATGGGAGACATCCCCAGAAGGAAGGTCACCAGTGACTTAAGAGCTGTAACCGCTAGGGCTAGGTGGCTCTCTCAGAGACCTTGGTCCAAATGTTAAATGTGGATTCCCAAGTATTGGAAAGAGGTGTTTTCCCAACAGATGGGGTTGACATAGGTTGAGAAAAGATAGATGCCAGTTAACATATAGGCTTGAGATAGCGCTAGAAACTTGCAAGATGTTCATCAGTGCACAAAAGGGGATAATTGATCTAATATTGTGATCATTAATATCGATATACAAAAATATAGCGTCAAAGATATTGTTCGAAAAAATATTGTAATCCTATTAACGTGATGTTTAATACAAACATATTGTGTCAAAAATATTGTTGACAGGGATATCATCTAAGATATGTATGAAAATATATTTTCTTAAATAAATGTCAACTCCAATGCAACTTATTTGAAGTAGTTTAATATAAAGGTAATATCATCAATTCATGTGAGTTTTCGAAATAATATGTATATATACATATGGAGGGGCTTATTGACAAATCCCGTGCACCGCAGGTGCGTCACTTTTTCCAATATAAAAAGCGACTCACTGGCGGAGGATGGGGCTAGTAAATAAGCCACTAAGTACACATCTATGCAATACATATATCTATATATGACAGATCATATTGGAAAATCCTCAACAACAAATAAACATTTTTTAAACCATTTCAAATGTAAATATTAACAGTGAACTACATTGAAAATTAACAATTATATGTTCAACCAACAAAAATATTTCACTTAATAAAAATATTCAAATAAACATACTAAGGACCTCATTATGACCCTGGCGGTGGGGGATTAAGTGATGGTAATACCGCCAACAGGCTGGCGGTAACTCCTCCAAATTATGACCATGGCGGTGATATCTCCGATAGGCAGCCAATGTACCAAACCGACCTCCAGGCAGGAAACCACAGCCACCACGGCGGTAGCTGCCTACAGCCAGGCGGAAGACAAAGTACTGCCCACCATATTATGACCCTGCAAAACGCCACCTTTTCTGGGGCAGCACCAACGCCATCAAAAGCCTGGCAGAAACAGAGCACAAAAGTAAAAGATGATTGTGTGCATTTCAATGGATGGCTCCATATGAAGGTGTTTGTGTGATCTGTCTAAATGTATGTCCAAAACCCTGTTAAAATCTCTGCCCAATAGCCATGGAACATGGGCCCCGTTCTCCTAGAGTGCTGCTGGATAAACGGTTGCTGATTTGTTATAGGAGCATGTATAACTTTAAAAGGCTATGGGAAAGCTGTCTTGGTGACCCTAGAACAGGACAAACCTACTCTCTGTGTCAATAATTTTTTAATGTATCACAAAAGGTATGTCAGCTTTAAGTCAGATAATAGCTCCTCAAGCATCCATTGAGTAGTTGGTAGTGTAAATCTGGTCTCTCCATTGTTTTGGTAGTGTAAATCTGGTCTCTCCATTGTTTTTGCAGGTGGATAATCTTCGCCACAATTATTTGGACATGTGGTAGGAGGAATATGTGTATTTTTCTATGCTTAAGGTAAGCATGGATTTTATAATACTTGGCTGGAGTGTGCACGGCAAAGAATGTGCCATGCTATCATGGTGTATGGCCTGGTTGCAGTGAGTGTCGGTATTAAGTCCCTTCATGGCCAAGGTTCTTACATATTCATGTAGTACATACCAGGGTGGTCTATGTGAGGTGGAGCAAAACGTACAGGCAGAATCAAGTTTCTCCATGGGGACCAAGCTCTAGTGGCAAACATTAGAAGCAAAGGGGGCTCAAGAAGGCAAACACCACCTGCCCAAACTGAATGATGGAGCCGACAATAATCATCCAGGACAAGTGGAGAAAGGTATCCTTGGCTGAGTGAGGCTGCAGCCTCTTATCTCGGGAGAAAGTGAATCAGCAGCTGTCCCCCCAGAGTAAAGATCATAGCTGAGGAGAAATCTCTTTGGAAGTTTAACTAAATAATGAAAAGGCAATCTGGATCCTTCTTTTTAGAGATAAACTACAAATCAGAATATTTTGTCACCTGTTTGAGGCGCGATCATTGGAAAATAGCCGGAGTTTGGCATGATATACAGTGAGGAAACATGCCCCTCAGAGCTTGATGAGGAGATAATGAAGAATGCCTGAAAGGATTCTTGGAATGTCATAGATGTCTATAGGGCAGCTTGACTACTGTCTCGGGCCTGAGCATGTAAAGGCTTCACTGGTGTTGGGATGTGTTTTAGGATGTTGTGCTGCTGTGTCTGTAATCAATTTGCCTGATTGTTCAAGGCTAAAGTCAATGATGAGGCATCATGCTTATCAACCCAGTCCCATGCCTCCATGGGTTCAAGGAAAAAGTAGGCATTCTGTGCTGAGATGTCTTTGAGTTTGGCTAGGAATAGTAGGGTGTATTTCAAACCCATTTCTTGCAGTATTTTCTTTTTGCCTCAGAAGAAATCACCTAGTAGAAAGTCTGTGAGAGAAGATCGAAGAAACAGTGAAATAATCTGCCAGGAGATACTGGGTCCCAGGAGACACCAGCATGAAGAATGTATCTCCACTGAGACTCTGCAAAATCCCAGACAGAAAAGAAAAAAAAGCTGTAGTCAACACCAGTCAAACAGGAGCAGATAAACAAAAATTCAAGGTGGATACACCAAAACCAACAATGAAGCACAGAGAAGCTTAAGAGCAGACAAGCAAAGATGTATTGATGGCCTTGCCAGAGAAGCCCAGGAAGCACCAAATCATGGAAACCTGAAAGAACTCTACAATGTAAGAAGGAAACTCTCCTGCAGAAACATCAAGCACAAAAGACAAGACCTGTAAACACAAAGCTGGGAAGACAGGGAAAGGAAGATCAACAACAAAGATGAGTGGAGTACTTTGAATAATTGTTGAGTCAGCCTGTGCTGCAGTCTCCACCAGACATAAATTCAGCTGACCAGGGCTTGCCAATGAACTGCAGCAAACCAAACAAGGAAGAAATATGGCAAGCCATCAAACATCTGAGAAATGGAAAGGCAGCAGAACCCAACCACCTTCATTTGGATGCACCCGAAAACAGACATTGAAACTTCAGAATACATGCTCTATCCCATGTTTGGAAGGATCTGGGAATAGGAAAAGGTTCCTTCAGACTGAAAAGAGGGATATCTCATCAAGATCCCCAAGAAGGATGACCTGAGCAAATATGCAAACCACAGTGGAATAATTCTTCTATCAACACCAGGCAAAGTGTTCAAGAGAGTCATCCTGAACAAAATGAAGGAACAAGTCAACCCTCAGTAGCAAGATTAATCTTTCTGTTCTTTACTGATGAAGGATGTGTTTGACCTGGCATCCTTGGTGTGGTTTTCCCTGTCTTTTTGCCTCTGCTTCCTATATTTTTGACTGTGTGTTGGATTTCGTTTTTGGTGGTTTTCAGTACTCTGGGAGCTTTACCACTGCTGAAAAGTGCTAACGTGCAAGTGCTCTCTGTGTAAATTGTAATTATGATTGGTTATTCCTGATTGGCATATTTGATTTACTAGTAAGTCACTAGTAAAGTGCCCTAGAGGTGACCAGGGCATGTAAATCAAATACTACCAGTGGGCCTGCAGCACTGATTGTGCCACCCACATGAGTAGCCCTGTAAACATGTCTCTGACGTGCGACTGCAGTGTCTTTGTGTGCAGTTTTGTATGCCCAAACCTTCCCTCTTTTAATACATGTAAGGCACCCTTAAACTAGGCCCTACCTAACCCCATGGGCAAGGGGCAGTGTATTTAAAAGGCAGGACATGTACTGGCATGTTTTACATGTCCTGGTAGTGAAATGCTGAAAAATTCGGCCTTCACTATTGTAAGGCCTATCTCTCCCATAGGTTACCATGGCGATTGCCTTTAAATACTTTTTAAGTTAAGTTTTCCATTTGGAGCAGATATGGAGTTTGGGGTCTCTGAACTCACATTTAAAAAATACTTCTTTTTGTAATGTTGTTTTTTGGATTGTCTGGTTGAAACCGTCACTTTTAGAAAGGGGGCATTTTCTTGCTTATCCATTCTGTGCCTCTGCTTGAATGCTAAAAACACATCTGGGTCAGACAGACAGCTGTTTGTGAATTCACTCCAGACAGTGACACAAAGGGAGTTGAGGTGTGTCCTGCATATCCTGATGAGTCTTCCTGGGATAGAGTGGGAGGGAGGAGCTCACACAATACAGACTCCAAACCCCGAGAATGTGTCTGGGGAAGGACAAGGAAGAGGCAGGGTCTTGTGCACTACAAATACTTTCTTTTGAAGTTTGCCTATTTCAAAGGCAGAAGTGAGTATAAGTATTGGACTGCTGATCCCACAATTTTAGAACACTTATGTATCAAGAGGAATCTCTGCCAAAGAGATGAGCTGAAGAGCTGAGAGGACAAAGACTGGACTTTGCTGTGTACCCTGCATGTGAAGATTCTCCAAGGGTTTGGGCTGAGCTTGCCTTCTTTTAAGAAGTTTCAGGGGCATCAAAGGCTTCATCTGTCAGCACTTGGGCTCTCTTGCTGAGACCTCTGACTTGCTAAGTGGTGCCATATCCAGTCCCCTGACCCCTGGAAGGAGAAGCTGGCAGAACCTGAGTGAAAATCCATTCACCAGAACCCAGTGGCAGAAGAATTGGCACAGCACCTTCACGGAGGCTGAAAAATCGAAAGATTTAGAAATTCTAAACTGGTGTGGAGTCCTTTTGTGGTGTTTGCACTGTGTTACTCTGGGGGTCATTCTGACCCTGGCGGCCGGTCTCCCGCCGGTTTACCACTGCCCTTGTGAATCCTCCATGGCTGCGGAGCGAGCTCCGCAGCCATGGGGATTCTGACACCCCCTACCGCCATCCTGTTCCTGGCGGGTCTCCCGCCAGGAACAGGATGGCGGTAGTGGGTGCCGCGGGGCCCCTGGGGGCCCCTGCAGTGCCCATGCCCATGGCATGGGCACTGCAGGGGCCCCCGTAAGAGGGCCCCGCAAAGTATTTCAGTGTCTGCTAAGCAGACACTGAAATACGCGACGGGTGCAACTGCACCCGTCGCACCCCTGCAACTACGCCGGCTCAATTCTGAGCCGGCGTCCTCGTTGCAGGGGCATTTCCTCTGGGCCGGCGGGCGCTCTTTTGGAGAGCGCCCGCCGGCCCAGAGGAAATGTCTGAATGGCCGCCGCGGTCTTTTGACCGCGGTGCGGTCATTCAGCGGCGGTACCTTGGCGGACGGCCTCCGCCGTCCGCCAAGGTCAAAATGACCCCCTCTGTGTTTTTTGTGCAAATACTTTACACTTTGTCTCTGCGATAAGCCTGACTGCTTGTGCCAAGCTACCAAGGGGTTGAACCGGGGTTTTCTGAGCTGTGTATCTCCCTTTCACTGACTAGAATGAGGGTTCCTACTTGGACAGGGTGTAAGCTGACTGCCAACTAGAGACCCCATTTCTAGCAGGATGAAAACCAGAAACATACTCTTGTGTCTAGAGAAATACAGCACTATCTGCACAAACTTTAGTGAAAAACTAGAGTCAAATTTGAAGTAGGCACTCTGTACCGCATTTACCATAATGCAAAGGGGTGAACTGTGCTGGGATGTGAGGCAGTGTGCTACCAACCTCATTTCTCAATATTGATCAAACCAGTGCAGAACCTCAGATGGTCAATGGTCCACTTTAAAGCCACTTACGGAGATGTGAATTCAATAGGTAGATGTTTGAGAATGCTACAATCCTTTCCCTTCTGAATGTGTTATATAAATATTCTGTGGCTAATTCACAAAGGTGTCCAACCATGGTGCCCTACCACATTTTTGTAATAAAAATGGTAGCCCAAGTGTTGATGGGCCTACTTTATGGGTCATTGTTGAAGTTTTGGGGCTTTCCTGTTTCATGCAATAGGGTTGTCTACAAAAGTGGGGGCCATTTTAATTGGTGGCTGGTGGAGATGTGGTTTGATAGGGTATTTTATTTTTACTTATTACTTTTGAGAAAATGTATGGCTTCTTTTTGAGTACTTGTATGCACAAAACACACTTCCTCATAATTATGTAATCATATGACATTACGTATAATTTAAAATTTGTTGTTCATAAGTGCAGATTCTTAGAAACATTCCAAAATTACAAATGTTTCTCTGATATTAAATTTGTATTCACTTTATTCTTAACTGTCAGGAGTTGCATTAACCATGCACAATAAAAAATATTTGCGAACCAGAGCTCAAGTGATGGCTCTGGTAACAACAGAATCATGAACAAACTAAGAATGCCAAACATTCCTAGGACAGGAACATGCTAGCAGACACAAAAGTATATTACTTTCTTAGATTACCTTTAAATACAAAATGTTGCATATGGAAACATTGTCACCAATATCTCTTATTGTCATGCATAGCTATTATTTTTTAAGTCAATAATTAAGCAATCTTTGGAAAGCTTTGAACAATCTATAAAAATGATTCCTTGCCGAATTCAGAATGTTTTTACTGTTAATAAAAATACAACATTAGGTGGTCACCGATGGGTGACACAATAACCTCCATTTTATAAAAGTGAAAAAATAGTTGAAACAAAATACATTATTTTTTGTTACCTTCTCCATGAGAAACATGTATAAACTATGATCACAGCATGGTAAATCTTTTGTAAATGCCATTTTAGAAGACAAAATGCACTTTTTATCTGATACAAAGCTTCACTTTCATCCAATAAGTAAATCGTATTTTGATATATTTTGACAATTTTCATCCAAAACTGCAGGGCAAATTAGAAGTCCTGGATATGTTTCCCTAATCTGTACAAAAACTATGTACTTTAGTTGTAGAAATTATTTTTGGAAAAATGTTGTGAAAATGTGTAAATGCTAAAGAACAAAATGTGCCATATTTCTAAGAAGGACTTAACACCAGGGTCAAAGCCCTAGCAGTCAAAAGAGTAATGTCCTATTTCCCAAAACAAGAGCAGATCTGCTTTTGATAATTTTTATTTTAACAACAATGACATATGGACTCATTTGTCTGATGAGGTATAGGATTTGACCAAAGGTGGCTCTACACTCAAAGACGGCCTGGTTTACTTCTAGGTTAGTGGGATGGACTTTCAGGGTAAAATAGGCAGCATATCATTTTGAATGCTGTGCTGATCAGCTTAATACCTGGCAACATTGTGAGTTGTATGACTTATCTGCTGTTCAACTAGTTCAACCTTCAGCTACATCCATCCAGCACCTTTTTTGTTTTGGGCCTCTCTGCTTTCTCCAGCCTTGTAGGTAGTTTGGTGTTTGGGGGTGGGGAATCAGGGTAGTTAGGTTTTTGGGGGTGGGGTGGAGGCATGGGGTACTTTTGTTTTTAGGGGCGGGTGGGGGGTCGGTTGATTTTAGGGCTCTGGGTGAGGTCGGGAAAGGGTTTAGGGCTCAGGGAGGGTGGGTGGTACACGGAGTAATTTTGTTTTAGGGGTGGGGGTTGGGGTAGTTTTAGTATTAAGGGTGTGGAGATTCTGGGCCTTAGGGCAGGTGTGGGCTTGCATGCTTGAATCACGCATGCCCTTCCCACACATGTCTTTGTAAAGGCATGCGTGGTAAAGGCATTCGTAGTTGCAACGTGGTCGTTGTTCCGACCTCATTGTTCAGGCATGCGTGGTTCCAGCATTCGTTGTTCCATCATACATTCCTTTTTATAGTGTTATATCAAGACATCTTCACTCAATATACACTATGTCAGTGGTTCCCAACCTGTAGTCCGGGGATCCCCAGGGGTCCACGAAGCCTCCTCAGGGGGTACGCGACTGCTTAGAAAATTAAATAATATTAACAGATGTGGTCCCCAGCTTTCAATAATGACTCTGTGAGGGGTCAAAATATAAATGATACACTGTTCCAACCAAAAAGGGGTCTTCAGATTACAATAATGATTCAGTGGGGGTCTCCAGGTTCCAGTAATGATAAGGTGGGGGTCCACAGAAATCAAAAGGTTGGGAACCACTGCACTCTGTGCACTATGTTCAGGGGTTCCTGTTGAAGAAGTGATTGCCCATATTTCTCCTGTGTAGTACAGCTGAAAAGCACTATTGTATGCTATTCTCTTTCTATCTCCCTCTTCCCTGTGGGCAATACATTGTGACTTGTGGCTCTTATTTAGAACACAGCGTCAATCTCAAGGGAGTGGGATGGATCAACTTTGAATTCTGACAGATATCATGGACTCGGATAAAGAAAAATCGATAAAAGAGTCCACGGTGGATTACTTGGCTTTTCTCCATGAGTGAGAAATGTGCTTTTAGACCGTGTGATAATGGGTTCAGAGACTGTACTCCTCTTTAAATCAATCTGAATTGGAAAATGAACCCATGAATTGTAACGTTTCTGGGAATCCCCAGAATATTGCTCTTGCTATAACAAACTATGAGGCTCATTTACAAACCCCTTGCACCACTGTTTCATCATTTTTTTGATGCACAATGGTGTAAAGCAGTACCCACAATGCGCCACATTTACAAACTGGCGCAATGGGACCATTGTGCCAGTTTGTAAAGCCTTGTGCCACAATATGCCTGCGCCAGGTATAATGCATATAAGGTATGTGCTCCCCCATTAGAAGCTGTGCAGAACTGGCACAGTGAAATCTACAAGATATCACTGCGTCCTTTTACGCCTTTACAGCATCACTTTTTTAATGCCTGATCAAAGCAGGCATTAAACTGACGCAGGGATTTTTTGAATGGGTACCTCCTGGCATTGCTTGAGTAGAGTCACTTGTTCAACGTTTGTCCAGCAATGCATCATTTTAGTACCAAAGATACATCATATGTGATTTACTTGTAAATCCCTAGTAAAGTGCATTACATGTGCCCAGCGCCTGTAAATTAAAAGCTACTAGTGGGTCTGGAGCACTGATTGTGCCACAAGTAGCCCCTTAACCATGTCTCAGGCCTGCCATTGCAAGGCCTGTGTGTGCAGTTTCACTGCCACTTCAACCTGGCATTTAAAAGTACTTACCAAGCCTTAAACTCCCTTTTTTCAACATATAAGTCATCCATAAGGTAGGCCCTAGGTAACTCATAGGGCAGGGTGCTATGTAGGTAAAAGGCAGGACATGTACATATGTATTTTATATGTCCTGGTAGTGAAAACACCTACATCGTTTTCCACTGCTGTGAGGCCTGCTCCTTTCACAGGCAGGCATTAGTACTTCCCTCATGTTCTTTCTGAGTGATAGATTCTCATCTGAAAGGGGTAACCAGGTCATATTTAGTATGGTCCAATTGGTAATAGAGAATCCTGCTAATTAGTGAGATTGGATTTTATATTACGATTCTTGAAGTGGCACTTTTGGAAAGTGGCACTGTTAGGGAAGTCAGAGTCCTTCTCAGCAAAGCAGTCAAAATGAGTCTTTTGAGCAGCCGGGCAGTTCCTCTGAAATTGTGCAGGTGTAGGTCCAGAAGTGTCTGATTTGGTGGGGTCAGAGACTCAGTTTATGTATCCAAAAATGCCTTTTAAATGGGGAAAACTTCAAAGAGTGGTATTGAAGTGCACAAGTTCCCCTTTCAGCCCAGTCCTGTCTGCCAGGATGCCTGGAGCAGGCCTCTCATTAGTGAACAGCAAAGTTTTTCACTACCAGGGCATGTAAAACGCATACGTATATGTACTGCCTTTTACCTACATAGCATCCTGCAGTATGGATTATCTTGGGCCTACCTTAGGGGTTAACTATATGTAGAAAAAGGGGAGTTTAAGGCTTGGCAATTAGTTTTAGATGCCAAGTCGAAGTGAAAGGGAAACTGCACAGACATTCCTTGCAATGGCGAGCCTGAGACATGGTTAAGGGGCTACTTATGTGGGTGGCACAATCAGTGCTGCAGGCCCACTAGTAGCATTTAATGTACAGGCCCTGGGTACAGGAATATACCACAAAGTCCAGTCACTGCCCTCTTTCAGACAGATGCAGCAACTACAGACCAACCCAGCAAAGCACAGTCACAGACAATGGGGCAGTCAGTACCACTCCTCCAGCTCTTCAGCTCTTCTCCTTGGCAAAGGTTCCTCTTGGTTCCAGAGGTAATCTGAAAATCTGGGGTTTTGGGTCCACTGCTTATACTGCTTACTGCCTTTGAAGTAGACAAACTTCAAAGGAAAGTCTCCATTGTTCAGAAGATCCTGCCTTGCCCAAGCCTGGCCCCAGACATACACAAGGGGATTGGAGACTACACTGTGTAAGGGAAGGTACCTTTCAGGTATAAGTGACCACTCCTCCATCCACTCCATCCAAGATGGCTTATCAGGATATGCAGGCCACACCCCACATCCCTTTGTGAGCAATCTCACTGACCTGGTCTGGTCAGTAAACTGCTCTGCCTCCGCATAGCTCCACCAGTAAGTGGAAGCCCGTCCTGACTTGAACTCTGACATCAGTTCAAAGTTTGAGTCCCTCCTCCACCTGCAGGCTTCTGCCTGCGCCTCATACCTGGTGCCTAGTGGGAGAGCTCTGCTTTTCTGCTAGGCTGCCCTCTGCCTCTTTTTTCTTTTTTCCTCCTTTTTTTTAGTGTGCTGTTTTTGTGCCTTCCACTTCTGTGCTTTCCTCTTTCTTTGCCTCTTTCCCTTTTCTCCCCCTTTTTCTTTTAGTGTGCTGTCTGTGCCTTTTTGCTTTCAGCGCATCACTCTCTTTTCCTTGTTTTTCTCCTCACTCATCTCATTATCTTTCTCTCCTCTCTCTAACTCTCCCCACCGCTGCTGCCCCTGTGGCCCCACCTCCCTCCTCTCTCGCATTCTCCCCGCCACTGTTTCCCCTGTGACCCTGCTCCTCCTCTCTTGCATTCTCCCCGAGGCCCTGCCCTCATTTTTCATACCATTCCCGCTCCTGCCTCAAAGCTGTCCTCTCCTTCCCCCCTACTTAATGGCGGCCGTTGGCACTCCTGAGGCGCACCTAAAGCAAGTTAGCCTGCGCCCGTCTGCATCCCGACCATGGGCAGTGCCAGGACCACTGGGCCTCTCACCCACCACCGCTACATACCAGCAGCACTCATCGCACTCAACCTAGGACACGACAACAACTGTAAGCAAGCATCTCCAAATAACACCAAGGGACCCATCACCTGTTGCTACTGCAAATTCACCAGCCTCCGTCACTCAAGCCCACTCCCGAGGACCCACAAAGCAGAACACAGCCTCAGATGTATCCTGATCAACACTCGCTCCATCCGCAGGCACACCAACGAACTCTGGAACCTCTTTGACACCACATCCCCGGATGTAGCCTTCCTCACAGAAACATGGCTTAACCCCTCCTCGGCTCCAGACACCGCCATCGCCATCGCCATCGCCATCCCAGATGGTTACAAGATCATAATCAAAGACTGTATGAAGCGCCCCGGGGGAGGCATCATCATCGTCCACAAAGAGTACCTACGCCTCTCCACCAGCACTGAAGTCTCCACAACCAACATGAAACTCCTCCACTTCCATTTTAGAACCAACCCTAACACCAGCCTGCGGGGCACCCCAATCTACAGGCTTCCAGGCCCCTGCCCTCCATTCTGCGACACCATCGCTGACCTAGTCACCACCCATGCTCTTACATCCAAGGACTACGTCCTACTGGGGGACCTCAACTTCCACCTGGAAAACCCAAACAACAACTCCACCACCCTGATCGAAAACCTCGCCAACCTCAGACTCAAGCAACCCGTCACCCCACCCACTCATTCGACCGGTCACACACTGGACCCTATTTTCTCCACCAGCAACCCCGCCCTCCTCCGCTGGAACAACATCACCGACAATGAGACCCACAACATCATGGCACCTATCCAATCAGGAGCACCCACTGAACCCTGCCCTCACCACATCTTCAACAAAGCCAGCAACATCATCGAACCTAAACTCTGGCATACCATCAACCGCTCCTTCGAAATGCCACCTTCGCAGAGAGTTGGAAACATGCTGAGATCAAACCTCTACTTAAGAAACCCACCGCCGACCAGACAGACCTCAAGAACTACTGGTGCATCTCCCTGCTTCCCTTTCCAGCCAAAGTCATCGATAAGGCAGTCAACAAACAACTTACCGGCTTTCTGAAGGCCAACAACATTCTGAACCCCTCTTGGTCAGGATTTAGAAGCAACCATAGCACCAAGACTGTCCTCCTCGCCGCCGCAGATGAAATCTGTACACTCCTCAACCGAGGCGAGACTGTCACCCTCATCCTCCTTGACCTTTCTGCCACCTTCGACACAGTGTCACACGACACACTGTGCACCCGTCTCCATGACGCCAGCATCCGAGGCTCAGAACTGCAATGGCTCTCCTCTTTTCTCTCCTGCAGAACACAGAAGGTCCAACTCCCCCCCTTTCTCTCAGAAGCCACCAAGATCAGCTGCGGCGTCCCCCAAGGATCCTCGCTGAGTCCCACCGACTTCGGCCGTCATCATCAGAAGCCACGTACTCAACATTGTCTCCTACACTGACGACACCCAAATGATAGTCTCCCTCACCAACAACCCGACCACCAACAAGAACAATTTCCATGAAGGAATGAAAGCAGTAGCCACCTGGATGAAAGATAGTTGCCTCAAACTGAACTCAGGCAAAACAGAAGTCCTCATCCTGGGCTCCACACCCTCTGCCTGGAACGAGTCCTGGTGGTCCACCACCCTCGGGAACGCCCCCACCACCACCGACCACGCCCGCAACCTCTGCATCATCTTAGACTCATCGCTCTCAGTGGACCAACAGGTGAGCCCCGTCTCATTGGGTTGCTTCCACACCCTGCGCATGCTTAGAAATTCTACAAGTGGATCCCCACAGAAGCCAGAAGGACAGTCACCCATGCCCTCGTCAGCAGCCACCTTGAGTACGACATTGCACTCTAAGCCAGAACCACCGCCAAGACCAGGAACAGACTACAACGCATTCAGAACGCCTCTGCCGGTCTCATCAAGAATGCCCCATGACACAGCCACACCTCCGCCCTTCTGAGAGACCTACACTGGCTGCCTATCGACACGAGAATCACCTTCAAGCTCCTGACCCACACATACAAGGCCCTGCACAATGCCAGACCAGCCTCCCTCAACAACAGACTCTCCTTCTACATTCCCGCCAGACAACTCCACTCCACCGACCAGACCCTTGCCAACGTCCCCCGTATCCGGAAAACTACAGCCAGAGGAACGTCCTTTTCCCACATCACCGCCAAGACCTAAAACACTCTCCCCATCCACCTTAGGCAATCCCCCACCCTGTCACAGTTAAGGAATTACCTCAAAACCTGTCTCTTTTACTGATCCTCTGCACCCCACCACCTCCCCCAGTGCCTTGAGACCCTCACAGGTGAGTAGCCGAACTTTACAAATCTCTGATTGATTGTCTAGTAGAGATTTACAAACGTCCCAACTGTCAGACTGACCCAGACAGGGAATACACAAGCAGGCAGAGTCACAGAATGGTTTAAGCAAGAAAATGCACACTTTCTAAAAGTGGCAGTTTCAAACACACAATTTAAAAAACAACTTTACCAAAAGATGTATTTTTAAATTGTGAGTTCAGGGACCCCAAACTCCACTTCTGAATCTGCTCCTAAACAGAAACTGCACTTAAAAACGTAAAGGTTATTTAAAGACAGTCCCCATGTTAACCCATGAGAGAGATAGGCCTTGCAACAGTGAAAAACGAATTTGCCAGTATTGCACTGTTAGGGCATGTGAAACACATCAATACATGTCTCCCCTTTAACATACACTGCACCCTGCCCATGGGGCTACCTAGGGCCTACCTTAGGGGTTAATTACATGTATAAAAAGGGAAGGTTTGGGCCTGGCAAGAGAGGTACACTTGCTTGGTCGAATTGGCAGTTTAAAACTTCACATACAGACACTGAGGTGGCAAGTGGGAACTATGTTTACAGGGCTACTCATGTCGGTGGCACAAGCAGTGCTGCAGACTCACTAGTAGCATTTGGTTTACAGGTCCTGGGCACCTCTAGTGCAATTTACTAGGGACTCACTATTAAATCAAATATGCCAATCATGGAAATGCCCATTACACATGCAATTTACACAGGGAGCACTTGCACTTCAGCACTAGTCAGCAGTGGTAAAGTGCACTTTAGCACTAGTCAGCAGTGGTACAGTGCCCAGAGTACCAAAAACAGCAAACACAAAGACCAGCACACAGTCAAAAACGTAGGAAGCAGAGGCAAAAAGACTAGGGAGACCACACCAAGGATGCCAGATCTAACAATACGTTTAGGGTCTAGAACAGGGACCCACACTATAGATCTAGGTGTCGGAGTGGGCCCTGCTTCTGCAGGATGTAGGAAGTGATTGTAGGCTTCAGGAAGTTCTTGTGCTCACCCTGGGAAGTGCAAATTTACCATGAGCGGGACCACCATGAGTCATTCTTTTTAGAGTCTTTTTCCCGTCATTTACACAGGCCAGAAACCACTTGGAAAGGTAGGGCAACAGGGTGTCCAGGAGTAGTGACTCCCCCCAAAGAAATGTTCACGTGGTGGTTGGTGCGAGAAAGTTGTGGTTCCCATGGTCCCTATCGATTATCTGGTGGGGAGGGGGAGCAAGTCCTGATTGCCACATTAAGGTGGGTTGCTATGTTGAGGGATGGTTCCCACGGTTGAAAGTGTAGTGGCTGACCATGAGGAGATCAGGGAGGGGGGGTAAGACTCCTTAAATTCCCAGAATGAGTTAGTGGTGGACTCTGAGATGTCAGGATAGGGTAGGCAACTGCCTGAAAGCAGTGTACAATGTCATTCTAGGACTGTATTTTCCAGTACCTGAGGTGGTGGCTGGGGTGATGTCCAGCTGGATGTCCAGTTGGAAAATGGGTTATTGGTAGGGCAGGTAGGTACCTACACCTAGCAACAAGCCACAAACCTCCACGTAAGTACAGTTAGGTCTCAATAAATTAATCCCAGCTCTACCCTTGGTAGCTTGGCATCGAGCGTCAAGGCTTAACTTAGGAGACAAAGTGTAAAGCATTCAAATATCACAAAACAGTAATTAAATAAAACACAGGAAACAGTTTAAAAATCCAAAACCAATTTATAAAAATAGCTTATATTTTTATCTTTAAAATGACACAAAAACGATTAAAATCGGTTCAGGGGAACCGGAGATATGAATTTTTAAAGTATTATTATTTTCTAGCGCTTAGAAACAAAAAGCGCCAATCGGGTCATCTGGTTGCACCAGGACCGGGGCAAAGTCAAACTTTCAGGCCGACCGCGATGGAGCCCTGCTCGGCTACAAGTCGCGGGAGGCCTCGGTTAAAAAGTTACCTTCTGACTTAGTCTCTTTTTTGATGTTTTTCTTCCCCGGGACGAACCTGCCAGTTGGATCCGACCTCCTGGAGCCCTTGTCCGGATACGCGAAGTCGGTTTCCTCGGTGGTGATTTTTACCTTCGGACTTAGTCGTTTTTTCGAGATGAAAATCCTTCGACCGGGGTAAACCTGGATCTTGATCCGACGTCCGTGGAGCCCTTCTCGGATACGATGGCTGGAAGGTCCCGGTCAACTTTTTATGTTCGGACTTAGTCTCTTTTTCGGATGTTTTTCTTTACCGGGACGAACCACGAAGTCAGGCCGGGTCGCGGTTGAGGCAAGCAGGCTAGAATTTCCGCGTCGGGTCGGTCACTTTATGGAGCTTTTTTCCAAAATTTCTCCAATCTTTTCCAAACTTCTGGGGCTTCACCCAGATGTTCTTTTAAGGTTCTTTTGGGGTCCACAGCTCACCCCAAGGGTCCAGAAGTTCTGTGATGGTCCTAGGGAAGTGCGGACTTCAACTCCCAGAATGCACCTGGCGCAAACTCCTTTTTGGCCACTGGACAGTGGTCAGCTGGTCACTTTTTCAGGAGTTGGTGCAGGGGACTCTGGTTAGCAATTTTTCACCTGTAGCAAACAGGGAGTCCCTCCTTGAACCAGTGGAAGCCAGGCAAAGTCCTTCTTGTGGTGAAGCCCAAGTGTGCAGCTGGTGCAGTCTTTCTGAGTGCAGGGTCCAGGTGCAGGCCAGGGGTCCAGCAAGGCAGTCCTTCTTCTCCTTGTAGTTCTTTCTTCTTGAAATTTGGTGGGGATCTGAGGCGTGGGTGCAGGTCTTCCAGTTTTATCCTTGCTCCTGGGTGAAAAGCAGGGGGGCCCTGGTCCTCCAATCAGGGACAGGGTCGTCCCCCTGTGATGACCACTTCCTGGGAAGTGTGGCAAAAATCCATCCCAGAAGGCAACAGTCTCTAAAAATCCAAAATGGATGAATCTGATTTTTAGAGGAGAGATCTGGCTGAGCCCACCCACTGGTGTGGCTAAAAATCATAAACACACCCCTCTCCTGCCCTCTCCTAATCTAATCAAGGGGGCCCCTAGCTGTCTGGGGTTGCAGGATGTGGGGGTGTTGCTGGGTGCTCCAGATGTCCTTCTCTGCCTTTGAAGACCAGTTTGGCAGCCCTCCCCCTTCCTGCCTCACCATCTGCTGAGGGGAGATTCTCTCCCCCAAGCACATTCCTTTGTGTGAAGTCAGGCCACTTCACACCTCATTAAAGTAGCCTGGCAGAAGCTGCTGCAGGCTGGCCAATCAGAGCACAGCAGCAAAAACAATGCAGAGCTGAAATTGGCAACTTTTTAGGTAAAGTCTAAACTTTTTACCTGCACTAGTTATATTAAATCCAACAACTGGAAGTTGTGGGATTTATTATAACAATCAATTTGATACCAAATTCTTGGTATGTAACATTTAAGGAGACTTTAAAATTTAAAATAAAGTCTGCCCATTCTAGCCTATGAAGGCCATTTACTTCAATGAGGGAAAAACGAATTTGGCTGTTTTTACCTCACCAGGGCTTATAAATCTATTTTTATAAAGTCCCTGCTTATAGTTACATGGCACCCAGCCCTAGGGGCACATAGGGCACACCTTAGGGGTGACTTATATGTAAAAATAAGGTAGTTTAAGACTTTGGAAGTACCTTTAATTCCAAAGTCGAATTTGCATATAACTTTAATTTAAAAGCAGCCAGCAAGGCAGGCTTGCTTTTAAAATGACACTGGGCACCTCAGCAATGCACCTAGGTGTGCACCACCTATGCTGTGGTCCCTAAACCTACATGCCCTACCATATACTAGGGACTTATAGGTAGGTTAACTTAGCCAATTATAATTAGCCTAATTTGCATATCCATTTTACACAGAGCACAGGCCCTGGGACTGGTTAGCAGTACCCAGGGCACCATCAGAGTCAGGAAAACACCAGCATAAAGTGGAAAATGGGGGCAAAAAGTTAGGGGGCCTCTGCAATCAGCCCCAGTTTCTCACACAACCCCCCCCAGCCCACACGCCCAGGAGACTCAGCCCAACCCTGGGAGAGTCTTCCTGGCTTGTTAGGCGAGTAAGACAGTGAAGAAAACTGGCTGTCCCTTTGCAGGGCCTACTCTGCCTTATATCCTCCTGTCAGGGTCACTCCCTCTGGGTAGTGAAGCCATCCCAACAGTAAAAGGACCCAACCCAAACTGAAACTTCCCTCTAGGGGGGTCTTCCTCCTCTCTCTCTGCCAACTTGGGTAGTGAGGTGCCCACCTCCCCTACTCCTAACTTTGCTAGGGCAAGACCTAGCTTACCCAAAGAGGTCACCCAACACTTGAGCAACCCCACCATGACCAACAGGGTCAGGGGGCCTACTTTGCTATTGGCCTTGGGGTCTGCCTCCCAGGCCAAGTACAGTGCTGCCAGGAAGGCTAGCACCCAGCAGAGGCTACTGACAGCTGTCAGTACCCAGTACCACACCCTAAGCTCTCCACTGACAGGTGGCTGAGCTGCTTTAGGGGCATCTTTGGGGTCCTGGCACCCCTCTTGCTGTCTAGAGTGGGGGGCTACCACCTCCTGTGGCAGACACCCTCCTTCCACTCTCCCTTCTGTCAGTGCAGGGGCAACACCTTGCATCTGGACAGCTGCCTGACTACTCAGGACTTCCTTGGGGTCAGGTGAGGCCTCACCAGTGCCAATTCTGGGCTCCCCCCTTACTGGGGCAGAAGGCCCTTGGCTCCCTGGAACTCTCTTTAAGAGTGGCCTACCCTTCCTTTTCTTCTTTCCTTTTCTTGGGGACCCCTGTCTCCTAACTGTAGGGACTGACTCCCCAGGACTTTGGTTTGGGGGGGCGCCCTGGGCGACCGCCCCATCTGGGACCAGACTCACCTCTGGGAGGTCATTGCCCAGGATACAATCTAGGGGAAGGTCAGCACTGACTACCACCCTAATCCAGTCAAGGATACCCTCCCTCTCTAGGGGCACTATGGCTACAGGTTTAGAGGTGACCTCCCCTGTGGCTATCCTGACTTTCTTTGTCTTTCCTGGGACATACATGTCTGGGGTCACTAACCGGTCACTCACTACAGTGTGACTGGCACAGGTGTCTCTCAGGCCAGTGGTAGGGATCCCATTCACTTGAATGTGGTGGAAGTGCCTACTCCCACCCTCAGGGATCACCAGCTTACCATCTGGTCCTGTCTCCCAGCACAATGCTAGGAGGACTTCATCATCTGAGGAATCCTCCTCTATGGCTACACTGGACAGCCCAGTGCTAACCACTTTCTTTGGACAGGCTGCATCTCCTCTGAAGTGACCTGTCTGCTGACAGTCAAAGCAAGCCCTACTGTCCAAGAGCTTTTTTAACCCTGGGTCTCCCTGTCTCTGCATGTCAGATTGGGAGTGGGATTTACTCTCCTCCTTCTTAGGGTTCTGGGGTACAGAGGGAGTCTCTGTGGTGGGCTTACCACCTCCCTCCTTAGGTTTTTGGGGACCTGTCCCCCCCTTCTTGGAGTCTCCCCCCTGGGACTTGACAACCACCCTGGTTCTCAACCACTCATCAGCTGCCTCCCCTAGCTCTCTAGGGTTGGTCAGCTTAGAGTCCACTAGATGCTGGCGTAACCTTTCTTGGATACAATTGGTCAAGATGTGCTCTCTCATGATCAGATTGTATAACCCCTCATAAGTATTTACTTTGTTGCCAATAATCCAGCCCTCTAGTGCCTTTAGTGAGGTGTCCACAAAGTCAACCCAAGACTGGGTACTGACCTTCTGGGTGTCCCTGAACTTCATTCTATATTGCTCTGGGGTCAGACCAAACTTCTTGGCTAAGCACCTTTTCATACTAGGGTATGAATCTGCCTCCTCCCCCCTTAAGGTCAGAAGCCTATCCCTCCCTGAGTTGGGGACCAACTCCCACAAAAGGGAACCCCAGTATTGAGGCCTAACCCTTCTCATTTGGAGTGCCCTCTCAAAGGCCTCCAGCCACTTATCTATGTCATCCCCCTCTACATAAGCAGGGACCACCCCCTTGGGTAATCTGGGGCAAACTCCCCCACCCATGGACACCTCAGCTTCTTTATCGCTGCTTCCATCTCTTTTTTCTTTGTATGCCCACTTTTTCTTCTCTAGGGCCAGCTTCTCTGCTTCCAAAGCTATGTAGGCTAGCTGGGCTTCCAGCTCTCTTTCCCTGATGGATGGGTTCTCTCCTCCTGAAAGGACCCTCTTCCTACCACTAGCTTTGGGTCTGCCCCTAGTGACTGTATCCATTGAGGACCGTTCCTCCTCTCCCTCACTTGGGGTCTGATGCCTTCCCTCCCCTGATTGGTTAGAGTTAGCATCTTCCTCTTTTTCTTCCTCCTCTGGAGCTTCCTCTGTCTCTACCTCTTGGGCCTCAGCCCATGCTGTCAGGGATTTAATCAGGATTTGCTTCCTGAGATCAGGGGTTGCAGGCAACCCCCTCTCAATACACAACCCCCTAAGCTGGACTACTGTCAGTGTGGGTAGGCTAGCCAGATCAAGCTCCATGGTTCCCTAGTTTTGTGTCAACAAAAACTTTTTGCAAAAATTGGTAACAAGAATTTAGAAAAATTACAAAAATTCAATAATTGAAATTAATCCAAATTAATTAAAAAAAAAAAAAAATTAAAAAACAATTTTTGCACTAGGACAATTTAAAGGATTTTTAATTTGTTTTATCTAAAACTGTAACGTGATATTGAACACAAGTACAGGATCCCGTCGCTGCTTTCAATTATGTTGGAAAATGGGTTATTGGTAGGGCAGGTAGGTACCTACACCTAGCAACAAGCCACAAACCTCCACGTAAGTACAGTTAGGTCTCAATAAATTAATCCCAGCTCTACCCTTGGTAGCTTGGCATCGAGCGTCAAGGCTTAACTTAGGAGACAAAGTGTAAAGCATTCAAATATCACAAAACAGTAATTAAATAAAACACAGGAAACAGTTTAAAAATCCAAAACCAATTTATAAAAATAGCTTATATTTTTATCTTTAAAATGACACAAAAACGATTAAAATCGGTTCAGGGGAACCGGAGATATGAATTTTTAAAGTATTATTATTTTCTAGCGCTTAGAAACAAAAAGCGCCAATCGGGTCATCTGGTTGCACCAGGACCGGGGCAAAGTCAAACTTTCAGGCCGACCGCGATGGAGCCCTGCTCGGCTACAAGTCGCGGGAGGCCTCGGTTAAAAAGTTACCTTCTGACTTAGTCTCTTTTTTGATGTTTTTCTTCCCCGGGACGAACCTGCCAGTTGGATCCGACCTCCTGGAGCCCTTGTCCGGATACGCGAAGTCGGTTTCCTCGGTGGTGATTTTTACCTTCGGACTTAGTCGTTTTTTCGAGATGAAAATCCTTCGACCGGGGTAAACCTGGATCTTGATCCGACGTCCATGGAGCCCTTCTCGGATACGATGGCTGGAAGGTCCCGGTCAACTTTTTACGTTCGGACTTAGTCTCTTTTTCGGATGTTTTTCTTTACCGGGACGAACCACGAAGTCAGGCCGGGTCGCGGTTGAGGCAAGCCGGCTAGAATTTCCGCGTCGGGTCGGTCACTTTATGGAGCTTTTTTCCAAAATTTCTCCAATCTTTTCCAAACTTCTGGGGCTTCACCCAGATGTTCTTTTAAGGTTCTTTTGGGGTCCACAGCTCACCCCAAGGGTCCAGAAGTTCTGTGATGGTCCTAGGGAAGTGCGGACTTCAACTCCCAGAATGCACCTGGCGCAAACTCCTTTTTGGCCACTGGACAGTGGTCAGCTGGTCACTTTTTCAGGAGTTGGTGCAGGGGACTCTGGTTAGCAATTTTTCACCTGTAGCAAACAGGGAGTCCCTCCTTGAACCAGTGGAAGCCAGGCAAAGTCCTTCTTGTAGTGAAGCCCAAGTGTGCAGCTGGTGCAGTCTTTCTGAGTGCAGGGTCCAGGTGCAGGCCAGGGGTCCAGCAGGGCAGTCCTTCTTCTCCTTGTAGTTCTTTCTTCTTGAAATTTGGTGGGGATCTGAGGCGTGGGTGCAGGTCTGCCAGTTTTATCCTTGCTCCTGGGTGAAAAGCAGGGGGGCCCTGGTCCTCCAATCAGGGACAGGGTCGTCCCCCTGTGATGACCACTTCCTGGGAAGTGTGGCAAAAATCCATCCCAGAAGGCAACAGTCTCTAAAAATCCAAAATGGATGAATCTGATTTTTAGAGGAGAGATCTGGCTGAGCCCACCCACTGGTGTGGCTAAAAATCATAAACACACCCCTCTCCTGCCCTCTCCTAATCTAATCAAGGGGGCCCCTAGCTCTCTGGGGTTGCAGGATGTGGGGGTGTTGCTGGGTGCTCCAGATGTCCTTCTCTGCCTTTGAAGACCAGTTTGGCAGCCCTCCCCCTTCCTGCCTCACCATCTGCTGAGGGGAGATTCTCTCCCCCAAGCACATTCCTTTGTGTGAAGTCAGGCCACTTCACACCTCATTAAAGTAGCCTGGCAGAAGCTGCTGCAGGCTGGCCAATCAGAGCACAGCAGCAAAAACAATGCAGAGCTGAAATTGGCAACTTTTTAGGTAAAGTCTAAACTTTTTACCTGCACTAGTTATATTAAATCCAACAACTGGAAGTTGTGGGATTTATTATAACAATCAATTTGATACCAAATTCTTGGTATGTAACATTTAAGGAGACTTTAAAATTTAAAATAAAGTCTGCCCATTCTAGCCTATGAAGGCCATTTACTTCAATGAGGGAAAAACGAATTTGGCTGTTTTTACCTCACCAGGGCTTATAAATCTATTTTTATAAAGTCCCTGCTTATAGTTACATGGCACCCAGCCCTAGGGGCACATAGGGCACACCTTAGGGGTGACTTATATGTAAAAATAAGGTAGTTTAAGACTTTGGAAGTACCTTTAATTCCAAAGTCGAATTTGCATATAACTTTAATTTAAAAGCAGCCAGCAAGGCAGGCTTGCTTTTAAAATGACACTGGGCACCTCAGCAATGCACCTAGGTGTGCACCACCTATGCTGTGGTCCCTAAACCTACATGCCCTACCATATACTAGGGACTTATAGGTAGGTTAACTTAGCCAATTATAATTAGCCTAATTTGCATATCCATTTTACACAGAGCACAGGCCCTGGGACTGGTTAGCAGTACCCAGGGCACCATCAGAGTCAGGAAAACACCAGCATAAAGTGGAAAATGGGGGCAAAAAGTTAGGGGGCCTCTGCAATCAGCCCCAGTTTCTCACAGGTAGGTCCTGTAGGATCAGGTCCCAGGACTGAGGGTGGAAGCCCTGTAGCTTGGGGTATGGCCTCAGCAGGGTGAGAGGATAGGTAGGAGGTGCTGCTTGAAGCAGGCCCCTGCCTGCTAGTGCACTATTGGTCTACCAGCCTTGGGGTGGATGACCTGGGGAACCTTGACATCCTGGTTGCCAGGCATTGAATGTACCTGGTTGGTGCAGCCCCCAGCAAGGTAAAGAACGCGGGTCTGCCCGCAGTGACCCAACAAGGGGGCCAGGTGGGGCTTTTTTAAGTGATAGACCCTCTGTGTCAATTTGGGTTGGTGTAGTCACTTATGTCTAGGACTGTTACTCTCAGCTGAGAGGTAGGCTGTGGAGGTCTTTGCCTGTAGACTTTGGTTAGATGCACTTCAAGTGTGCCCCTGGCGAGGGTTTGCAGGAAGTGCTGCCCTAAGCAGGGCTCTGTCTGGTGCACTACTAGTGTACCAGCCTTGAGGTGGATGCCCTGGGGTTCCTTGAAGCCCTGGTTCACCAGGCAAGGCTCAGTAGGGGACAAGCCATCTGCTGAGTGTGATGAAAGGAAACAGTGTGGGGCTCAAGGTGTTGAACCTTTCAGTGGGGAGTTTATGTGGTCCCTGGTTGGTCTTCATGGTTGTGGCATGGAGGTTGGGAAGTGGATTCAGCAGGGCTTGAGTCAGGCATGTCAGACTCAGTGCCCTAAAGCACTTCTGTGGACCCTGTGAGGCTGGAGGAATTCCATGGGCGAAAGGTTGATGAGGTGGGAATTTCCTGGGGGTGACTCTTATCAGGGAGCACTCTGTGATTGGGGACACACTCAATCCGAAAGGGTGTGGTGGCAGTGTATATCCCAGAATAGCTGCTGTGAGTGAGGGTCAGCAGCATGCTCAAGGGGCTTGTGTGACTTAGTTGAGTGAGGGTACTGGGTTGTGCCTTTTCCTGAGGGTGGTGAACCGGTGACCTATGGGACAGGTTCCGGACCTGCCATTTGTGTTGGCATCAGCGGAGAGGCACTTATCCTTTGCCAGGAATGGTGTGGTGGATGGAGCATTGCATGACCCGGGCAAGGATGGGCCTAGACCTGCTCTGTCCATATAGGTGGTTAGTGTCCAGGATGCGCCTTATCAAGAACCAGAAGGGTCCTTAATGCAGTCTAGGTTCCCTGTAAGGATCTTTGGCCACATGGGCAAGTTAGGTGGATGTACTTAGCATAGGAGGGCCAGGGGAAGTTCTGATTGGTAAAGGACAACTAGCAAATGGTCTGTTTGGTCAGGGTCTATTGCCATTTGTTACCTCTGCATAGGTAAGAGAACCACCCATGAGTGATGGCTATCCTTTCCCTACTTTCAGGGCTATCCTTTCCCTACTTTCAGCTGGCAGTGACGCGTGCTGCACCTGGGTTCTGCCCCCTCAGTAAACCTACATGTTTTGCTTTTTTGAAACACCCAATTTTAAACTTTTTCCCACGGGTAAGTTTCACTACCAATGTATAACTAACAGTAATCGCATGGCAAACAGACTGGATTCGTTTTCAGCCAGTGTCTGTCTTTTAAGAAAAGGCTGCTGCGATGCAGCAAGGATAAGGAGCACCTGGCTTGTTACATGTGAACATGTATGCACATGCATGTGCCTATGTGTGTGGGCAACTTGTGGGAGACTGCCGTTGTGCACAGCCCTGTAACATTGCACGGGTACCCTGGTGCAATAGGAACTCTAAAAGATTGGTTGTTCACCTGGGATAGTGTATTCTAGCAGGGAAATTCTGTGTGCTATACTGTTTTGTCTATGGTGACACCCCATCATACACATAGGGAGAGAACTGCCTTAGAGTGTAACTTCACTCCCTTCTTGACCTACAGACACCATTGATATCTTGAATTTGAGTGTAACCTGTGCGAGAACACCAAATATGTAACTTACAAAAGAGAGTGCCCAGACAACTGGGGTCTTCCTTTGAAATTCTAGTGTGCAAGACCCTAGCAGGGTTGTCAGTGAGGGGTGGAGCTGACAGCAAAGGAGCTGATGTGACCAGTGGCTCCTGAAAGATGTAAATTTCGATTCCTCAGCATGATGTGCAGAACAGTTGAGATGGGGTAGAGAGGTGACATGGCACCCCTGGATTGGCCAGGGGTGCCTGACTTCTGGAACTTTTTTCTCCTCTTTAAAAAACATAAGAGGGAGACTTTCTCTTGCCTGTGAACTTTTCTAAACTTTGCTGCTGGATCATAGGACCGCCATGGACACCGGGAAATAGGAACCCCCTGATCACTTCTCAGGACCAAAGACTCTGTTCAGCAGACCTCAGGACCATGGGGCCTCCTCAAGAGGTCCCAAAGGCAAAGAATAAGAAGAGAACAGGCACAGGGAGCCAGATGGACCAATTATTTGAGGATTGCACCACTTTAGAGGAGAGGAGTGTTCTGCAAATACCCCTAGTGGATAGAGCTCACCACTAGGAGTAAAATGAGCCACAGATCATCTAAATCAGCCCAACAGGGCCCGAGATATCACATCTGAATGTTTGATCTACTTCTCTTCCTCAGAGCACATGGGGCTATGCAGGCGATCCAGTAAGATTCCCCTGGGGTGAGCCAGGGCCTAGGGGATAGCACAAAGAAATGGCTGGCTATTGAGGGGAGAGAGCTTGCATGGGGCCCCCTCCCCATTTCTTTATTTTGGCTGGGATATTTGTCCCCTGGGCAGATTCTTGTTCCAGGGGCCAGGACCCCATCCCTAGAACTTCGAGTGCCAACAATGCAGAGAAGTGTCATCGCGCTTCCCAGAATCTTTAGAACGGTGGGGAGCACCATGACTCTCACCTGTGAGAAGGTAAGAGGGGCCAGGAGCCTATCTCAAAAAAGGAGGGAAGGTGGAGAACTGCCACTCTCCCTCACATGGCCAAGTCAACCAATTTGCTAGGCTCGTCACTGGGGGGAGCAGGAAGGTCAGCTGCACAGTGCACGTCTGCCAGTGGGAGCGGGCAGACAAGGATGGAGCTGCGGTCTCCTGTGGCAGCATGCTGGAGTGTTGCTGGTGTGACCAGCCAGTGATTGGAGCTGGGGTGGGCTTCCCTAACTGTCTTTCAATGAGGAGGACATTCACGGAGTGCCCAAGTGGGACTGGGCAACTATGCATGAACCCAAGATGTGGCACGAGGCTGCTGAATAAAAAAACACAAAGGAAACAAATTCACGATCATCTCCTAAATTGTCCAATAATGCTTTTGGGGACCTTGCTATTTTGGCTGCATTCCTCCCCTTTTTTTGCTTTGTGGGGGTCCCAGGTTGCCATGAAATGTTATTTCAAGGCGGTGCCCTCTAGGGGCTGATTTTATAATTGCGGTTTGGTACAAAAGGTATAAGAAATTAACAGAGTATTTTGATAACAAATGTCTTATTGGTCCACCATAATGATTTAAAATGTTTTATCGATTGCTGCAATAATGACAATGACTTCTGCAAAAGTTATCTAAATGTGTTTTATTACAAAATGAAATCCTTAAGCTCACTTGATATGCTTCAATGACCCCTCTAGGGGGTCACCAGTGGTTCATAAATTCACATATGGTATGTTCCACCTGCCAAAGTACATATTTGTAAACTATATAGCAGCATGGACAATCTGCAGTAGGATTATTACAGATCTTAATCCACTGGTTGAAGAACGGTCTAGAAGTTAGCGGATTAGTGCCCTGTTACAATAGCCCGGGATTTTAAATAAAACTATTAGAGTTATCTATTGAGGATATCAGACTGTATCTCTGTGCATGTTGTCTAGTGGGCTACCCCAATTAAAGTGGTTTATAGTTCTGTAGTGTGGTCAGTTTTACGTATATTTTGCGCATTAGCTTCAGGCCTTAGGCCTCTGTGCACTTTGCCCTAAATATATTTTATTCATTTGCTAACAGCTTAGAGCCTCTGTGCACTTTACTCTAAATGCTTTCTATTAGGCTTCGTACTGTTATTTTACAGAATAGCCAGTTCTACAGTGTTGTTTTTATTCATATCACACTGTTTTGCCTACTTCAGCACTGGAGTTCTTCATAACATATTCACTCTGTGCTTTAGTCAAGGATACAGTCTGGTACATTGCCGATAGACGTGGTAGGAGTCTAGACTTGCCATTCCTGCGCAGGAACATTTTGTGATCACGATGACATGTTAGTTATAAAATCACTTCCTTGTCCCAATACATCAAGAGGGAGATTCCGACCAGGGAACCACAACTAGACGCTGACTGCCTCGTTGCAGATGCTGAACCAGATCACAGGCCTTTGCTCAGGTATGAGTGTGTCCGTCTCCCTAGTGATACAGAAAGGCAAGCTGAAAGCTTAACATGCTGTGCTCTAAATAGAACAAGCAGAGGGAGAGTAGAAACGGTTAGGAATTATGATAGCTTTATTTCTATGTTTTACTCTCCTGGTTACTATATCAATACTACTATGTTGTATTGTTCTGGTTATTGCGGCTCACGCCTTAATATCTAAAATACAGTCGTTTTATTAAAACATTATATAAAACTTATACTGTCTTTGTCATTTGTATATGAGACCATATTGTGAATGAGAGAGTTGGTTTGGATCTGAGTGACCACGACTTCCCTGAGAAGTTCCTAAGATGTCATGCGCTCGGCTGCCCAATCATTTCTTCCCCGTGGGAGAAATGAGGCACTGCTAGTTAGCCGGAGCAACAACCGGATTTAGGGTGACAGAGTTCCTTACACGTGGGTCAGACTCAGTCCCCCACACCGTTATCGATCCTGCTGCCTAGAAATCCAGTAGTCTCATTTAGGATAATGAGAGCCCACGCGACAGTTCTTTAGCATATATTATTTTATAAACGGCAAGATGCAATTTATTTGACCAATTTACTTAAGAGAACTGGCCAACCTAGGGTACCCTTTTCCACTGATTGACTTCTAACTTTTGTAAATAGGAGCTATTGCATGAAGTTTTTAGGATTTATTTTATGTATAAATCTGTTTTAGAATAGTTTTATATGTTTTATCAGTAACAAATTGATTTGTATTATCTTAGCACTTAGCGCCTTGCATAGGGTAAGATTTAGGCACTATTTTAAAAGTCCTGTTTTAATTATTTATGAAACTTTTTTATGTAGCACTAGGAACCTGTTTGATAAGCAGTGTACTAACTGTTAATGCTTCCTTTTATGTGATGGTTTACGATTTCTATCTCTTTGTATGTACGACTATTTTTTTTAAATTTTTAAATGGTCTAAACTTAGACCGAATAAACTATTGATTGATTGATATTTGTAAACTATTGCATAGTATTTAGTAGCGTGTGTGCAATAAATGTACTTGTTTTTCTAAATAAATTACTAACTGGACATTTTATTGATGGCTATCATTAGGTGCCAGTGATTACTAACCCACACCACCTCCCTTAAATAGGCCTTGTTCTGTTCCTCTCACTACCCTGTGAGAGACAAGCACTACAATGGAGTGTTTGGTACCCAGTAAGGACAATAGTGGATCTATTACTTGTACAGCCCACACTACTAATAGCCCAATTTAGCCAATTGATAAAAGCATTTGATTGTCATTCTACTGGGCGTTCTTACTTTTCGAGTGTATTTCAAAAACATCACTAATAATACTGAGCAAGGGTCAATGATAATACTCAGCAAGGGTCAGTCCTAGTTAAAAGCTACTTTTAAAATGGTCAGAAATGGTTTTAAAAACAAGAAATGTGTTATTGCAGTCTAGCCCCCATTTTTGCTGGAACACCTTTAAATGCAGTGGTGATGGTAATACTAATGCTGAACGTTACCCTGGGATTTAGCAGCTCCATCTGAATGAGAAAGTTAGACTTGTACTTTAATATTTCATAAACACCACATATTCAACAGGTTTGCAAAGTAAAAGCTTTGTGTGAGAATGTATTAATAAAAAGATGGGATATCAGTAATTGTGATATTACTGTTTTATGCCACTTTAACGTTTCAGTGATTTCTATATAATATATTCTTGCTAACTTAACAATAGTTCATGGGATTTGAGTGCTTTAATGATTGAGGGTCTGATTTAGAGTTGGCAGACAGTGTACTCCATCACAAACATGACGGAGTACCCTGTCTGCTCACTGTAGTCTGATTTAGGCAGAATGTAGGGTTTTCCACAGAGATGCCCTGGCTGGTTCTACTGTTAGAAAACTGACCAAAAACAACCGCTCACCCTCTTCAGAGTGGGCTGTCTTATGTCCTTTTTTTCTGTCCATCACAAAGAAAAAAAATGACCCCCACTCCATTGGAGAAAACCTCTAGGGTGCGGGTCCTTTCATTTTTTGTTTTTGAGAAACTCCTGTGAATATACAAATATTATCGCTGGGCTGGTAGTGAGCTGAAAATATAGTGTAGAGGTCTTCTGCCTCTCAGGGTGGCAGACATAGGGGGTCATTCTGACCCTGGCGGTCGGTGATAAAGCGGCGGCCAACCCGCCAACAGGCCGGCGGTCAAAAAAATGCAATTCTGACCCTGGCGGGAACCGCCAACACAGCCCGCCGCATTAACACTCCGACCGCCACGGCGGAACAAACAAACAGCGCGGCGGTCACCGCCAACAGCCAGGCGGCAGACAATGTACCGCCCACCCTATCACGACCCACCAATCCGCCACCTTTTCCGGGGCGGGAGCACCGCCGATAAAAACACGGCGGAAACAGACATTTCCAATGGAAAACGCTCACCTCGAGACACTCCACGCGGAATCCGGACAGCATGGAACCCGAATTGAACATCATACCTGCTCTCGTCTACCTGCTCATCTACCACGAGTACGAACTCCGGCGCACACGTCAACGGTGAGTACTGCACCTACGACACACGGGAGGGGGGAGGAAGAAAGGTTACGGGCATACACATATGCGACCCCCCCACCCCCCCCAATATGTACACACCAATGCAGAGCAGGAAGTCACAGTGACACCACACAAAGACCCTTTAAAAATACAATGACACAACCAAATTTGGAATAAATTTTCATTTACAAAAAAAGCACCTGGAAATAATTGAGCAACCGTGAAAAATATTTACAAAAACCAAAAAGATATACACATCAGTGTATCACTGAAGTAACAAGTCCTGCACATCCTACGAATCTAACATGTACGTGGGCCAAGGTTCTGCGAAACAAGGGCAAAGCCCACACACAAGACCTGAGTCCTTTGGAGAGAACACTGCAGGGGCATCCGATGTCAAAACTACAGGCACCTCAGGGGGAAGGGAAGGGGGGGCCACCACAGCCACATGAGTCCACGACGCCAGATCCACGAGGAGCCACCATGCCCACTGTACCATCCTGGGGAGTGCAAAGCCACAGTCTCTCAAGTCTCTGCAGTGGGTGGGTTGCCCACTGTACCATCCTGGGGAGTGCAAAGCCACAGTCTCTCAAGTCTCTGCAGTGGGCGGGTTGCCCACTGGACCATCCTGGGGAGTGCAAAGCCACAGTCTCTCAAGTCTCTACAGTGGGTGGGTTGCCCACTGTACCATCCTGGGGAGTGCAAAGCTACAGTCTCTCAGGTGGATTACAGAGTCCACTGGTCAAGGAGGAGGCATGGTGGGCACAGTGAACCATAAACAGTGCCTGAGACGGCGGGACCCAGCGGAGCGGTGCTTGACAGGAAGGGCCCAGCGGAGCGGTGCTTGAGACGGCGGGGCCCAGCGGAGCGGTGCTTGACAGGAAGGGCCCAGCGGAGCGGTGCTTGAGACGGCGGGGCCCAGCGGAGCGGTGCTTGACAGGAAGGGCCCAGCGGAGCGGTGCTTGAGACGGCGGGGCCCTGTTCAGCGGTACCTGTCTTCACGGCGGGGCCCTGTTCAGCGGTACCTGTCTTCACGGCGGGGCCCTCTTCAGCGGTGCTCTTCTGCACGGCGGGGCCCTGTTCAGCGGTACCTGTCTTCACGGCGGGGCCCTGTTCAGCGGTACCTGTCTGCACGGCGGGGCCCTCTTCAGCGGTGCTCTTCTGCACGGCGGGGCCCTGTTCAGCGGTACCTGTCTTCACGGCGGGGCCCTGTTCAGCGGTACCTGTCTGCACGGCGGGGCCCTGTTCAGCGGTACCTGTCTTCACGGCGGGGCCCTGTTCAGCGGTACCTGTCTTCACGGCGGGGCCCTCTTCAGCGGTGCTCTTCTGCACGGCGGGGCCCTGTTCAGCGGTACCTGTCTGCACGGCGGGCCCTGTTCAGCGGTACCTGTCTTCACGGCGGGGCCCTCTTCAGCGGTACCTGTCTTCACGGCGGGGCCCTCTTCAGCGGTGCTCTTCTGCACGGCGGGGCCCTGTTCAGCGGTACCTGTCTTCACGGCGGGGCCCTGTTCAGCGGTACCTGTCTGCACGGCGGGGCCCTGTTCAGCGGTACCTGTCTTCACGGCGGGGCCCTGTTCAGCGGTACCTGTCTTCACGGCGGGGCCCTCTTCAGCGGTGCTCTTCTGCACGGTGGGGCCCTGTTCAGCGGTACCTGTCTGCACGGCGGGGCCCTGTTCAGCGGTACCTGTCTTCACGGCGGGGCCCTGTTCAGCGGTACCTGTCTTCACGGCGGGGCCCTCTTCAGCGGTGCTTTTCTGCACGGCGGGGCCCTGTTCAGCGGTACCTGTCTTCACGGCGGGGCCCTGTTCAGCGGTACCTGTCTTCACGGCGGGGCCCTGTTCAGCGGTACCTGTCTTCACGGCGGGGCCCTGTTTAGCGGTACCTGTCTGCACGGCGGGGCCCTCTTCAGCAGTGCTCTTCTGCACAGCGGGGCCCTCTTCAGCGGTGCTCTTCTTCACGGCGGGGCCCTGTTCAGAGGTACCTGTCTTCACGGCGGGGCCCTGTTCAGCGGTACCTGTCTTCACGACGGGGCCCTCTTCAGCGGTGCTCTTCTGCACGGCGGGGCCCTGTTCAGCGGTACCTGTCTTCACGGCGGGGCCCTGTTCAGCGGTACCTGTCTGCACGGCAGGGCCCTGTTCAGCGGTACCTGTCTTCACGGCGGGGCCCTGTTCAGCGGTACCTGTCTTCACGGCGGGGCCCTCTTCAGCGGTGCTCTTCTGCACGGCGGGGCCCTCTTCAGCGGTGCTCTTCTGCACGGCGGGGCCCTGTTCAGCGGTATCTGTCTTCACGGTGGGGCCCTCTTCAGCGGTGCTCTTCTGTACGGCGGGGCCCTCTTCAGCGGTGCTCTTCTGCACGGCGGGGCCCTGTTCAGTGGTACCTGTCTTCACGGCGGGGCCCTCTTCAGCGGTGCTCTTCTGCACGGCGGGGCCCTGTTCAGCGGTACCTGTCTGCACGGCGGGGCCCTGTTCAGCGGTACCTGTCTGCACGGCGGGGCCCTGTTCAGCGGTACCTGTCTTCACGGCGGGGCCCTCTTCAGCGGTGCTCTTCTGCACGGTGGGGCCCTGTTCAGCGGTACCTGTCTTCACGGCGGGGCCCTGTTCAGCGGTACCTGTCTGCACGGCGGGGCCCTGTTCAGCGGTACCTGTCTTCACGGCGGGGCCCTGTTCAGCGGTACCTGTCTTCACGGCGGGCCCTCTTCAGCGGTGCTCTTCTGCACGGCGGGGCCCTGTTCAGCGGTACCTGTCTGCACAGCGGGGCCCTGTTCAGCGGTACCTGTCTTCACGGCGGGGCCCTGTTCAGCGGTACCTGTCTTCACGGCGGGGCCCTCTTCAGCGGTGCTCTTCTGCACGGCGGGGCCCTGTTCAGCGGTACCTGTCTTCACGGCGGGGCCCTGTTCAGCGGTACCTGTCTTCACGGCGGGGCCCTGTTCAGCGGTACCTGTCTTCACGCCGGGGCCCTGTTCAGCGGTACCTGTCTGCACGGCGGGGCCCTCTTCAGCGGTGCTCTTCTGCACGGCGGGGCCCTCTTCAGCGGTGCTCTTCTGCACGGCGGGGCCCTGTTCAGCGGTACCTGTCTTCACGGCGGGGCCCTGTTCAGCGGTACCTGTCTTCACGGCGGGGCCCTCTTCAGCGGTGCTCTTCTGCACGGCGGGGCCCTGTTCAGCGGTACCTGTCTTCACGGCGGGGCCCTGTTCAGCGGTACCTGTCTGCACGGCGGGGCCCTGTTCAGCGGTACCTGTCTTCACAGCGGGGCCCTGTTCAGCGGTACCTGTCCTCACGGCGGGGCCCTCTTCAGCGGTGCTCTTCTGCACGGCGGGGCCCTCTTCAGCGGTGCTCTTCTGCACGGCGGGGCCCTGTTCAGCGGTACCTGTCTTCACGGCGGGGCCCTCTTCAGCGGTGCTCTTCTGCACGGCGGGGCCCTGTTCAGCGGTACCTGTCTTCACGGCGGGGCCCTCTTCAGCGGTGCTCTTGCAGTATGTCAAGGGAGTCATACCTGGCCTGGACACCCTGCTCAGTCGCCCTCCGACCGTGCTGTGTCAGGCCCCTTCGGGGAGTGAGTCCTGGGCCCTTTGGTGTCGTCCCTTGCAGCCGGGATGGGGCTTGTGGGGCCCTCCTGCTCCGCGCTCCTGGTGGTTGTCCTCTCCGCCCTGCTGTCCTTCCGCTCCTTAGATGGGGCTCTCGGGCCCTTGCCTCCCCTGGCTGCTGTGGCCGGTGAAGTGGCCGGAGTCACCTCCTTGGGGGCAGCCGTCTCTGTCCGCTCACGGCGGCCCTTCAATTTCCGGGTCCTCTTGCCTGGGGGGGGGGCTGGCTGTCCCCTTGCTGCTCACCGAAGTGTTACTGCCGCCAAAGGGTGGACTCCACATGCCATGCACCACTTGCACTGTAGTAGTTGGGCTGGTGGTGGCTGAGGTGCCCTTGGGACTTTTCCCAGTTGGAGGGGGTGGGTCGGGGGAGGGAAAGAGGTCAAAAGTGGAGAGGTAATTTTTCTTGGGACCAAGGTAAGGGGTAGGAGTAGTGGTGAGAGAAGTGGAGGAAGAGGATGTGGTTGTATGAGAGCCAGGTGTGCTGTCCTTGGGTGCAGGTGACTGGGACATAGGCTGTGGTGAGGTGGTTGGCTGTTGTTTGGGTGTCTGCCTGCGTTTATGTGTCTTGGAAGAGGGGGTGACAGACACAGTGGGAGAGGACACAGGGGACGTGTAAATGCCAGTGGGGGTGGTGACTGCAGGTGTGCGGACTGTAGTGGAGGGTTTGCTGGTGGTGGAAGAACTGGCTGATGTTGGGGTGCATGCAGGTGTGAGTGTAGACGTCACAGGGAGGGAGGAGGGAGACGAGGAGGACGGGGACACAGAGGTGGTAGTGACTGTTGATATGTCTGCATCTGTGTGTTGCTTGGGTGAATGCTTGTGTCTTCTGTTGTGCTTATGTTTGGATGAGCTGGCCTTGGGTGTTGAGGTGTGTGCAGGCTGGTCTGATGGTGTGGATAGGATAGGTTGAGGTACAGGAGACAGAGAAAGGGTGGAGGCAGATAGAAGAGGGAGACTGGAGACAGGGACAATGGCTGCCGTCAGTGCTGAGGCCAGAGCAGTGAACGCTCGTTGATGGGCAGCCTGACCCGAATGAATGCCCTCCAGGTAGGCATTGCTCCGATGCACCTCCCTTTCCACCCCCTGGATGGCATTCAGAAGGGTAGTCTGCCCAACAATGAGCGTCCTCACCAGGTCAATGAGCTCCGCACTGAGGGCAGCAGGGGTAACAGAGGCAGGGGCTGAGGTGCCTGGGGCGAAGGAGACGCGCGCCTTCCTGGCCGAGCGGCCACGGAGCGAAGACTGAGGGGCTGCTGGGAGGGCGGTGCTGGTGCGCTGGGTGGCGGCTGTACCTGTTGTTGCGGGGGGCACAGATGGTGCCGCCCCCGCTAGGGAGCTCCCAAACGAGGACTTGTCTGTGTCGCTGGTGTCTCCACCGGCCCCCGTTGTGGTGCTCCCCTCGCCCTCCGGATCACTGGTGCCCTCGGTGTCTGTGTCAGTGCCCACCGGGGCCTGGTGACCTGCAGCTCCCTCCTGCTCCGACGCCAAATCTCCTCCGCCTGATGATGCTAAAACACAAGAAGACAAAGATTTAGGGTGGGGGGAGAAATTAAACAAAGTTGAGTGCATGCCTTAGCAATACCCTTTGCGGAGAGGACAGACACAGGTGCCTCGTGCACTAAGTCGCGAACTTGGGGTACACTGCTCAGTACTTCTGACTAGGCAAACAGGTCTAGGGACAACACACGCGCACATGGGTGATGCGGGAGCATGGGTAGCTGCACTTGGCACCCTACAGAGGTGGGGGGCGGGGGCACAGGGCCATGCCTAAGGGAGCGGACTACACTACAGAGAGCGCCCGGGCCTAATGTCACCCACAGCCCTCCTCCCCCACCCAGACGCCTCCAATGCGCATACAGATAGGAGAATGTGCGGATACTCACCCCCTTGTGTCTGCTGTGCTGTCCTCAAGCGCCCATCCAAATTAGGGTAGGCCACCGCCAGGATCCGGGACATCAAGGGGGTCATGGTGCGACTGGCACCCCTCCTAGGTCGGGAGGCCATCCCCAGCAGTGTTTCTGCGGTCTTCCTCGTTCCGCGGCGGATGTCCTCCCACCTCTTGCGGCAGTGGGTGCCCCGTCTGTTGTGGACCCCCAAGTTCCGGACTTCCTCGGCGATGGCACGCCAAATATCGATTTTCTGGTGGGCGCTCACCTGTTTGACATGTACAGGGTGGGAAAGAGAAACCGTCACATATCTGCATGTTTGGAGTACATGCCCCCCCCTCCCCAACCTTGTCATGGTTCCCATTCTCTCATCTGTCGTGCGTTGCACTCCCCATTCCCTCCACACCCCACCAACTTACATCCCCCCCCCTCCACACAGGCATAACCCATTCAATGTGCACTGAGTGTACTCACCTGTTGGTCTGGAGGACCGTAGAGTTGCGCATACTGGGGGAGGACCCCGTCCACGAGCTTCTCCAACTCTTCTGAACTGAAGGCGGGGGCCCTTTCACCAGTAGCAGCAGCCATTGTCACTTCCAGACCGAGTTCACAGCAGCACTTGCAGTATAGGTCCTCTACTATGGATGATCAGGTCTCGAATGATTGAGCTGATAGAAAATGGCGGTCACGCCCGCGGCGGTGCGTACCGCGGCGGTGCGTACCGCGGCGGTGCGTACCGCGGCGGTGCGTCCCGCGACCGCCGGCGCACATCGTCATTGGCTCCTGAAACCCATAGGCTTCAATGTTAACCAATGCGTCTTCGCACAGCGGTCTTCGACCGCCTACCGCCACGGTGTGCCCCGCCAGCGCAGTGACCTCACATCCCATTGTCCCACTTCACAGGTCAGGCATCGGCCATTTCAAGGGCCCACATGGCTTAATTTCTAATGCGTCACACAGGCCTAGACCTTGCAATGGCACACATACAAACATATCAAACCATACATTTACCTGTACTGTGCAAGCTGTGTTGTACGTACCTGTGAGTGGATTGACTCTGTACTCCATATTCTCCTTCCTAGGCACCGTCCACTGGGACTAGCGATGAGAAGGAGGAATCCTCGCGTGTACCGGCCGCTGGTGGACCTGTCGACAATGGAAGAACGCCATATAATACTACGATACCGACTTGACCGTGCCTCCATCCATGAACTGTGTGCCCAGCTGGAGCCAGCCCTGATGTCCCCCATCCGCCAACCCACAGGAATTCCCCCTCTGGTGCAGGTTCTGTCAGTCCTCCATTTCTTTGCAACTGGCTCATTCCAGACAACAGTGGCCATGTCATCTGGGATGTCTCAGCCTATGTTTTCCAAGATCTTATCCAGAGTGTTGTCTGCCCTGATGAAACTCATGCGGAGCTACATCATTTTCCCAGAGGAGGGTGATTTGCCTACAGTGAAAGCTGATTTCTATGCCCTTGGACACATCCCCAACATCATTGGTGCAATTGATGGGACCCATGTGGCTTTAGTCCCCCCAAATGACGATGAACAGGTGTACAGGAACAGGAAGAATTACCATTCAATGAATATCCAGGTGGTCTGTTTGGCTGACCAGTACATCTCCCATGTAAATGCCAAGTTCCCAGGGTCAGTGCATGACGCGTATGTTATGCGAAATAGCAGCATTCCCTATGTGATGGAACAGCTACAGAGACAACGTGTGTGGCTAATAGGTGACTCTGGTTACCCCAACCTTCCGTGGCTACTGACCCCAGTGAGGAATCCCCGGACAAGGGCAGAGGAACGGTACAATGAGGCCCATGGGCGTACTAGGAGGGTGATTGAGCGAACCTTTGGGCTCCTGAAGGCCAGATTTAGGTGCCTGCATATGACTGGTGGATCCCTAATGTACTCACCAAAGAAGGTGTGCCATATCATCGTGGCGTGCTGTATGCTTCACAACCTGGCTTTGCGACGCCAGGTGCCTTTCCTGCAGGAGGATGGTCCAGATGGTGGTGTTGTAGAAGCCGTGGAGCCTGTGGAGAGTGAAGAGGAGGAAGACTCTGAGGACGACACAGACAATAGGGACAGAGTGATACAACAGTATTTCCAGTAACACCCAGGTAAGATTCACCCACGCCATTTCACAATTGCTTATAGCCTCCTGCATCTGTACTTTCTGTAGTTCCCCACAGATGTTTTTCATTAATTTTTGCCTTTCCCTTCCCTTCTCAGTGCTGTCTGACTCAGTACCTGACTTCTGCTTGGTTCGCCCATGAAATACAGCGTATTGCCATTGGTATGTTGTCATGACTAATTGACAGAACAGAAATTGAACAGTAATATGTAATACATTTGTTAATAATACAGCATGACTCAAAACAGATTTGTGTGCAAAATGTGATTTATTTACAGTGCTAGATATCGGTACATGTGATTCTAAGGGTGATGGGTGGGGGTGGAGGAATATCCATGGCAGAGTCCAGTTCTCAGTCTCACAGGTGCATTGTTCTTTTGCCTGTGGAAGGATGGAGCATAGGCAGTTCATGGTTGGACAGGGTGGCAATGTGGGACAGTGGGAAGACTTGAGGGGGTATGTCCTGCTGGCGGGGGTCTTGACATCCTACTCTGTCTTTTTTTTTGGTCTCAGGCTCCTCTTACGGGGTGGTTGTTCTTCAGCAGGAGGTGGGGTTCTGGGGGGCTGTTGAGGTGTTGGGACCTCCTGTCCACTAGCGCCGGCGGAGGTGGTAGGCTGTTCCTGGTCCGGCCTAGTGAGAGGGGCCCTGTGTGGTGCACCATGGTCCCGCAACGCGTCCTCTATCCTGTGGAGGGCCAGGACGATGGTCCCCATTGCGGTCCCGATGATTCTCAGCTCCTCCCTGAACCCCATGTAGCGTTCTTCCTGCTGTGCCTGGATCTCAGTGAACCTGGCCAGTACCGTCGCCATCGTTTCTTGGGAGTGGTGGTATGCCCCCATGATGGTGGTGAGGGCCTCTTGGAGAGTGGGTTCCCTGGGCCTCTCCTCCCCCCCCTGTCGCACAGCAGCCCTCCGAGCTGCCCGGTTTCCCCCGGCCTCTGTCCCCTGGACGGTGTGCCCGCTACCACTGCCCCCAGGTCCCTGTTGTTGTTGGGGTGTTGGGTTAGCCTGGGTGCCCTGTAGTGGCGGACACACCGCTGATTGAGCTGTCCTAGAGACAGAGGCATGGGCCCGCTGGGTGGGAGCTGTGCTGGTGTTGGCTGAGGGGGTCGGGTCTGGTGTGGCCTGTGGCTGCCTGAGGGGAACCGACTGCCCAGAGGTCCCCGATGGTCGGGGCTGGTCATCAGGTTCACTGTCGACAGAGCTGCTATCCTCAGTGTGGGCCTGTTCCGTGGTGGGATGGATACTTCTGGACCCTCCTGGCTGGTGTGTTGTCGTTCGGGTCCTGCATGGGGTAAGAGAGTTTGGTTATTGTTTCTGTGTGTGCAATAGCGTGCGTGTTATGGGTGCCCTTGTCCCCCAGTGCAGGCATTCCCTTGAGGGAGGTGTTGTGAGGGTAGTTAGGGGGGGGGTTAGTGCAGTGGTCATGCTTAGGTGATGGGTGCCCATGATTTGTGTTGGCATGCAGGAGTTGGTGTTGGGATGGGTGGGTTGTGCTGGTGAGACATTGTCAGGGAGGATGTGTGCTTGGGGGTTGGGGGTGAGGGTGGGGGTGTGGGTTGGCATGCTGGTGGGGTGGGGGGGATATAGTAGTTGAGATTGGACTTACCAGAGTCCATTCCTCCGGCTACTCCTGCGAGGCCCTGAGGATGCAGGATGTTCAAGACGTCTTGCTCCCACGATGTGAATTCGGGAGGGGTGGGTGGGGGTCCGCCGCCAGTCTTCTGGACCGCGATGTTGTGCCTGGAGACCATCGATCGGACCTTCCCCCGTAGGTCGTTCCATCTTTTGCGTATGTCCTCCCTATTCCTGGGATGCTGTCCCACCGCGTTGACCCTGTCCACGATCCGCTGCCATAGCTCCGCCTTCCTAGCTATACTGGCGTGCCGCACCTGCGAGCCGAAGAGCTGGGGTTCCACTCTTAGGATTTCCTCCACCATGACCCGGAGTTCTAGGTCCGAAAAGCGTGGGTGCCTTTGGGGTGCCATGGGGTGGTGTGGGTGTGGTGTGGGGTGGTGTATGTGATGATAAGTATGTTGGTGAGTGGTGCTTTGTGCTACTATGTGGTGTGTGTGATGGTGTAGTGTGCCTCAGTGTGTCTTGCTTTGGATTGTCTGCTGTGTCTCTCTCTCTCCTTCTCTCAGTAATTATGGTCGCAGGGGTTTGTGGGTGATGTGGGTGTGTGTTTTATAGTTGGTTGATTGTGTGGGAGTGGTGTGTGTATGTGTATCAGGTGTGTGTATTTCAAATTGTCCAATGTGGCTGTGTTTTGGTGATGTGTGTGTATTCTGACCGCGGCGGTGTGTACCGCCAATGGAATACCGCTTTTGAATGACCGCCGTGTGGATTCGTGGGTCGTAATGGCATGGGCGTATTTCTGTTGCCGTGACGGTGGAGGTTTGGTCATCTCCAGTTTATCGCTGCCCGCTGATGTGGCGGCCTGCAGTGGAGGACGGAATTTTGGAGGTTTGGCCGTTGTGGGTCAGAATGACCGTGGCGGTTGACCGCGGCCGCGGCGGTGTTATGGCGGTCTTCTGACCGGCGGTAAGGGCCTTTTACCGCCGAGGTCAGAATGACCCCCATAATGTCCTCCACCACCATAAAAGACAGAGTAAAAACTGCCAAGTGCTAAAGAAGCCTCTCAATGTTTTGTATTTCCTATTTTGCTCAGCCCACTTTTCAGGGTCAGTCCCTGAGCGTGTTTAAACTAATAACATGACAGATACAGCCATGTAAGACATTTATGGGCCATTTATTTTTGTGCAGTGGTAATTGTGAGAGCAGTGGCATGAGGCTAAATGATAGCAGACTTTGCTTTCTCCTACAAGTAAACTGCCTAAAATATATTTGCCTACATTTATGGATATACAACTGCATCAGTAAAAGAAACAACTTCAGTAAAATTAAAGTTGTGTTTGAAGTATTTTAGTGGTATATGGTTATTCTCAGCTCTTAGGTGAAGAATTGAATCACAGAAAATTAGACTGCACTTCACAAGGAAGCTAATTTTAACTTAAGGTTGGCTAAGATAAATATAGATTTTGTTGTCTATGGCCTTCTAAATGGGCTGCTTTAGGGTAAAAAGACAGTATTTCAGCCTTTAAGTGGGTTGTTTTCTTCTTGAGCCACCTAAAAATGTCAATAAAATCATGCCTCCTTTCAGAAGACACATTTAAGAGTGGAGAAACATTCGCTAAATGTCCTTTACAGTACATCTGTCCACTTATAGCATACTGTGATCAAATTAGCACTATCCATGATTAAATAACAGCCAGACTTTAGTACCATCCACGATTAAATAACAGCCAGCCAAAGTCGGTGCTGGCCTCCTGAAACAAGGAATGATGTAATTTTATCAAAGTAATTTGAACAGATTACATTGGAACTCTCAATCATGTATAGAGGAGCTTTAAATTAAGATGACTTCTTATCCATCTTCCTGGCGGGGGAGTCTAATCCCCTACAAATCTGGTACAAAAAACAGGCTTAGGCAATCCCTCAAGAAAGGCCTCTAAATCAAGTCTGTAATAGAAAGTGTGACTAACCATGTTTTTCTATAATCTTTGTTATATCAGACATTGATCAATATTGTTAATGTGGCAATCCTGCAATTAATAGAATTCATAAAATAGTCCTTATCTTATGAAGACTAATTTTAAAGTATATTATTACATGGCAATGCGATAAGAAAATAATATGTTGACAAGTAATTGTAGGCTATTGCATCACCATTGTTGTTTAAAATTGTGAAGAGAAATTCAACATCAATCAAGTCAATGTGAGTGTGGGCATATTGTGCTGGACTTAACACTGATTTTATTTGTGCTCAGGGGTTAGCAAAAAATTAGCCCAAAACAATTCAGGCAATATCCATTTTTTCAGTTTGTTAATGGTGAGAAACTGGATTTAAAAAAAAACACCAAAATCTGCTACACACTGAAACTAAAGAAAGGCGAAATGTTTAACAATGGACACCACCCATGTTTGGGATGACCATACCACTCTGTACCTCAAAAAACAGTCCCAGGATGTGTGAGCTGCCTGAATCTATTAAAGTGCAATCAGAATGGCTCCAAACCTGGGTCCATTTTTGATTGATTAAAAAGATGACTAATCAAAAGTCGACCTCTATCAGCCAATCAGAATGGGGGAACACCCCGTTTGCATACATTATGCCTGGCACAGGCATAATGTGGCACAAAAGGGTTACAGAGAGAGGCAATGCATGCATTGCACCACTCTGTAAATACAGCGCAGGGATTTTGGCCTCGTTGGGCCACATTAACATAAAAAATAATTACGTTAATGTGGCGCAAGGTGGCACTAGGACATTATAAATATGAGCCTGAGTTTCAATGGATCTGAGTTTAAACTGTGACTTCATGTGTAGGTACTGGTATGTGGTTAATTGGCTGACTGACGTTCCAAAGTCAATGACCCCAGTTTTATAAGTGCCCCATCTGCTATGTTGCAGTGATAAAAGCAAGCAGATGTAAAAATGCCACATCAAGTGCTGACAACCCACAACTTATGTTTGCCTTATAGTCTTCTGTCTTGTGTCATCCTACACCTGCTTAGTCCACACACATTGCAGGCTGCATGGGCAGTGCTTCTCTCTTTAAATTTGTCTCTGGATTCACAGCCTGAAAGTCTTCTCTATGTGATGTAATTATTGCACCTTAAATAGACAAGGCCTTTGCAAGCAATTGAAAATATGAGGCACTTCAATACTACAGTTGCCATATCTTCTGCTTATAAGGCTAACATCTGTGCTATTCATCAGGGGTGCACCGGTGTCCCTTGTAGGTGGTAGAGATGCAAAGGGCTATGAAAACACAGTCCTACTAGAATCAGACCCTTGTAAATCATCAGCTTCTTTTGATGTAGCTTAGGTTTGTGCAGTTCATTGTTTTAAGCTATATCCAGAATTTTGCTCAAGTTCATCTCCTATTCATGGAGGAGAAGCCTTTGTAGCCTGACAGAGTGACACTGTCAGTTGATGAAATGTATCAGCTTAGCATCAATATTCAGTAGGGTACATGTTTTTGTGGCATGCCTGGGGCACTCATAGAAAGCATCCCGATTAATTCCTTCAATTGTTATAAGTTTAATATCCCAAAATATGCAACTATAACAACTTGTTTGCTCCTGATCACTCTCCATATAACAACACAAAAATACTCTAAACATCCTAGCCAATTCAAGCCTCTTTTGTTTGTGTCTTTTATCAGGAGAGACAGAAAAAGCACCAGTGGAGAGCAATTCTTCTCCTACCTCCCCGCACCATCTCTTCAGGTGTTCAGAAGGGGACTCAAGACCTGGCATTGCAAGTGATGCCACCCGAGCAGCTTGGATCTCATCTTCTGGATACTCTCATGGGTGATTAGTGAGCTTCATAAATCCTGGTTGATTGATTGATTGATTGACATCACCAAAAAAAAACAAAGCAAACATTTTGGGTGCGGAACTTAAAAGATTTTATGCATGCAAGTGGGACTTACATGCACACATAGTTTACATGTGGGCTACAGTTCTGTAATTCTGAGTTACAGTGGGCACTGGCACACAGATGGAATTAAACATTTGGATAATCAAATTTATGGATAGTTTATTTGAATAAATCTCAATTAGGGGTAGTTCATAAGACTTCCATTCTCAATGTTCAAGCAAAATGTCAGCATTCACCCTCAAACTCAAAGCTTTGTGGATACTCACAAAGGTTTTGCAGCTCCTCTCCACTGTGAAACTCCTGTTAAGCAACACAAAAGGGTTATGGATGGAGTGCTGAAACTTTTCAAACAACCAACCCCAATCACAGATCTGGGATAAATCCATTGTTCTTTTGCTCACTATGCCACCCTATTTGGACCCAGTCATATGCAAATCAGTCTTGCCCTGCTCTCCATGGGAACAGTCCAGCACGAACTGCCAGGCCAGGTCCTCCCTGGACCGGAAACAAGCATCCTGGAACCAGTTTCAGGGTATCACACCTCATCAGCCAGACTAGCTTGAATCCAGTGGCATGGTGTGCAAGGGACCCATGTTTGGACATATACTGGTCACTTAGTTATGTTGCTGTGATCTCCTGTTAGGAACGTAAGAAAGGACCGATGAATTAGGATTCAATTAGCAAAAAGTGGTCACAAAGTGTCACCAGATTTTTTATGAATGGAATTCAATTCTGCAAACCGACAGATGTACTAATAGTTTTGTGTGCAAAATCAATTTGCACAGGGTTGTCTAATTAATATTATTTAAACAGGTTGCATTTTCTCACCACCTGCGATTGGCTACAAAAACAGGAATGGTGGCCTGCAATGGATAGCAGCCTGCCAACCCTCCTTTTGTATACCCAAATGGAAAACATTTTTAAGCAGCCCAAATTTCTTAAAGGAACTGGTGCTGCTTTAAAAGATAAAATTTTCCTTTTTGTGAAAACTTCCCCCAAACCACTGCTACTCCCCATGAGGCTGCCAGTCCAATTTCCAAAGTGAAAGGGGTAGCAAGGGGATTCCTTTCCCTTTGTGAATCAATTACCATCTCCTTCGAGGAACCAGTAACTTGTCACTTGTTTTTTACCAAAAAAGTGATAACAAACCTTTGACACTTACCATACAGAATCATAATTTGGAAGGATCACCTCTTTCACATCTCTTTCAAAGTCAGAAAAACCTTTTTGGTTTGTAAAATGGGTTTTGCAGAACAAATTGTGATTTTCTGGTTGCAAACCTAGTTATTTTGGGACTCGCAGAGTTT
The DNA here is from genome assembly GCF_031143425.1 of Pleurodeles waltl. Classification (NCBI taxonomy): domain Eukaryota; kingdom Metazoa; phylum Chordata; class Amphibia; order Caudata; family Salamandridae; genus Pleurodeles; species Pleurodeles waltl. The sequence continues at coordinate 548,092,952 of NC_090444.1, read as the reverse complement.
GTGATAGCAACATTCTTTAGTACATTTTGTCTTGTGACCATTTCCAGCATGCTTAACGAAAGTGTGCATCACAAAATTTCATAAGGGTAAAGCAGCAGGGCTCTATCCAGGAAAAAGATTTGTCCCGAACATGGAAAAAAAATAAAATATGTGCTTTTGTCCAAGTCCACCTTGCATTTTATTTCAGAATTTTCTGTTTGTGTAATATCCTTAAAGTATTCCTTGAAAATTATGATGGGTGTGTAGTTTTCTGTGCAAACTCCTATCAGATTTTGTGACTTCTCAAATATGCACAGATAGACACAATTCCTAGGCTTAAGTCTATGATGCATACATAGTATATACTACTTCTGTGAATGGACCATGTAAGAAAATGGGTTATTGATTGAGGGGGATGGGAGCCTAACTCAGGTAACAACCACAGTCTTTGTCAAGGTGAACCACAAAAGTTACTAATTTAATCTGTTCTTAACCTTCTTGTAGCTTGGTACAAAGCAGTCATGGTTAATTTAGAGGCAATGGGTAAAGTAATTATGCAGCACACACACAGTAATAAAGTGAAAACACAACACAAGAATAATGGCAAACAAATTTGGAAAAAAAGAGTCATGTGTAATAAGAAAAATGATACTACAACAACAAACATCGAATCATTAGAACTGGTGATATTTTAAACTTTTTTTGTGAAAATAGTGCCTAAAAGCACAGTGTCACTTGTAGTCATCTGGTCGCGCAATATAGTGGCCAGTCTGGTCTTGCTGAAAAATTATCTTCAACATCTGGAGCGAAGAGTTCCATTTTTGGTGGAGGAGGCTGCGAGGAGCACGCTGAGCATCGTGGATGGTTGACGTTGTAGCACGAAGAGCAGGTCAGGAGCCAAGGATGGTCTTTGTTGTAGCGTGAAGAGCCAATTAATCGTTGCAGAGGGTGGTTGCTGTAGCTTTGTATTGGAGGTCATTATGGGCTGTTTTGCTCTAGTGTGAAGTGCAGGTCTTGCAATGCCAGTCATAGTTGGAGGGGCAAACAGCAATTCTCTCCAGAACTTTGTATTGGCCATCTTAGCGAGCGACAGAGTCTTGGTGCAAACACATCCATTGGAGGCAATGAGGAGCCTAAACATCAGGATTTGACCTTTTCTTTAAATGAGTACACTCTAAAGCTATTCAAGGGTCCATGACATGGGGAGACATCTTTTGGTGATCAGGAACTAACATGAAACAAAGTGAGCATACTGTTCCTAAGGTAGAATTAGAAAACATAGAGGCACTTCTAATTTTAGAAGCTAGAACCCCAGAAGTATTCGGGGTATGCCGACGCGGGTAGGTCTCCCATCAGGGGCCCCATCAGAAATTGTGATGACAGCCCTTTGGCCAGCAATTTACCCATGATGCCCTTGCCTTAATATAGAAGGGTCCACGCCAACTGTGGCTTTTTTTGGGTAGCTGTTCATATAAGTTGAATTTTTGACTTTTAAGTAGCTAACATTTTTATTTCTTGGTCCTGATGAATCACCATCCGCTCCTTAGTGACGCCTAAGGCGTGAAACATGTTGACCTAATAGTTAGGGCTGAAGCCAATGTACTTTGCCCTATTTGTGACTGGTTAGAGTAGAGGAACATTATTTCCTTTAAACTCTGCTTGTTTTTAACCTTGACCGAGACCCATCATTCTCAATAAACTGGTTGTAAGGTGGTTCCTGAGCCAATTTTAAACGTTTCTAGCTCTCTATCCTTCTTAGTAGGTCTGAATTTTGTCCTACTTACCTTTATGGCATGCACTCCTAAAAGATCTCCGGCATAGAGCCCCCTCAATGGGGCCCACTGGGCTTTGCAGTGCCAGCCCGACGAGGAGCAGACCCGAGGATGAAGCATGACATCCAATGGATGTGTGAGGGTTTTAGCTTCTAAAATTAGAAGTGCCTCTATGTTTTCTAATTCCACCTTAGGAACAGTGTTCTTACTTTGTTTCAAACCAATTGCCTAGGGAGATTGCACACTGGACCTGTCCTAACTCTCCCTTATATATTGATTAGGAACTAACTTCAGCAGAGACCAGCATGTCTTAAGTAGATCCAGTCACAGGTCCAGGTGAGTCTAGTCACAGCAGGTCAGCTAGGCAGTTGCATGGAGGTCCCTGAAGTTTGTTGCATCAATGTAGTTCAAACAGGAGATTAGCCCCCTTACCCTTGGAGTCACATAGATTAGCCTGGGATGAAGGCAAGCAGGTTCAGTCTTCCTTCTCAGACAACAAGGCAGTTTTTCAAGCAGCAGGGAAGTCCTTCTTCTGTAATTTTCAGATGTCCGAGAGTGCTCTGATGAGTGGCTCTGGGGGTCCAATATTTATACCTGGTGCAAAGCTTTGTGTGGTGGACTCCCTTTCCTACATCCACATCTGGCTCTGGAAAGTTCTTCTCCTTCTCCAGTCAAATCTTCAAACTGTCCATGGTGACAAAAGACACAACACGTGTCAGGTTTCCTTGTGCAGGAAGCAAAACCCTTTGCAGTGTAAGTGGGGCTCAGTATGGCTTCTCTCTTGGCTTTCCCACCAGAATGGCCCATCCTGCCGACACCAAACCCCCTTTTGTATTACTCTGTGGAAGCAATACACAAACCCCAACAGCAGGACCATTAACAGTTGTGTGACCCAGGACACTGGCAGAAGGCACAAATGTTTGGGACAAGAAAATGTCAACTTTTAAAACTGCCATTTTCAGAACAGTGACTTAACCCCTTCTGTGCCGCGGACGTAGTGGTTACGTCCTGCGGCACAGTGCTGCTGTGCCGAGGACGTAACCACTACGTCCTCGGCACACAGCCCAGAGGGAGCGCTCTCGCTCCCTCTGTGGGGTTCCCCCCCACCCCCCCAAGTCAGGGATGGAAGGGGAAGCCCTTCCCCTCCCACCCCCGACCCCCCCCTACCCCCCCTGTGACGTCAGCGCGCGAGCGCGCGCTGATTAGTCACAGGGTCTCCCCCATCGCGCTGGAAGCAGAGCTTCCAGCGCGATTGAAAAAGAAATGCTTTTGCATTTCTTTTTCAATCCCATGGGGGAGGCCCCGAGAGGCTTCAAAGGGAAGGAAATGTATTTCCTTCCCTTTGAAGTCTCTCACAGGTTTCAAAAGCTGGATTGCTTGCAATCCGGCTTTTGAAACCCCACTAGACACCAGGGATTTTTTTTTTTTTCTTGAAATTGGCAAAAGGGAGCGACCCCTTGGGCAAGGGTCGCTCCCAGGGGGGCATTTTTTTAGGAAGGCCTTTTCTGCCCCCCCTGGGGGCAGATTGGCCTATTATTAGGCCGATCTGCCCCCGGGGGGACAGAAACCTCTAGGCACCAGGGACCATTTTTTTTTGTTTTGTTTTTTTGTGATGAATTCTTTTTTTTTAGGTGGGGAGCGATCCCTTAGGCAAGGGTCGCTCCCCTACGGGGCAATATATATTTAGGCCATTTCTGCCCCCCTTGGGGGCAGATTGGCCTATTTTGATAAGGCCAATCTGCCCCCAAGGAGGGCAGAAACCATTAGACACCAGGGAGTTTGTTTTTGCACGCGAATGTCACGCAACAAAGCGACCCCTTTGGCAAGGGTCGCTCCCAGGGGGGGCAATTTTTTGGGAAGGCCTTTTCTGCCCCCCCTGGGGGCAGATCGGCCTATTATTAGGCCGATCTGCCCCCAGGGGGGGAAGAAACCTCTAGGCGCCAGGGCAAATTTTTTTTTTGTGTTTTTTTTTTTTTTTTCTTTTTTTTTTTTTAGAGATGGGGAGCGACCCATCAGGCAAGGGTCGCTCCCCTGGGGGGCAAATTGTATTTAGACCATTTCTGCCCCCCTGGGGGCAGATTGGCCGATTTTAGGTCAATCTGCCCCCAAGGGGGCAGAAACCACTAGGCACCGGGGATTTGTTTTTTGGCGCCAATGTCACGCAGGGGGAGCGACCCCGTAGGCAAGAGTCGCTCCCGGGGGGGGTGGGGGGGCAAATTTATTTTAGGCCATTTCTGCCCCCCCGGGGGACAGATCGGCCTATTATTAGGCCGAACTGCCCCCGGGGGGGGGCAGAACACTCTAGGCGCCAGGGCAATTTTTTTTTTGTGTTTTTTTTTTTGTTGTTTCTTTTTTTAGAGATGGGGAGCGACCCATCAGGCAAGGGTCGCTCCCCTGGGGGGGCAAATTGTATTTAGACCATTTCTGCCCCCCTGGGGGCAGACTGGACAATTTTAGGTCAATCTGCCCCCAAGGGGGCAGAAACCACAAGGCACCGGGGATTTGTTTTTTGGCGCCAATGTCACGCAGGGGGAGCGACCCCGTAGGCAAGGGTCGCTCCCGGGGGGGGGGGGGTGCCGGTTGGGGGGGCAAATTTATTTTAGGCCATTTCTGCCCCCCCGGGGGACAGATCGGCCTATTTTTAGGCCGAACTGCCCCCGGGGGGGGGGCAGAACACTCTAGGCGCCAGGGCAATTTTTTTTTTGTGTTTTTTTTTTTTTTGTTTCTTTTTTTAGAGATGGGGAGCGACCCATCAGGCAAGGGTCGCTCCCCTGGGGGGGCAAATTGTATTTAGACCATTTCTGCCCCCCTGGGGGCAGATTGGCCAATTTTAGGTCAATCTGCCCCCTAGGGGGCAGAAACCACTAGGCACCGGGGCTTTGTTTTTTGGCGCCAATGTCACGCAGGGGGAGCGACCCCGTAGGCAAGGGTCGCTCCCGGGGGGGGGGTGTGGGGGTTGAGGGAGCAAATTTATTTTAGGCCATTTCTGCCCCCCCGGGGGACAGATCGGCCTATTATTAGGCCGAACTGCCCCCGGGGGGGGGGCAGAACACTCTAGGCGCCAGGGCAATTTTTTTTTTTGTGTTTTTTTGTTTTTGTTGTTTCTTTTTTTAGAGATGGGGAGCGACCCATCAGGCAAGCGTCGCTCCCCTGGGGGGGGCAAATTGTATTTAGACCATTTCTGCCCCCCTGGGGGCAGATTGGCCAATTTTGGGTCAATCTGCCCCCAAGGGGGCAGAAACCACAAGGCACCGGGGATTTGTTTTTTGGCGCCAATGTCACGCAGGGGGAGCGACCCCGTAGGCAAGGGTCGCTCCCGGGGGGGGGTGTGGGGGTTGGGGGGGCAAATTTATTTTAGGCCATTTCTGCCCCCCCGGGGGACAGATCGGCCTATTTTTAGGCCGAACTGCCCCCGGGGGGGGGCAGAACACTCTAGGCGCCAGGGCAATTTTTTTTTTGTGTTTTTTTTTTTTGTTGTTTCTTTTTTTAGAGATGGGGAGCGACCCATCAGGCAAGGGTCGCTCCCCTGGGGGGGCAAATTGTATTTAGACCATTTCTGCCCCCCTGGGGGCAGATTGGCCAATTTTAGGTCAATCTGCCCCCTAGGGGGCAGAAACCACTAGGCACCGGGGATTTGTTTTTTGGCGCCAATGTCACGCAGGGGGAGCGACCCCGTAGGCAAGGGTCGCTCCCGGGGGGGGGTGTGGGGGTTGTGGGGGCAAATTTATTTTAGGCCATTTCTGCCCCCCCGGGGGACAGATCGGCCTATTATTAGGCCGAACTGCCCCCGGGGGGGGGCAGAACACTCTAGGCGCCAGGGCAATTTTTTTTTTTGTGTTTTTTTGTTTTTGTTGTTTCTTTTTTTAGAGATGGGGAGCGACCCATCAGGCAAGGGTCGCCCCCCTGGGGGGGCAAATTGTATTTAGACCATTTCTGCCCCCCTGGGGGCAGATTGGCCAATTTTGGGTCAATCTGCCCCCAAGGGGGCAGAAACCACAAGGCACCGGGGATTTGTTTTTTGGCGCCAATGTCACGCAGGGGGAGCGACCCCGTAGGGAAGGGTCGCTCCCGGGGGGGGGGGGGTGGGGGGGCAAATTTATTTTAGGCCAATTTACCCCCCCGGGGGACAGATCGGCCTATTATTAGGCCGAACTGCCCCCCGGAGGGGGCAGAACACTCTAGGCACCAGGGCAAAAAAAAATTTGTGTGTTTTTTTTTTGTTGTTTCTTTTTTTAGAGATGGGGAGCGACCCATCAGGCAAGGGTCGCTCCCCTGGGGGGGCAAATTGTATTTAGACCATTTCTGCCCCCCTGGGGGCAGATTGGCCAATTTTAGGTCAATCTGCCCCCAAGGGGGCAGAAACCACTAGGCACCGGGGATTTGTTTTTTAGCGCCAATGTCACGCAGGGTGAGCGACCCCGTAGGCAAGGGTCGCTCCCGGGGGGGGGGTGGGGGTTGGGGGGCAAATTTATTTTAGGCCATTTCTGCCCCCCCGGGGGACAGATCGGCCTATTATTAGGCCGAACTGCCCCCCGGGGGGGGCAGAACACTCTAGGCACCAGGGCAATTTTTTTTTTGTGTGTTTTTTTTTTTGTTGTTTCTTTTTTTAGAGATGGGGAGCGACCCATCAGGCAAGGGTCGCTCCCCTGGGGGGGCAAATTGTATTTAGACCATTTCTGCCCCCCTGGGGGCAGATTGGCCAATTTTAGGTCAATCTGCCCCCAAGGGGGCAGAAACCACTAGGCACCGGGGATTTGTTTTTTAGCGCCAATGTCACGCAGGGTGAGCGACCCCGTAGGCAAGGGTCGCTCCCGGGGGGGGGGTGGGGGTTGGGGGGGCAAATTTATTTTAGGCCATTTCTGCCCCCCCGGGGGACAGATCGGCCTATTATTAGGCCGAACTGCCCCCCGGGGGGGGGCAGAACACTCTAGGCACCAGGGCAATTTTTTTTTTGTGTGTTTTTTTTTTTGTTGTTTCTTTTTTTAGAGATGGGGAGCGACCCATCAGGCAAGGGTCGCTCCCCTGGGGGGGGCAAATTGTATTTAGACCATTTCTGCCCCCCTGGGGGCAGATTGGCCAATTTTAGGTCAATCTGCCCCCAAGGGGGCAGAAACCACTAGGCACCGGGGATTTGTTTTTTGGCGCCAATGTCACGCAGGGGGAGCGACCCCGTAGGCAAGGGTCGCTCCCGGGGGGGGGGGGTGGGGGTTGGGGGGCAAATTTATATTAGGCCATTTCTGCCCCCCCGGGGGACAGATCGGCCTATTATTAGGCCGAACTGCCCCCGGGGGGGGGGCAGAACACTCTAGGCGCCAGGGCAATTTTTTTTTTTGTGTTTTTTTTTTTTGTTGTTTCTTTTTTTAGAGATGGGGAGCGACCCATCAGGCAAGGGTCGCTCCCCTGGGGGGGGCAAATTGTATTTAGACCATTTCTGCCCCCCTGGGGGCAGATTGGCCAATTTTAGGTCAATCTGCCCCCAAGGGGGCAGAAACCACTAGGCACCGGGGATTTGTTTTTTGGCGCCAATGTCACGCAGGGGGAGCGACCCCGTAGGCAAGGGTCGCTCCCGGGGGGGGGGGTGGGGGTTGGGGGGCAAATTTATTTTAGGCCATTTCTGCCCCCCGGGGGACAGATCGGCCTATTATTAGGGCCGAACTGCCCCCGGGGGGGGGCAGAACACTCTAGGCGCCAGGGCAATTTTTTTTTTGTTGTTTTTTTTTTTTTGTTGTTTCTTTTTTTAGAGATGGGGAGCGACCCATCAGGCAAGGTCGCTCCCTGGGGGGAGCAAATTGTATTTACATCCATTTTCTGCCCCCCTGGGGGCAGATTGGCCAATTTTAGGTCAGATCTGCCCCCAAGGGGGGCAGAAACCACTAGGCACCGGGGGATTTGTTTTTTAGCGCCAATGTCACGCAGGGTGAGCGACCCGTAGGCAAGGGTCGCTCCCGGGGGGTGGGGGTTGGGGGGGCAAATTTATTTTAGGCCATTTCTGCCCCCCCGGGGGACAGATCGGCCTATTATTAGGCCGAACTGCCCCCGGGGGGGGGGGGAGAACACTCTAGGCACCAGGGCAATTTTTTTTTTGTGTGTTTTTTTTTTTGTTGTTTCTTTTTTTAGAGATGGGGAGCGACCCATCAGGCAAGGGTCGCTCCCCTGGGGGGGCAAATTGTATTTAGACCATTTCTGCCCCCCTGGGGGCAGATTGGCCAATTTTAGGTCAATCTGCCCCCAAGGGGGCAGAAACCACTAGGCACCGGGGATTCGTTTTTTGGCGCCATTGTCACGCAGGGGGAGCGACCCCGTAGGCAAGGGTCGCTCCCGGGGGGGGGATGGGGGTTAGGGGGGCAAATTTATTTTAGGCCATTTCTGCCCCCCCGGGGGACAGATCGGCCTATTATTAGGCAGAACTGCCCCTGGGGGGGGGGGCAGAACACTCTAGGCACCAGGGCAATTTTTTTTTTGTGTTTTTTTTTTTTTTGTTGTTTCTTTTTTTAGAGATGGGGAGCGACCCATCAGGCAAGGGTCGCTCCCCTGGGGGGGCAAATTGTATTTAGACCATTTCTGCCCCCCTGGGGGCAGATTGGCCAATTTTAGGTCAATCTGCCCCCAAGGGGGGCAGAAACCACTAGGCACCGGGGATTTGTTTTTTAGCGCCAATGTCACGCAGGGGGAGCGACCCCGTAGGGAAGGGTCGCTCCCGGGGGGGGGGGGGGTGGGGGGGCAAATTTATTTTAGGCCATTTCTGCCCCCCCGGGGGGACAGATCGGCCTATTATTAGGCCGACCTGCCCCCCGGGGGGGGCAGAACACTCTAGGCACCAGAGCAATTTTTTTTTTGTGTGTTTTTTTTTTGTTGTTTCTTTTTTTAGAGATGGGGAGCGACCCATCAGGCAAGGGTCGCTCCCCTGGGGGGGCAAATTGTATTTAGACCATTTCTGCCCCCCTGGGGGCAGATTGGCCAATTTTAGGTCAATCTGCCCCCAAGGGGCAGAAACCACTAGGCACCGGGGATTTGTTTTTTAGCGCCAATGTCACGCAGGGTGAGCGACCCCGTAGGCAAGGGTCGCTCCCGGGGGGGGGGTGGGGGTTGGGGGGGCAAATTTATTTTAGGCCATTTCTGCCCCCCCGGGGGACAGATCGGCCTATTATTAGGCCGAACTGCCCCCCGGGGGGGGCAGAACACTCTAGGCACCAGGGCAATTTTTTTTTTGTGTGTTTTTTTTTTTGTTGTTTCTTTTTTTAGAGATGGGGAGCGACCCATCAGGCAAGGGTCGCTCCCCTGGGGGGGCAAATTGTATTTAGACCATTTCTGCCCCCCTGGGGGCAGACTGGCCAATTTTAGGTCAATCTGCCCCCAAGGGGGCAGAAACCACTAGGCACCGGGGATTTGTTTTTTGGCGCCAATGTCACGCAGGGGGAGCGACCCCGTAGGCAAGGGTCGCTCCCGGGGAGGGGATGGGGGTTGGGGGGGCAAATTTATTTTAGGCCATTTCTGCCCCCCCGGGGGACAGATCGGCCTATTATTAGGCCGAACTGCCCCCGGGGGGGGGGGCAGAACACTCTAGGCACCAGGGCAATTTTTTTTTTGTGTGTTTTTTTTTTTGTTGTTTCTTTTTTTAGAGATGGGGAGCGACCCATCAGGCAAGGGTCGCTCCCCTGGGGGGGCAAATTGTATTTAGACCATTTCTGCCCCCCTGGGGGCAGATTGGCCAATTTTAGGTCAATCTGCCCCCAAGGGGGCAGAAACCACTAGGCACCGGGGATTTGTTTTTTGGCGCCAATGTCACGCAGGGGGAGCGACCCCGTAGGCAAGGGTCGCTCCCGGGGGGGGGAGGGTGGGGGTTGGGGGGCAAATTTATTTTAGGCCATTTCTGCCCCCCCGGGGGACAGATCGGCCTATTATTAGGCCGAACTGCCCCCGGGGGGGGGGGGCAGAACACTCTAGGCGCCAGGGCAATTTTTTTTTTGTGTTTTTTTTTTTTGTTGTTTCTTTTTTTAGAGATGGGGAGCGACCCATCAGGCAAGGGTCGCTCCCCTGGGGGGGCAAATTGTATTTAGACCATTTCTGCCCCCCTGGGGGCAGATTGGCCAATTTTAGGTCAATCTGCCCCCAAGGGGGCAGAAACCACTAGGCACCGGGGATTTGTTTTTTGGCGCCAATGTCACGCAGGGGGAGCGACCCCGTAGGCAAGGGTCGCTCCCGGGGGGGGGGTGGGGGTTGGGGGGCAAATTTATTTTAGGCCATTTCTGCCCCCCCGGGGGACAGATCGGCCTATTATTAGGCCGAACTGCCCCCGGGGGGGGGGGGGCAGAACACTCTAGGCGCCAGGGCAATTTTTTTTTTGTGTTTTTTTTTTTTGTTGTTTCTTTTTTTAGAGATGGGGAGCGACCCATCAGGCAAGGGTCGCTCGCCTGGGGGGGCAAATTGTATTTAGACCATTTCTGCCCCCCTGGGGGCAGATTGGCCAATTTTAGGTCAATCTGCCCCCAAGGGGGCAGAAACCACTAGGCACCGGGGATTTGTTTTTTGGCGCCAATGTCACGCAGGGGGAGCGACCCCGTAGGCAAGGGTCGCTCCGGGGGGGGGGGTGGGGGTTGGGGGGCAAATTTATTTTAGGCCATTTCTGCCCCCCCGGGGGCCAGATCGGCCTATTATTAGGCCGAACTGCCCCCGGGGGGGGGGCAGAACACTCTAGGCGCCAGGGCAATTTTTTTTTTGTGTTTTTTTTTTTTGTTGTTTCTTTTTTTAGAGATGGGGAGCGACCCATCAGGCAAGGGTCGCTCCCCTGGGGGGGCAAATTGTATTTACACCATTTCTGCCCCCCTGGGGGCAGATTTGCCAATTTTAGGTCAATCTGCCCCCAAGGGGGCAGAAACCACTAGGCACCGGGGATTTGTTTTTTAGCGCCAATGTCACGCAGGGTGAGCGACCCCGTAGGCAAGGGTCGCTCCCGGGGGGGGGGTGGGGGTTGGGGGGGCAAATTTATTTTAGGCCATTTCTGCCCCCCCGGGGGACAGATCGGCCTATTATTAGGCCGAACTGCCCCCGGGGGGGGGGCAGAACACTCTAGGCACCAGGGCAATTTTTTTTTTGTGTGTTTTTTTTTTTGTTGTTTCTTTTTTTAGAGATGGGGAGCGACCCATCAGGCAAGGGTCGCTCCCCTGGGGGGGCAAATTGTATTTAGACCATTTCTGCCCCCCTGGGGGCAGATTGGCCAATTTTAGGTCAATCTGCCCCCAAGGGGGCAGAAACCACTAGGCACCGGGGATTCGTTTTTTGGCGCCATTGTCACGCAGGGGGAGCGACCCCGTAGGCAAGGGTCGCTCCCGGGGGGGGATGGGGGTTAGGGGGGCAAATTTATTTTAGGCCATTTCTGCCCCCCCCGGGGGACAGATCGGCCTATTATTAGGCAGAACTGCCCCTGGGGGGGGGGGCAGAACACTCTAGGCACCAGGGCAATTTTTTTTTTGTGTTTTTTTTTTTTTGTTGTTTCTTTTTTTAGAGATGGGGAGCGACCCATCAGGCAAGGGTCGCTCCCCTGGGGGGGGCAAATTGTATTTAGACCATTTCTGCCCCCCTGGGGGCAGATTGGCAAATTTTAGGTCAATCTGCCACCAAGGGGGCAGAAACCACTAGGCACCGGGGATTTGTTTTTTGGCGCCAATGTCACGCAGGGGGAGCGACCCCGTAGGCAAGGGTCGCTCCCGGGGGGGTGGTGGGGGTTGGGGGGCAAATTTATTTTAGGCCATTTCTGCCCCCCCGGGGGACAGATCGGCCTATTATTAGGCCGAACTGCCCCCGGGGGGGGGGGGGCAGAAACCTCTAGGCGCCAGGGGAATTTTTCTTTTTTTTCTTTTTTTTTTTCTTTGTTTTTTTTTTTTTAGAGATGGGGAGCGACCCATCAGGCAAAAGTCGCTCCCCTGGGAGACAAATTGTATTTAGGCCATTTCTGCCACCCTTGGGGGCAGATTGGCTGAGTTTAGGTCAACCTGCCCCCAAGGGGGCAGAAACCACTAGGCACCGGGGATTTGTTTTTTGGTGCCAATGTCACGCAGGGGGAGCGACCCCGTAGGCAAGGGTCGCTCCCGGCGGGGGAGGGTGGGGGTTGGGGGGGCAAATTTATTTTAGGGCATTTCTGCCCCCCCCCCCTGGGGCCGGCTGAGCTACAGGCCAAACACCACAGGTAGGCACCTTGCAAAAAACACCTCTGTTTTCTGTGAAAAAATATGTTGTGTCCACGTTGTGTTTTGGGCCATTTCCTTTTGTGGGCGCTAGGCCTACCCACAGAAGTGATGTACCATTTTTATCGAGAGACTTAGGGAAACGCTGGGTGGAAGGAAATTTGTGGCTCCTCTCAGATTCCAGAACTTTCTGTCACCGAAATGAGAGGAAAAAGTGTTTTTTGGGCCAAATTTTGATGTTTGCAAAGGATTCTGGGTAACATAACCTGGTCAGAGCCCCGCAAGTCACCCCATCTTGGATTCCCCTGGGTTTCTAGTTTTCAAAAATGCACTGGTTTGCTAGGTTTCCTCAGGTGTCGGCTGAGCTACAGGCCAAAATCCACAGGTAGGCACTGCTTTTTATAAAAAAATGTGATGTGTCCACGTTGTGTTTTGGGCCCTTTCCTTTCGTGGGCGCTAGTCCTACCCACACAAGTGAGGTATCATTTTTATCGGGAGACTTGGGGGAACGCTGGGTAGAAGGAAATTTGTGGCTCCTCTCAGATTCCAGAACTTTCTGCCACAGAAATGTGAGTAACATGTTTATTTTTAGCCAAATTTTGAGGTTTGCAAAGGATTCTGGGTAACAGAACCTGGTCCGAGCCCCGCAAGTCACCCCTCCTTGGATTCCCCTAGGTCTCTAGTTTTCAGAAATGCACAGGTTTGGTAGGTTTCCCTAGGTGCCGGCTGAGCTAGAGGCCAAAATCTACAGGTAGGCACTTCGCAAAAAACACCTCTGTTTTTTTCCAAAATTTAGGATGTGTCCACGTTGCGCTTTGGGGTGTTTCCTGTCGCCGGCGCTAGGCCTACCCACGCAAGTGAGGTATCATTTTTATCGGGAGACTTGGGGGAACGCTGGGTAGAAGGAAATTTGTGGCTCCTCTCAGATTCCAGAACTTTCTGCCACAGAAATGTGAGTAACATGTGTATTTTTAGCCAAATTTTGAGGTTTGCAAAGGATTCTGGGTAACAGAACCTGGTCCGAGCCCCGCAAGTCACCCCTCCTTGGATTCCCCTAGGTCTCTAGTTTTCAGAAATGCACAGGTTTGGTAGGTTTCCCTAGGTGCCGGCTGAGCTAGAGGCCAAAATCTACAGGTAGGCACTTTGCAAAAAACACCTCTGTTTTTTTCCAAAATTTAGGATGTGTCCACGTTGCGCTTTGGGGTGTTTCCTGTCGCCGGCGCTAGGCCTACCCACGCAAGTGAGGTATCATTTTTATCGGGAGACTTGGGGGAACGCTGGGTGGAAGGAAATTTGTAGCTCCTCTCAGATTCCAGAACTTTCTGCCACAGAAATGTGAGGGACATGTGTTTTTTTAGCCAAATTTTGAGGTTTGCAAAGGATTCTGGGTAACAGAACCTGGTCCGAGCCACACAAGTCACCCCTCCTTGGATTCCCCTAGGTCTCTAGTTTTCAGAAATGTACAGGTTTGGTAGGTTTCCCTAGGTGGCGGCTGAGCTAGAGGCCAAAATCTCCAGGTAGTCACTTTGCTAAAAACAGCTCTGTTTTCTGTGATGTGTCCACGTTGTGTTTTGGGGCATATCCTGTCGCGGGCGCTAGGCCTACCCACACAAGTGAGGTATAATTTTTATCGGGAGACGTGGGGGAACGCTGGGTGGAAGGAAATTTGTGGCTCCTCTCAGATTCCAGAACTTTCTGCCACAGAAATGTGAGGAACATGTGTTTTTTTAGCCAAATTTTGAGGTTTGCAAAGGATTCTGGGTAACAGAACCTGGTCCGAGCCCCACAAGTCACCCCTCCTTGGATTCCGCTAGGTCTCTAGTTTTCAGAAATGCACAGGTTTGTTAGGTTTCCCTAGGTGGCGGCTGAGCTAGAGGCCAAAATCTACAGGTAGTCACTTTGCTAAAAACAGCTCTGTTTTCTGTGATATGTCCACGTTGTGTTTTGGGGCATATCCTGTCGCGGGCGCTAGGCCTACCCACACAAGTGAGGTATCATTTTTATCGGGAGACGTGGGGGAACGCTGGGTGGAAGGAAATTTGTGGCTCCTCTCAGATTCCAGAACTTTCTGCCACAGAAATGTGAGGAACATGTGTTTTTTTAGCGAAATTTTGAGGTTTGCAAAGGATTCTGGGTAACAGAACCTGGTCCGAGCCCCGCAAGTCACCCCTCCTTGGATTCCCCTAGGTCTCTAGTTTTCAGAAATGCACAGGTTTGGTAGGTTTCCCTAGGTGCCGGCTGAGCTAGAGGCCAAAATCTACAGGTAGGCACTTCGCAAAAAACACCTCTGTTTTTTTCCAAAATTTAGGATGTGTCCACGTTGCGCTATGGGGTGTTTCCTGTCGCCGGCGCTAGGCCTACCCACGCAAGTGAGGTATCATTTTTATCGGGAGACTTGGGGGAACGCTGGGTAGAAGGAAATTTGTGGCTCCTCTCAGATTCCAGAACTTTCTGCCACAGAAATGTGAGTAACATGTGTATTTTTAGCCACATTTTGAGGTTTGCAAAGGATTCTGGGTAACAGAACCTGGTCCGAGCCCCGCAAGTCACCCCTCCTTGGATTCCCCTAGGTCTCTAGTGTTCAGAAATGCACAGGTTTGGTAGGTTTCCCTAGGTGGCGGCTGAGCTAGAGGGCAAAATCTACAGGTAGTCACTTTGCTAAAAACAGCTCTGTTTTCTGTGATATGTCCACGTTGTGTTTTGGGGCATATCCTGTCGCGGGCGCTAGGCCTACCCACACAAGTGAGGTATCATTTTTATCGGGAGACGTGGGGGAACGCTGGGTGGAAGGAAATTTGTGGCTCCTCTCAGATTCCAGAACTTTCTGCCACAGAAATGTGAGGAACATGTGTTTTTTTAGCGAAATTTTGAGGTTTGCAAAGGATTCTGGGTAACAGAACCTGGTCCGAGCCCCGCAAGTCACCCCTCCTTGGATTCCCCTAGGTCTCTAGTTTTCAGAAATGCACAGGTTTGGTAGGTTTCCCTAGGTGGCGGCTGAGCTAGAGGCCAAAATCTACAGGTAGTCACTTTGCTAAAAACAGCTCTGTTTTCTGTGATGTGTCCACGTTGTGTTTTGGGGCATATCCTGTCGCGGGTGCTAGGCCTACCCACACAAGTGAGGTATCATTTTTATCGGGAGACGTGGGGGAACGCTGGGTGGAAGGAAATTTGTGGCTCCTCTCAGATTCCATAACTTTCTGCCACAGAAATGTGAGGAACATGTGTTTTTTTAGCCAAATTTTGAGGTTTGCAAAGGATTCTGGGTAACAGAACCTGGTCCGAGCCCCGCAAGTCACCCCTCCTTGGATTCCCCTAGGTCTCTAGTTTTCAGAAATGCACAGGTTTGGTAGGTTTCCCTAGGTGGCGGCTGAGCTAGAGGCCAAAATCTACAGGTAGTCACTTTGCTAAAAACAGCTCTGTTTTCTGTGATATGTCCACGTTGTGTTTTGGGGCATATCCTGTCGCGGGCGCTAGGCCTACCCACACAAGTGAGGTATCATTTTTATCGGGAGACATGGGGGAACGCTGGGTGTAAGGAAATTTGTGGCTCCTCTCAGATTCCAGAACTTTCTGCCACAGAAATGTGAGGAACATGTGTTTTTTTAGCCAAATTTTGAGGTTTGCAAAGGATTCTGGGTAACAGAACCTGGTCCGAGCCCCGCAAGTCACCCCTCCTTGGATTCCCCTAGGTCTCTAGTTTTCAGAAATGCACAGGTTTGGTAGGTTTCCCTAGGTGGCGGCTGAGCTAGAGGCCAAAATCTACAGGTAGTCACTTTGCTAAAAACAGCTCTGTTTTCTGTGATATGTCCACGTTGTGTTTTGGGGCATATCCTGTCGCGGGCGCTAGGCCTACCCACACAAGTGAGGTATCATTTTTATCGGGAGACGAGGGGGAACGCTGGGTGGAAGGAAATTTGTGGCTCCTCTCAGATTCCAGAACTTTCTGCCACAGAAATGTGAGGAACATGTGTTTTTTTAGCGAAATTTTGAGGTTTGCAAAGGATTCTGGGTAACAGAACCTGGTCCGAGCCCCGCAAGTCACCCCTCCTTGGATTCCCCTAGGTCTCTAGTTTTCAGAAATGCACAGGTTTGGTAGGTTTCCCTAGGTGGCGGCTGAGCTAGAGGCCAAAATCTACAGGTAGTCACTTTGCTAAAAACAGCTCTGTTTTCTGTGATATGTCCACGTTGTGTTTTGGGGCATATCCTGTCGCGGGCGCTAGGCCTACCCACACAAGTGAGGTATCATTTTTATCGGGAGACATGGGGGAACGCTGGGTGGAAGGAAATTTGTGGCTCCTCTCAGATTCCAGAACTTTCTGCCACAGAAATGTGAGGAACATGTGTTTTTTTAGCCAAATTTTGAGGTTTGCAAAGGATTCTGGGTAACAGAACCTGGTCCGAGCCCCGCAAGTCACCCCTCCTTGGATTCCCCTAGGTCTCTAGTTTTCAGAAATGCACAGGTTTGGTAGGTTTCCCTAGGTGGCGGCTGAGCTAGAGGCCAAAATCTACAGGTAGTCACTTTGCTAAAAACAGCTCTGTTTTCTGTGATATGTCCACGTTGTGTTTTGGGGCATATCCTGTCGCGGGCGCTAGGCCTACCCACACAAGTGAGGTATCATTTTTATCGGGAGACGTGGGGGAACGCTGGGTGGAAGGAAATTTGTGGCTCCTCTCAGATTCCAGAACTTTCTGCCACAGAAATGTGAGGAACATGTGTTTTTTTAGCGAAATTTTGAGGTTTGCAAAGGATTCTGGGTAACAGAACCTGGTCCGAGCCCCGCAAGTCACCCCTCCTTGGATTCCCCTAGGTCTCTAGTTTTCAGAAATGCACAGGTTTGGTAGGTTTCCCTAGGTGGCGGCTGAGCTAGAGGCCAAAATCTACAGGTAGTCACTTTGCTAAAAACAGCTCTGTTTTCTGTGATATGTCCACGTTGTGTTTTGGGGTATATCCTGTCGCGGGCGCTAGGCCTACCCACACAAGTGAGGTACCATTTTTATCGGGAGACGTGGGGGAACGCTGGGTGGAAGGAAATTTGTGGCTCCTCTCAGATTCCAGAACTTTCTGCCACAGAAATGTGAGGAACATGTGTTTTTTTAGCCAAATTTTGAGGTTTGCAAAGGATTCTGGGTAACAGAACCTGGTCCGAGCCCCACAAGTCACCCCTCCTTGGATTCCCCTAGGTCTCTAGTTTTCAGAAATGCACAGGTTTGGTAGGTTTCCCTAGGTGGCGGCTGAGCTAGAGGCCAAAATCTACAGGTAGTCACTTTGCTAAAAACAGCTCTGTTTTCTGTGATATGTCCACGTTGTGTTTTGGGGCATATCCTGTCGCGGGCGCTAGGCCTACCCACACAAGTGAGGTATCATTTTTATCGGGAGACGTGGGGGAACGCTGGGTGGAAGGAAATTTGTGGCTCCTCTCAGATTCCAGAACTTTCTGCCACAGAAATGTGAGGAACATGTGTTTTTTTAGCGAAATTTTGAGGTTTGCAAAGGATTCTGGGTAACAGAACCTGGTCCGAGCCCCGCAAGTCACCCCTCCTTGGATTCCCCTAGGTCTCTAGTTTTCAGAAATGCACAGGTTTGGTAGGTTTCCCTAGGTGGCGGCTGAGCTAGAGGCCAAAATCTACAGGTAGTCACTTTGCTAAAAACAGCTCTGTTTTCTGTGATATGTCCACGTTGTTTTTTGGGGTATATCCTGTCGCGGGCGCTAGGCCTACCCACACAAGTGAGGTATCATTTTTATTGGGAGACGTGGGGGAACGCTGGGTGGAAGGAAATTTGTGGCTCCTCTCAGATTCCAGAACTTTCTGCCACAGAAATGTGAGGAACATGTGTTTTTTTAGCCAAATTTTGAGGTTTGCAAAGGATTCTGGGTAACAGAACCTGGTCCGAGCCACACAAGTCATCCCTCCTTGGATTCCCCTAGGTCTCTAGTTTTCAGAAATGCACAGGTTTGGTAGGTTTCCCTAGGTGGCGGCTGAGCTAGAGGCCAAAATCTACAGGTAGTCACTTTGCTAAAAACAGCTCTGTTTTCTGTGATGTGTCCACGTTGTGTTTTGGGGCATATCCTTTCGCGGGTGCTAGGCCTACCCACACAAGTGAGGTATCATTTTTATCGGGAGACGTGGGGGAACGCTGGGTGGAAGGAAATTTGTGGCTCCTCTCAGATTCCATAACTTTCTGCCACAGAAATGTGAGGAACATGTGTTTTTTTAGCCAAATTTTGAGGTTTGCAAAGGATTCTGGGTAACAGAACCTGGTCCGAGCCACACAAGTCACCCCTCCTTGGATTCCCCTAGGTCTCTAGTTTTCAGAAATGCACAGGTTTGGTAGGTTTCCCTAGGTGGCGGCTGAGCTAGAGGCCAAAATCTACAGGTAGTCACTTTGCTTAAAACAGCTCTGTTTTCTGTGATGTGTCCATGTTGTGTTTTGGGGCATATCCTGTCGCGGGTGCTAGGCCTACCCACACAAGTGAGGTACCATTTTTATCGGGAGACTTGGGGGAACATAGATTAGCAAAACAAGTACTATTGCCCCTTGTCTTTCTCTACATTTTTTCCTTCCAAATATAGGAGTGGGTGTAAAAAAGACATCTATTTGAGAAATTCCCTGTAATTCACGTGCTACTATGGTCACCCCGGAATTCAGAGATGTGCAAATAACCACTGCTCCTCAACACCTTATCTTGTGCCCTTTTTGGAAATGCAAAGGTTTTCTTGATAGCCATTTTTTACTCCTTATATTTCAGCAAATGAATTGCTGTATACCCGGTATAGAATGAAAACGCACTGCAGGGTGCAGCTCATTTATTGGCTCTGGGTTCCTCGGGTTCTTGATGAACCTACAAGCCCTATATATCCCCGCAACCAGAGGAGTCCAGCAGACGTAACGGTATATTGCTTTTGATAATCTGACATTGCAGGGAAAAGTTACAGAGTAAAACGTAGAGAAAAATTGATGGTTTTTTCACCTCAATTTCAATATTTTTCTTTTTCAGCTGTTATTTTCTGTAGGAAACCCTTGTAGGATCTACACAAATGACCCCTTGCTGAATTCAGAATTTTGTCTACTTTTCAGAAATGTTTAGGTTTCTGGGATCCAGCATTGGTTTCATGACCATTCCTGTCAATGACTGGAAGGAGGCTGAAAGCACAAAAAATTGCACAAATGGGGTATGCCCCAGTAAAATGCCAAAATTGTGTTGAAAAATTGGGTTTTCTGATTCAAGTCTGCCTGTTCCTGAAAGCTGGGAAGCTGCTGAGTTTAGCACCGCAAACCCTTTGTTGATGCCATTTTCAGGGGAAAAACCACAAGCCTTCTTCTGCAGCCACTTTTTCCAATTTTTTTGAAAAAAACGAAATTTTCACTGTATTTTGGCCAATTTCTTGGCCTCCTTCAAGGGAACCCACAAAGTCTGGGTACCTCTAGAATCCCTAGGATGTTGGAAAAAAAGGACGCAAATTTGGCTTGGTTAGCTTATGTGGACAAAAAGTTATGAGGGCCTAAGCGCGAACTGCCCCAAATAGGCAAAAAAAGGCCCGGCACAGGAGGGGGAAAAGGCCTGGCAGCGAAGGGGTTAAAAACATTACTTTTACAGTGGATTTTAAATTACAATTCATTTGCGCATAAGCAGTATATTTATATATGCTCCCAACCCAAATACATAAAAGATAATAAGATAACCTAGTGATAGTCAATGGGAAAGATATGCCTCACAGACTTAAAACAATTATTTCAGGAGTTTTTCACTGTCAGGACATGCAAACCTTAAGTGCACATGTCCACATGCCTTACTTTTTAAAGACAATGCACCTCATCCTATGGAGCCTTTTGGGTCTATCTTAGGGGTGATTCATATGTATTAAAAAGGAAGGTTTATAAAAATGAAAGTTAAGGCCTGCAAATGGTTTATTTTGCCAGGTTAAAATGGAAATTCAAATTTGCACTACAAGCTCCAGTGGCATTTAAAAAGGCTACTCTAGGGGGTGGCACAATTGGTTACGCAGGCGCACAAGCAACAGTCAATTTACAGACCCTGGTTATATGTAGTACCATTTACTAGGGACTCAGAAGCACATAAATGTGCCAATTATGTGTTGACCAATTTTGCCATGTTTGAATTCAAGAAAACAGGGAGTGAAGGCAAAATGTAGAATAACATTCCAAGGATGTCAGGTCCAAAAGGCTCTATTCTTTAGCTAATAACATTGCAAATAGGGTGTGGTTGGGAACTCTGCTATGAATATCTCCACTCACACGCTTCAGACTTTAAATTCTACATCAGTTGACTTTGGGAACACGGACAGGAAAGGAATCTGGTGAGGTTAGTTGAAGAAAAAATCAGTAGTAGTTCACATCGGTGATCATTCGACATAAAGAAAACAATACAAAGAAACTACATCTAAAAAAACTCTCCTCCCGTCCCTCTTTTACTTAGGAACATTTCCACATTTTATTTCCACCACTTCTAATGTTGAGTTATTATTTTGTGTAACCATGAAACATTTTTCAAAAGCTGCATTTGAGTCTAATACAATTCAGTCAGTACTAGATCTAATGAAAAGGAGTTCTTTAGAGGTTACAAAGGGTAACAGCTGTCACCACTTGTTTGTATTGTGGTGTCAATGGCATTACCAGAGGGTAAGCACAGGTTACTTTAGGGTGTGCATTTGACTTACCCTGATGAGGATTGTGGTCCCTACTTGGACAGGGTGCATAACTCTGCCAACTAGAGACCCAATGACTAACACCCCACATCTCAACAAGAGTAATGAAGGCATGCACAAAGGGGGGAGGGGTCAGCCATTTCAGTATTCAAATAATGTGTGTTGTCGCTTCTGCCACCTGCTATAAATATATTCTCTTAATTTAATAGATTAACTTTTTTGGCTATCAATAAGATATTTCGACATCTCATTGCAATAGTAATAAAGGTTTTATGATTGTTGCTCCCTCCTACTTATTAATACATGAGTTATTTTAAGTCTGGCTAGAGACAGCATAAGTCATTAACACACATAAATATATAAATGGAGGATTTGCAGCAGACCCCTTCAGTCATTGGTCACTTGGGGTCAGCTCCTTTCAGCTGTTACTGATTTGAAGTGTGTTTCACATTTTGATTCAGCCCACAGTAGTATTGTGCAGGTTTACATTTTCAAAGGACGGCTGGCAAAGAAGTCTAGATCAGGGCCACAGCTGTGCCCTGTAAGAGACTATCACCTGACTGAGGCAGGAATTGTCTACCTCAATCACACATGCAAAAAGGGGCATATTTATGAGTTATGTGGTGCAGGGCAGCAAAGCAAGTCACCTTGCTGAGCTTCTCTGTGTCACAGGGAAAGGCCAGGAATGCACCTTATATATCTAATACAGTGCATTCCTGTCCTTTCGCCCTGTGCTGGCACCCTTTTGGCAGCCTTGCACCAACACAGGAACCCTTGCACCATGGTGCGTGGGTGGCTGCATTGCACAAAGGATTGTTTTTTTCATGCAGGAAGGGACAACTTCCTACACAAAACCAATCCTTGGAGGCAGAATGCAGCACATATAGCAGCACACATAAAAAGTGGAAACGAGGACAAATAAAGATATTTATCCTTGTTACGCCTCTCCTGGGGAGGCGTATCTTTTTGGCTCATTCCCGGGTTTGCCAGGTTTGATAAACCTGGAAATACATCAAAAACTATGAGAGTTGCGTGGCTACACCCACGCGATGCCCATGGAATGCCTCCCTCTGTACAGAGTAATGCAACGCAGTGATTTGTGCTGCCTTACATTACTCCATTTTTTTGCAGCCATTCAAAGCCATGCAAAAAAAGCTTAAAAAACATGACTTAGAAGTTTGCTCCATGCATGTGCTAGGTTGCACGGTGCAATCTTGGTGCAACCCTCTTGTAACTATGCCCACCGAAGTCTCTGCACATGATGCTTAATATTTTGCAATTATAGATGGCAAGTTCAGTGAGCAGGTCAGTATTGCAATAGAAATAATTTTATCTTTACAGTGCAGTTCCTCTCTACTGGTCAAGCAGTAACTTCTTTACTGCTTTCAACATGAAAGTGTATAGCTCCTTAAATATATAATCAGAACTCTCTAAACAAAGAAGTAAAAAGCTGTTCAAAGTAAGTACAAGTGAATTCTGTCTGAGAGCCTTTACCTGCTTCTAGAGAACTGTGGCACCGTATGAAAACAACATGTGCGCAAGGCTGTGTTTGCGTGGTTTAGCACATTAAAGTCAATACAAAGTGATTTTCTATTGCTTCATGAGTGCTAAAAGGGAGGATTAATACATGACAGAGGCTAAATGAGATGCTATCTATTCGGCTAAGGTGTGTGGTGTTGGAGTTCTATCTTGCCTGTTGGTTTACAGGCACGTTTTATGCTTCAGTAGCAGATGCTTTTTTGTAACTCTAGTACTACATTTTTCATTGATTTGGCCCTAATGTTAATGAACTAGAGTATCCAGTGCTCAAAGACGCTACATCAATGTTTTGCCGAGTACTCAACCAGCCTTACTCCTTGCAAAGATTCTCAAATCCTTCAACATTGTATCAAATAGCCTGCCTCATCATTGTAATTAGTATAGGAACCAAATTAAGAATCGTGGCATGCACTGACTGCTGGGCCGGAGACCTGCGCGTGACAGTTGAGCACCGTCCCAGTATATTTAGAGGTAATGTAGTGCCATTGTAAAGGCTGTCCCGTAAAGTATCGGGGGTCTCACGCCAATAACAATGTGAACTTGATACGAGGCGGGCATGTACCTCCTAAAATCCACAACCTTCGCGAGCACAGTGTAAACTATGGAACATTCATAGATTACATTTTCCTGCCCTCAACAGTCAGTTTTCCTTTGATGCTTTGTGACCACTGTCATAAACATTTTGTTCATGTCATTTTGTGAAAAAGTGGAAACAGCGCCCCTTCCTTTCAACCTAGGAATAGCACGGGAGATTTGTAATGCAAATTACACTGAACTTTTGTATGTTGCTAAATGGGCCTTGGCACCCACCAAGCCATTTGCGCTGGCATTGCAACCGTTAAGTCTTTAGTGCATTAAGCCCGGTCTATACATAAATTATTCAAATCACCTAGTGTACTGCCTGATGTCTTTCATGCCTATTCATCTACACAACGTTATCTTTCAATCTACATATACGATGCTGTATTGCGTGCCAAGTTTTTGTTGTATTTATTTACGCTTTCTCCATGAATGCACAGCTGCCACGTGACCAAGGCCACAAGTAACACAACTTAGCAGGTCTGTTTTTCAGTCACTAGAACTTTGCTCTCTGGGATTTCTAATGTAGCTTTCACCTTATACGTATTTCCTTACAATCTCAGCACAAATGTTGCTGGCCAAGTAAATGCAGAAATGGCTAAAGGTGTCACTCACAAAACGGAATACCTCAACCTGTTACAAGACTTTTGGTCAACTTGCACCTCTTATTTCACATCACCGTGTACCTCCGCAATGCACACAGCACACCTAAAATATACATCACAGTGTTCCCTTTGGTTCAACACACACTGCTCCTCTGACGCTCAACAGCCAATGCTCTTCTATTGAAAAACATCCTGTTCTTCCCTGAGGTCAATCACTAGAACTGTCATGGTGCACACCACATGTTATCATGTTATTTACTTCATCTTGTGCCCCTTGCTGCACATTGTGATGTGTGATTGGAGTTTCTGTCCATTCATCCTTGCATATTTGTTTGCCTGTGTGGATGTGTGTTTGTTTATTCTTTGTAGTGAAGATGATTGTCCATAGGTCTGTTGGTTTGTGTGCACGAGGGTACACACTAACCCTATTGACTAAATCAGTGCTTCTTTAAGGTACAGGCTAGATGTGTCTTTGTAGTAAATGCGTTGAACTGTGAAAATACAGTAATCATGTCTCATAAGTAGGAATAGCTTACACCTGAAAATTTCCATAAATTGTGTTAAGCCGAGCCTCAGACAGCAATAATAAAGACTGTGCAAACATTTTCGCCGACATAATAACTCATGTAATTACACCACCAATGGCTTGTTCCTAAATTATCAAGGAATGAAGTTATAAAAGTTATTTGTCTCTACTCTGTTAGAAGTGGGAAGCGGGTTCTATGTATACATTTGTGTTGGCAGCTCTTTTCCTATGGTCTTCACAGCCTACGTTTTAAATAATTATATTTTTAAGTCTATATTTTAACACGGAGCTGATGTAAGTACATTTCTTTCGCTATTTCAAGCATTGACGAAGACTAACGTGTAATTTGCAATAGCCTGACTTGGAGGCCAATATATGCTGAGTGGTCTTCATTTTATATTGGGGCTTACTTACACACAAAAATGGATCTGCCGCACGACACTTCTTTATTCTGGTGCACAGAACAAGAATCTGAGACCTTTGTGTTGATAGAACATATTGACTCCGGCAGACACTTTACAAGATTAGAGTAAATTTCTGAGCACAGGTTACTTCGAAACATTCCAAAGCTATGAAGCTGTGAACTTGTATTATAAGGAATCAGATACCCCTTGGATACTGCATGAAAGGGGTACTGTAAGAAGTTTTGAGTTCTATGGCCTGATAAAGGAAATCCCCTTACAGCTCTCTTCCTTTGTTTTGTCACAGGATCCCACAGTGGCCTGAAATATCTTCAGAAAATTGTATGGGGCAGGTAATAGTCGCACAGCTATTAACATTTGCATACATCCTGGGAGCAGTGACAAAGGGTAACAGACCAGGACACTTACAGATTACAATCTTTCTCTTTCTTCCTGTATCCTATTTAGTGCTCTGACCTACCCAAAAAGAGACATATAGCCCGTTACAAAATCGTCAATAAATTAAAATAACACTGAATCAGTTTCTGTCACATTGAACTGAAGTTCTAGTGTCACTTGCCATAAACCTCCTTAATCCAAGCAGGTGTCCCATGTTCGATTCAGCAGTATTTTTGTGTTAGTTTCACATATTTTGTTTAATTTTTTTTTTTTCTTTTTAGTGTTTAAAGATGAGAGCGCTTGGCTTGTTTTAACACATCCATCTCCAAGTCTAAACTCAACGCACTTGCCTTGCATCTTACACTTAATCTTTCAAACATATTTAAGCCGACTACCTTCGGTGCAATATTAAGAGTGAATTATTTTTATACGTTTCTGAAAAAGAAGTCAATAATGCACGGAAAACCTGAAGTTGCTGAAAAACAGTTATCATATTTTAGTCACATTAATCAGTTCTAGCTGTGCTGGCACCATCCTTCCCATAAGGCATCACTTGTTAACTAATCCCTCCGGGTGGAGAGTCAGCTACTGTTCAGCCGCCTGCTCAAGATGTCACTGTTGGTAGTGAGGCTGTCATTTGATTGGTTATCACTATCCTGAATGCATGCCCGCGGCAGTATTTATTTCTGACCCGCATGATAGCGAGAACAGGATGGCAATGTGATCCTGACATTCATTTTCACTCAGTCTTCTAGTATTTTCAACCCTGGTATTATTCTGGGTGTTTTCAAAATCACAATCCTATGCCATTTTCAAAAAAATAAAATGTGTCAGGATGCAAAAATAAATTATATCAGGATGCTTTCCATACATGAAATCACAATTAACCTGCACGATTCCATATCAGGAGATATGACATAATTAGACCTTATTGTCCTCTGCACAGGGCATTAACAACTCCTAATTGACTGCCCCCAAGGTTATGGGCACAGCTGAAGACGAGCGTGCATAATAATTGGAAAAGAGTCATTCAATGACAGATTGTCTGGTGCACACCAACAAACTATTCACAGACAATAATAAAAGGAAGTATGATGTGAACGATCCCGCATTGTGATGTAGACCACGGGGTCCTGTTTATTACAATATGAAATAAGGAGATTATTGCTTTGTTGTATTTACAAAAATGGCAGTGTCACATGCTTCTGTTTAAAAAAGTGTTAATCTCATCAGTACTTTAGGGATGTGCAGGTAATTCTATCCAGGCCACTGGAACTGTGCGATTATACCGACTGCTACCATTGTAAAGATATCGCGTGATTATCAAGTGGTCCCACGCAACGAGATTCGTGCGTTGAAGTTGGTAGCACCGACCACTAATCAAAGGCAGATACAACTGCCCACGTATCCAATCTTCTTCATAATAGCAGACAAAGTTGAAACATGATTAAAAAAATAGGCGTTGATACCCCATTCCGTACATTATGATTGGATTAACCCTTATCAACACTCTCCGTGAAGTGTGCTAGTATATGGTCATCAGATTTTTTTTCACTTCATGGCACTTACTTCCAGACAACTTGACATCGAGTAGATGGTATTCTACTTATTCTAGGCAGTGTTTATCGGTTTGAAAGTTTCATGGGTACATCATTAACTGCTGATATCCTACACAAGACTTTAGGAAATGAACCAGCTGTCTTATTGCCTGGTTTCTCCAGAAAAGTGCACTGAAATTATGACATTTGAGAGAGAGAAATTACTGAAGGAGGAGTACGGAAAAAATAAGAAATATGGAAATCAGATGGTGGTGCTTTATGTCTCTTTCAAAATCCAGGAAACTCAGATTTGCCATGAAAGAAAATGTCTATAATTTTGAAGCTTGCGAATAATTGAACAAAACAGAGAACGCCAAGGGCTTATCATTGTGCTCACATTCGAAAATTTAGAAGCTGTTTCACACTTCCTAGAGATATGAGGGAAGTGCCTAAGCTGGTCGCAGGGAAAGATTTAGAACAACATTTAAAGTACTGATACACGCGTCACGTCTTTTTTCAGATACACTGGTGTATATTACACTTTAGCATCCGGGAAAAGGCTTTATTCTGACCATGATGGAAATAACTGAATGACTTGCAAAACATTTGTCAATACCCGCAAGCGTTCACAATTGTATGTGCCACCAAGTATTTTGTTGGACAACCTGTGGATTGTCTGCCGGAGTAAATGCTAAATGTAAAGTAAACTGAAATGCCCATTTACCTTGATTCTGAGAATTAGAGAAAGGGGTTTTTCACTTCACTTCAACCACATTTTAAGTCTCTGAAGGCTGGATGTACGAAGATAGGTAAAAGAAATTACCAAAAAGCGAATTTTTCAAATCACAATTATCAATGTACAGAAGTGATGTCTGGCCCATTAGCGATTTGCAGTGGGTAGCAAATAGATCTAACTTCATGAATATTAATGACGTAGGTCACTATTTGTGACCCACTAGGATTCACTGCCATCACATAGATGGTGGTATGCTGAGGTCAGCAGACCACCATGTCTGTGATAGCTTTTAAATAAAGTGATCATTTTTTTGCAGTCCTTTTGTCTTAAAGGAAAATGGGATGCGTTTAAAAATAAAAAACAATAAGTTCCATTTTAATATTTTTAAGAGTAGGCAGTGTGTCATAGTACATATGACCAGGACCACCAGATAAGTTGAGTATGTGTTGTTTTATTTTTCCTTGTCTCGACCAAGAGCCACCACCATGTAGCCTCCTCAGAAGCGCACCAACTGACAATCCTGGAATACTCCTAATGTGACCACAGCGGCGGAACTCTCAAGGCGGTACACTCCTTTGCCTCGTAACATCGAGTCTTGATCACCACTAGCATCTATATTTTAAATAAAACAAGCAATTCATTATAACAGGAAACAAACAACGCCAAAGGATTTTGCAACGGATATCAAAATAATAATAAACTGTAGCAATATAAACAAGCATTTGCAATGCAATGGGTCTCGCATCTGCTCGAGTTAGAGCTATTAGCGTTATAAACTCCTAACCCGACTTTTCTTGCCACATAAATTGAAAATTAAACACTTTCACATAAGGGAGCCGATTCACAGTGCCACGACTGCCATGAGCATCAGCGTGAAGAGATACACAAAAGGAAAAGAAGTTCGCTCGCAGTTAAACTTATCATCAAAAGTGCATTAAGTCATGTAACAGGGGCGATGGCCAAGGCGGTAACAAAACCTCCAGAAAGGACAGACAGAGGTAAACCATTTATCAATGTAATCAAAGAATTTTTGAAGGGCAAGCCCACAAACAAGTGGTAGTGATGGGCATGAGGTGGGCATTGTTAAAAGCCCAGATACACACCAACACGTTGGAAAAGCAGCGCATGCGCGCTGCAATGCTCGACCTAAAAACTAATCATAAGTAAAAATCGAAGTATACAAAACTTAATGTTTGCTTGCTACCCAGACAAATTATCCACCTACAATATAATTTACTATAAACAGAATCCTTAATTCTAAACCATAAGACACCCAATAATGTATTAGACTATACTATTCCAAATAGTTTCTAATCTGCATTTCCAAGGTATGAACTTCTCCCCCTAGTGGATCTACGGAGAGTAGCATTTTCCACACTTGGCCTTTTCTGATGTTCTGGGCTTATACTGTCATTTAGAGAAATGTTTGATGCTCCAGATCCTGGGGTAGGTGTTGTTAGAAATGGAGTCTTTGGTTGGCAGTCAGGTTCCCCCCTGTCCAAGCAAGGACCATCACTGTAGTCAGGGTAAAGGAGAATCACCCTTGGTTAACCCCTGCTCACCTCCTTGGTAGCTTGGCACAAGCAGGCAGGCTTAACTTTAGTAGCAACGTGTAAAGTATTTGTATCAACACACACAATAACTCAGTGAAAACACTACAAAATGACACAGCACAGGTTTAGAAAAATAGGTAATATTTATCTAAACAAAACAAGACCAAAACAACCAAAATCCAACATATACAGGTCAAGTTATGAATTTTCAAACGAATAAGAGTCTTAGGGCCAGATGTAGGTAGAAACGGGATTGCGACTCGGTACCGACTCGCAAAATGGGAATGTGCATCGCGATCCGCGTTTTGCATGGCGCAAACTGCGAATTTCGTAGTTTGCGTCATGCAAAATGTTACCTACATCTGGCCCTTAATCCTTTGAAAACAGTGAGAATGCTGTTGTTACAGAAAGTACCTGGTTAGCGTAAAAATTAAGCCGCACGGATGAGTGGTCATCGGAAAAGGGTAGCAATGTACTGATTCCTTACTCGCAAGTGAGGCAGTACATCGTTTCCAGCTCCAGTCGGGTCGATGATGCGTCATTTTTCTCCCGCAAGAGAGTAATGTGTCTATATCCGGATGGGGCACCTCTGATCCGCGCAGAGTCGAGTTAACTTGGACGCCCAGGGACAATGTGTGGAAAATCCGGTCGCACGGTATCAGAAAACCGCACTGCATGGGGTTTGCAGCTTTATCAGCCTCCGTTAGCGGGTGTTGCACGTCGTTTCTCCAGCCATGTTGCGTCAATCTTCCAGCTGCGATGCAGGTGGAGCATTGACTTCAGCCGCAAAGCCGGTGGCACGTCGTTTTACAGCCGCTTCATGGAAGGTGCATTGAACATTTCTCAGAACGGCGGTCTGTGTGTGGATTTTCAGTTAATTCCTGCCAACTTCACCTTTCAAGGGCCCAGGAACTGGGTAGGGCACCACTTGGCAGGGCAGGAGTCTCAACAGAGAATCCAGGTGCTGGCAGGGGAAGTCTTAGATGGTCTTGAGAAGTTAACAACAGGAGGCAAGCTCAGTCAAAGCCCTTGGAGATTCTTCTCAAGCAGGAATGCACAGCAAAGTCTGGTCTTTGTCCCCTTTCACAGGAAGAAGCAGCAAATGGAGGATAGCCCAACAAAGCGCAGTTACAGTCAAAGTCACATGCAGGGGCAGCACTTCTCCTTAGCTCTTCTCCTTGGCAGAGATTCCTCTTGATTCCAGAAGTGATCTAATCTTCAGGGGTTTTGGGCTTCTTATATCCCTTTCTGCCTTTGGAGTCGGCCTACTTGAAAGAGAAGTTTCTGTTGTTTTCGAGATCCTGCTTTGCCCAGGCCAGGCCCCAGACTTACACCACGGGGTTGGAGACTGCATTGTGTGACAGCAGGCACAATCCTTTCAGGTGTGAGTGACCACTCCTCCCCTCCCTCCCAACACAGATGGCTCATCAGGATATGCAGGCTACACCCCAGCTCCCTTTGTGTAACTGTCTAGAGAGAGGTGCAAACAGCCCAACTGTCAAACTGACCCAGACAGGGAATCCACGAACAGGCATAGTCAAAGAATGGTTTAAGCAAGAAAATGCCTACTTTTTAAAAGTGGCATTTTCAAACACACTATCAAACACACAATCTAAAAAACAACTTCACAAAAATATGTGTTTTTAAATAATGTGTTCAGAGTCCCCAAACTCCACCTGTCTACTGCTCCCAAAGGGAATCTGCACTTTAATAATATTTAAAGGCAGCCCCCATGTTAACCTATGAGCGAGATAGGCCTTGCAACAGTGAAGTTAAGTACTAATATGAAACCACCCCCAGCCATGGGTGCTAGTCTAACACTGGTCTATGGAGTGGTGCTGTTACTTTCCATCCTACTCTATTAGAACAGGGAACTTTAAATATCTTTTGGATTATGGTGATTATAGATTATTTAATCAATTATGTATGATATTTCAGCTCTGATGAAGTCAATGGACGAAACACGTGTTGGCTGTGAGATCAATATAGGATTGATGAGCATTTAATTGACTGGGAGGACAATACGGAACTGATGAGCGGATATGTGATGGCTGATTCGAAATGATGAAGCATCTATTTGGAAATTAAATTATGGATTAATTTGTTGGATCTAACTTTGACTA
The DNA here is from genome assembly GCF_031143425.1 of Pleurodeles waltl. Lineage (NCBI taxonomy): Eukaryota > Metazoa > Chordata > Amphibia > Caudata > Salamandridae > Pleurodeles > Pleurodeles waltl. Next base: position 548,062,354 of record NC_090444.1, on the reverse strand, counting down.
CATTCTTGTGAAGAGAGTACGAAACAGAAACTAAGGACGTAAAAAAATTCCATGAATTGTTTTATCAATCACAAGAACATTACCCCTCTTCTATGATTGGATTACCGCTGAGTTTATGTGTATAATGTGACACTGTTCGGGACAAATATTGTTGGGAGACTAATTAATGTTTACAGCTAGCATTGGATATTTCATATAAGTACATGATAGTAAAGGGTGCCTCTGTGTTGTATCTTGCAACAGTGAAAACTGAATTTGACAGTATTTCACTGTTAGGACATGTAAAACACATAAGTAAATGTCCCACCTTTAACATATACTGCACTGTGCCCATGGGGCTACTTGAGCCTACCTTAGGGGTGCCTTACATGTATAAAAAGGGAAGGTTTAGGCCTGGCAAGTGGGTACACTTTCCAAGTTGAATTGGCAGTTTAAAACTGCACACACAGACACTGCAGTGGCAGGTCTGAGCCATGTTTACAGGGCTACTAAGGTGGGTGGCACAATCAGTACTGCAGGCCCACTAGTAGCATTTGATTTATAGGCCCTAGGCACCTCAAGTGCACTTTGCTGGGGACTTACTAGTAAATAAAATATGTCAATCATGGAAAAACCAATCAACAATACAATTTATACAGAGAGCATATGCACTTGAGCTCTGTCACGGTCTGCACGTCGCTTTCCACCGTTGGCTGAAGAACTTGGAGGAGCACCTGGTCTTCTGCTGGTTCTGGACTGACCAAGATAAACGCAACCCTTTCTAGTAGCCATGATGCTGCTTGACTGGAAATGCCTAAGCAGACCGTACCCTTCAGAAGGAGTCAACCAGGGTATTCCTAAAATCATCGTATGGTTTGGTGAGGATATGAGATCGAAAGTCATATTTTCCTGGTGCCTGCTAAAACTCAGACAGAGAGTAGGTGTAGACTCCACCATTGGTCCTAAGGTTAAAGGAGAACCATCTACAGTGTGTACTTGTTCCGGCATTTCTTTAGGAACACATGGAATACCTCTTTCTTTGGCCCAGGTCCCGTCCAAATAGATACCACTCTGGCTCCACAGTCCAATAGAGCAAAAAGCTGCTCTTCCTGACGTTGTGTACATTGTAACGTAACGGATAATATAAACAAAGTGGAAAAATTCTCTCTGGAGGAACATATTGAAGGTACTTCTGCTCCTCCCGTCCCCTTCCTCCTCACAGGGGGGCGGGAGTTTGTATTTCCCAAAGGCCTGGAGGGACGAATAGGACAACTACGGATCAGATGACCAGCCTTGCCACAATATAGACAAAGACCCTTTCGCCGTCTGCCCTCTTTCTTTGAGTCGGATATAGGACCACAGACTAGATCAATCTGCATGGGTTCTTCCTCTGAAGAATGAGGTGTTTCAGGATGGACTTCGTCAGACCGTCGGCTTGTGGTACGATGTACTCCAGGCTGGTACGGTAATTCAGTTCTTCATCTTTACATCTTACGTTCTCGCAGCCTATATTCTATATTCATTGCTTGGTCCATCAGTTCTTTCAGAGATCGAGTTGGAGTGGAATGTACCAATCCAAGTTTTATTTCCTCCCGAAGTCCACGGTGGAACAGGGTTACAAAAGTGCGTTGCACCCAAGTGGTTTCAGCTGCTAACTGTTTAAAGCAGGTTGTATATTGTAAGACATCCTGATTGCCTTGCTGTATATCACATAATGCTTCTTCAGCAGCTGCCTCCAACCCAGGTCGCTTGAACATTTGCTTGAAATTTTGTAGAAAAGCAGGATAGTTATTCAACACAGGATCTTCCACAGAGACCAAGGGGGTTGCCCAAGCTAGTGTGGGGACTGATAAGGCACTGATTAAATAATCCACTTGGCCTTGTCAGATGAGAATTGTATTGGTCGAAAGGCAAAGGAGACTTTCAGAGCGTCTGGAAATTCTTTTATCTTATTGAGGTCTCCAGAATAACGAGGTGTTGAGGTGGACACAGAAGGTACATCCATTGATCAGGAAGATAAGACTTGTCGTAGTGTGGTATTCTCAGCCCGCAATTGTAATTCTTGAGCTTGTTGTTGCACTGTATGAAGCATGACTTTTACATTTTCTACGACGTCTTCTTGCAGTCCTTCCATGGTTATCGCACAATGCAGATTCTTTTGGTGTTGCATTCTGTCACGGTCTGCACGTCGCTTCCCATCGTTGGCTGAAGAACTTGAAGGAGCACCCGGTCTTCTGCTGGTTCTGGACTGACCAAGATAAGGGCAACCCATTCTAGTAGCCATGATGCTGCTTGACTGGAAACACCTAAGCAGACCGTACCCTCCAGAAGGAGTCCCAGAGGAAAAAAAAAAAAGAAATGTGGGAAAAACCTCCACACAGGAACTCCTGAAAAAGAGGAAAAACAAATAATGAAAAAAGAAAAAAATTGAATAATCACCATCAAGAGTAACAGGAACAAGAGAAAATCATGAAGGAACAGGAGTGAGGATCACCACCAAGCATAAGTGTTTGCAAGGAAGACCAGAACTGAAAGGCTTATATACCAGGAGACAGGAAGGGACAAACAGGAAGAAAGAGCGACACCATCTTGGATTGGGAAAGCCACATAGGAAAGAATAGGGAAAAAAGTAGTAGTATAAAAGGAAAAAATAAAGGCATGCTGGGAAAAAGAACACCAATAAGAAGACAACATGGACACCAGAACAAGAAGAGAAGTGAAGAAGAAGAAAAAAGGAAGAAAGAAGAGGAGTCACCCCAGGTAAGGAAGGGAAAATATCAGGAAGGTAAGCTGGGCAAGCGGCGTGACCGGGAGCACAAAATGTGCTGTTTGAGCCGCGCCGCGAGAAAAGATATACAAAAATGTGTGCTGCGGTGATGCCGGCGCTCCGATACTCGGAGCGGCGGCCTGACCACAGCTCGAAGAAGGGACGCAGCGGTAGTGCGTGGCGTCACAAGCACTGGTTAGAAGTGGTAAAGTGCCCAGAGTTCTAAAGCCAACAAAAACAGGTCAGAAAAATTAGGACGAAGGAGGCAAAATGATTAGGGATGCCCCTGCAAAAAGAGCCAAGTCCAACAGGTGTTTTCCTGAAAATTTCTTCCATTGCCTTAACCCCTTTCCCAGCATTCCACCAATGATCCTCAACAACTCATATGCCATTCCCACATACTTTTTCTACTGACACTGGTTCTCTTTTTTTTACAAAATTGCCTTTTTAACCCGCACAACATCTCCAACTTGAATAGAATGAGGTTTGGTACACCATTGCTGTCATACATGAGTTTTTGTTTACTTTGAGCAGAACATACCCTACTAAACATGGCTTCATAATCTACCTCCACATTAGCTTTGTCTCAAACGGATCTAACCAGCCAAGTTGGATACATAAAAGAAGTTGGTTGTCTTCCTTTCAGTAACATGACCAGAGACACCTTTGTAGTCAAATGTGGAGTTGTGTGATAGAACCATAACATGCTCTTCACCACCCATTTAATATCATACCCATTATTCTTCACCTACTCGATACATCCCGCCACCACCCTATTCATCCTCTCTACCAATCGACTGGTTTGGGGATGATAGCAAGAACTCTTCAGTTTTTCACACCTGATTATTGTAGAAACTTCTCCATTTTCATATTCACAAATTTTACCCCATTGTCTGAAATTATACTTTCAGGGAAACCTTATTTTTTTTAAATGTCCTTCAAAAGCACTACTGCATTGCTTGCAGTGGATGCAGATACAAAACATACCTCAGGCCATTGGGTAAGGTAGTCCATGAGTACAAAGGCATATTGCTAATTATGGGGTAGTAAATTAAAAGGCCCAATCATATCCATTCCTAACTTGACCCAAGGCCTTTCTGGAATCTGGATCAGATTTATCAGAGGTGCCATCACTTTTAACCCTTTTTCCACAAGGTTGCATACTACTCACAGTTTCAACTCAGCATCAATATCTTCTTTTTGTCAACGTAGCTCCTAAAAGATCTGCATTCTTTATCAGTTGTGACCGAAGAGCTACAAGTGGAACAGACTTGTCACCCCTAACAAGCAAACCATCATCAATAGAAAGCTCCTCTGCTATCGTAGAGAAGGGCTGTAGCTCAGAACACAAGTTCCATTCCCTGGGCCAACCATTCACTATGCATTCTTTGACCAGTACCATCACTGAATCCTCTAGACACACATTTTTCCATTCAGCCTCTGAACAAGCTTTGATTTCCATTACATCCACACAGGAAACAAAGCAATTTTCATTATCATCCTCAAGATCCCCTTCTTCACATTCTGGACAGACAACAAATTGGCTGTTACGTTATCCTTGCCTGTAATGTTCTTTTCATCAAACTCATACTGCAATAGCTTGGTGGTAGGACGAGCTATGCACGGTGTGGCGTATTTATTACCTTTCACCAATTAAGTTGTATATAAGAGGTTTATGGTCAGTCAGCAGCTTAAACCGTCTACACCAAACAAATGTCCTAAAGTTTTCAATAGCCCAGTAACAAGCCAATAACTCTTTTTCTATAACGGAAGAGTTCAGTTCTGGTTCACGGAGAACCCTGGATGCATAGCTCAAAGTACTTTCTTCCTTTGTAGTATTTTGTGTCAGCACAGCCCCCCAATCTATATTTACTGACGTCCACCATAACTGTGCATGGAAAACAAGGATAATATGAACTCTATGCCCTATGCCTCTATGTTTCTCGACAATCCTTATCCCAGACAAAAGGCAGATTATTCTTTAACATATTGGTTAGTGTTTTCATTTTTGAAGCATACTCTGGGTTAAACCTGGCACACAACTCGCAGAGCCCTATGAATGAGCACAACTCATCCTTTTTATTGGGCTTTGGGCATTCAACCACTGCCTTAACAAACCTGGGCCTTGCAACAATACCAATCCCTGACACACTGTAACCCAGGAATTGTTTTTTTATTTTTTTTATTCAAATTTCTTCTTTTTGTCCACCACTCCATTTTCATCAAAAATCTGAAGAACTTATCTCAGGACTTTGTTATGTTCCTCCAAATGCCTTGCATAAATCAAGCTGTTGTCCTGAAAACAAGGACTCCACGTATCTTACCCAGGAGCTGTTGCATGAAGTGCTGAAAAACAGAGGCTGTGGATGCCAAGCCAAACGGCATGCAATAGAACTGAAACATGCCAAATGGCAAATTAAAACCTGTATAGTGCCTGGATGATTCCTCTAGAACTACCTGATGGTAGACAGTTGCCAGATCAATTTTAGAAAACCATTCTGCCCTCCTAGTTCTTCTAACAAAGCACTAATTCTCGGTAAGGGATGGGATCTACCCATATTTCTGTGTTGAAAATCCTAAGGTCAACACAGAGCCGCATGTCACCTTTATGTTTACAAGCTACTACCAAAGGTGACAACCAAAACTAAACTCTTTTGATTCAAAAACCTCTTTAGGTTCTAGGCTGACCAATTCATTTTATCAGTCATCTCGTAGACTGAATGGCATGGATCTTATTTTATGTTTAATGGGATAGCTCCTTGTTTCACTTTTATCATGTATTTAAATCCTGCAATTATTGTAGGTCAGATGAAAACATCATTGGAAATTCAAGTTCTGTTGAAATAGATGCCAAAAACTCTTTAGCCACAAGTACTTGCTCATTAGTTCTAGGTTTGAGCACCAACCCAAAAGGTCCCTGATAGAACCATCGTAATATGTTGAGGCCCTTCACTGCTATATATATCTTGCCTTAGATTTTCTTCCCATAAACTCTAACACGTCTTCCATAAAGCACTTCAAATCAATTTTCCTACTTTCGTATGCACCTGGAACTCTATCAGGAGGAAACAACTTCCAGTCACCCCACATAGGATAAAACAACTCAGATGCTGTCACTTTATGAACTGTTATGCACAGTTGCACTGTTTTATCCCCACCATGACATCCATATAGGGATCAACTCACACGTTGGTGTCACCACTAACCTCATCATCAGACATCACCAGAATCAGGTCCTGAAACTCTTTCATTAAATTCCGTTCCAAAACCTCAGAAAAGTTCTCCACCTCACATCCCACTTTGGGAACATTTGCCTGAGCACTTTGACAAACGTTCTCAAAGTACCCCATTTTGGCCCTCTTGCGGTACATAATGTTCCTAGCAGGGCACCCTTTACCTCCTCTTCCATGGGATTGTTTCTGCACCCAAAACAAAGAATTGTTTCTCACTAAGTTCCAAATACTTTGATTTTTGTGTATTACTTTGGATTACATTAAAGCTCTTTTGCTTGTGTGAACACGCTGTAGTGGATCCTATTAGTTTTATTGGGAAGCAGGAGATAGCTTAGCCTTCTGGCTTGCAGGCCTGTGCCCCGTCATCTAGTGACTTTTGCAGCACAAAAGGATGATGGACGGAGTGCTGAACAATGCAAACACTCACCCCCAGTCACAGATCTGGGTTTAATCCATTGTCCTTTTGCTCACCATACCACCCCAGTTTGGACCCAGCCATATGCAAATAACTCTTGACCCTGTTCCTTATGGGAACAGTCCAGCCCGAACTGCCAAGCCAGCTCCTCCCTGGACCGGAAACAAGCATCCTGGGACCGGTTTCAGGGTTTCACCCTTCATCAGCCAGGCTAGCTTGAATCCAGTGGCACAGTGAGCAAGGGACCCACATCTGGGCATACCCTTCCCACTTAGGGCAACTTAAGCAGCACAAAAGGATGATGGGCGGAGTGCTGAACAATGCAAACACTCACCCCCAGTCACAGATCTGGGTTTAATCCATCGTTCTTTTGCTCACCATGCCACCCCAGTTTGGACCCAGCCATATGCAAATCAGTCTTGACCCTGTTCCTTATGGGAACAATCCAGCCTGAACTGCCAAGCCAGGTCCTCCCTGGACTGGAAACAAGCATCCTGGGACCGGTTTCAGGGTTTCACCCTTCATCAGCCAGGCTAGCTTGAATCCAGTGGCACAGTGAGCAAGGGACCCACATCTGGGCATACCCTTCCCACTTAGGGCAACTTTAGCAGCACAAAAGGATGATGGACGGAGTGCTGAACAATGCAAACACTCACCCCAGTCACAGATCTGGGTTTAATCCATTGTTCATTTGCTCACCATGCCACCCCAGTTTGGACCCAGCCATATGCAAATCAGTCTTGACCCTGTTCCTTATGGTAACAGTCCAGCCCGAACTGCCAAGCCAGGTCCTCCCTGGACCGGAAACAAGCATCCTGGGACCGGTTTCAGGGTTTCACCCTTGATCAGCCAGGCTAGCTTGAATCCAGTGGCACAGTGAGCAAGGGGGTGAATGTTTGATTTGGTCTACATTCCGTCCATCAACTGTTCTTTTTACCTAGTGACTTTTAACCAACTTAGCCTGCTCTGTTTTAGCACATTTATTTAATTATTTATTCTAATATGGCTACTATGTTTATAGATAGTTAGAGGTTTTGATTTCACATTATCAGTGCCACTCTGTGACGGCGTCACTATCAGTGTCAAAGACGCGTTATATACGTAGGTATTCACATCATGTTCTTTTCCCACTTTAGTGTGACAGGAACTTAGGCCCTCATTATGACATTGGTGGTAAGTCCCCCTTACCGCCATGCTGACTGCCGCCAACATACTGATGGTGCGGCAGTGTACCGCTACCCATATCATGACAGACACATAGCAATCCGTCACTATACAGTCACACACACAAGTCCGCCAGCCCAAAGGTCAGTGATAAACTGGGAGTAGCAAAACTCACACTGTCATGCCAACAGAACTACGCCTACAGCATTATGACCCACATTCAACCGCGGTAAACCATTGGCGGTACATACAGCTGTGCTCAAAATACACATAACCTAACAGAACAACACTACATTGGACAATTCAAACTACACACACCTGACACATATACACACACCACACCCACATACCCACACCAATATAAAACACACATCCACATTACCCACAACCCTTTACGACTAGAAAGAATTGCCACCAGAGAGCAGGAGACATCTGGAGCACCCACAGAACCAGAGCCTCAGAACACCATCACCCATACACCTTCCACGCACCTTACAGCACACACCCCAAAACATTACCCCCCACACCCACACACACACCACACACACTACACCCATGGCACCACAAAGACACCTCAGATTCTCTGAGGAGGAGCTAAGGGTCATGGTGGAGGAAATCATCTGGGAAGAGCCACAGCTATTCGGATCACAGGTGCAGCAGACATCCATTGCTAGGAAGATGGAGCTATGGCGGAGGATCGTGGACACGGTCAACGACGTGGGACAACACCCCAGAACAAGGGATGACATCAAGAAGAGGTGGAACGACCTACGGGGGAAGGTGTGTTCCACAGCAACAAGACACCAGATAGCAGTACAGAGGCCTGGCGGTGGACCCCCACCTCCTCCTCCACAACTTAAAACATGGGAGGAGCAAGTCTTGGCAATCATACATCCTGAGGGCCTGGCAGGAGTAGCAGGAGGACTGGATTCTGGTAAGTCAACTCTTTACTACTTTCACCCCCATACCTGTATGCCATCACATACCCCCACCCCTACCCTCAACCCTATCACTCCACGACCTCACATACACCTCACCATCACAACCCACCCATCCCAATACCAACCACTGAATGCACCACCAATGCATGGACATCACGCACAGCCCCGCATGAACACCCATCACTAAAGCAAGCACATTAGAGAACATCAGTATTCACACTAGGCAAAGCTAACATTGCAATCACAACCATAGAGGGCAACACACCCATGACGAAGATGTCACACGCAGAAACAATAACACTGCATTTACATCCCCACAGGTCCCCCAAACAACGTCACCGGAGAGGAGGCACCAGCAACATCCAGTCCCCCCCAGAAGAGGCCCACAGTGATGACAGCAGCTCTGGATACCTGGATCAGGATGACCAACCTGACCCATCAGGGATCTCCAGACAGTTGGTTACCCAGACACAGTCCCATACCACCACAGAGAAACACCAGCACAGCACCCACCCAGTGGGCCCATACCTCTGTCCCCAGGACACGTCAATCAGCAGTGTGTCCACCACTACAGGGACCCCAGGCAACCCCACATACACAGGACAATAGGGGACCTGGGATCAGTGGCAGTGGGCACATGGTTCAGGGGACAGAGGCACAGGACAACATGGAAGCTGGGAGGACTGCTGTGTGACAGGGGGAGGACAGGCCCAGGAAACTGACTCTCCAGGAGGCACTCACCATCATCCTCGGAGCATACCACCATTCCCAGGAGACAATGGGCCAGATACCGGACAAGTTGCATGAGACCCAGCGGCTGCAAGAGGGACAGTAAAAGGGGATCAGGGAGGACCTGAAGGACATCCACACCACCCTGGTCACCATTGCAGGGGTGCTGGCGGACATGGCCAACACCATGAGGGAGGCAGTGGCACACCACCGGGTCCCTGACACTAGCCACACCAATGAACAGCCCTCCACCTCCACTGCCGCTAGTGGACAGGAGGCCCCCCCACAGGAACAACAGGTCACCAGCACCCCTCCAACTGCAGAAGGAGAACCACCCCACAAATGGTTCCTGCGATCCAGGCAGAAGCCAGAGACTATTGCCAAGTCCCCCGCCAGGAAATATGACTGTCCTGATTGTCACCCTTGTGTCCCACTCTGTCACCCTCTCCACCTTGAACTGCCATTGCTCCCCTTCCTATGCCTCCTTGGACAATGTACCTGTGATCCAAATAGACTGGACTCTATCTTGGACTTTCCTCCATTATCAACCCAGCCCATTCCACTACCCCATCCACTGCTTAGGACTTAAATGAACACCATTTAAAAAAAACAGGTATGGAGTCTGTCAAATGATTTAACCATGTATTAGTTTAACAAGCTTCAAGCACTGCAATACAACTATACAGGAATAAATACGTAGGATTGACCTGTAGTAGGCAGCAGTCAACACACCAGGTGCCAGGCTGCAGTCAACACTGGGGCACAGATATCTGAAAATAGAGATGCCAAAGGGTAAAGTAAGTTTCCATAGAAGTGGGAGAATCTGCTTGCCATGTACAAAGTCAGCTTTCACTGCGCACAAATCCTCCACCTGGGGGAAAACAATGTAGCTGCGCATGCGTGTAATCAGGGCACACAACACTCTGGTCAGCACTATTGAGAACATTGGCTGTGACATTCATTTTACCAAGCACACTGTCACTTGGAAGGAGCCACTTGCCAAGAAATGGAGCACAGATAGGACTTGCACAAGAGGGGGGATCCCAGTGGGGTGACAAGCAGATATCAGATCAGGCCCCAATTGGGCACACAGCTCTGTGATTGTGGCCCTGTCCAGTCTATATGTGAGGATAATGTGCCTGTCCTCCATTGTTGCCAAGTCAACCAGAGGTCTGTACATGGGGGATGTCTCCATCTCCTATTCATCTGCAGCGGTTGTAATTTAGGGGTCAAAACCGGGAGCAGCTGGTCAGTATTCAACATTTTCAAACACTACACTGCATTGCATGTTGTGACTGTAACAGTATTTTGTTGGAGAGGCCCAAATGGTGCCTATGTGTACTGTGACGCAGTTAGGTGCCATGACCTGCCACCCCCCAAAATGGCGTCCGCCTATCCTGTGTGGATGGACATGTGGAAATGAGGTAATGCCGCTGATGTTGTGCACTGTTGCGGGAGGCGGTCGAGTACAGCCGTGCAAATCCTCATTGGTTGTCATTGGGCTCTATGGGTTACAGTGGCCAATTGAGATGTACGCCGGCTTTGAATGTACACACTGCCACGGACGTGACTGCTATTTTTTTTCTGTTCACTTACTTGCTACCTGACCTTCAACAGGAGAGGACCTACACTGCAAGTGCTGCTGTGACCTGTGCCTGGAACCGACCATGGCTTGTGTCAGTGTGGAAAGGGTCCCTGTCTTCACCGATATGGAGTAGGAGAGACTGGTGGATGGGGTCCTACCCCAGTACCAAATGCTGTATGTGCCTCCAGACCAGCAGGTGAGTACACTGTGTGCACGATGCATGGGCATGAATGTATGGAGTGCTGTGTATGAGGGCCTTGTGTAGGGGGGGAAGGTGGAAGGGCCCTGGGCAACGTGCTGCATGTATGGTGGGCATTGTCTGTGCAAAAGGGGATGGGAGGGCTATGGTGGGCCATGAGTGTAACAGGCGGGGCGGTCTGACTGATACCTTTTTCTATGTTTTTTTTTCTGCAGGTTAGCGCCCATCAGAAAAAGGGAATATGGCGTGCCATCGCCAAGGATGTGCGGACCCTGGGGGTCTACGGCAGGCGGAGCACCAACTGTCGCAAACGGTGAGAGGACCTGAGACTCTTGGCAAGGAAGACGGAGGAGGCCCAGCTGGGGATGGCCTCCCAATGAGGAAGGGGTGCCTCTTGAACCCTAAACCCCCTGATGGCCCGCATACTGGCGGTGGCCTATGTGGAGATGGGTGAGTGCTTGAAGGCATCACAGCAGCCACAAGGGGGTGAGTCCAGTTTCCCTATATACTACTTGTGCGTGGTGGGGTGGTCTCCGGGTGGGTGATGTGGGCCAGTGGGTGCCCCTAGGCCAGGCCGGACATTGCAGGGCAGGTCCCATGTTGGGCAGGGGCTGATGAACACCACTTCCAACCAAGCTAGCAGGCATCCACTACTGGGCAGGGGTATGTGGGTGCCAGGTATGCTGCTATTGGCGTTAGGTATTCCTGTCCATGGCCTGGTAACTAGCATTGTGACTGGTAGTGCATTGCCTAGTGCGTAAGGTTGTTCCCTGTGTGTGTGTGTCATGTACGCCAATGGTGGTGTTGGATCAGCCATTGACCAAGTGTATCCTTTGTCTTTCCCCCACCTTTTTGTTTTGCCACCCTGTCCTTATATGCATTAGCATCATCTGGTGGAGGAGCAGAGGCATCGGCGATGGAGGGAGCTGCATTCCACAGGGCCCAGGAGGCTGAATCCACAGATGTTGAGGGCACCAGTGGGACAGAGGGCGAGGGGAGAACCACGGCGGAGACAAGAGGGGACAGATCGGACAGTGATACCTCCTCCGATGGAAGCTCCCTGGTGGTGGCGGACACCTCTGTGGCCACCCCAACTACAGGTACAGCGGCCACCCCGTACCAGCACCGCCCTCCCAGCAGCCCCTCAGCGAGTTTCCCGTGCCTGTTCACCCAGGAGGGTGGGCATCTCCTGCGCCCCAGGCACCTCAGGCCCTGCCCCAGTTAGCCCTCCTGGCCTGAGTAAGGAGGCTGTTGAACTCCTTTGATCCATCTCTGTTGGGCAGTCCACCATAGTGAATGCCATCCAGGGGCTGGCAGCCCATTTGCAACAAACAACTGCATTGCTGGAGGGCATTCATTCTGGCATGGCAGCCAAACAGAGATTAACCCAGGCTCTGGCCTCCTCCCTGATGGCAGCCAATTGTCCCTGTTTCTATCCTCCCCCCTACAACCTTCTCTACCCAGTCCCATTCCCCCCAGTCCCAACCTATCCCAAGCACACAGTCAGACCAGCATGCACACAAGACAACACACAGGAGTGGCTCAGGCAAACACAAGCACCACACATCGTCCCACAGGCACTCAAACAAACGCCATCCAGATGCAGACATGCCAACATCCAGTGCCTCCATTGTGTCCACCTCCTCCTCGACGGCCACCTCCCTCCCAGTAGCGTCTACACTCACACCTGCATGCACTACATCCTCATCCACTACCTCCATCACCATCACACATATCACTACACACCCCTGACTGGCAGTCACCACCCCCAAATCCATGCACACGTCCCCTGTGTCGAATCCCAATGTGTCTGTGCCCAGTTCTCCCAAAGTACACAGACGCAAGCACTCTGACACCCAACAGCCATCCACCTCACAACAGCATCCAGCCCATGCACCTGCACCCAAAATCAGCAGACAGACACCTCCTACAACCACTCCCTCTTCCTCCACTCCCAAACGTTCACCCTCTTCCCACCCCAATGTTCACAGAAGCATTTCCTCTCAACCATTGACCTTTTCCCTCCCCTCCCCTCCGTCCTTCACATCGGGCCAGGGTGGTCAGAACCCAGGCGAGCACCTCAGCCACCCATTCCATGGCCACAGTAGTGTCAACAGCTACTGCAGGTGGGAGAGGCTTCAGGGAACCAGCCAACAGCACTGAAAGTGTGCCAGCACCAGCTGCTAAAGGGAAGGGCAAGGAGGCACCACCAGCTGCCAAAGGGAAAGGCAAGGAAGAACCACCAGCTGCCAAAGCGAAGGGCAAGGAGGCGCCACCAGCTGCCAAAGGGAAGGGCAAGGAGGCACCACCAGCTGCCAAAAGGAAGGGCAAGGAGGTACCACCAGCTGCCAAGGGAAAGGGCAAGGAGGCACCACCAGCTGCCAAAGCGAAGGGCAAGGAGGAACCACCACCTGCCAAAGGGAAGGGCAATGAGGCACCACCAGCTGCCAAGGGGAAGGGCAAGGAGGCACCACCAGCTGCCAAAGGGAAGGGCAAGGGGCATGCACCAGCAGGCAGGAAGGATGGGAGGCCTGGGTCTGTGACTGATTCTGAGCCCCCACCACCAACCATGGATGTTCAGCCATCCAAGACTGCAGGGAAAGGGCTGGACCCTCCCCCACCACTGCCTGCACCACCACCAGCACTGCCACTAGCAGCAGCAGCCCCAGTGGGCAGCTGTCTGAGGCTGCAGGGGAAGGGCTGGAGCCTCCCTTAACCACTAGCACCGCCACCAACATCACCACTGCCAGCATTAGCAGCCCAGTGGGCAGCTGTCCGAGGCTGCAGGAGATGGGATGGAGCCTCCCCCACCACTGCCAGCAATGCCACCAGCACCACCAGCATCTCCACTGCCAGCATCAGCAGCCCCAGTGGGCAGCTGTCCGAGGCTGCTGGAGATGGGCTAGAGCCTCCCCCCACCACTGCCAGCCCCGACACCAGCCCTGCCACTGCCACCACTTAGCAGCCGTCACCGCCGGTGACAGTGTGTAGTCCTGCCTCCATGGACTGTAGTGCATCTTGGCCCCTGCAAATCCTGTAGGTGTGCCACGCAGGTGAGAGACTGTGACTATGCACTCCCCAAGTGCTGCATCACAGGGCACAAGGCCCCCTCCAGAACCAGTGGAAGAAGCCATCCACTCACCCCATCTTTGCAAGGATGAAGCACACTGGGCACAAGGCCACCTCCAGAACCAGTAGAAGAAGCCATCCACTCACCCCATCCTTGCCAGGATGAAGCACACTGGGCACAAGGCCCCCTCCAGAACCAGTGAAAAAAGCCATCCACTCACTGCATCCTTGCCAGGATGAAGCACACTGGCACAAGGCCCGCTCCAGGACCAGTGGAAGAAGCCATCTACTCCCCCCACCTTGCCAGGATGAAGCGCACTGGGCAAAAGGCCCCCGGGCACAAAGGCCCCCTCCAGAACCAGTGGAGAAGCCACCCACTTGAGAGACTGTGCCCTTGAACTCCCCAGGACCAAGCAGTGGGCAAACCACCCCTTTTGAGAGACTGTGGCCTTGTATTCCCCAGGACATTGCATAGGGCATGTAGCCCCCTCCAGGACCAGTGGTATTGTACCATCTTCTTGCTGAGGTGCCCCCCCATTCCCTGTCCCCCTGAGGTGCCTGTGTATTTTTGACCTGATGCCCCTGCAGTGTTCTCTCTGTGTTGTTGCAGGAGTGAGGTGGGGCCTTGGCCTATGTGTAGTGGCCCTGTGGCCCAAGGACATTGAGGCGGTGTCCCTCCATTTGTATATATGGATATACTGTTTTGATTTAGAAGCACGTATTTATAGTATTTTATCTTATTACACTCACTTTAATCAATTCCTTTTGTCCTTGCATTATTCCTGAGGGGTACGGGGTGGATATGTAATGTTATTGCATCTGTTTGTGTGTATGGTGTTGGGGTGGGGGTTTTGCGTGTTGCGTGTGTGTGTCACTCTCTTTTTCGTCACCCCTCCCTTGTGTGCTAGGCGGCAGTACTCACCGTGGTCGTCTTTGCCGGCGTTGATGTTCATAATGCATGAAGAGGTATAGCAGCATGGGGAAGATTTGCAACTCGGGCTCCATCGCGCCGTGGTTGTTCCCTGTGTTTCCAGAGGTGAGTCCTTTGACTTTTGTGTTCTGTTTCCACAGTGTTTTTGATGTCGTTGGAAGGTGGCAGATAGGCCTGCCTTAATACAGTGGGCAGAACATTGTCTTCCGCCTGAGTGTTGGCAGTTACTGCCGTGGTTTTTGTTGCTACCACCGTGGTAGTCAGTGTGCTAAAGTGGCTGTCTATCTGAGCAGTTTCCACCGTGGTCATAATTCCATTTTTGTTACCCCCGGCCTGTTGGCAGTATTACCGCCGCTTTATCTTCGACTGCCAGGGTTGTAATGAGGGCCTCAATGTACTTTTCGAGGGAATTGTTTATGTAATTGCCACCCCAAGCATGCCTTCTATCTACTGGTAGGGGAAATACCTGTGTCAGGGGTCCTTCAAGATCTGTATATATACATAACACGTAGACAAGGTTATCAAAGGGTCTTCTACAAGATGCCATCAATGCTATCTATGCTACATGTTGCCTTGTTGAAGACCCAGCCTTCATGTCCCCACGGATTCTGATCTAGGGACCTCATTTCAAGGTAACGAGGGTTGGGCGGCTCTTCTCATGGACAATGAACTGACAGATTAGGTTTACCACACCTAGCTCACTTTAGGTTAGAGATTAGGTTCATCATGCTAGGGCTTTAGGGATATTCTACATCGTATGTTATTGCAAGCTAGCGGGGAACTTTATATTCATGACTCTTGCTTTTACAATTCTTTTTCTTGCATTATTCATTACCCCAATTATTGCAGCTCATGCATTTTTCAGTAGATTGCAGTCTTCTTATTAAAACCTATTGAACACTTTACTGCATCTCCTTCATTGCCTGTGTGTGACTGAGACTTGTTGATCATTTGAGAAAAAGGTAATCTCTGTTTAACCATGACTCCCCTGAGATGTCTCACTCTTGGGGCCAGATGAAGGTAGGTAAAATTTTGCAAATCGGAAATAGCGACTCCATGCGAATCGCTATTACCGACTCGCAAAACCAAATGCAAGAAAGACTTGCGATAACAATTTTCGAGTCGCAGAGGTGTCGCACTGCATTTTGCGACCTCTGTTTTTAGCGAGGTCGCAATTTGCGAGAAGGGTGACGCAAATTGCGACTGACTCGCAAATTGCCTGCAGGTGCAACAGAACAGTTGGGAAACCCACTTCCTGGCTCTTGGTGATGACATCAAAACCAGGAAGTCACAAAATAGAATTGGGAGGAGGGAGGACCACACCCATCCCAAACTGCTGAGCCACACCAAGGGGAGAGGAGCTGCAGCAACCAGGGAGGAGACAGGCAGTGCTGGCAGAAGGAGAAAAATAAAAATTTCAGACAAGGAGTTGGAGGTCTTTACAGAAGAGTGCTGCCTGCATCATGATGAACTCTTCGGAAAGGCAGCAATGAGTGTCCCTGACGCTCAGAAGAAAAGATTATGGCAACAAATACAAGACAAAATAAATGCCATTGGGGTAAGCCACTGAACCCTAGAGGAAATCCGCAAAAGGTGGTGTGACCTGTGCTCCAGGACCAAGGAGAGGGTTGCGGAGCGCATGAGGGAGATGAGGGGCACCGGAGGAGGCCCATCCACCGTACTCCCATCCACAGCCTTGGAAAGCATGGTGGAGCAGACACTGGAGCCAGAGGCCGTACTGGGCATGGGAGAATTGGACAGTTCAGCGCCTGGGACATCAAAAAGTGAGGACCATGAGATATGCGAATCGGAAATAGCGACTCCATGCAAATCGCTATTTCTGACTCGCAAAACCAAATGCAAGAAAGACTCGCGATACCAATTTGCGAGTCGCAGAGGTTTCGCACTGCATTTTGCGACCTCTGTTTTTAGCGAGGTCACAATTTGCGAGAAGGGTGTCGCAAATTGCGACTGACTCGCAAATTGCCTGCAGGTGCAACAGAACAGTTGGGAAACCCACTTCCTGGCTCTTGGTGATGACATCAGAACCAGGAAGTCACCAAATAGAACTGGGAGGAGGGAGGACCACACCCATCCCAAACTGCTGAGCCACACCAAGGGGAGAGGAGCTGCAGCAACCATGGAGGAGACAGACAGTGCTGGCAGAAGGAGAAAAATAACATTTTCACACAAGGAGTTGGAGGTCATTACAGAAGAGTGCTGCCTGCATCATGATGAACTCTTCGGAAAGGCAGCAAAGAATGTCCCTGACGCTCAGAAGAAAAGATTATGGCAACAAATACAAGACAAAATAAATGCCATTGGGGTAAGCCACTGTACCTTAGAGGAAATCCGCAAAAGGTGGTGTGACCTGTGCTCCAGGACCAAGGGAGGGGTGCGGAGCGCATGAGGGAGATGAGGGGCACCGGAGGAGGCCCATCCCCCGTACTCCCACCCACAGCCTTGGAAAGCATGGTGGAGCAGACACTGGAGCCAGAGGCCGTACTGGGCATGGGAGAATTGGACAGTTCAGCACCTGGGACATCAAAAAGTGAGGACCATGAGATATGCTTTGACACCCACAAATGCAGGATACACACTATCCCAGTACACAGCAGCAGGCACTACCAGACTAGCTCCATTCCAGTCTAGCAACCTCTAGAATAGTGCATTATGGGCAATGTAGTACAGTGGTTCAAATATAGGCAAATATTTATTATGAGGCATAAAACAGGTGTGTGAGACCGACAGTGTATCCCCTATGTCCCACAGGTCCCCCACAAGGCACCCCCACCAGCAAACAAAGGCAGGGAGAGGTACATGGGCCAGACCCACAGCAGGAGCCTGCCAGTGACACAGCAGGGCCCAGCAGAACACCACCAGGGTCCATGGAAGATCTAACACAGGACATGGAGGCAGCAGGAATAGCACCAGGGCCCAGCCCCACAGAGAGGTGCACAGAGCCAGCAGATGGAGCAGTGCACAGACGCCGGCGCAGAGTACAGTCTGTGCCCTGGGATGATGTAGCAGATGTAGAGTTTGCAGGACTGGAGGCATCACTGATTCAGGGTCAGTGCGGGCAGAACAGACAATTAAGGTCAATAAACAGAAACCTGAAAAGACTGCAGACCACAGTGACCCATGGGATGGCAAATGTGGACAGTCAGTTCCTACACATGAACCAACATCTGGGGAACTTGACACAGGCCATTGAACATTTGGTCACTGAACTTTGTGGCAGACAGGGCACAGGCAAGGCGCAGGGAGCGCAACACTGCCACCCGCTTTGACAGACTGGCAGCATCCATTGGGCGCCTTGCAACTAATACCACATGCCTGTCAAGGCGTACAGTCAGCCTCCAGTTTGAACTTGGGCATTTCGCAGGGGATGTGGCATGGGGACTTGGCCGCATCAGCCATGCCGTAGACCTAATGGAGAGCAGGCAGGCTGCAAGGGACACAGGGGATACCCCACAGGACAGCGAGGAGGGGTCGACCATAAGCAGTGTGTCTGCCAGCGATTCCCGTGTGCTGCAGAGTAGCAGTGCACGGCAGGGGTCAGGGGACGCACCAGGAATGAGCCATGGTGGCCGCAGAAGGAGAAGGGTGTGAGCCACCAAACTGTACTCCGAATAAGGCACATGCATTTAATGTGTCTTAAATGACAATTGACAATTCAAGACTGTGGCATTTAGCACTATTCTATATTTTTCATAGTTTAGAAATAAAAAGGTTTTGTTTGTGTGACTACACAACTGGGCTATGGGTGTCTGACATTAGTGAGTGTGGTCACGGTTGCCATGTACCTGCCCAAGTATTGGGTTGCAATGTGGTTCCGTCTCTGTCTGCCCTCATTTGCGATGCTTCTATCCCCAGGCTGTCAGTGCGGCAGCTCTTGCTCCTCATCCTCTGTGTCTGTGTCTTCAGGGGTGAGATGTAGCCCACGTCTGGTGGCAATGTTGTGTAGGATGGTACAGGCGGCAACTATCTTGCATGTCGTTTCTGGGGCATACTGGAGTGCACCTCCACTTTTGTGGAGGTATCTGAATCTTGCCCTTAACAAGCCAAAGGTCCTCTCCACTACAGTTCTGGTCCGCTGATGTGCACTGTTATATTGCCTCTCGTTCTTATTGCCAAGTGTTAGGTACGGGGTGAGTATCCATGGTCTCAGGGCATATGCACTGTCCCCTGTTTGACAAAAAAGGCAAATTTAGCAGGGCATCAATGGGTTACACAGTGACCTGTATGTATGGCTTCAGGGTGTAGTCAGCAATACCTAATAGATATCCGTCTCCAAACTCCCCACGTTCTAGGCGTTGGTGTATCCCACTGTGCCTGAATATGTGGGAGTAATGTGTACTCCCTAGATATTTAGCTGAAATGTCAGTAATGACATTATGGGCGTCACATACCACCTGGATGTTTAGTGAGTGGGTACATTTCCTATTGCGGAACACATATTCCAGATTTGCAGGAGCGCAAATTTGCATATGTGTCCCGTCCACACACCCTATTACATGGGGGAAGTTGGCAATTCTGTAGAAGTCCAACTTGGTGCTGTTAATTTCTGCCTCATTCCTGGGTAGGTATATATATCTGGACATGTGTGTGAGTATGGCATCTAGGAAACATCTGAAGAATTGTGAGAGTGCACTTTGGGATACCCCACCTGCCACAGCAATCACCCCCTGATAGCTACCCGAGGCCAAGAGGTGCAGTGAGCATAGCACTTGCACAAGTGTTGGGATGGCACTGCCGCGCATTGTCTGTCGTTCAAGCTGAGGATTCAGTAGTTCAATTAATTCTAAGATTGCAGCACTGTTCAGTCTATATTGGTCAAATATCTCCTCCTCAGTTTGTTAAAATAGTGTCTGCCTCGCTCGGTATATCCTCTCCTGTCTCTGCCTCCTCCTTCTCTGCTGGGCAGCCTGGACTCTCCTCCTCCATGCTATCACGTACAGTTCAGCCATTTTGAGTCATCCAGATGCCTTTTGGGTCTCCTTTCATACTTTGGTTCTGGTTACCACCTGCTCTGAATCAGTGGTAATCTGGATGTGCAAAATGGGCTTTTTGCGACTCGTCGCAATTTGCGACTGGCTTTTGCATTTGGTTTGCGACTAGCAATTTGCGACTTCCTTTTTGCGGGTTGCAAAATCAGGTCGCAATTTTTGCAAGTCAGTGCTGTGTCGCATCACTAATTGCATTTCGGAAATGGGATTTTTGCATCCCATTTCGGATTTTGCGAGGTCGCAAATAGCGAATCGGGCCATTTGCGACTCGCAAAACTTTGCTACATCTGGCCCTTGAGTCCATGCGTAAAGGCTGACACAAATCACCTTTTACTGTTTGGGTTTTTGGTGAGATACTGCTTGTGAGCCGGGAGGGTTGGGCAGACAGTTGCGAATTCTTGTAGGATTGGCCTAGTCGCCTACAAACAAAAGTGCTGCCATACCTAAACCAACAGTCCTGCCTAGAGCAAGAGTCCCATTATGACATGCGCCACCAATGATGGTGTTTGACACTAATTTACGGATGGCCTGAGTATTTATGTCTCACACACAACAGGTACCCTAAGTACCATTATACAGAGACATCCGTGGTCTTTGGGATAATCCTCCTTAGCTCAACAGGGAACACCTAACTAGGCTGTTTGAGCTCAAACTCTTAAAAGGACTTTCTCCCCTCTTGGTGTTCCATCTCTTTACCCATTTCATAATATGGCTAACACCATAGACATTCCCAAGAATGTCAGGTATGCATTAACACTACATCTAATAAGGCATGGCTTAACAGATAAGGACGTGGATGTTACATTCATTGGAGGAGCTCATGAAGCTTACCAAACAGAAACATTTTATTCCTGGGTCACCTTTTCTTATGAAGAAGCTAGAACATACACAATCCACATACAGAGTTGAGAACATACCACAACGGTACCAAGCATACCAGTATCTTGAAATACTGATTATTTATCAAGAACATCAGAACTGGTTTCATGAAAACCTACCACACGTAATACAACTCATGAGATTAGGTCCTTTAGGTAATGACGGTTCAACGTGGCCAATGTTTGCCACATATACACCTCACCCCAGTGTACAAAACATGCATGCAGCTTACCTGTGCAATCTTTACAATGAACTAGTAACACTATATAGATGACTTGTTCAGTTTGCAATGTGAACTTTGAACACAACTCCAGTGCGTCGAGCACCACTGACACCCACTGGATATCAATTGGCCACTACTGGGATTAATCCACAAACAGTACATTATATCATGGGAAAAGTGCCCACGGAACAAGAGAAAATCCTGTTCTGGATAGACCAGAAAACTAATCAGCTGGAAGCTGTGTTTCCCCATATGGGACCACAGGAGAAACATAAAATTCTCACAATGTGCTTGCCCTTTGGAATGGTTCCCTCAGTGGATGATTGTGCCACATAGGGAACAGCCTTTGCTGCAATATATATACAACCACAAATGGTACCCCAACCCTTGCCAATTTACCAAAAGTGTTGAAACAAATTCAGAATGAACAAGGAGCTGCTCCAGCCCTAGATTTGAGGATGAAACTGATGCGCAACTTTGATGCAGTCTCCTCAATAATGCTCAGTAATATTAAAGGGGAAGCGGTAGTATTGGCTATACGCCAGTGGCTCTTAGAGATTCCACACTTAAAACAGGAAAAGCAGCTACCAAAATATATATCTGATACCTATACCAGTATAGGATGGGATAGTTTGAGAACCAAGCCAAAAAAGCATGAAATACAGAGTACCACCCCTAACGAAGGTAACAAACAAGCACAGAAGGGTTCTAAAAAGCGATGGGATAAACAAAAGCAAATTAAAGACAGATGAAGTCATAGAGCAGACTCTCCACACCCAGAGAACTCCAAAAGGAGATATAATACAAGAAATAGAGAGAATATAAAAGCTGCTGACAGATATACTGATTCACGTCCCTTTCATTCCTTGCAGGACACACCGGATAGATGTAGCAAGAGAGTGGGCCAGTCAGAGCAATGTCCTGACTATGTGAAACAGAAAAAAGACTAACGTGGTCTTCAGAAAAAAGAGAACACAAGTCCCTTCAACAAAAGCCACAGTTTAAAAAGAAAAAGATGGCAGCACTTTCAATTAAAAATGCCGGTAAACTTGAGAACACTGCTGAAGAACAAGACATGGACTGTGACACTGCTGGATAGCCAGCAGAAGTAACAATATGTCACCAGAGTCTGAAATATCATCTGGATGCGACAGCAACTAGTGACTTTATTGCAGTCTAGACTGTGGACAGGCATGTTCTCCCACCCAACAGAGTTTATGATTTAAATATCCAAACTCAGGGAGACATAGAGCGTACTATTAGTGAAATATTCTGGGATGAATTTAGTTGTGATATCCTATTGGCTGAGAGAGACTGTCCACCTGAGCACATCCGTAAGCTCCTACATGAGGAAGATGAAATTTTGCCTTCTTTCTCTGATCTCCTTCCAGAAGTGGTAAAACAAGCCTACTCTGTCAACTGGGCTTAAGCGCAGACATCCACACTACACCACAACCATGTAGGTTGGTATAAGGATTGTCCTTACCATGTAACATCCATTAGGTCTACACTGAGGCTCAGCCCCAATATCCTGTTAAACAAATAGCCAAAGCTCCAGCAAGGGAGATCCTCACTCAGCTCATGTACCAGGGAGAAATTTAGCCCTATGTCTCTGCAATGAATAACCCATTACTCCCCATTGCAAAACCCGACCATTCATATAGAATAGTCTTAGATTGCAGACACTTAAACAGTCACACAGGCACGTACGCAATTCAAAATTCACACAGTACAGCACTAATTAACAACATAGTGCATAAAATGTATTAAACAACCTTAAATATCTCCAACATCTTTTTCTGCCAAAACATAGCACACAAAAGTCGGTGTCTGAGTACATTCTCATTTGACTCACAAAAATGCTTCTGTCATTTGCCCCAGCGCTATAAGAACAGCCCAGGGTTCTTCTCAGCCCGTGTAACATAAATATTGCATGATATTTATGTGAGGTGCTATCCTATGTGGATGACATCTATCTCACAGATGATGACCTCAACATTCATCTTGCCAGGGTCGTCGAATCGTCCTAGGATTTGTAGTGCTTGGTTACAAATTTAATTTTAAGAAAACTGAAATAAGCTTTCTCAGTGTATTGTTCCTGGGATATGAGCTATCAAAAGAGGGCAAGAGCCTGGCACCACACTTTTTAGAAAAATGTGCCCAACTCGAGCCACCAAATGCTATCAAGAAACTGCAGTCTTTATTTGGTTTCTTCAACTGTGAAAGAACATACATTCCTGACTATGCACAACACATCAGGCCACTCTATGACTTCATACGCCTAGATTTCTCTAGCAGACACTGGACAGTAGAACACACACACCTCCTTAGAGGATTGCAACAGGACCTGCTAGAAGCAAAACACTTACACATTCTCGACAACAAAACAAATTTGGCCATCAAAATAATTGCTGGTGCCATTGGGTTCACTTATGTCACCTTTAACGAAGGCGACACGGTGTATTTCATTGTAGAATAGTGCTTTGCACACACAGAAAAAAATCTAACTGCAGTACAGATGGCTGCCATCAAGGAGAGGCCACTTACCCAAAGGAAACACATTATTGTCATTACCCTGGTGCCAGCCTTAGAGGCCATAACCAAAGGTAGCGTTCCTGGCTCTAAAGCATTGCATCCATGCTGGATTCAGTGGGAAACCTCCCTGAATGCCACCTATGTAAATTATATCTTTGATCCAAAACTTCAAACACAAGAATTTCTCCATTACGAACAAGAGTACCCCGCACGTCTTCATATCTTGCAGCTTGACAGCTACAATACTGTCATTTACACTGATGGTTCAGCATAACCAGCTGTAGGTTCTAAACATCAGTACTCAGCCACTTGCGCAGCCATGAGCTGAACTATGAAGGATGGTATATTCCACTCTCACAATACCTACACACAGACCCTGGGGGAATCCACAGCTCAGCTGGTAAACTTAAAGCCCTTATCCTAGTGCTGGAACATCCCGATCCAGGACAACTCACATTGATTTTCGGTGATTCATACTACTGTGTCCAGTCCTACAGTGATTATCTTAATTTTTGGCTGTTGAATGGGTTCAAAGACTCAAAGGGAACACCATAAAACACATAACAATGTGTAGGAGTTATTGGCAACACTTTGGCGAATGAAGCAACCAAATCTGCAGTAGCTACAACCTCTGTTGCTGTGTGACTCTTTCCCAGACGAGATTGGATAATGAAATACTGGCTGCTATGAAAGGTTCGGCTGAAGGTAAGCATCTCCCAAAAGCATTTCCCACAAAATATTTATACCACATTAGTGCACAGAATGTTGCCTTTGCAACAATTCCTTCAGCTGGTGATCTAGTGATCCGCAACCAAGACCAGAGATTAGATCTAATCAAAGCAGCACATGAGGGTGTTGCCTCTGCACATGCTGGTGTTGCGGCTACAATAATACTATACAGAAATGCTTCTGGTGGCCAGGACTATACAAACAGATCAAGCAATATGTTGTTTGCTGTGACATTTGCCAGCAGATAAAGGGTTCAGATATCAAATGCCCACCATAGGCATCCCGCTTAGTGTCCAATAGGCCACTAAAATGTGTGTACCTGGACCATTGTGCTCCCCTTCAAATGGATGGTACATACAAATACATTTTAGTCACTGTAGATCATTGTTCTAAATTCCTGTGGGTATGGCCTCAGAGTTCGGCTGACACTTGAACTGCTATAAAAGACTTGCTGATCTTTATCAGTACATATGGGGTTGCATCTTTCCATTCAGAACAATGTCCTGCCTTCACTTCTAAAGCATTCAGGGAGACCATGAGGACGATGGGTGTTGAACTCCATTACTCCTCACCCCACCATCCCGAGGGAAAATTGGCTGTGGAGAGGAGGAATCAAGATCTAAAGCAATCCTTAATATCTGGAGTATTAGGTTCTGCTCACAGTTGGCTTCATCACCTATATGGGGTCCAGAGAGTGCTGAATAATCTGCCAAGATGGTCTTTGGGAGGACGCACTCCTTTTGAGGTTCTCTTTGGGATACCTATGAATGTCCCAGATTTAGATGGCCCTGGTTTGGTGGCAGCAGATACACCTTTTGACATAAATGAACGTCTCACTGTCTTACAGGAGCTTCAGCAATTTTTTGATGATAACTCATCTGCCAGTGCTGCCACTTTAGGAATAAGGGATTTAACAACAACTTCTACCATCTGAATTCCTAAAGTCGGGGATCTGGTTCATGAGAAGATTGCTATGAAAAAGTAATGCGGCCCATCTACAGAGCCCTGGTTAAAGTCCTGGGAATACAAGGTACCAGAACTGTCATCCCTCCATCGCTGCCTAATTCCAAAGTAAACAGATTTGTGCCAATTGGCAACATCAAACTACACCATGTAGCCAATCCTCCACAGTAGACCCAGAGGTCCCTTGGGTAGTTCCCAGGCCCCTCTCACTACCCAACAGAACACACCTCTTCAAACAAGAAACAACAACTCTTCTGACTACACTAGCATGTACAACAATGCTACAAGTGCCTCCTCAATTGTGGGGAGGACAGAAAAGAAGCATTTGCTGATTTCTGTTACTACTTCACCAACAAAAACTGTCCAAGATGTGGCTGTTTTCTACTACAACCCAACACAGACAACGTCATCTACCATGAACCCACACGTGAAGTGGATCCATCCACTAGTAATGCACTGGCTCCTGTGTTTGCAGAGACTACTTCTGCTTTTTCCATCGAGCTTAATGACTTTTCTTCGACTTTATCCGCACCTGCAATTGAAACTGTTTCAAAGACATGTAAGCTGTCCATATGGCTTAAAAATGACTATTTCATTTATCCATGGAATTATCTGTGGATTATTCTGACATTGCTGGCCTTTCTATTATGGATTGGTTTCATAACTGTTTTCTTTCTCTTGATAAATGGAAATTATCTTCCTGAATGCTCTTCTATTGAGTCTGTGGATGAAGTTTTAACTCCATATCTTTCCTCACATAAGGTCCAACGAGACTTGTCCCTTGTGAACATTTCAGCAGTACCAATTCAAGATGGGTTTATTTGGGATAAAGTTCAATTTGATATGTATGGGCCTACTGAAGTCATTCAAATTCCATATATCTTTGAAATGTCTGTGATTGATTAAATTATGCTTGATATTGTTTCTGGTGACTGGGGTGTTCAAACAGTTGATTCAATGCTTGCTGAACTGCAGGATGACACTGTATTTGAAAGTGATGATGTGTACACCAACACAAAGAACTATGGGGAAATCGTCTGTTATAATAATTACTACCTGCACCAAACAACTAGACACAGATCAGTATTCAATTACACACAGTGGGAACACTGTTCAACTTACCGAGTAGGGAGCCCAAAGCACTATTTAGATAAATTCACATATTTTCTGGGCCTGACATCAAGAATGCAGAATCATACTACTTCAAGTTACCACCTTCTAAAATTAGGAAAATTTTGCTAAGAAACACACAATTGATTTATTCAGATTCCTTTGTTTCCTGACTTGCAGTTGTAATATGCGGATACTGGAAGAACACTATTGATGTCAAAAGTGTATGGAGAATACAAGACTGTCAAATTCAGGGTAGGGAAACTTTATTTAGAGCATGCCTTATTCCTGTTCAAATGATCTTTTTGAATGATGCAATTCAACAGACATCCTGTCTAGGGTTAGCAAAAATAAAGGAAATAAATGTGCCCAGTATCCCCACACCGGCAAAATTCACCAATTGGCAGCCCTTCCTAAACATCAACGAGGAAGAATTAGATGCAAAAGTTCAGGCTGCTACCTATAATTCTTCTCTTTCCAGGCTCAGTGGGTGGTTATTGTGGTCAATAGACACAAATGTGTGTCAAGCATGTTTTGTTGATTCCTCAGGGGGTTTCAAGATTAGCCGGCCTGACCCTTCGCTTTGTCTCTGGTCAATACTCGGATTTAGTTACTACATACAGTGTGGGTAAACTGTGCCAACAATGGTTACAGACTAATACCTTAGCAGCAGTTAAAGAACATCCTAGAACGCTATCGGAAGACATATAGTTAAAATATTGCATGGAAGCAGCTGCGCACTTAAGGCAGATAAATAAGGAAAAATTGTAAAAGGCCTTAGCTGTTGTTGATAATGGCATGAACACTATGTCCAACATAATATACTCCTTTAAAAACACAAGGCCTGATTTATACTTTTTTAGCGCTGCATTTACATCATTTTTTGACACAAAAGCGGCGCAAACGTACAAAATGTAATTTCATTTTATAAGTTTGTGCCACTTTTGCGTAAAAAAATGACATAAATGTGGCGCTGAAAAAGTATAAATCAGGCCCATAGTGTCATCTGCAATAGACATCATTCAGAATGACATGTCCCTTTTACACCATTGAGAAAGTCAACTGTGTTCCATCATGCAGTTAGGTTGGCCACTACAGATTCTGAAAAATGGCCGCATTCCATGGAAATACATTAACAGTAGTGACCTGTTTGCAGCTTTTAATTTGTCCAGGAAACAACAGACAATTGCTAAGAGGGAAGCGAGTTTCACCATGCTTCATATAAAAAAGTTAGAAAAGTTGCCTTTCGCAGTTGCAGAAAGTCCATCACCAGTATGGCTTGTACATGGCATTATAAATCTGCCCATTTCCAACTTTAATTTTTCAAAATGCATGAAACATCCTATAATGGGCAGATACGAGTGACTAGGTGATAGATATATCGAAGATGAGTGGGAGTTGCCCTTTGAAAATAAATGTCTGAACGGCGAGACAGAAGTCTTTCTCTGTGGAAGAGAAAGTAAGACTACTATTAGTCTTTCAACGATTTGCAAACAGGTGTCCCTTCATGGCCTTTGCAATGTGGGAGTCGCAAACTTGGTCTGTTTTCTGAATGGTACTCCCGTCCCTTTGATTCGTCCAGCATTTCGAACACTTTTGAATGGAAGTTATGTGGTCCTGATAAACAGAGCTGC
The DNA here is from genome assembly GCF_031143425.1 of Pleurodeles waltl. Classification (NCBI taxonomy): domain Eukaryota; kingdom Metazoa; phylum Chordata; class Amphibia; order Caudata; family Salamandridae; genus Pleurodeles; species Pleurodeles waltl. Next base: position 548,034,260 of record NC_090444.1, on the reverse strand, counting down.
TGCGGTATCAGACCAGGAATTGCTTAGGCAACTTTGGTCTTTAAGATTGTGACTTGTTGCAGACATGTTTTGTTCCCCCTACACAAGAGATAAGAGAAGCAGAAATGTGGCCTCATATTGATACTACTAATGCAAATTGTGACAGGCTGAGCAGACTAAAGTTGCTCCTGTTAAGAAACAAGTTACATTGACATCGGCTAGAGAGACAAATGCTCTTCAGATAGCAAGATCATCAGTCGAGATACAATCCCTATTAAATACCATTTCATCAGCACTTTGGAGAGCTGGTATCCAGAATATTCAACGCTCCAAGCACTACAGGGATTGTGCAATTCTTTGAGGCTGCTGGATTTGGATTAGTGTCCATCCTCCAGACTGTCTTTGTAGTCATTCCTTCAGCCATCCATTCACTCTTTTCAAGTGTGTTTGGAGGCAATTTGACCATTGGCTTATTGTAAAGTTTCAAGGTTTTCCAAAATTCCCTTGAACTTTGGCCTGCTGTGCTTGTCATGGTTGACATTTTGGCCCTCATTATGACCGTGGAGGTAAATCCCACTTACCGCCATGCTGACTGCTGCCAAAACACCACAGCCGCAGCAGATTATCGCCACCCATATTATAACCCACACATAGCAATCTGTCACTATACAGCCACACACACAAGTCCGCCAGCCCAAAGGTCAGTGATAAATTGTACCAAAACCCACACCGTTACGCCAACAGAACTACGCCCACAGCATTATGACCCACGAATCACCACAGCGGACATTAAATGGCACTAAATCATTGGTGGTACATACCACCGCGCTCAAGATACACACACTCAAACAAAACTACATCACATTGGACAATTTGAATAACACACACCTGATACACATACACACACCACACCCACATACCCACACCACTATAAAACACACACACACATTACCCACAACCCTTTATGACTCAAAACAATTGCCGCAAGAGAGATAGCAAGACCACAGACAAGACCACAGACACACACCACCATCACCTATGCACCATCCACACACCTAACATCACACACCCCAAAACATCATCCCACACACCCTCACCCACACCACTCACACTACACCCATGGCACCACAACAACACCCCAGGTTCTCAGAGGAGGAGCTAAGGGTCATGGTGAAGGAAATCATCCTGGTAGAGCCACAGCTATTCGGATCACAGGTACAGCAGACGTCCATGGCAAGGAAGATGGAGCTGTGTCAGATAATCGTGGATCGGGTCAATGCCGTGGGACAGCACCCCAGAAGAAGGGATGACATCAGGAAGAGGTGGAACAACCTAAGGGGGAAGGTACGTTCCACAGCAGCAAGACAAGAAATAGCTGTACATAGGACTGGTGGTAGACCCTCACCTCCTCCCCAACAACTAACAACATGGGAGGAGCAAGTCTTGGCGATCATGTATCCTGAGGGCCTGGCAGAAGTAGGAGGAGGACTGGACTCTGGTACGTCAAATCTCTATTACTATCACCCCCCCCACCTGCATACCATCACAAACCCCCACCCCTACCTCACTCCCATCACTTCACCACCCCGCATACCCCACCATCACAACACACTCATCCCAATACCAAGCCCTGCATGCAACACTAATGTATGGACACCCCTCACAGACCTGCATGGACACCCATCACTAAAGCATGCACACTGGAGACAATCACCTAGCCCACAAGATCAATACTTACACAAGGCAAAGCTGCCAGGGCAATAACAACCATACAGGGCAACATACTCATGCACAAGATGACACACAAAGAAACAATAACACTGCATATACATCCCCACACATCCCCCACCCAAAATCACCGGAGAGGAGGTGCCAGCAACTTCCAGTCCACCCCCAGAAGAGGCCCACAGTGACGGCAGCAGCTCTGGATGCCTGGATCTGGCTGACCAACCTGGCCCATCAGGGATCTCCAGACAGTCCGTTACCCAGACACAGTCCCATACCACCATAGAGCCTCCCCTCTCAGGAAACACCAGCACAGCACCCACCCAGCAGGCCCATACCTCTGTCCGCAGGACACATCAATCAACAGTGTGTCCAGCACTACAGGGACCCCAGGACACCTCACAAACACAGAACGATCAGGGACCTGGGGTCAGCGGCAATGGGCACACGGTCCAGGGAACAGAGGCACAGGACAACAGGGACGCTGGGAAGACTGCTGTGCGACAGGGGGAGGACAGGCCCGGGGAACCGACTCTCCAAGAGGCACTTACCAACATCCTGGGAGCATACCACCAATCCCAGGAGACGATGGGCCAGATACTGGACAAGTTGCAGGAGATCCAGCGGCTGCAGGAGGGACAGTACCTGGGGATCAGGGACTTGAAGTCCATAAACACCACCCTGGTCACCATTGCAGGGGTGCTGGCTGACATGGCCAACACCATGAGGGAGGCAGTGGCATACCACTGGGCCCCTGACACTAGCCAAACCGATGAGCAGCCTTCCACCTCTGCTGCTGCTAGTGGACAGGAGGCCCTGCCACAGGACCATCAGCACCCCACTCCCTGCAGAAGGAGAACCACCCCGCAAATGGTCCCTGCAATCCAGGCAGAAGCCAGAGAACATTGCCAAGACCCCCGCCATGAAATAAGACTCTCCTGAATGTCACCCTTGTGTCCCACTCTGTCACCTGTCCACCTTGAACTGTCATTGCTCCCCTTCCTATGCCCCCTTGAACAATGCACCTGTGATACAAATAGACTGGACTACAACCTGGACTTTCCTCTATCATCACCCCAGCCCATTGCACATCCCCCTCTAATCATTAGCACTTAAATAAACATCATTTAAAAATATACATGTATGGAGTCTGTCAAATCATTTAACCATGTATTCATTTAACAAGCTTTAAACCCTGCAATATAGCTGTACATTATTGTATACATAGGAATGACCTGTAGTTGGCTGCAGTCAACACACCAGGAGCGCTAGTGGGACACACACACATCTGAAAATAGAGATGCCAAAGGGTACAGTAAGTGGGAATAGAATTTGGAAAATCAGCCTGCCAGTGACAATGTCAAATACTAAACTGTCAATGCAAAGTGTAATTGCAGTGTCTTACCTGTGTGTCATTGGAAGTACTGTCTTATAATAGCACTTTTGTTGTCCTCAACCTCTGCCTCATCTTCACTGTCCAAAGGGTCCACTGCTGACACATGCCCATCTCCAGCCTTATCCTCCTGTTAGAAAAGGCACCTGGCGACGTAAGGCAAGGTTGTGCGACAAACAGCATGCCACGATGATCTGGGACACCTTCTTGGGTGAGTAGTACAGGGATCCACCTGTTTGATGGAGGCAACTAAACCTGGCCTTCAGGAGGCTGACTGTCCTTTCTATTATTCTTCTTGTTCGCCTATGTGCCTATTTGTAATGCTGTGTGTCATTGGAAGTACTGTCTTATAATAGCACTTTTGTTGTACTCATCCTCATCCTCTGCCTCATCTTCACTGTCCAAAGGGTCCACTGCTGACACACGCCCATCTCTAGCCTTATCCTCCTGCAGAAAAGGCACCTGGCAACGTAAGACAAGGTTGTGCGACAAACAGCATGCCGCGATGATCTGGGACACTTTCTTGGGTGAGTAGTACAGGGTTCCACCTGCTAGGTGGAGGCAACGGAAACTGGCCTTCAGGAGGCTGACTGTCCTTTCTATTATTCTTCTTGTTCGCCCATGTGCCTCATTGTAACGCTCCTCTGCCCTTGTCCTGGGATTCCTCACAGGGGTCAGTAGTCATGAGAGGTTGAGATAACCAGAGTCACCTGCAAATATCGAGGGACAACTGTTAGACACACACTAACCCTTAGGGCCCACACCATACCCATACACCAACATCCACTGCTTGGGAACCAGGGCTCACCTATTAGCCACACCCGGTACCTCTGGAATAGAGCCATCACATATGGGATGCTGCTATTCATCAGGGTAAAGGCATCATGTACAGACCCAGGATACTTTGCATTGACATTGTAGATGTACTGGTCCGCCAGGCACACTATCTGCACATTCATGGAGTGCAAGCTCTTTTGATTTCTGAACACCTGTTAATTTCTCCGGGAGGGGGACAAATGCAATATGTGTACCATCAATACCCCCAATAATGTTGGGGATATGTCCCAGTGCATAGAAATCAGCTTTCACCGTGGCCAAATCCTCCACCTGGGGGAAAACGATGTAGCTGCACATGTGTTTCATCAGGGCAGACAACACTCTGGTCAGCACTATTGAGAACATTGGCTGAGACATTGCTGCCATGCCCACTGTCACTTGGAAGGAGCCACTTGCCAGGAAATGGAGCACAGATAGGACTTGCACAAGAGGGAGGATCCAGGTGGGCTGACGGATAACAGATATCAGGTCAGGTTCCAATTAGGCACACTGCTCTGTGATTGTGGCCCTGTCCAGTCTATAGGTGAGGATAATGTGGCTGTCCTCCATTGTTGCCAAGTCCACCAGGGGCCTGTACACGGGGGATGTCTCCATCTCCGATTCATCTGCAGCGGTTGCAATCTAAGGGGCAAACGGTGAGTAGCTGGTCAGTATCCCATATTTCAAAACACTACACTGCATTGCATGTTGTGACTGTAACACAAGATTGTTGTATAGGCCCAAATGATGCATATGCGTACTGTGAGGCAGTTCGGTGCCATGACCTTCCATCCTCCCTGAAATGGGAACAAATTGGCCACAGCACACAGAATATATTGTCCAATCATGTGGTGAGGATAAAGAATCCCTGGTGGTGCGTTGAAGGTTTAGAGGAAGTATGAGGTAAAGAGAAATCTTGAGTCTTGTTAGTAGATGGTGTCTTTATTTGTGGATATTAGAAGTCATAATGTCATCATAGATATACAGCCAACACGTGTTTCGTCACACAAGTGACTTCATCAAGGCTGCAAGAAATAATAATGAAAGCAAACATTGGTATATAGAAGTGTATGGAATCCAATAATGGGTTCTTTGGTGATCAAGTAGAAAAGAGTCCAAAAACATGATATAGTGACTGGTGATTAGTGTCAAAGCTTAATTAAGATGTGACTGAACATGGCAGACAAAAGGTGTGAGAGGGACCGAAATTACAAAATACACATCAGATAGAGTGAGTCAACGTGAGTGTGTGATTGAAATTTGAGAACAAAAGTACCGGATAGTAAGCATTACCAGTGTGGAAAGTGTATACAGAGACTGTAAGGTGAAGTGTGATAAGTACGAGAGTGGAGTAGGACTAAGAGAGATCAGGCATATATGTGGGTAAAAACATCCAAAAGGAAGATACAGAGCAGTATATAGTACGTAAACAACAGAGAAGGGCCCCTTGGAGCCAAGGTAGGTAACTCATACCTGGGCCGTCTGGCCAAAGTAGTAGATAATAATCAGCTAAGAAGGCTAAAATAAGGAAAAGAAGATCTGGGAAGAAAGAAGAGAGGTTAAATTCGAAAAGGTCTGCTATGAGTGGGCAAAAAGAAACACGATCAGAACGTGGTCATGGAGAAAACAAAGGATAAATATAGGGAAGGGTGGTCAGGAGGAGGAAGAGAAGTGGTAGGAGTAAGTAATCTGATTCAAGCACAAATTAAGTCACTGTTTACATACCTTATTGGGATAGTGAAACTAAGAGTAGTATAGCTGCCCGAGCAGCAGCAGGTGAGTTGGGTGTTGAGCACGTGGTTTGAAACAGGTATATGAAGCCCTGATAAGCCTTGAGTCAAACCTATAGAGGTGTCAAACACAAATCATGAGAAAAAGGGAAGCCTGTGTTCATGTAAAAGAAGCAAAATCAATTTACCCAGAAAAGTGTGGGTAAAAAGTTAAGAAACTTGAGTATTGAAGTAGCTCTTAGGATAGCGAAATACTAGTGTGAGGGCCAGTGAAGAATCCCTTGGAGGTATGACTAGAACTGCTAAACGTTAAGTGTGGTACCAAAGTACCGAAGTCACAGTTAAAACGAACCCAAGCGGCAAGGTGAACCGGCTGTGAAACGGGGGAGTTTGAAAGGTGCTCCCAGATTTAGCCCGGAGAGAGAGACCGGCCGTGTGCTGTAAGGTAACAGCGTGGCACGTGATGTGAAAAGAAATGTTTAGGCCTTCAAATGAAACGTATTGAGGCTAGGGTGACCGGGAGGCAAGCATGAGCCAGACTCCGAGGCTGGGATTGTAGGCAGTGAGTGTTCGCCAAGGACGAATTAATGGTAAAGGAAACGATATGTAAGTCTGAGAAGGTGAGTCGCATGTACCGGTAGTTGCGGTGAGTGTAAAATGTAAATGAAAAGCGAACGTGAGCGAGGACAGTATGTATTCGTATTAACGAGAATTGAATGATGGTCAAGGAAAAGTTATATGTGCCAGAGACAGCGAACAGCATGTGCCGGTGGTGGCGGTGGTGACAAGAAAAGTATATAAATAAAAGCGAGCGTGAGAGTATATATTAGTACCCCTGATAATTAAATTTGTAATAAAATAGGAATGACCAAACGGAAAAAGCCGATAGTGGAGTGGACTAATTCACTAGAGTTGAGGACATACCTGATCAACGTCGGATGTAGAGGCGCGGTACGTCGTCTTGGAGCGTCTAATGGTCGGTGAGGACCAGCGCTCGTATGTTATGGAGAGTGGAAACGCTAACAAAATAAAAGAGGGACCAGAAAGTAGGGTCCATGGGATAGTATGGTGGCCATATTGGGTGTAGGGAAGGGAAGTACGAAAGGTACAGACGAGGAGCACGTACGACGGCGGCCATCTTATGATCGTGTAGGGCACCGGGTAAAAGCCTGGATCATAAGAGATTAGAGAATGCCCTAGGGGGGAGATGCAAAGAGATCTTGGCTGGATGATAGAAAATAGGAGAGCAAAGTTAAAGAAAGGAAAAAGGAGGAATAATTTGAAAAAAAAAAAGGAAAAACACGTTCTAGCTAGCAGTAGGCTAAAGAGTGTACCGGTGAAATGATGATCAATAGTGTTAAAACACTCTAGGGGACAGTACAATGAGCTCGAAAGTTTGGAATAAAAAGAAAAGCTAGGAGGAAAGAAAAGTGGTTGGTAATGTAGACAACATGCCGGAGGTTGATAAAATAACGGTAGTTCAAGTAGTGTAATAGAACAACTGTTTAGCGTGTACACTGGTAGAGGTGATAGAAATGACAAAGGTAATGGTGCATGTGAAAAACGAGACTACGAAATACAGTAGCCCTATTCAACAATAATGTCTGTACATAAGAGAGACGTAACGTCTAGCATGGCCAGAACAGTGGTGTCTACAAAAGTCGAGACCACGGAATACAGTAACAAAATACGATAGTAACATTTATACATGAATACAAGAGCAATGGTGCCTACATAGGCCGAGAGCGGACTGCAGTGCCAAAATTCGATAGTGACATCTATACATGAATACATGAGTAAATTGGTTAAACACAAAGCAAAAAACCAAACGTTCAAGAACAAAATGATGTCGTTGTATATAGTGTTGGGCTTCCGCCTGAGAAATGTACATAAGTAAATAAGATGCAACGTCAGATAAACAAAAACAGGCTACAGTAATTATGTCAGAAAAAAGTGTAATTCACGGTCCGTGTTGAGGCCTAGCTCGACAGCACGGAGTTTTATGATCCACTTTGCCTCGCATCTATGCAGGTCCCTGGTTCTGTCTCCCCATCTTGGTGAGTTGGGGACCTGAGTGCTGCCATGGAATCTAACCTTTAAGAGATCGTTTTCCCCATGTACAGTGTTGAAGTGAACAGCAAGGGGATAGTTAGTGTTGACATTTCTGATAGCCCTGATATGCTCCTGAATGCGTTCTTTCAGTGGGCGTATAGAGCTTCCAATGTAGACCAGACCACACACGCATATCAGGCAGTAAACAGTATATTTTGTGTTGCAATTAATGAAAGTCCTGATGTGGTACGTTTTTCCGGTATTGTAGGAAAAGGAAGTGGTTTTGTTGAGGGCTAACTGGCAGGATATGCAGCAGCCACATTTGTAAAAACCATTTGGTTTCTCTGGCATCCACCCCAAAGGGTGTGTGGGAGTGGAGGGTCAGAGAAAGCTAGGGCACAAGATGTTCCTAAGTGTGCGACCCCTGCTGTGCACAATGGTGGGTGAGTCACCTATTGCGTCCGCCTGTCCTGTATGGAGTGACATGTGGAAGTAAGGTAATTCCGCTGACGTTGTGTGCCTTTGTGGGAGGCGGTCGAGTACCGCCATGCAACTCCTCATTGGATCCCATTGGGCCCTATGGGTTATAGTGGCCAATGGTGATGTACGCCGGTGGTGACAGTACAAACCACCGCGGACGTTACCGCCATTTTCTATCTGTTCACCCACTTGCTACCTGACCTTCAACAGGAGCACTGCAAGCCCTGCTGTGACCTGTATCTGGAGCTGACCATGGCTCGTGTGGCTGGGGAAAGGGCCCCTGCCTTCACCGCTGCAGAGTTGGAGAGACTGGTGGATGGGGTCCTACCCCAGTACCGAATGCTGTATGGGCCTCCAGACCAACAGGTGAGTACACTGTGAGCACGATGCATGTGGCATGAATGCTCGGAGTGCTGTGTGTGAGGGCCTCGTGTAAGGGAGGGATTGGTGGAGGGGTCCTGGGCAGCGTGCTGCATGTATGGTGGGTAATGTCTGTGCGTAAGGGGATGGGAGAGCTATGGTGGGAGATGAGTGTAACAGGCCGGACTGTCTGACTGATACATTTTTTATACGTGTATTTTTCTGCAGGTCAGCACCCATCAGAAAAAGGGTATATGGCGTGCCATGGCCAACGTCATGCCGACTCTGGGGGTCTATGGCAGGCGGAGCATCCATTGTCGAAAATGGTGGGAGGACCTGAGGCGCTGGGCAAGGAAGACGGCGTAGGCCCAGCTGGGGATGGCCTCCCAATGAGGAAGGGGTGCCTGTCGAATGCTGACCCTCCCCGAAGGCCCGTATACTGGCAGTGGCCTATCCGGAGCTGGATGGGCACTTGAGGGCATCACAGCAGCCACAAGGGGGTGAGTACAGTTTCCAAATACACTACTTGCGTGTGGTGGGGTGATCTCCGCGTGGGGGATGTGGGCCTGTGGGTGCCCCTAGGCCAGGCCGGACATTGCAGGGTAGGTCCTATGTTGGGTAGAGTATGATGTGAACAACTTCCAACCAAGCTAGTCAGCATCCACTACTGGGCAGGGGTATGTGGGTCTCTGGTATGCTGTTAGTGGCGTTAGGAATTACTGTCCATGGGCTGGTGACTAGCATTGTGACTGGTAGTGCATTCCTGAAGCATAGGGCTGTTCCCTGTGTGTGTGTGTGTGTGTTTCGGGTACGCCAACGGTGGTTTTGGAGCAACCATTGACCCACTGTATCCTTTGTCTCTTCCCCCCCCTTTTTGTTTTATCACCCTGTCCTTCTATGCATTAGCATCATCTGGCAGAGTAGCTGAGGCACTGGTGACAGAGGGAGCTGCATCCCACAGGGCCCAGAAGGCCAAATCCACCGATGGTGAGGGCACCAGTGGGATGGAGGGCGAGTGGAGCACCACGGCGGAGACAGGAGTGGACGGTTCGGACAGGGATACCTCCTCCGATGGAAGCTCCCTGGTGGTGGCAGACACCTCTGTGGCCACCCCAACTACAGGTACAACTGCCACCCCCTGTACCAGCAAACCCTCCCAGCAGCCCCTCAGAGAGATTCCTGTGCCCACTCACCCAGGAGGGTGGCATCTCCTTCACCCCAGGCACCTCAGGCCCTGCCCCAGTTAGCCCTGCTGCCCTGAGTGAAGAGGCTATTGACCTCCTGCGATCCATCTCTGTTGGGCAGTCAATCATTGTAAATGCCATCCAGAGGCTGGCAGCCCATTTTCAACAAACAAATGCATTCCTGGAAGGCATTCACTCTGGCATGGCGGCCCAATAGAGATCAATCCAGGCTCTGGCCTCCTCTCTGATTGAAGCCAATGTCCCTGTTTCTAGCCACCCCCCTCCAACTTCCTCTACCCAGTCCCATTCCCCTCAAGCCCAACCTATCCCAAGCACACAGGCAGACTAGCATGCACCCAGGACAACACACAGGAGTGGTTCAGACAAACACAAGCACCACACATCATCCTACAGCCAATCACACAAACACCATCCAGATGCAGACATACCAACATCCACTGCCTCCACTGTGTCCCCCTCCTCCTCGTCGTCCACCTCCCTCCCAGTAGCATCTACACACACACCTGCATACACTACATCCTCATCCACTACCTCCACCACCAGCACGCCTATCACTACACACCCCTGACTGGCAGTCACCACCCCCACATCAATGCACACATCCCCTGTGTCCTCTCACACTGTGTCTGTGCCCTCTCCTCCCAAAGTACACAAACGCAGCGAACAGACACCTCCTATAAGCACTTCCTCTTCTTCCACTCCCAAACCTTCACCCTCTTCCCACCCCAATGTCCCTAAGAAGCTTTTCCTCTCCATCGTTGACCTCTTCCCTACCCCTGCCCGCATCCTTCACGTCAGGCCAGGCGAGCACCTCAGCCACCCAGTCCACAGCCACAGTAATGTTGATAGCTACTGCAGGTGGGAGCGGATCCCAGGAACCAGCCAGCAGTACTGGAAGTGTGAATGCACCAGGTGCATCAAGGAAGGGCAAGGAGGCACCACCAGCTTCAAAAGAGAAGGCAAGGAGGCACCCCCAGCTGCAAAAGGGAAAGAGAAGGAGGCACCACCAGCTGTAAAAGTGAAGGGCAAGGAGGCACCACCAGCTGCAAAAGGGAAGGGCAAGGGGCCAGCACCTGCAGGCGGAAAGGACAGGAGGCCTGGTGCTGGGACTCATTAGGAGCCCCCACCACCAACCATGGCAGTTTAGCCATCCGAGGCTCTAGGGGAAGGGCTGGAGACTCTCCCCCCCACAGCCAGCCCACCACTAGCTCCGCCACCAGCACTGCCACCAGCAATGCCACCAGCACCACTGCCAGCTGTAGCAGCCCCAGTGGGCAGCCGTCCGAGGCTACAGGGGATGGGCTGGAGCCTCTCCCCACCACTGCCAGCCCTGCCATTGCCACCACTTAGCAGCCGGCAGGCAGTGTGTAGTCCTGCTTCCATGGGCTGTAGTGCACCCTGGCCCCTGCTAATACTGTAGGTGTGACACCCAGGTCAGAGACTGTGACCTTGCACTCCGCAAGATGTGCATCACAGGGCACAATGCCCCCTCCAGAACCAGTGGAGGAAGCCATCGACTCACCCCATCCTTCCCAGTATGAAGCACACTGGGCAAAATGCCCCCTTCAGAACCAGTGGAAGAAGCCACCCAGTCACCCCATCCTTCCCAGGATGAAGCACACTGGGCACAATGCCCCCTTCAGAACCAGTGGTAGAAGCCATCCACTCACCCCATCCTTCTCAGGATGAAGCACACTGGGCACAATGCCCCCTCCAGAACCAGTGGAAGAAGCAATCCACTAGACAGACTGTGGCCTTGCACTCCCCAGGAATAAGCAGTGGGCAGTGTCCCTCCGTTTGTAAATATATACATACATTTGTATTTTGATGCACTTGTTCTTGTTATTTTATCGTATTACACTCACTTTCTTCCAATCTTTTTGTCCTTGCATTATTCCTGTGAGGTAAAGGGTGAATATGTAATGTTACTGCATCTGATTGTGTGTATGGTGTTGGGTGTGGTGGGGGGGTGTGTTGCATGTGTTTGTCATTCTCTTTTTCCTCCCCCCTCCCTTGTGTGCTAGATGGCAGTACTCACCGTGGTCGCCTTCGCCGGTGTTGATGTTCCTAATGCAGGAAGAGGTAGACGAGCATGGAGAAAATGTGCAACTCGGGCTCCATGGCGTTGTGGTTGTTTCCTGAGTGTCCAGAGGTGAGTCCTTTGACTTCTGTGTTCTGTTTCCACTGTGCTTTTGATGTCGTTGGTACCACCCCGGAAAAGGTGGCAGATAGGCCTGTCTTAATACAGTGGGCAGTACATTGTCGTCTGTCAGGCTGTTGGCGGCTACCGCCGTGGTGCTTGTTGCTACTGCCGTGGCAGTCAGAGTGTGAAAGTGGCTGTCTGTCTGAGCGGTTTCCGCTGTGGTCATATTTCCTTTTTTTTTACCGCCTGCCTGTTGGTGGCATTACCGCCGCTTTATCACCGACCGCCAGGGTTGTAATGAGGGCCTTTGTATCTATGTATGTTTTAGCTTTTTTTAACTGGTTTTTAATTAGGTTTTAGGTTTGTTTTTGTGTGATTTTAGCTTGATTTAGATGAGAGCATTTTAGCTTGGGTTAATGCAACACGTCTGGTGTCATCATTAAGGCATCATACTTGTTCCGGCAATGGAGAGGGTGTAGTGGATCTTATTTAGTTTTATTGGGGACCAGGCGTTAGCTTAGCCTTCTGGTTTGCGGGTTTGTGCCCCCACCACCTAGTGACTTTTACCCTACTTACCCTGCACTGTTTAGTGAATTCATTTAATTATTTCTTCCAATATGGCTGCTATGTTTATAGTTAGGAAGATATGTTGATTTCACATTACCAGTACCATTCTGTGAAGGCATCACTATCAGCATCAAAGACAAGTGATGTACTTAGGTATTCACATCATGTTCTTTTTCCACTTATGTGTGAAAGGAACATAGGGCCTGATTCTAACTTTGGAGGACGGTGTTAAACCGTCCCAAAAGTGGCGGATATACCACCTACCGTATTACGAGTTCCATAGGATATAATGGACTCGTAATACGGTAGGTGGTATATCCGCCACTTTTGGGACGGTTTAACACCGTCCTCCAAAGTTAGAATCAGGCCCATAATGTACTTCTGGAGGGAATTGTTTATGTAATTGCCACTCCAAGCATGCCTTCTTATCAATTTTTTGGGAAATTACCAGTGTCAGGGGTCCTACATGATCTGTATAAACACATCTCACGCAGACAAGGTTATCAGAGGGATCCCTACAAGATGCCATCAATGCTATTATGCTACATGTTGTCCAAGGAGTCTGATCTACAGACCTCATTCCAAGGTAATGAGTGTTGGGGGGCTCTACTCAAGGACAATGTACTGGCAAATTAGGTGTACCAGACCTAACTCTCTTTAGGTTATAGATTAGTTTCATCATGCTAGGATTTTAGGGATATTTTACATCTTACGTTATTGCAAGATGGTAGGGGTCTTCATATTCATGAATCTCGTTTTTACAATTCTGTTTCTTGCATTGTTCATTATCCTAATCATTGCAGCTCATGCATTTTACCGTAGATTGCAGTCTTGTTAATAAAAACCTATTGAAAACGTTACTGCATCTCCTTCATTACCTGTGTGTGACTGAGACTTGTTGCTCATGTGAGAAATGGGTAATCTTGTTTAACCATGACTCCCCAGAGATGCCACATTCTTGAGACCATGCGTAAAGACTGCCACAAATCACCCTTTACTGTTTGGGTTTTTGGTGAGGTACTGCTTGTGAGCTGGGAGGGTTGGGCCAACAGTTGTGACCTGTTTTAGGATTGGCCTAGTCGCCTACAAACAGAAGTGCTGTCATCCCTAAACCAGAAGTCTTGCCTAGAGCAAGAGTCTAACTTTGACAATGCTCAATTCCTTCAGTGATAACTGTGCCAACCCCATACTCTTTGCCACCTTAATGACTTCATCTAATGATGGGTCAGCCATTGTTAGTAACTTATGTTGAATCTGTTTGTCACTACAATGACCAATAAACTGATCCTGGATTAATTAGTCAGTGTGAACTCAATTTTCTAAAGTCACCTATGTACCCATCCACATTCTCACATTGTTGACGACCCCTTTTAAAAAACATGTGACAGAGTACCACTATGCAAGGTTGAACATCAAACCATTTTTTTTTTTTTGACTACTTCCTGTCTTTCATCAAGATCATCCTCCACCACAACAGGTAAATCAGGTAGGTACTATAATTTTCCCCACCCTCAAACATTAGGGATTTTAATAGTAAAAATGTATTTCTCTCTGGTCAGAATTGTGATGCACCAATGGCTCCCAAATACATTACAAATGCATCGAACCATTGTTTCTGTGGAGTTGTATGATTCCCAGGTGATCACAGAAATGGTGGTAGTGGATTTACAGATTGCATTTCACAGACCTTATAATTATACCAGACTTAGACAAAATCCCAAAAGAAAAATATATATATGTATAGTATAAAAAAATATGCCAGAGTTCGACTACAGCCTGCTCTTAAAAAATATTTATTCAACCAATCTCAAAGGGGAAGAGGTACAAGGGTACTCTAAGTTAGCATTAAAGTGCAAATGTTTTTCAACAGCATTTAGGTCACAAAACATTCAGAAATACTAAAGATAATCAGCATTTGGATGGGATGTTCCAAGCACGACACCTGCAAATACCAATCCACAAATCCAAACTGCAATTCAGTAACAGATTAGTAAATCACAATTTGGCCTTTGTACACAAGAAAAGGAATTTTTGCATTTGCAAACAGCCAGATTCTGTTAATCGGGCTGTTTCAAAGGCAAACATGTTTCCTACATCTAGCCCTGCAAGAGAGACATTGATTGCAGAAATGCAGAACACATAAATTTATGCTGCTTGTAATTTGTTGGAAATATACATTTTAAATGATTCAATTCAATTCACTGTAAAATCATCCTTTTTAGACCAGAATGTGTGGTAATAAGGATCGATAATTCTGCATAGTTGGCAATAACTCCAACTCTGCCATGAACAAATATTTATCCTAATGAGGAAAAGATCACAATTTGTTAAAAAAACATAAAGTGCAGAATGAAATAAATTGAACAGTGGATAAAGTTAGTCATCATCCTTTCTTTTAAGCCGCAAAAACAAGTTTATTCAAACACTTATATCTTCCCAGTTAAATATTTGTAATTTCTTCTGTTGTTCTGTCTATTAGTTTCATCCTACAGTATGTATTACTTTCAATATGACATTTAGGGCTTCAAATTAATCTTACTTTGCCTTTTTCCTCACGTTGATTTAAAAAATATGTATGTGAAGTTGCATAGCCTTATGCCACACAACTCCATCTTACTTTAAAACTAAGGGAGCTATGAAAAGTATATCACTGCTAGGGAGCGGGTTTTAATATCTCAGTCTTTGAGTGTAATCATTAAATAACCCCTACCCCTGGTCATATGGATCTATGTTTGTCAACAAGGAGAAGTTAAAAGGAGCAAACATCTACATCAAATCCATATAAGGAATCCAATCATCAAAGACTTTTAGTACAGTCAATAAAAATAATTTGTGTGAGTTACAGAGTTTTATTTATCAATCTTTTAGGTTTCCAGTATTTATTCAGTTAGTATGACTTTTTCATAAATCGACTTTAGAAATAAATATAACCCAATAACCGATATTTCACTATAAGGAAAAAAGCAATATTAGTCAAAATCACAGTTGATATTGGAATAATGCCGCAAGCATGTGGCATAAAGAAATTGCCCAAATCTAAATTAGATTTAAAATGTAATAAGAATAAGGAGCCAATTCAGTCACTCAATGAAATTTTCTGATGAGAGAATAAGCGCAGAGGCATAAAACTTTCGGAATTTCAAGAAAATAAAATCAAGTTGGAAAATATTTTCAGTTACCAATCAGGAAATAAGCTAGACAATCTTCCATTAAGAAAAATAGTCCTACAAGTGTTGTGAGTGAAAGTAAGCCCTCATAAGTAAAAGATTTCTCTCCCTCCTTGAAGAACACACACTACTATAAACATACTACATTCTAGATGGCAACAAGTACCTTCTCCTGCTATCATGATTTCCAATGAGATTTCAGTAAGCTCCTGGGAATAGGTTAACTTTTCATCTTCTTGCAACTGCACAATAGTACACAGACATTAGTCCTTGAAATGTTACTTCACTCACTTTTTGTGATTTAGACAGTTCTTACCATGAATCAGCCTTTCTATTGACTCCTCTACTCTTGGTGAGAACCTCACTATCTGTTGTCTTACACAAAACAATATTCACTAGCTAGCAGAAAGTTTCCGGAAAAATTACAATCTCTGCCATAAAAAAGAAAAGCACCTTTGTCAAAGTAAGCCTCAGCAAGGCCTACTAGTGCAAGGGGTTCACCTTCTCTGCACAATGTCCTCAGACAATATAGGAAGAAGTTGGCACAGAAACTGAAATAAAAGACAAAGTTTATTAAACCTCATGAGGTGGTACTACAGTTCAAACAGCACCCTTCGGTAATGTTTGAAGTAGCACACTGAACTAAGAGAGCATGGTCCTTTTAAACCCATGCAGCGGCTAAAAGAAGGTGGTACAATTATAGAAGCAAGACTTACATAGATATAAGGTCATATGGAAATGCACAGTTGACAGGTAGGAGGGGCTAACAGTTTTCAAGGACTAGTTGACACATTACTGTCTGTTACTGATTACTAACAGCTGCAGATCTTACTGTGCATGTGCAAAAGTGGGAGATGCTAAATATAATTTGTCACTAGAGAGATTTTCAAGAGTAGTTAACAGAAAGGTAGGACAGAGCACATGGTGAGCACACGGCAGCATGTGGCAGAGAAAATGGCTGCCATGAATACAAAATGGATTCCGCGAAATGTTCACAATAGTTGCTAAATACAAGATGTCTTCTGCTAATGCTTAATCTAATCGCTACTGACTTACAACAGACAACCCTTTCAGCATTAGCTGAAGACATTCGTCTTTCTGGGATAATCTAAATATTCATCTTCTATATTTATGCTCATCATTTCAGCTATTTCCTTATCTAACATGTGTTGTGCTTTCATTTCTGTAAAATTTCTTTTGGTAGGCATACAAGCAGTAATACACATGGAGCAGAACATTGGACCACACTGAATACAGATACAGCATGTGAAAAATATTGCAATCATTACACACAGGATAGTCAGTAGTTTCCAGCCCCAAGCGGAAACAAGAGCCCAAAATCATCCAGAAAAAGTCCAAGTAACAGTCTCTGTATAGATTTCTGCAGCAATTTTATGCAATTTAGATATTGCATCATATACTGAAGGTGAGTGATCTGGAATAAAAACGCAGCAACTACTACCGATGATGCGACATGCACCACCTCGATCAGCTAATATCACATCTAGTACCATACGATTTTGGAGCACTACAATCCTCACAATTTGGAGCTCCTCGGTAATATTCACAAGTGCCAGAGCTGCCTGATTGGACCAGCTTCCACAACCCTAGTCAATCGTCTCACTTTCCTACTGTTTAACCCAGCACCCACAAAGGAGAACAACCCTAAATTAAAGTCAACATATTGTTGCAGGCTAGTGTCCGTTTGGTCTACCTCATTTGTACTTATTGTCCTTTTATATCTATTTTTAAGGATATAATTTAACAGTTTAAAATCTTGGTGATATGATGCAGGGGACAAAAACACAGGGGTTAATAGAAAAGATACATAACACACACCTGACCACCCAACAGGTAGTTGGTAATATCCATAGATACCACAAACAAAATATGTATTATGTGAAGCTGTAAAACTACTATTATTTACACCCTCAATAGTTAAACTCAAGGTACAATCGCTCATCCCCACTGGAATTCGCCCAATGCTATGTATACATAAATCTGCTTTAGTTTTTGTAACAGAAATCACAAATTGTTCTTTCTTGTCAGAGTCTCTTATATTTGTGAAGACATATGGTATTGAAACATTGTCCGGTTGATACTCTTCCCATTCCCATTTATTTCCTTTGGCTTGGGGATACCCATCTTTGTCTTGGTAGCATACTTCATTAAGGCGAAAAAGAAGTCCGCCCTCTGTACGTTTTCCAGATGCAAACAAAAGCGTATACCAAGCTTGACAAGAACCATTGTGTGAAAAAGGAAGAGGAATGAAAGGTGTTCCTCCTTTCTTTTGATGCGCAGGTATCATTCCACATACACAATAGTTAGTAGTATTTGTAGCATTATGAGTATGATGCAACATCTAAATGAAAGTATTATTGAAGTACGATTGACGGTGCTCCTGCGCCTGATAGGGGAGCGTAAAGTAATAGTGATCCTCTGGTACTGGAGTAGTGGCAACAAAAAACTCACGAGCAGAAGCCTTCTTTTCAACAAACCAGGTGATTATTGCTATAACCACCAAAACAACAACAAACCCCATAGTACTAATGATCAGTTTGTTATTCATTTTAGCAACAGTGATAATCGACCCTTTCAGAAATTAATTAAAAGCAATCGTTGGAGCTCTTATCCCTGGGCAGCCGCTGATTTCTTCACCAGGGGCCAAGACGGGTGTCAGTACTCTAATGCATGGCTGATCCCCCCCCTTCCCACATTGGCTCTCCGTTTCACTAACACAGGGCGGTAGCTCAACCAGTTTTCTCCAGCACTACGGGGTCTTTCCTCGGTCTCAAATTATATCGCGACACTCCAGAAATCGTATGGTCCGGGAAGGAGTCCGCAGATTCGTCAGGTGATATAGCACGGCCTTTCTCCGAAGTCAAAATCTCTCGATGATCGGTCAGCACAGCAGGTTCAACCAAGGTAGGTAGCACTCTCTTGCAGTGAGTACTATGGACCCAATTTGTTCGGTTCGTCACTCGAACTGCTGTCCTTGTCGCAAGGAGCACCTGCTCTGGGCCTCGCCTCCTTGGTTCCAAGCTGCTTGATCTTTCAAAGGACTTATTCATCACCTGGTCACCAGGTCGGAGTTCATGGCCTTCACCTGTAGATCTGTCAGGAAGTGCTTCTCGAACCTGTTGATGAATAGAAACCAAATTGTTGGTTAACTGTGCCAAATAATCATTCATCAGGACACAAGGTACATCATATATAGAATTTGGCTTAGGAACTCCCCAAATGTTCATTGGCCTTCCAAACACTATTTCATAGGGGGTAAGGCCTATTGAAGAGTGTGGCACTGACCTAATAGACAATAATGCCAACGGTAATGCATCTGGCCAAGTTAAGGATGTCGAAGCCTGTATCTTCACTAACTTCAGCGTCAAAGTAGCATTATACCTTTCCACCAACCCTGCTGATTGTGGGTGGAAAACTGCATGGAACTTCTGTTTGATCCCTAAGCCTTTCAGGACATACTTAATAACTTCCCCAACAAAATTAGGTCCGTTATCATTCCATAAAAGTCTGCAAACACCAAATCTAGTGAAAAATTCTTTCAAAAGCACCTTCGCTGTGGTAATGGCAGTATTATCCTTTGTGGGGTACGCCTCTATCCATTTACTGAAGGCATATACCACCACCAAGAAATACTTTAAATTGTTGCAGTGTTCAAGCTGAATATAATCCATTTGTAGAACTTTGAAAGGTGCAGTTGGTGTAGCAAACCCTCCCGCAGGAGCTTGTGTCCCTTTTCCAGGATTGTATTGTAAACAGATCAAACAAGACTGTACTACTCTCTTAGCTGTACTGGAAATTTCTGGATGCTCCCAAACTTGCGTAAGCAACTTCGTTATTGTTGAAGCTCCAACATGTGCCAGCCCATGTGCCATCTGAACCATAGGTTGTACAAAAGCTATAGGCAATTTTCATTTATCCATCTGCTTATTCCGCCAACAGCTCTCATCATCCAATTCTCCTTCTTTAGACCATTGCTCACGTTCTTTCACAGAAGCAGATTTCTGTATATCTAATACATCTTGTCTAGCATTATGCCAACGTTCAGCTTGTGACTTCACTACATACATAGAAGTAGTACTTCGCTGCATTGCAGTCTCACGTGCTACGCGGTCCGCAAGGGCATTACCTTGCCCTCTCTTATCGGTCACTTTCTTGTGTGCACTACATTTCACAATAGCTAGTTTCTTTGGATATGTCAATGTAGTCAAGAGGTTATGCACTAATTCTCCGTGCATTATCTGCATCCCGTGGGATGTGAGAAAGCCTCTCTCCTTCCAAAGCAAACCAAAATCATGAGCCACTCCAAAAGCATAGCGGCTGCCTGTATAAATGTTCACACATAAGTCAGTACTAAGCTCACATGCTCGTGTCAAAGCAATTAGTTCAGCTGCTTGAGCTGACTTCTGTGGTATACGAGCTGTCTCCACTACCGTGGGTATTGTGGTGATTGCATATGCAGCTGAGGTTGTACCCTCTGGCAACTTCAGACAAGACCCATCAACCCACAATTCCCCGTCTACATCTGGAAGGGGCGTATCTTGTAAATCAATACGACCCTTTGTCTGTTCTTCGGTAGGGAATATACAATCATGTGTTTCTTGTGACTGAGGCTGAGTCACCAGATATGGCAACAAAGTGGTTGGATTTAGTGTTGTACATCTCTTCAGTGTAATGTGAGGAGCCAGCAATGTCAAATCATATCCTGTCAGGCGAGCGCTAGTTAAATGTTGTGTCTTTGTTTGATTTAAAAGAGCATCAACCGCATGGTGTACTAACGCCAACAGCTTATGTGACAAAACTATCCCTTCACTCTGACGTATTGACACAGCTGTTGCGGCAACTGAACGAAAACACCCAGGAAACGCTCGAGCGACAGGATCAAGTACTGCTGAAAAATATGCACAGAGACGCTGCTTATAGCCATGTGTCTGTACTAAAACTGACAATGCACATCCATCTTTCTCATGTACGTAAAGTGCAAAAGGCTTCTTGTAATCTGGAGTACCAAACACTGATTCTGAACAAAGGGCTTGTCGTAGCTGCCGGAAAGCAGTCTCACATTCATCTGTCCATGGGAGGGGCATTGGAGTATCTTTAGTCAAAAGTGCTAGCAAATGTTTGACAATGTGTGAAAATCCTAATATCCATTGCCTACAAAAAGAAGTAAGGCAAAGGAATGCACGAACATCTTTCTGAGTAGAGGGTACTGGTGTGTCTAAAATTGCTTGAATACGATCTGATGTAAGTGCACGGCCCTCCTTAGACAAAAGGTGACCTAAATAGGTTACCTTTGGTCTACAATATTGCAATTTCTTTCGTGACACTTTATGATGGTGTGAAGCAAGAAAAGAGAGTAAGGACAAAGTGCACTTTGCACATTACTCAGGGGTATCAGCTGCCAACAAAATATCATCAACATATTGTATGAGAGCCACACCTTCAGGCAAAACAAAAGAATCAAGTTGTCATTTTAATGCTTGACTATAAATATTAGGACTCTCAGTATAGCCTTGAGGAACTCTGCAAAATCTATAAGATCGTTTATTCAAAGTAAAACCAAACAAATATCGGCTGTCAGGATGAATAGGGATCGAAAAGAAAGCATTATTCAAGTCTATCACAGAGAACGTAGTTGCTGTCGGGGGAACCAAAGTAATAAGTGTTGTGATGTCAGATACCACAGGATATTGTGGTACCACATACTTATTGACTTCTCATAAATCAATAATGAATCGGTAAATCCTAGTATCAGTATCCCTTTTCAGAATAGGAAAACTCGGACTGTTACAAACATTATACGGAACTTCCTCAACAACTCCAACTGCAATAAGATCATGCACAATTCGTGTGAGTGCTTCTTCGCCCTCCTGTGAAATTTTGTATGAGGCAAACGTGGCAATACAGCTCCTTCCTTGACACTAATATGTACCGGTGGAATAATAATTTGTCCCACACCAGTATCTGAAGTAGCCCACAAAGTATTAGGGAGTGAAGCTAATGCAATATCCTCTTTAACAAGACAAACTCTTTCCATCACAGGATGATTATCATTCAAAATAACAGGCACCCCCTCAGAAGAGCATCGTATTGTAGCCCTGAAATACTTGAGCATATCAAGACACACAATATTGTCTGGTGTATTTGGAGAAAGCAAAAATGGACATGGAGCAGTAAATTTATCAACATGGAATGCAAGTGGTTGTGACAATGGGCTAGGGGAAGGTGTTCCATCAAAACCTATTGATGTAATGGTTAAGCCAGACAGGGGAGCCCTTGGAACCAATTGTTTAGACAAGGCGCTACGAGTAGCTCCTGTATCAACCAGAAACTGATCAGTAGAACCCAAAACATGTGCTGTAACATAGGGACCCCTCTGATCTACTGTAACTTCAACTGATTCCTTACCCCATCCTAGGCAATCCTATGCATAAGCAGAATCTTGGAAACCAGGCTGCACATAGTTAGACATCTGGTATTGGTTCCGTCTATCAAAAGTGTTAAACCCATCCTGCCCTCGTACATTAGCATCAACCCTAGCATGATCATTCGTGCTTCTTCTAGGCTCTGAATATCCTGAGCGATTTCTCATTTGTCCCCGACCACGTGAACACTGCTGAACACATAGTGCTGGACAATCGGCAGCCTGATGCCCAAATTTCTTACAATACGCACACTGATCAACAGACAAATTCGAACGAGTGTAAGAAGAACCATAAGATCCACGTCCACCTCTATCACTACCTCTAAAAGGCGGACCATAAGCTTGAGCCAACATAACCTTCGTCTTTAATTCTTTAATCTTTTGATCCTCGCTACCTTTTGCTTCTAATTCCTGACGTTCATAATACTGAGCCATAGTCAAAAGAGAAACCGGAGTAGAGGTAGTCCATGAACTTTCACTAGCTTTTAGACGACTAGCTATTCCTGGTAACAGATTTGCGACATATTTATCGACAAACAAATGTCTGCCCATATCATCTGACAATAACTGGCCGCTAAAATCATGAAATGCTTCTTCAAAGCATGTAAAGAAATCAGAGACCGATTTATCTGCCTTTTGCTTACAAGACGCTAAAACAGTCCAATCTATCTTTTTAGGGGGAATAATCATTTTTAATTGAACTAATATGGCTGTGGGAAGATCTAGAATCAACTGATATGGCTTTTTCGCAGGTTCCCTATCCCCGTCCATCTGTTCTAATTCTTTCCATGACGCCCCAAAAACTACACGATCATCCGCTTTACGAACAGTTCTCCACATATCTGGCGGTAATATCAATCCGAAAAATAAATCAATGTCAGCCAAGATCATAGTACAAGAATTAATTGCTCCCTCAACTTCCTCATAAAAGGCGGCTGGATTTTTCCGCGGGTCAGGTAATACTGCTTTAAGTGCCATTACATCTGCCCTATTCCAAGGATTATACACCCAATAATAAATAAAATAACCCTTAGCATCAACAGAAGTTTTATCATCACTTGTACCCAATCCTTTAGGAGGAACATACAAAGGTGCGGCCTCCCACATTGGTTTCGCGTGAACTATCATAGTCTTATCTGTTCCGAAGATGGAAGCTTGCACCCCGCCGGTCTGAGATGTCCGTGCAACTACATCCACGGCCCTTTTCTCCTCTTGCAAACGGACTGTCACAACACATAATTTCACCAAACGCCTGATTGCATCAGCCACCTGGGGGAAAACAAAAAGACCATCACGCATTTGCTTATGATCAGCTGCTACATCATCGGGCTCAAACTCATCAGAATATTTCCGAAATAGTTCAATAACTTCTGTGCCAAATGCCTCAGTAAAATGTAGCTGCTCCTTTTCCGTCCACCCTTTCATGTTGTCTAAAAGTTCAGAAGCAGAGACAACGCAAGGAATTGTTTTATGAGCAATAGATCTAAGCTCAGATGCACGGTCAGCAGGGAACATAGAGCGACTGTCTCGTATCTTCTGTTGGTCTGAACCGGAGACCTCAGCTAACTCATGAGGGGCAGAAGGAACAACATACGGAGGTGGAGGGCGATCTAGTAACAAAAAAATCATTGTGTGGTTGTTGGAAAATGGGTTATTGGTAGGGCAGGTAGGTACCTACACCTAGCAACAAGCCACTAACCTCCACCTAGGTACAGTTAGGTCTCAGTAAATTAATCCCAGCTCAACCCTTGGTAGCTTGGCAACGAGCGTCAAGGCTTAACTTAGGAGACAAAGTGTAAAGCATTAAAATATCACAAAACAGTATTCAAATAAAACACAGGAAACAGTTTAAAAATCCAAAACCAATTTATAAAAATAGTTTATATTTTTATCTTTAAAATGACACAAAAACGATTAAAATCGGTTCAGGGGAACCGGAGATATGAATTTTTAAAGAATTACTATTTTTCAAGCGCTTAGAAACAAAAAGTGCCAATCGGGTCATCTGGTTGCACCTGGACCGGGGCAAAGTCAAAGTTTCAGGCCGACCGCGATGGAGCCCTGCTCGGCTACAGGTCGCGGGAGGCCTCGGTTAAAAAGTTACCTTCTGACTTAGTCTTTATTTTGAAGTTTTTCTTCACCGGGACGAACCTGCCAGTTGAATCCGACCTCCTGGAGCCCTTGTCCGGATACGCGATGTGGGTTTCCTCGGTGGAGACTTTTACCTTCGGACTTAGTTGTTTTTTCGAGATGAAAATCCTTCGACCGGGGTAAACCTGGATCTTGATCCGACGTCCATGGAGCCCTTCTCGGATACGATGGCTGGGAGGTCCCGGTCAACTTTTTACGTTCGGACTTAGTCTCTTTTTCGGATGTTTTTCTTTACCGGGACGAACCACGAAGTCAGGCCGGGTCGCGGTTGAGGCAAGCCGGCTAGAATTTCCGCGGCAGGTCGGTCCCTCTCTGGAGCTTTTAAAAAAAAAATCTCAAATCTTTTCCAAACTTCTGGGGCTTCACCCAGATGTTCTTTTAAGGTTCTTTTGGGGTCCACAGCTCACCCCAAGGGTCCAGAAGTTCTGTGATGGTCCTTGGGGGGTGCGGACTTCAACTCCCAGAATGCACCTGGCGCAAACTCCTTTATGGCCACTGGACAGTGGTCAGCTGGTCACTTTTTCAGGAGTTGGTGCAGGGGACTCTGGATAGCAATTTTTCACCTGTAGCAAACAGGGAGTCCCTCCTTGAACCAGTTGAAGCCAGGCAAGTCCTTCTTGTGGTGAAGCCCAAGTGTGCAGCTGGTGCAGTCCTTCTGAGTGCAGGTTCCAGGTGCAGGCCAGGGGTCCAGCAGGGCAGTCCTTCTTCTCCTTAAGTTCTTTCTTCTTGAAATTTGGTGGGGATCTGAGGTGTGGGGGCAGGTCTGCCAGTTTTATCCTTGCTCCTGGGTGAAAAGCAGGGGGGCCCTGGTTCTCCAATCAGGGACAGGGTCGTCCCCCTGTGATGACCACTTCCTGGGACGTGTGGCAAAAATCCATCCCAGAAGGCAACAGTCTCTAAAAATCCAACATGGATGAATCTGATTTTTGGAGGTTACATCAGGCTGAGCCCACCCACTGGTGTGGCTAAAAATCATAAACACACCCCTCTCCTGCCCTCTCCTAATCTAATCAAGGGGGCACCTAATTGTCTGGAGTTGCAGGATGTGGGGGTGTTGCTGGGTGCTCCAAATGTCCTTCTCTGCCTTTGAAGACCAGTTTGGCAGCCCTCCCCCTTCCTGCCTCACCATCTGCTGAGGGGAGATTCTCTCCCCCAAGCACATTCCTTTGTGTGAAGCCAGGCCACTTCACACCTTATTAAGGCAGCCTGGCAGAAGCTGCTGCAGGCTGGCCAATCAGAGCACAGCAGCAAAAACAATGCAGAGCTGAAATTGGCAACTTTTTGGGTAAAGTCTAAACTTTTTACCTGAACAAGTTATATTAAATCCAACAACTGGAAGTTGTGGTATTTATTACAACAATTAATTTGATACCAAATTCTTGGTATGTAACATTTAAGGAGACTTTAAAATTTAAAATAAAGTCTGCCCATTCTAGCCTATGAAGGCCATTTACTTCAATGAGGGAAAAACGAATTTGGCTGTTTTTACCTCACCAGGGCTTATGAATCTATTTTTATAAAGTCCCTGCTTATAGTTACATGGCACCCAGCCCTAGGGGCACATAGGGCACACCTTAGGTGTGACTTATATGTAAAAATAAGGTAGTTTAAGACTTTGGAAGTACCTTTAATTCCAAAGTCGAATTTGCATATAACTTTAATTTAAAAGCAGCCAGCAAAGCAGGCCTGCCTTTAAAATGACACTGGGCACCTCAGCAGTGCACCTAGGTGTGCACCACCTATGCTGTGGTCCCTAAACCTACATGCCCTACCATATATTAGGGACTTATAGGTAGGTTAACTTAGCCAATTATAATTAGCCTAATTTGCATATCCATTTTACACAGAGCACAGGCCCTGGGACTGGTTAGCAGTACCCAGGGCACCAACAAAGTCAGGAAAACACCAGCAAAAATAGGAAAATGGGGGCAAAAAGTTATGGGGCCTCTGCAATCAGCCCTGTTTTCTCACACAACCCCCCCCCAGCCCACACGCCCAGGATACTCAGCCCAACCCTGGGAGAGTCTTCCTGGCTTGTTAGGCGAGGAAGACAGTGAAGAAAACTGGCTGTCCCTTTGCAGGGCCTACTCTGCCTTATATCCTCCTGTTAGGGTCACTCCCTATGGGTAGTGAAGCCATCCCAACAGTAAAAGGACCCAACTCAAATTGAAACTTTCCTCTAGGGGGTCTTCCTCCTTTCTCTCTGCCGACTTGGGTAGTGAGGTGCCCACCTCCCCTACTCCAAACTTTGCTAGGGCAACACCTAGCTTACTCAAATAGGTCACCCAACACTTGAGCAACCCCACCATGACCAATAGGGTCAGGGGGCCTACTTTGCTATTGGCCCTGGGGTCTGCCTCCCAGGCCAAGTACATTGCTGCCAGGAAGGCTAGCACCCAGCAGAGGCTACTGACAGCTGTCAGTACCCAGAACCACACCCTAAGCTCTCCACTGACAGGTGGCTGAGCTGCTTTAGGGGCAACTTTGGGGTCCTGGCACCCCTCTTGCTGTCTAGAGTGGGGGGCTACCACCTCCTGTGGCAGACACCCTCCTTCCACTCTCCCTTCTGTCAGTGCAGGGGCAACACCTTGCATCTGGACAGCTGCCTGACTACTCAGGACTTCCTTGGGGTCAGGTGAGGCCTCACCAGTGCCAACTCTGGGCTCCCCCCTTACTGGGGCAGAAGGCCCTTGGCTCCCTGGAACTCTATTTAAGAGTGGCCTACCCTTCCTTTTCTTCTTTCCTTTTCTTGGGGACCCCTGTCTCCTAACTGTAGGGACTGACTCCCCAGGACTTTGGGTTGGGGGGGCGCCCTTGGCGACCACCCCATCTGTGACCAGACTCACCTCTGGGAGGTCATTGCCCAGGATACAATCTAGGGGAAGGTCAGCACTGACTACCACCCTAATCCAGTCAAGGATACCCTCCCTCTCTAGGGGCACTATGGCTACAGGTTTGGAGGTGACCTCCCCTGTGGCTATCCTGACTTTCTTTGTCTTTCCTGGGACATACATGTCTGGGGTCACTAACCGGTCACTCACTATAGTGTGACTGGCACAGGTGTCTCTCAGGCCAGTGGTAGGGATCCCATTCACTTGAATGTGGTGGAAGTGCCTACTCCCACCCTCAGGGATCACCAGCTTACCATCTGGTCCTGTCTCCCAGCTCAATGCTAGGAGGACTTCATCATCTGAGGAATCCTCCCCTATGGCTACACTGGACAGCCCAGTGCTAACCACCTTCTTTGGACAGGCTGCATCTCCTCTGAAGTGACCTGTCTGCTGACAGTCAAAGCAAGCCCTACTGTCCAAGAGCTTTTTTTAACCCTGGGTCTAACTGTCTCTGCTGGTCAGAGTGGGATTTACTCTCCTCCTTCTTAGGGTTCTGGGGTACAGAGGGAGTCTCTGTGGTGGGCTTACCACCTCCCTCCTTAGGTTTTTGGGGACCTGTCCCCCCCTTCTTGGAGTCTCCCCCCTGGGACTTGACAACCACCCTGGTTCTCAACCACTCATCAGCTGCCTCCCCTAGCTCTCTAGGGTTGGTCTGCTTAGAGTCCACTAGATGCTGGCGTAACCTTTCTTGGGTACAATTGGTCCAGATGTGCTCTCTCATGATCAGATTGTATAACCCCTCATAAGTATCTACTTTGTTACCAATAATCCAGCCCTCTAGTGCATTTAGTGAAATGTCCACAAAGTCAACCCAAGACTGGGTACTGACCTTCTGGGTGTCCCTGAACTTCATTCTATATTGCTCTGGGGTCAGACCAAACTTCTTGGCTAAGCACCTCTTCATACTAGGGTATGAATCTGCCTCTTCCCCACTTAAGGTCAGAAGCCTATCCCTCCCTGAGTTGGGGACCAACTCCCACAAAAGGGAACCCCAGTATTGAGGCCTAACCCTTCTCATTTGGAGTGCCCTCTCAAAGGCCCCCAGCCACTTATCTATGTCATCCCCCTCTACGTAAGCAGGAACTACCCCCTTGGGTAATCTGGGGCAAACTCCCCCACCCATGGACACCTCAACTTCTTTATCGCTGTCTCCATCTCTTTTCTCTTTGTATGCCCACTTTTTCTTTTCTAGGGCCAGCTTCTCTGCTTCCAAAGCTATGTATGCTAGCTGGGCCTCCAGCTCTCTTTCTCTGATGGATGGGTTTTCTCCTCCTGAAAGGACCCCCTTCCCACCACTAGCTTTGGATCTGCCCCTAGTGACTGTGTTTACTGAGGACTGTTCTTCCTCATCCTCACTTGGGCTCAGATGCCTTCCCTCCCCTGAGTGGTTACAGCTTGCATCCTCCCTTCTTTCTCCCTCCTCTGGAGCTTCTTCTGACTCTACCTCTTGGGCCTCAGCCCATGCTGTCAGGGATGTGATCAGGATTTGCTTCCTGAGATCAGTGGTTGCAGGCAACCCTCTTTCAATACACAACCCCCTAAGCTGGACTACTGTTAGTATGGGTAGGCTAGCCAGATCAAGCTCCATGGTTCCCTAGTTTTGTGTCAACAAAAACTTTTTGCAAAAATTGGAAACAAGAACTTAGAAAAATTACAAAAATTCAATAATTGAAATTAATCCAAATTAAAAATTAAAAAATTTTTTTGCACTAGGACAATTTAAAGGATTTTTAATTTGTTTTACCCAAAACTGTAACGTGATATTGAACACAAGTACAGGATCCCGTCGCTGCTTCCAATTATGTTGGAAAATGGGTTATTGGTAGGGCAGGTAGGTACCTACACCTAGCAACAAGCCACTAACCTCCACCTAGGTACAGTTAGGTCTCAGTAAATTAATCCCAGCTCAACCCTTGGTAGCTTGGCAACGAGCGTCAAGGCTTAACTTAGGAGACAAAGTGTAAAGCATTCAAATATCACAAAACAGTATTCAAATAAAACACAGGAAACAGTTTAAAAATCCAAAACCAATTTATAAAAATAGTTTATATTTTTATCTTTAAAATGACACAAAAACGATTAAAATCGGTTCAGGGGAACCGGAGATATGAATTTTTAAAGAATTACTATTTTTCTAGCGCTTAGAAACAAAAAGCGCCAATCGGGTCATCTGGTTGCACCAGGACCGGGGCAAAGTCAAAGTTTCAGGCCGACCGCGACGGAGCCCTGCTCGGCTACAGGTCGCGGGAGGCCTCGGTTAAAAAGTTACCTTCTGACTTAGTCTTTATTTTGAAGTTTTTCCTCACCGGGACGAACCTGCCAGTTGAATCCGACCTCCTGGAGCCCTTGTCCGGATACGCAATGTGGGTTTCCTCGGTGGAGACTTTTACCTTCGGACTTAGTCGTTTTTTCGAGATGAAAATCCTTCGACCGGGGTAAACCTGGATCTTGATCCGACGTCCATGGAGCCCTTCTCGGATACGATGGCTGGGAGGTCCCGGTCAACTTTTTACGTTCGGACTTAGTCTCTTTTTCGGATGTTTTTCTTTACCGGGACGAACCACGAAGTCAGGCCGGGTCGCGGTTGAGGCAAGCCGGCTAGAATTTCCGCGGCGGGTCGGTCCCTCTCTTTAGCTTTTTTTTTTAAATTCTCAAATCTTTTCCAAACTTCTGGGGCTTCACCCAGATGTTCTTTTAAGGTTCTTTTGGGGTCCACAGCTCACCCCAAGGGTCCAGAAGTTCTGTGATGGTCCTTGGGGGGTCCGGACTTCAACTCCCATAATGCACCTGGCTCAAACTCCTTTTTGGCCACTGGACAGTGGTCAGCTGGTCACTTTTTCAGGAGTTGGTGCAGGGGACTCTGGATAGCAATTTTTCACCTGTAGCAAACAGGGAGTCCCTCCTTGAACCAGTTGAAGCCAGGCAAAGTCCTTCTTGTGGTGAAGCCCAAGTGTGCAGCTGGTGCAGTCCTTCTGAGTGCAGGTTCCAGGTGCAGGCCAGGGGTCCAGCAGGGCAGTCCTTCTTCTCCTTAAGTTCTTTCTTCTTGAAATTTGGTGGGGATCTGAGGTGTGGGGGCAGGTCTGCCAGTTTTATCCTTGCTCCTGGGTGAAAAGCAGGGGGACCCTGGTTCTCCAATCAGGGACAGGGTCGTCCCCCTGTGATGACCACTTCCTGGGAAGTGTGGCAAAAATCCATCCCAGAAGGCAACAGTCTCTAAAAATCCAACATGGATGAATCAGATTTTTGGAGGTTACATCTGGCTGAGCCCACCCACTGGTGTGGCTAAAAATCATAAACACACCCCTCTCCTGCCCTCTCCTAATCTAATCAAGGGGGCACCTAATTGTCTGGGGTTGCAGGATGTGGGGGTGTTGCTGGGTGCTCCAAATGTCCTTCTCTGCCTTTGAAGACCAGTTTGGCAGTCCTCCCCCTTCCTGCCTCACCAACTGCTGAGGGGAGATTCTCTCCCCCAAGCACATTCCTTTGTGTGAAGCCAGGCCACTTCACACCTCATCAAGGCAGCCTGGCAGAAGCTGCTGCAGGCTGGCCAATCAGAGCACAGCAGCAAAAACAATGCAGAGCTGAAATTGGCAACTTTTTAGGTAAAGTCTAAACTTTTTACCTGAACAAGTTATATTAAATCCCACAACTGGAAGTTGTGGGATTTATTACAACAATTAATTTGATACCAAATTCTTGGTATGTAACATTTAAGGAGACTTTAAAATTTAAAATAAAGTCTGCCCATTCTAGCCTATGAAGGCCATTTACTTCAATGAGGGAAAAACGAATTTGGCTGTTTTTACCTCACCAGGGCTTATAAATCTATTTTTATAAAGTCCCTGCTTATAGTTACATGGCACCCAGCCCTAGGGGCACATAGGGCACACCTTAGGGGTGACTTATATGTAAAAATAAGGTAGTTTAAGACTTTGGAAGTACCTTTAATTCCAAAGTCGAATTTGCATTTAACTTTAATTTAAAAGCAGCCAGCAAGGCAGGCTTGCTTTTAAAATGATACTGGGCACCTCAGCAGTGCACCTAGGTGTGCACCACCTATGCTGTGGTCCCTAAACCTACATGCCCTAGGGACTTATAGGTAGGTTAACTTAGCCAATTATAATTAGCCTAATTTGCATATCCATTTTACACAGAGCACAGGCCCTGGGACTGGTTAGCAGTACCCAGGGCACCAACAAAGTCAGGAAAACACCAGCAAAAATAGGAAAATGGAGGCAAAAAGTTATGGGGCCTCTGCAATCAGCCCTGTTTTCTCACAGTGGTTTATTAAGGATAGGATAGAGAGGTTGCCTAACAGTGTATTGGCCAGTTACCTGTAATTTACGTTCTATCTTTCTAGCTCCTTTAAGTCATTTCTTTCTTTCTTTCTCATTTTCAATGCTTTCACATATACATTCTTGCGCTGCTCTTTCTCAAGCAAGGCTTGCTCACGCTTCACTCGTCCACGCACTTCTTTCTCCCACATTCGTACACAGTCAAACATATCTTGCCTAGACCTTCGCTTACACATACATTGTTCCACATACTCAATCTTTCGCAAATCAAATGACCCATGCATAGGCCAACATAACTCAGGAGTGTATTTATTCCATAATGTGCTGTACATTATAGAAGAAAGACCATGTTTAACATACATATCTCTATTGGGCGTCCCCTCTGGGGGTGCCGGTTGCGATTCTTCCAATCTCAAATTGGTACCATTACATAAGTAACACATCCTACGAAGTGCTCTAAAAACAGGCATTCCAAAAATAGTGCAGAATATGCAATATTATAATCAAAGTAGCACGTAAGGTGGCGTTCAAATCAAAATTAAATTGGAGAAAATTCTCCTCATTACCTGCCTATATAAATTGCAATTTATATATCAATTCAAAGGACACAAATTGACTAGTCACCCAAAACACGAGAGCCACAGTAAGTGGTGCTAAACTTCATTACCAAACAAAGGCATCAAAACCCACAGCAAGTGCCGTAAAAAGTCTCTTACCAATCACAGGGCATCCAGGTTCCAACTGCCAAGTTCTAAAATCGACCAAATGGTCACTGCATGATGAATGAACAAAAAAGATCTCAGTCGAGGACCGGCGCCACCTGGATGGTCAAATCAGAAAGAAGGGAAAAACGCCGTGGTTGCCAAGACTCGGGTCTCCTCAGGCATTGATCGTCCGCAGCGAGATCCCAATCCTTCGTCGCGACCAGTCTGTCGGGCGTCCGAGTCGCCGATGAGTCCCTGTTCGGGCGACAATTTGTCGAAGTAAGCCTCAGCAAGGCCTACTAGTGCAAGGGGTTTGCCCTTCTCTGCAGAAAGTCCTCAGACCATATAGGTAGAAGTTGGCACAGAAACTGAAATAAAAGACAAAGGGGGTGATGCTGACCCCGGCGGTCAAGGACCGCCAGGGCCGGGGTCGGCGGGAGCACCGCCAACAGGCTGGCGGTGCTCCGCAGGGCATTCTGACCGCGGCGGTATGGCCGCGGTCAGAACAGGAAAACCGGCGGTGTCCTGCCGGTTTTCCGCTGCCCTGCTGAATCCTCCATGGCGGCGCAGCTTGCTGCGCCGCCATGGGGATTCCGACCCCCTCACCGCCATCCTGTTCCTGGCGGTTTCGACTGCCAGGAACAGGATGGCGGTGAGGGGTGTCGTGGGGCCCCTGGGGGCCCCTGCAGTGCCCATGCCAATGGCATGGGCACTGCAGGGGCCCCCGTAAGAGGGCCCCACTTTGAATTTCAGTGTCTGCTGAGCAGACACTGAAATTCGCGACGGGTGCTACTGCACCCGTCGCACCCTTCCCACTCCGCCGGCTCCATTCGGAGCCGGCTTCCTCGTGGGAAGGGGTTTCCCGCTGGGCTGGCGGGCGGCCTTCTGGCGGTCGCCCGCCAGCCCAGCGGGAAACACAGAATAACCGCGGCGGTCTTCTGACCGCGTAGCGGTATTCTGTTGGGGGAACTTTGGCGGGCGGCCTCCGCCGCCCGTCAAAGTTGGAATGACCCCCAAAGTTTATTAAACCTCATGAGGTGGTACTAGAGTTCAAACAGCACCCTTCGGTAATGTTTGAAGTAGCACACTGAACTAAGAGAGCATGGTCCTTTTATACCCACGCAGGGGCTAAAAGAAGGTGGTACAATTATAGAAGCAAGACTTACATACATATAAGGTCATATGGAAATGCACAGTCGACAGGTAGGAGGGGCTAACAGTTTTCAAGGACTAGTTGACCCATTACTGTCTGTTACTGATTACTAACAGCTGTAGATCTTACTGGGCATGTGCGAAAGTGGGAGATGCTAAATATAACTTGTCACTAGACAGATTTTCAAGAGTAGTTAACAGAAAGGTAGGACAGAGCACATGGCGAGTACATGGCAGCGTGTGGCAAAGACAATGGCTGCCATGAATACAAAATGGATTCCGCGAAATGTTCACAATAGTTGCTAAATACAAGATGTCTTCTGCTAATGCTTAATCTAATCGCTAATGACTTACAACACCTTCTGGAAGACATCAACCCAACATAAAAAAGCAGGTCTTTCAGTCTTAATGCATTATTTTTCAGTTAATGTAGCATCAACAGTTAGGCTAACTTAAGCTAGTACACTATTGTTTCTTAGATATGTGTAAGTATGATTTCTTACTGCAAATCTGCAGTCAAATGGACGTTTAGTTTTCATATACTTTAGAACCTTTACTGTTAAATGTGCTTTTATTTGAACAAGATGGATTCGCATTAACAATACCATAGATAAAAAAAAAACACATCCTCCCTGTCTCCTCCATGAATGTCTGCCAGGCTTGTACTGAAAAAAACACTGGCTGCCACCCCTACCACAACTGTGGCAGCCCTCTTCACATGGGATGACTGGAGGTTGCTAAACATTTTCTGAAAACCAGACTCCTGGCCATATCGTGCAAGACTATTTTATGTGAGGAGTACTTTCCTTTGTAACATATAGGTCAGTCTAGAGCAGAGGTCTTCAAACTAGGGGGCGGGCCCTCCTTGGGGGGCCTCAAGAGATCCCAAGGGGGGCACCAAACTCTGGCCAAAAGAAATATCATACAGGTAACATGCCTTTGTTTTTAGCAGAAGCATGTCATTGCAGTTTTAAAACGGTAAAAGTACTTAAGTGCAATGTTTAAATAGGTTTAGACCTATTTAAACATCACCATCTTTCTAAAATGATTGTGAAAAATTCTGAGGGGGGCCCAATGATTTGTATTTTTCAAATGGGGGGGCGCGGCATTAAATAGTTTGAAGACCACTGGTCTAGAGAAAGGATTGATAAATGTATTTTTCTGAGTTGTTTTGCTAACAAGATAATTTTCAACTTTACAATGACTGCTACCCTACTGATTTTGCAATTTAGGGTGAGAGTCAGAACACTATTTTGGTAGCAATTTGATAGCGCTTCCTTTATCTATTGTCTTTTTATCATTATCATAGGAATTTTAACAATCTGGCCAAAGTTCAGAGAATAGTCTCTTTATCTACAGATTGGTTGATACATTCAGTGAAATTTGACTACTGTTAAATGCTGTTGACAACTTACCTTGTGGTGTTTTAGACCCATCCGATCCCCCTTTCTTGATAAATTCAAAAATGTCCTTATAATCATGTCCTGTTTATTGAGGTATTTGTATTGATCATTGAGTCAAGAACTTTTCTTGAATCTGTGTCGGGCCAGCGAGGAACCTTGAACTACTATTACCAGCTGTCCTTGTGCCTGGAAGCACTTCCAGTCTTCTCTTCCCACCCTGCTGGTGCTTATTAGGTGCACATATTTCCCGCTGATTGGGCCACTTCTTGAAGCTTTGTGGGACCAGTGGAGAGCCTTGAACTACTGCTACTAGCTGTCCTTGTGCCTCAAGGTGCTTCCTGTCTACTCTGCACACCCTGCAGGTGCTTATTAGGTGCACATACTTCCCGCAGCCTGGAACACATCTGGAAGCAGTGTGGGACCAGCGGGGAGCCTTGAGCTACTGCTACCAGCTGTCTTTGCCTCTGGAGGCACTTCCTGTCTTCTCTGTCTAACCTGCTAGTGTTTATTAGGTGCACATACCTCCCGAGGCACGGGACACATCTTGAAGCTATCTGAGGCTGGCAAGGAGCCTTGAACTACTGGTACCAACTATCCTTACTCCCAGAGGCGTTTCCTGTCTTTGCTTCCCACCCTGCTAGAGCTTATCAGGTGTGCG
Source organism: Pleurodeles waltl (assembly GCF_031143425.1). Classification (NCBI taxonomy): domain Eukaryota; kingdom Metazoa; phylum Chordata; class Amphibia; order Caudata; family Salamandridae; genus Pleurodeles; species Pleurodeles waltl. The sequence continues at coordinate 547,998,947 of NC_090444.1, read as the reverse complement.
TACCTCCTGCAGCACGGGACGCATGTACCAAGATGGGCCAGTTTTAGCCTGTGAAAGCCAGGAAGAGGCTGGGCCATCCCTCTTGGCTTTGTGGACTAAAGGCATGGTAATATTTTCTTCAGTTGCTATCTGAAGTTTGTAAGTTCGTAAGTTTCCTTTGAACATCCTTGGAGTATTAGTCTGCTCCCGTCACATATTAATTTTCAGTTGACTCTTCTTCCTGTAGTGTTTCAAGATGGTCAAAAGGAAACTCTGAGGTAACAAGCCTACTGTGATCCCCCCTGTTAAGCATACCTCCAAATACTGTCCATAGACTGTATGTTGGAGAGAGCTATGGGATTATTAATACTGAGTGTGAGCTAACTCAGAGAACAAGAACAATCCTTCTTTACACATTTAATGGTAATGGGAAAAGCAGTAACATCAATTATATCATTATCTTTAATAAACTGTACCCCCTGCCATAAGATTATAATGTAGTGGCTAGATGTAGCAACAACCATAATATATTAGTTGGTTCTTTTACCTTAAACCTGTCCGAGGAGGGAAAAAATGAAATGGGCCTCACAGTTGAGTATTCAACCTATGGGGACATAAGACGTAAATGAGCAATGATTCACAAGGATAAATTCATGCATGATATTATCAATAAGAAGAAGGGTGTGTTCTCATTAATAACCTCTAGTGAAGAATCATCTATGAGAATCATTCAGGCTTTTGGAGATATATGTGTTTTGATTTCTGGTGAGATGTTAAGTAATAAACCTAGAAGGAAGGATCCCCTATAGGGTTGGTTCAATCAAACATGTACTATAGCACATAAACGACTCAAATGGGCCCTTGTAGGAAAACCCCGCAATCAGGAAAAAATTAAGCTTGGCAGGAATATTTATAAGAAGGTCCTAGTACATAGGAAAGCAGAGATTAGAAGGGAAGCATGGGAGGCTTTGGAGGGTACAAGTATAACTAAGGATAATGTAACTGTTTGTAAGATCGTGAGCAAACCTCTCTTCTCAGGATATAATAAACCTAGTATTGGTACTAACATTAATGTCTATAACTGAGTAGAACATTTTAGTTCTGTATTTAGTGGTGAAGGGGACATTTTAGCCACAGTAATATCTGAACCACTGTTGAGTGAGGAAAATATCAATGTATTAAGTCAGTCAATCCAGGTAAAAGATGTAGGAACAGCAATTATTAAAAACTGAACCCGGAAAGCCCCTGGTCCAGATGGTGGTCCTATGGACCTTTTAAATCAAATGTTATGTTGTGGAAGCCTATTTTAACTAATGTTTTAGGACTGTTGTCGCTGGTCTGTTAATTCCATCATGGAGAGCGGCAGTGGTGGTACCAATGTTTTAGAAAGGGAACAAAAATTGTCACAGCTGCTATTGGCCAATTTGTCTTCTGGACAGCTCATATAAGGTTTTGGGTAGGGTTTTTGCAACTAAATTGGAGGCCTGGATAGAAGAGAAGCAGCTACTGTCCAGAGCACGATATGGGTTCTGCAAAGGAGTTGGTACTATTGACCAATGTTTAAAGCTATAGCTTATGTTAGGGAAGTATGTCAGTGGGTCAGTTCATTTGGCATTTATTTATGTATATTCGCAGCGCATGTGATATGGGAAACCACTCCATTTTGTGGTCTATCTTGGATGAATTAGGGTGTTTTAAGCCATTGATAAAACTCCTCTATAAGATGCATTCGATACTATGGTGAGTGGGGAACTTTCACCAGAAATCAGGTCCAGGATGTGTGCGCGATAGGGATGTATGCTGGCTGCTTTACTTTTCCTGTTGTATATAAATGGGCTAGAGTAAGGAAAGACACACCCAAATTTAATCAACTTTCAACACCAGTAAAGTTATATGCAGACAATGCTGTGCTGATTGCGTGAATGGCCATAGGGTTGCAATCCTTATTCAATTGATTTAGGAACTTTGTGGACAAGTTAGGTCTGAAAATAAATTTAGGAAAGTATTTTGCTATGACAGTGGGCCACAAGAGAACACAAACCATGGGATTTGATTTGGGTGGTCTAGAGAGGGCCAAAGTGGAAAACTTTTGGTACCTGGGGATTGACTTTGATTCTACGATGAGCTGGGATTTTTTATAGAGTATGCTCCTTGCACTTTCAGAGCTAAATTAACTCTGTTTTAAATTTTGCTAAATGGTTGTGGAATGAACCTGAAGGACCTCTCTGCAATTTGCAATGCTAAATGTGTTGCAACAGTGACCAATGAAGCAGGAGTGTGGGGATATAAAAACAAATTACTCCCTTCTGACATTGGAAAATAAGTTCCTTCATAACTTGTTGGCTGTACCACAATCCCTTTCCACTAATGTATGTCATATTGAACTTGGTTTACCTTAAATAGAGGAAAGAACTAAAATCAGACCATTACTTCTGTGCTTCAGAATCCGGTCGACGCCAGAAATAAGTTTGACAAGGGAGCTCCTACTGGACTGTCTTCGAGTGAATAACGTTGAAGGTATTTTCTGGCAAAAATACATAAAATCTGTGTTTCTGACATTAGGTATTGCGGGGAACTTTATTGACTCAGAATCTAACACGAAAAGTACTAAATCCCTAGTGAAAGAGTTTTTTTATAAATAGAGAAAAGAAAAATTGAAGAGGCCCTTTTCTTTCTTAGTCAGATCAAAACTACATAACTATCTAACCCTCAGATGATTTGGAATTCTATATCACATTAGTTCATAACCAAAGTTACAGATTTTATCCTACCTGGTTCAATTTTAATGTAATCAATGTTTTGGTTGGTTGCACATCCTTCCCTTGTTACCTGGTTTCTCAATCTCCCTAATTGTTTCTGTGGCTCTGTTACAAAACAGAGAACGTTCTACTTTATAATGTTGTGTAATATGTACTCTTTGCACAAGAAGCACTTTTTGGTCCCTGTTTTCCGTGCAGCCAACTGCCGACATACTAGGATAGCCGTAATGCTGCTGCAAAAGTTGGACCCCGCCCCAGATCTGTTATGCTTTGATTCATTTAATCAAAAGCATCCTAGCCATGAGGAAAGGTCATGGGCAAGCTCTGGACCTATGACACACTCGTAACTGATGAATTGTTGTAAATGATTATTTTATCTTTTTAGCATTTGTATTTTATTTTGTATTAGTTTTCGGGTGTTTTATTATTTTATAAGAATTGTCATTTTATGGCTGGAATCTAACCGAATAAAAGGCCCCATTTGGAATACAATTCTGACGGTTGGACTGTGTCCTGATGGGCTGGCGGCAGACCCATTCCCTATTCAGCCATCGTGGCGCTGAATTCAGCATTACTGTGATGATTAGGAAATTGTTTCCGCTAGCCTTTCCGTGGCTGGTTTTTCGCCATGGAAAGGGGGTTCCTGGGCGACTCCTGCACTGTCCACGACCATTTTGTGGACAGTGCAGCAGCCCCCCATGCAGGACCCATGGAATGCTTACTGTCTGCACTTGCAAACAGTGCGCATGCTGTGGCTGCTGCACAGGCGTTGGCGCCATGAGGAGACGAGACCAATGCATCAATGGATGTTCCCGCCACCAGCATGGTGAGGACATCCAAATTGGGCAGGGGTAGAGGCCATCAGCCTGGCTACAGCCTCTCCTCCGCAGCTTTGGTGGGCCGTTATCAGGCCCAAAGTTTTTGTTGATGAAGATGAGTCAAGAACATACTGGTGAGATGTGGTAGTTCTCTGCACCCTAAAAGCAGGCTGTGGTTTTCTGTCATCATTTCAATATTGCAAAGGCCCCTAGTGTCCAGATTGCATTTTACAATCACCGTAGGGGTCACACTAAACCAGCGTGAACACACTTTTTTAATCTATACCAAAATCTCCTATCATGTTTTCTCTTTGCCTCGGCTAGCCAAAGAAGACAATCTTAAACCTGCAGGAGTCTAATAGCTTTGCAGTGTTTTCTTACATGTCTTATTGTTAGCATTATTGCTGCCCTACCCTTCCTTACTTTTACTGGTCTATTGGGGCCCCGGCAAAACTGGAAAGTCTTAGGGTCCTTTTCAAAAGTTCATTCATCAAATCTTACAAATATTTATACACAACTGAACACTGCTTTTCGCCCTTCAGTCTTTATCTTATTCAACACTCTTGTTTTATGATGTTCAGTCCTTGCCAAGCACTACCTGGTAAAATTCCTCACTGTTTCCTAAGCCAGAGTCCAAATTGACATTGTTAGCTTTGATGTGAATATTCATTGACGAGAACAGGGTAAAGCTGATTTATTTAACTGCCAGCTTACTGAGATCAGGGTGGCCAGGTAAAAGAGGTAACCTACTTGTTTTATTTTTACATGCATCCCTTGCATTGTTTTGAGTGGGAAGTGGTGGGAAATGATTCCCAAGAAAGAAAACGAACAAACTCACCTGAATTGTGTCTCTGCTAGTGAAAAATGGTCTTGTATCTAAGTTAAGAAGCAGACTCCCCATTGAACTATACATTATAGGTAGACCACAGATAATAAAAATAAAAAAATGGAATAGAAAGACAAATTTCGCAACTTACATAAGACGTAATTTTGCTAAACCACTCAAAGTTTGAAAAAAGTATACAATGTAAATGCAATCCTTGTGTTAACAGCATGTATCACTACAGAGGACCTAATTTTGCATAGCGCAGAGCATTATCGGGGAGGGGGGCAATACTTCTCTATGATATTCTGAGACGGCTGTTTTTCAGGGCCTGGGGTTACATGGTCTGATGATACCAGACCTGGTAATCACTGGCCTAGAGACACAGGACCCATGGATGTGTGAGGGGCTCAGGAAGCTGCAGTTAGCTGCTGTGTCCAGACCCTCTTGCCCTTCTACTGCACAATTTGTGGAGCAGCAAACATTCTTGTCCAGCTCTCTCCCATCAGCTTTGCTTTGCTCCCATCCCTACCAGCCCCACCAAGGCCCTGAAAATAACCCCAACCCTACAATTTGGTTCTTTCTTCCCCGAATGGAGAAAATACATGCAGAAATGGAACTGGCCAGTTAGTAATCTCCGTTTTTATGTGCGGGACATTGACTAGGAACCTTGTAATGAGTTCACGAATATAAAAAAGTTGCTCAAACCAACCACAAAACATTTGATTCACATCAATAATATTCATAATACTCTTAGAAACAGCTACAAAACATACTGAAAGAACTTGACTTGACATTCTTGGAAGTGGGTCTTAGCCAACATTTCCTTTCCATCAGTAAGGCAGGACAAACAATATTACACTAGTATTGTTCCTAGTTTCATTAGTCGTGATTAGTTTAATTGTAGTGCCAACACAATCTAAACCCTGGTGAACTGATCTTAAGCAGAGGCCCAAGCCGATACAAAGTCATCGCATAATAAATTAATAATAACATTTAATGATCTACTGTTTGACTTGGGAGGTAATGGTTTCTCTGTGATAACGTTGCAGGAGGGTAAACTAATATGAATCAACTACATGTGCCAAGTATTTCTATTAGATGACAGCAGCCACATTGGCCTACGAATAGATCCCTGTATTCTATTTTGCAAGAATGTTTTTATGTGAGAGAATGCTAGATGTTCCATAAGTAAAGCAGATCTGATTACACTAGTCAAGGAATCGAAGAGTACAGTCCAGCGGGCCATGGCTTCCTATAATCCACCAACTGATGGTCAAACTCCTCAAAATCTAAGGTAAATGCAATTGAAAATGAAGTCTGGCGACAGGTTCTGTTTGACATTAATTAAGAAAATGTTATCAACTGCTAGTTATAGTTCATCTAAAAAGGCATTGTCTTCTGTGCTTTTTAGTTACATTTCCATCACTTAAATAAGCCAGTCATGCATCTCTACAATTACCAACAATAAGCATTTCGGAATTTTCTTTTGTCTGCTTTGGAGACTGATGTCTGGTTTGGTTTGGAGGCTCTTGTTGACTGAATTAACTGAAGGTCCCTTTAAGAGCATCCATCAACTGCAAGAGTTTATGTCATACATACAGGAAAACGTGTTCATATAAAAACAGAGTACTTTGAGTAATTTGGATGGATGTATCGGCCGTATGTAATATTGCTAAGCACTAAAGCCAGGAAGGAGATTACATGTGAGAGGACTGCGCAACAGGCATTATCGAAGATTGAATGATCTTGAGGGCTGAGGCTCGTAGGATTCCGTGGTCCATTTGGGCAATGTATGTACCTGAGGCAGAGATTTGTATGCAACCTATAGGTCACAAAGGCAAATTCAAGAGCATTGACTTAAACTTAGAGAGTTGTGACTGTTGTGGTATTAGGTATCATAGACAAATACACCACTAGGCACAGAAGCATAGCTATCATTGGTACAGCATGTGGATATTTATAACCTATATTTTTACTACCAAATCTAGAATGTGGGCCCATTTTCCTTGCTAACATTATGGTCAAAGGTAACTCTGGCACTAGCCAGGCAAGTGTGAAGGAATTGTCATGAATGCAACATTCAGTTGTGTGTCTGTTGGACAAGGCCCTTCCTAGAGGACTTCCCAGAAACGTTTTGCTTTTTTCCCCAGTTTTTTGCTGGCTCTCTTTGTGTAGCCTTGGGACTCTTGGCACTATTCCATGTACTGCAGTGGTAAAGTGTGCGCGCCCTTCCTACACATGCCAGGAAGGGGCATTTAGGTGGTTGGTTGAGATGTTGTACCCAGGAGAGCCCAGTAAAAAAGTACACCGCATACACGAGGTGGATATAGCCCGACTACTAGTGGGATGCTGCACAGAGTGTGCCACCTACCAGAATAGACTGTTAACCATGTATCAGGCCTGCCGTTGCTGGCCTGGGGAGGCAGAGTTGCGCTGGCACTTAGTGTGGCATGTTTTACTCCTTGACCAACCCTGAGTGAGCCTTACACTACCCATGGAGCACCCCCTGAAGGGTAGAACAGTTGCTAGGTGGAAGAAAGGGCAGATGCAAATGGGTGTTACATGCCCCTGTAGTGAGGAACCCCCACATGGGTTTTTTCCTACCTAAGAGATCAGCGCTTTCCATAATTTTTGCTGATTCTCTTTTAGTGGCCTTAGGACCCTGGGCACTTTCTCACTTTAAGTACAGCGTGAAAGTGCACGTGCCCCGCCTACATATATTAGGAGATGGCAGTAACCAATGTGTGCTGAGCTTGCCACTGCAGGCTAGTGAGCGCATGCATGCACAATAGTGTTTTATGTCCAGCCTGCCACTGGAGACCCATGTGTCAGCACTTGCATAATCATGTTTTAATGTGTGTCCAGCCTGCCATTGTAGGTCTGCATGTGCACGCTTCCACAATGGTATTTTAACATGTGTCCAGCCTGCCATTTCAGGCCTGTGTATGCCCGCTTGCACAAAGGTGTTTTGACATGTGTCCAGCCTGCCATTGCAGGTCAGTGTGTGTGCACTTGCACCAAGGGTATTTCTAAAAGTAAATGAAGAATACCCATGTGTGTTCTCATTACCTCTGAGAGTTGCCCTCCCCATAGACTAACATGGGGGAATGACTGAAATCACTCCCAACTGCAATAGTGGATTGCAGTGGAGCAGTCTCATGATGTTTCCTATTTTTGGATTCACAATGATAAACCCCTTCCTATGGTAAGGGTGGTTTTGTCATTAATAGTTAAGAAATGCCACTTCTGGAAAGTGGGCATTCATCTGCTCTAAAGTTCATTGTGCACCTTTCTACCTGGCTCCAATCGACTCCGGAGGTTGAGGGAGCACATCTGTGCATTCCCCAGTGAAAGCTAGAAACATTGGGCATGCAACTGGAATGACAGATCTCTGCCATTTGAGGGCCTGACTGGATAGACTGGAGAGAGAGGTTTTGACACTTGACCTCTGGAAGCCAGATCATGGCCCCACTAAAGATTAACATCTGCATTCCATAGCCCCATGGCAGCTAGGACTGAAATTTAGGGAAGACATCAGTGGTTCAAAGGGATTGCCTTGGCAGAGCCCCAGAAGCATTGTCTACATCTAAGGAGTGTGGCCCCTGCATCGTGAGGCCTCAGCACACATAAGTGTCTTGTTGGTGGTGAGCAGATTCACTGGTTGCTGGACTCCTGGGTGGCCCACTTCATTGATCGCTCCGAAACCTTCTCGTACATCACTCCAACTGCATTCTCATTGCATGCAGTGTCCGATTCATAGGTTGGGACTTTCATATGGGAGGGGGGGTAACAGTAATAGTGTATCATTCTACCTCATGCGACAATACTGAAATTGTGCCTGTGTGTGGGACCTCTTCATCGGTCATTCCTTTTGGGCCCTCTGAGCAGCAAACTACCTGCCCTCTCCTCACCCAGTCCCGATAACAGTATGTGCCAGGTAGTATTGCCCGAAACTGGCCTGTGTGCTGAGAGCAATTGACTGGGCTGGAGGAATGCTTCTGAGAGAAATAGGAACCAGGTCAAGAGACTGAGCAACCTATTTCTCCCCCTGGTGGTTCACACAACTAGGCTGGTCCCAGAAGACCCATTGAGGAATCCTTTAGTTGGACAAACCATTGCCCTCAGCTGTTTCTGCTCTACATCCTGTGGGCAAACTTCCTGAGTGGCCAACTGACTTTTGTTTGTCAACGGCCTCCTAATCAGTCCTGCTGCCTTCCCCCACCTTCTTCCTCAGGACCTCAACTAAGTGTGACTCCAGCAGAGAGTGGCCCAATCTCAGGGAACCGGTGGGTCATCTCTTTCTAATCCATGGGTGTGGGGTAGTCGGGGTGAGACAAAGGATGCAGAGGGTTTGGGCCTCAGGGTCTGCATTGTGCTACTATTTGATCTGCCGGATATCAGTTGCACCGCATTATGGTGCTGCATGAATGTGTGGGTGTAAATGTACTCTCTACGGACCTGCCTGATATTCGTGGTGTAGTGGATCCTGTTTAGTTTTAATGGGAATCAGGAGTTTAGCTTAGCCTTAGCTTGCAGGGCCTGTGTCCCCGTCACCCAATGATTTTTAACCTTCTTAGCTTGCTCTGTTTTAGCACATTTATTTAATTAATTCTTCCAAGATGGTTGCCATGTTTATAGTTAAGAAGATGTTTTAGTTTCACGTTATCAGTGCCATTCTGTAAAGGCATTCAAGGCTCACAAATCACACCCATACTCAAATGCAGAACAACGTTTTGCACCCACAGACATTGTTTAACTGCAGTTCAGATGACTGTCATTAAGGAGAGGCCACTTGCCCAAGGGAAACACATTATTGTCGTTACCCCGGTGCCGGCATTAGAGGCCGTCACAAAAGCAAGCGTTCCTAATGCTGAAGCACTGCATCCGCATTGGATTTAGTGTGCAACCTCCCTGACTGCCACCAATGTTGATTACATTTTTGATCCAAAATTTCAGACACAAGAATTTCTCCAATACGAACAGGAGTACCCTGCACCTCTAGATATCTTGCCACTAGACAGATACCATACTATCATTTATGTTGATGGTTTAGCACAACCAGTTGTAGGTACTAAACATCAATACTCAGCCGCTTGTGCAGCTGTGAGAGGAATTATGAAGGATGGTGTATTCCACCCTCACAATACCTACACGTAGACCCTAGGGGACTGCAAAGCCCAGCTGGCTAAACTCAAAGCTCTTTGTCTAGTGCTAGAACACACAGAGCCAGGACTACTAACTTTAATTGTCTGTGACTCATACTACTGCGCCCAGTCCTAAAATGATTATCTTACTCATTGACGATTGAAAAGGTTCAGACATTCCAAAGGGAACACCATATGACATAGAACTCTGTGGGGGATGTTGGCTGATCTTAAGGATAAGCTACCTTGTGTCCATGTAGAGCATACATTGAGCCACCAATGTGTAGGAGTACAGGTTATTGGCAATAATCTGCAGTGACTTGTTCTCAGATGAGATTGAATAATGAAATTTTGGCTGCCGTGAAAGCCTCGGCTGAAGGCAAGCCTCTCCCAAAAGCATACCCTACAAAATATTCTTACCACATTGCCCATCCAACACTTCTGGGGTTGGAGATTGAGTGATCCCCAACCAAGACCAGATATTAGATCTCATTAAAGCAGCACATGAGGGTGTCGCATCTGCACATGCTGCTATTGCGGCCACATTGACACTCTTACACAAACGCTTCTGGTGACCAGGTCTATACAAACAGACCAAGAAATATGTCTTGTGTTGTGACATCTGCCAGCAGGTAAAGGGCACTAACATCAAACGCCCTCCTCAATCATCCCTTCTAGTGGCCAACAGGCCACTACAATGTGTGTACCTGGACCCTTGTGATCCCCTACAACATGATGGTGTATACAAATACATCTTAGTTGCTGTAGATTCTTGTTCTAGATTCTTGTGGGTATGGCCTCAGTGGTCAGCTGACACTCAAACTTATAAAAGACTGGATGATCTTTATCGGTACATATGCGGTTGCAGCATTACATTTGGACCAGGGCCCTGCATTTGCCTCAAAGGCATTCAGGGACACCATGGGGAAAATGGGTGTTGAACTCCATTAATCCTCACCCAACCATCAGGAGGGATATTCGGTTGTGGAGAAGAGAAATTGAGATCTAAAGCAGTCCTTAACAGCGAGAGTATTAGGTTCTGGCCAAGGCTGGTTTCATCACCTATATGGGGTCCACAGAGCACTGAAAAGTCTGCCAAGAAGGTCCTGGGGGGGCGCACTCCTTATAAGATTCTATTTGGGATACCTATGTATGTTTCAGATCTAGATGGCCCTGGTTTAGTGGCAGCAGATACACCTTTTGACATAAATGAACATGTCACTGTCGTACAGGAGCTTCAGCTATTTTGTGATGATCAATCATCCACCAGTGCTGCCACCTTAGGGATAAAGGACTTGCCAGCAACCTCTACTGACTGGATTCCTAAAGTTGGGGATTTGGTTTGTGAGAATATCACTGTGAAGAAGGAATTTGGTCCATCCTACAGAGCACCGGTCCAAGTCCTGGGAATACAAGGTATCAGAACTGTCATCTTACCACTGCTGCCTGGTTCGAAATCAAACAGATATGTCTCGATTGACAACATCCACCTTCACCATGTGGCCGATCCTGCACAGTAGACCCGGAGGTCCCTTGAGTAGTTCCCGGTCCCCTCTGACTACCCAACAGGGCGCACCTCTTCAAACAAGAAACAACAACAGTTCTGACTACACAAGCATGTCCAACAATGCTAAAAATACCTCCTCCGACATGGAGAGGGAGGAAAATGAGCGTTTGCTGATTCCTATTACCACTTCATCGACATCACCTATCCAAGATGTGGTTGTCTTCTATTCCAACACTACACAAACAGATGACATCATCTACTACGAGCCTCCATGTGAAGTGGATCCTTCCACCAGTAATGTACCAGCCCCTGTGTTGCAGAGACTGCTTTTGGTTATTTCATCAATATTGATGATTTTTCTTCAACTTCATCCACTCCTGCTATCAAAACTGTTTCAAAGACACATAAGCTGTATGTATGGCTTAAAAATAATCATTTAATGTATCCATTGAACTATCTGTGATTATTGCTGACATTGCTTGCATTTTTTCTATGGACTGGTTTTGTGACTGTTTTCTTCCTGCTTATAAATGGTCATTACCTTCCTGAACGCTCCACTGTTGAGCCTGTGGATGAAGTCTTAACTCTATGTCTTTCCTCACATAAGGTCCAAAGAGACTTGCCCCTTGTGAACATTTCAGCAGTACCTATTCCTGATAGGATAGTTTGGAATAAAGTTCCATTTGATATATATGAGGCCTACTGAGGTCATTCAAATTCCATATCTCTTCAAAATGTCTATGACTGATGTAATTACACCTGGTGTTGTATCTGATGATTGGGAAGTCCAGACAGTTGATTCCATGTTAACTGAAATGACGGACTGCGCTGTTTTTGAAAGTAATGATGTGTATACCAACACAAAGAATTATGGGAAAATGTTCTGCTATAACCACTGGGGACATTACACCGTGCAACTAGACACAGATCATTATTCAATTACACACAGTGGGAACACTGTTCAACTCCACCTGTGGGGTCCCCAAAACATTATTAATATAAATCCACTTATTTTTCTAGGCATGACATCAAACATTCAGTCACCTTATTTCAAATTACCACCTACCAAAAATTAGGAAAATTTAGCTAACTAAGAGAAAGTTAATTTATTCAGATTCCTTTGTTTCCCATCTTGCAATTGAAGGTCATGAATACTGGAAGAAAACTATTGATGTAAAAAGTGTATGGGAACACAAGATTTCCAAATACAGGGTAGGGAAGCTTTATTTAGAGCGTGCTTTATTCCTATACAAATGATCTTTTGAAATGACACTCTTCAACAGACATCCTGTCTGGGGTTAGCAAAGATAAATGCGCCCAGCATCCCCATACCAGCAAAATGTATTAATTGTCAATCCTTCCTTAATGTCACCGAGGAAGAACTAGATGCAAAGGTTCAGTCTGGTACCTATGACTCTTCACTTTCCAGTCCAGGCGGGTGGTTATTGTGGCCAATAGACACCAATGGGTGTCAGGCACCTTTTTTTGAATTCCTAAAGGGGTTTCAAGATTAACCGGCTGGACCCTCCCTTTGTTTCGGGTCAACACTAAGGGATAATTACAACATACAGTGTGGGTAAACTGTGCCAACAATGGTTGCAGACTAACACGTAGGCCGCAGTTAAGGAACATCTTGACACTCTTTCTGAAGATATGGACTTACAGGACTTCTTGTTAGGTCCGAGAAAGCCACGCTCTAAAAGATTTATCTATGCCATATATAACGAGACCTGGAAGCTTTCTCAAATAGAAGCTGCTGCACGCTTAAGGCAAATAGACAATGAAAATTTGGAAAAGGCTTTAGCTGTTGTTGACAACGGCATGAACACTCTGTCCAACAGGATTTATTCCTTCAACATAGTGTCATCTGCGATTGACATTATTCAGACAGACATGTCAGTTTTCTACCATGGACAAAGTCAGCTCCGTTCCATCAGGCAGTTAGGTTGGACACTACAGATTCAGAAAAATGGCCATGTTCCATGGAAGTATATTAATGGTAGTGACTTGTTTACTGCTTTTAATCTGTCCAGGGAACAACAGACAATGGCTAAAAGGGAAGCGAGTTTCACCATGCTTCACATAGAAAAGCTAGAAAAGTTGCTTTCCACAGTTGCATAGAGTCCATCAACAGTATGGCTCTTAAATGTCATTATAAATCTGGCCATTTTTGAAATGCTTGAAGCATCTTGCCGTGGCCAGATACGAGTGGCTAGGCGATAGCTATATTAACCCCTCGGGTGCCCTGGACGCAATGGCTATGTCCTGGGCAGCACCGCTCGGGTGCCCAGGACGTAACCGTAATGTCCAGATAGGGGCCCTCGGGGAAAGTGCTAGCGATCCCCCCGGGGGCTTCAGACCCCATCCCCTGGGCCAGGGATGGGAGGGTAATCACCTATTTTTATTAGGCCAATCTGCCCCTAAGGGGGGCAGAAACCATGAGGCACCAGGATTTTGTTTTGCGCCAATTTCACGAAAGGGGAGTGACCCCTTAGGCAAGGGTTGGTCCCCTGGGGGGGAATTTATTTCAGGCCATTTCTGCTCCCCCTGGGGGAAAATTGGCCTATTTCTTTTAGGTCAATCTGCCCCTGGGGGGCAGAAACCACGCAGGCACCAGGGATTGGTGTGTGTGTGCTTTGTTTGGGGGGGCAGCCCCTTGGGCAAGGGTCACTCCCCATGGGGGCACATTACTGTTGGCCATATCTGCCCCCTATTTTTGGAAGGCTCATCAGCCTCAATGGGGGCAGAAAGCCCACCAGAGACCAGGAAAGATTTGTTTTTTTTAAATAAGATGGTGGGGTTATGGCCATACACCCACCCCAAATAAATGGGGCCAAAGTTGTTCTGCCCACCAGTAGGCAGATGGGGCAATTACCTCCGATCCTCACCCCAGGGGGGCAGAGAGTCTACTAGATGCCAGGGAATTAAAAGAAAAAAAAATAGTGTGGTGGGGGCTAACAACCAGAATGGGTTATGCCCCCACCCCACCTGAAGGGGGTAACAGTCTGTCAGCTCTCCCTCCGCACACTAAAACATCTTATCCCATGGCAAGCAAGAAGACATTTGATTATTTGGGGTTTTGGTCTTACATTTGGGCCATGAGAGCTTGGCTAACGCTCAAAATCGTCCCACTTGGAATGGTGAGTGCTGCACTTTTTGGACTTTGGGACGCTGCCATGTAAAAAAATCCACAAGACCAAGACACATCTGAAAATTAAACATCTGGGTGAGACCAGGGTGGTGTGCTTCACATGCACCCCGCACCATTTTCTTACCCACAATGACCTGCAAACTTCCAACTTTGCTGGAAATTCACACCTTTTTCCCACAATTTCATGGTGGAACCTTCTGCAATCTGCAGGAATCCACAAAATTCTTACCACCCACCATTGTCTCATCTATACCGATAAAAATTCTACTCCACTTGTCAGCCTAAAACTGTTATTTTTTTCAAATTGCCCTTTTGGACCTGCTTTGGTTTCCCCTCAATTTCAACATGTTTTTGTCTCTTCCTTGTCACAGGCACTTGGCCCACCTACACAAGTGAGGTATAATTTTTACCAGGAGACCTACGGGAACGTTGGGTGGTAGGACATTTGTCCCGGTGCGGTGATCCCACACAGAAATGTGGGAAAAATGTGATTTGTTTAGCTAAAATTGAGGTTTGCTGAGGATTCTGGGAAAGAATACACTGGGGGATCCACGCAAGTCACACCTCTCTGGACTCCCTCAGGTGTCTAGTTTTCAGAAATGTCTGGGTTTGGTAGGTTTCCCGAGATGGCTGCTGAGCCAAGGACCAAAAACGCAGGTGCCCCCGCAAAAACAGATAGTTTTGTGTTTGATAATTTTGATGTATCCAGATAGTGTTTTGGGGCATTTCCTTTCGCGGGCACTAGGCCTATCCACACAAGTGAGGTACCATTTTTATCTGGAGACTTAGGGGAACGCTAGGTGGAAGGAAATCTGTGGCTCCTCTTACATTCCAGAACTTTCTGTCACCGAAATGTGAGGAAAAAGTGTTTTTTTGGCTAAATATTGAGGTTTGCAAAGATTTCTGTGTAACCGAACCTGGTGTGAGCCCCACAAGTCTCCCCATCTTGGATTCCCCTACGTGTCTAGTTTTAAAAAATGCACAGGTTTGGTAGGTTTCCTTAGGAGCTGGCTGAGCTAGAGGCCAAAATCCACAGCTAGGCACTTTCCAAAAAAACAGCTCTGTTTTCTTTGGGAAAATGTGATGTGTCCACGTTGTGTTTTGGGGCATTTCCTGTCACGGGCGCTAGGCCTACTCATACAAGTGAGGTACCATTTTTATCGGGAGAGTTGGGGAAACGCTGGGTGGAAGGAAATTTGTGGCTCCTCTCAGATTCCATAACTTTCTATCACCAAAATGTGAGGAAAAAGTGTTTTTTTGGCAAAATTCTGAGGTTTGCAAAGGATTCTGGGTAACAGAACCTGGTGAGAGCCCCACAGGTCACCCCATACTGGATTCCCCTACGAGTCTAGCTTTAAAAAATGCACAGGTTTGGTAGGTTTCCCTAGGTGCCGGCTGTGGTAGAGGCCAAAACTACAGCTAGGGACTTTGCAAAAAACACGTCAGATTTCAATGTAAAAATGTGATGTGTCCATGTTGCATTTCCTGTTGCGAGCATTAGACCTACCCACACAAGTGAAGTACCATTTTTATCGGGAGACTTGGGAGAACACAGAATAGCAAAACAAGTGTTATTGCCCCTTGTCTTTCTCCACATTTTTTCCTTCCAAATGTTAGACAGTGTGTTACAGAGTAAAACGTGGAGAAAAATAGCTATTTTTTTACCTCAATTTCAATATTTATTTAATTCAGCTGTTATTTTCTGCAGGAAACCCTTGTAGGATCTACACAAATTACCCCTTGCTGAATTCAGAATTTTGTCTACTTTTCAGAAATGTTTAGCATTCTGTGATCCTGCATTGGTTTCACACCCATTTCTGTCACTAACTGGAAGGTGGCTGAAATCACAAAAAGTAGTAAAAATGTGGTATGTCCCAGTCAAATGTCAAAACTGTGTTGAAAAATGTGTTTTTCTAATTCAAGTCTGCCTGTTCCTGAAAGCTGGGGAGATGGTGATTTTAGCACCGTAACCCCTTTGCTGAAGAACCTTCTTCTAAAGCCCTTTTTGCCCATTATTTTTTAAAAATTTGATTTTCGCTGTATTTTGGTTAATTTCTTGGTTTCCTTCAGGGGACCCCACAAACTCTGGGTACCTCTAGATGTTGGAAAAAAAGGACGCAAATTTGGCCTGGGTAGCTTATGTGGACAAAAAGTTATGAGGGCCTAAGCCCAAACTGCCCCAAATAGCCAAAAAAAGACCTGGCACCTGAGGGGAAAAGGCCTGGCAGCGAAGGGGTTAAAGAAAAGTGTGAGTTGCCCTTTGAATATAAATGTCTGAACAGCAAAACAGAGGTCTTTCTTAGCGGAAGCGAATGTGATACTACTGTTAGTCATTGAATGATCTGCAAACAGATGTCCCTTCATTGCCTATGCAATGCGGGGGTCATGGAATCGGACTGTTTTCTGAACGGTACTCCTGATCCTTTGATTTGACCAGCATTTCATGTACATTCAAATGGAAGTTATATGGTGCTGAGCAAACAAAGCTGTTGCGGTATTCCCCCCACCCAAGAGATAAGAATATTAGAAATGTGGCCTCACATTGATACTACTAATGTGAATTATGACAAGCTGAGCAGACTAAAGGCACTAGTGTTCCAGAAGCAAGTTGCGTTGACATCGGCTAGAGAGACGTATGTGCTCCAGATAGCAAGATCATCAGCCATGATACAATCCCTATTAAATACCAGCTTCCCAAAGCACTTTGGAGAGCTAATATCCAGAATTTTCAACACTTCGAGCACTACTGGGATTGTCCATTTGTTTAAGGCTATTGGGTTTGGATTTGTGGCCATTTTCCAGACTGTCTTTGGAGTAATTCCTTCCTTCTACCATCCATTCCCTTGGCCATCCATTCACTTTTTTCTGGTGTGTTTGGCAGCTTTCCTTTGAGTTTGACATGGATCGGCGGGATACTACTGCTGTTGTTTCTGATTTGAAGTGGTTGTGCCTTCCCAGCTAAGCAGAGTGATGGAGCAACTCCCAACAGCCCAACTGTGTTGTGGTCGCATTGTACAGTTCTTTGGTGCTCCATTGTAGGAAGAATTGGAGCATGATTGGTCATTGTCATTCCGACCAGTCGTTTGGTATGTGCAACCAGTCTTTCATTGCACCTGGTACCTCTTCAAGCATTTACTTTCGGTGTGTCCTGCTGTTTCGCCTGTGCCTCATGTAGAAAAGAAACTGCTGATGCTCCCAATGAGGCTTTATTCATGGACTTGCCTCATGAGACTAAGGCTGAATAGGGAGGCCACTTATGAGCCACCCTTGGTGGACTGTGTGGCTCATTTGGGCAGTTTGGATAGTGCTGCAGTCACGGGGGATCCTGCATCTGATGCTGTGGCTCACTACTGCTCCATGGATCCATCTGCCTGCATCTGATGATGTGGCTTCTTTCTTGGATGCCTTTCCCTTTGATGGCTTCAAAGTCATTCTTTAAGATCATGACTACTGTCAAATGAATTTGACCATTGACATATACTAAAATTTGCAAGTTTAAAGTTTGCCAACATTGCCTTTAACTTTGGCTTGCTGTGCTCGTCATTGTCCACATAATGGCCCTCATTATGACTTTGGCGGTCTTTTTGAAAGACTGCCAAAGCCGTGGGTGCCAGAATACTGCCAGTGCTGGTGGTCATCCGCCCACCATATTCCGAGTACTGCAGGATTTCTGCAACATTTTGGATGAAAATCCAGCAGTAGTCGTGCTGGCGGGGAGAGGCACATAGGCAATACCACCCCTGGCTCCGCCCCATCAGAATGACTCCACAAGCCTTATTACGACCTGTAATACCAGCCTGGCGGTGTCCTGGTGGTGTCCTGGTGGTGGGGTGTTCCCGGTGGTGGAGGCGCCTGTTCCTATTCCCTGCCGGACGACTTCTTCGCCGGATAAGGTAAGTCGGACGTCCGACAGGGGAGGGGAGTGGGAGAGTGGAGGGATGTTGTGTGTGTGTGTGAGTGGGTGTTTGTCAGTGTGTGTGTGTGTGTGTGTGTGCGTGTTTGTGTGCATGTATGTATGCATGTGTGTATGTGTTTGTCTGGGTGTGTGTATGCATATGTGTATGTGTGTTTGTCTGCGTGTGTGCATGGGGGTTTGTATGGGTGTGTGCATGTGTGGTTGAATGCGAGTATGAATGTTGAAGTGAATGCATGTATGAATGTTGAAGTGAATGCGTGTATGAGTGTTGCAGTGAATGCGTGAATGGATGCGTGTGAGTGAATGCGTGTATCTCAGTGTTGGTAAATGAGTGTATGCGGGGTATGTGTGGGTGTCTGTGTGTGTGAGTATGCATGTATGCGGGAAGGGGGGAGGTGGGCTCTGTACCTGAAGAGGGGGTAGAGGTGGGGGAGGTGGGTGCTCTACCTGAAAGGGGAGGTTGGGGGAGGGGGCACTGTACCTGAAGTGGGAGTGGGAGGTTCTGGTATGGAGGGGGGTGGTATTGTGCTTGCTAGGGGGTGTGGGGGAGTCGGCTGCCGGTGACAGGGAAGAAATTACCTGTCACTGGTAGTCTTTCCGCCAAGGTTTTTGTGGCGGTGCTACTGCTGTGGAAACCCTTGTGGAAAGCTGGCTTAAAATACCGTTGGCGGTCTTCATTGGACCTCCGGGTCGGAGATGCTCATTTCTGGCCTAGCAGCTCCAACCGCCCAGGCAGTCTGAGCAGGGATGTGGCTGGTTGGCAGAGGCCAACCCGCCACCCTCATACCGTCGGCAGAGAGGCCGCCACTGTAGCCCTGGCGGTCAGTAGACTGCCAAGGTCATAATAAGGGCCTGTGTCTCTTTGTATGTTTTAGCTATTTTTAAACGTTTTTAATTAGATTTTAGTTATCTTTTCATATGATTTTAGCTTGTTTTAGTCCAGAACATTTTAGCTTGGGTTCATTCACTTTCTCTGGCGTCATTAGTTTGACATCATACTTGTTCCGGCAATGCGGAGGGTATAGTGGATCCTATTTAGTTTTAATGGGAATCAGGAGTTTAGCTTAGCCTTTGGCTTGCAGGCCTGTGCCCCTGTCCCCTAGTGACTTTCAGCCTACTTAGCTTGCTCTGATTTAGCACATTTATTTAATTATTTTTACCAAAAGGGCTGCCATGTTTATAGTTTGAAAGATGTTTTAGTTTCATGTTATCAGTGCCATTCTGTAAAGGTGTCACTATCAGCGTCAAAGATAAATGAGGTACGTAGGTTGTCACATTATGTACTTACCTACTTCCATGTGCCAGTAGCATAATGCACCTTTTCAGGGGATTGCCTGTATAATTGCTGCCCCAAGCATGTCTTCTTATCTATTGTTTGGGAACATACCTGCATCAGGGATCCTATCAGATCTGTATAAATATATCTCACACTGACAAGAAGGAGTGGGTCTTTGTATTCATGACTCTTGTTTTTACCATTCTGTTTCTTGCATTATTCTTTATCCTAATCATTGCAGCCCATGTAACATATTGTAGATTGCGATCTTGTTAATAAAACCTATTGAAACTTTACTGCATCTCCTTCATTGCCTGTGTTTGATTGAGACATGTTGTTCATGTGAGAAAGGGGTAATCTCCTTGAGATGTCACACTCTTGAGTCCATGCGTAAAGGCTGCCACAAATCACCTGTTACTTTTGGGTTTTTGGTGAGGTACTGCTTGTGAGCCGGGAGGGATGGGATGAAAGTCGCAATTTGTTGTAGGATTGGCCTAGTCACCTACAAACATAAGTACTGTCATCCTTAAAACAGCAGTCTTGCCTACAGCAAGAGTGAAACTACGACAGTGGCACCACGTAGCGGTGCTGAGTGAATGTGTTTGTGTGGGAGTGCCTGCACGAAGATTGTCTCCTAGTGATTTCATCAACCGGTAGCGCTGCTTTACACTTTGATTTCTTGCCAACTGGAAACTACATTTGACATTGGTTCTACTCGTGCAGCCTTGGCCCATGGTGATGCTTAAAGTGTTGTTATTATCTCTGTGTACACATTCTTGATATCGTTGTGATCTGGGGTGCATCCTATAACTGTATTTGGTATTGCACTATATTATTTTCAAGGGTGGCCTTAGTTCTGACAATGTTTTGCACTGAATAAGGGTGCTGGGGTGGTAACATAGGAGTTCTCCCAAGTGTACATGCTACTGGTGTCATTTCAACACAGGTGTTCCTAGTGCTGCTAGTAATATTACCAAGTGTGGATTATGCACAGAAGTTCATGGTTTTTATGTTGTGTTAATTAGTGTGTGTATTGAATACATACTGTGTTTACCCTCTACTCATGTGAAGTTTCTTTTGTGAGGCTCAGTGTGTTTATTACATGAGAGTGCTGTGCCAATGCTTTACACATTGCCTCTGTGAGAACCCTGACTTCACAGTGCCAAGCTACCCAAGGGTGAGCACAGTTTATACAGTGAATGTAATCACCCACTCCTGGTGGGAGTGGTAAGTTCTAACTGTCTGGAACTCTGCCACAGCCAACCAGACTGTGCTGCCTCCAACAGTGTCAGAGAGGATAAACTCAATTATGGAACTATGTGACAGTGATATAATCTACAACATAGTTGATCCAAGGTATCATATATACCTTATTCTTTCAAGATACTGTAAGCCTTTAGACATTTATAGAAGCTACTTATGAGAATATAATATGTTACCAGACAATTTGTGCATATTTGTTGTGTGTCATTTTGATGTGATACTGACAACACCTGCAGTTATTAGGGCTGCTGTGTTTTTGCGATGCATTATGGCAATGTGATTTTTTGTGTTGTACTGCAGTTATTGTGTTGACTTTTTTGTTTTGACTGCTTTATGGTGCTATGTACTGTGTTGTTTTGATTGTGCTGTTGTGGAGTTTTTTGTATATTATTGGTTTCTGCTCTGTTATTCAATCAGATATTTCAAAAAATACTTCTTCATTTCAAGCCAAAAGCAGCACGACTTTGAGGTGCCCTTTACAAACAACTATTTACCTCTGTATAAGGTTGTAAAATAGTGCAGCTAGAGCTCTTCATCTGTTTAGGATACTACTTACCCTAAAACAATGGAAGAAACCCATCTTAAATTAGTCCTTCAAATAGTCACATTATGTGATACGGTCAAGGTGTCAATAATATTGAGGGAGTTGGATTTTCTATATCTCAGTCTTTTTGTGTGCAATCATTAAACAGTCCCTGCTATAGGTCGTATGCTACAGGTCTTATGGACCTGTGTTCCTTGACAACGAGAAATATAGGGGGGCAAGCTTCTACATCAATCCAATAGCATGATAAAATATTGATGACTTTCATTGCAGTCAACAAAGGGAGTTTTGTATGAGTTAAAGGGTTTTATGAATCATGTTTTAAAGTTTTTATTATTTATTATTTACTCAATAATAATTAGGTTTTTAAGCTTGAGCTTTAGAAATTAACATAACTAAAAAATTCATATTTCAATATAAGTTAGAGTGCAAGATTAGTTAAAGTTACAGTAAATATTGTAATAATGCAGCAAGTGTGTTCCATAAAGGAAATTCCTTAATCTAAACTGAATCTGGAATGAAATAAGAATAAGGTGTCAGTTCAGATACCCACTGAAGAGTTTCTGATGAGATAATAGGCACATAGGCATACAGCCTTTGCTTTAGCACAAAAATAAATTAAAGTTGGAAAATATTCTAAACTAGCAATCCAAAAATAGGGTAAGCAATCTCCCATAAGGAGAGAAACTCCTGCAAAAGATGAGTGAGAGTAAGCCCTCATAAGGAAATAGAAGACTTCACCTCTTCTCCAGGAACACACACTATTATAAATATACTCCATTTTAAATGGCAAAAAACAGCTTTTTCACCTTCCACATTGTCCAATAGGATTTTAGTAAACTGCTGGGAATAGTTAAACTTCCTAACTTTTTATATCTGCACAATAGGCCATAGCCCTTGAAAAGTTACATCTGTCCAGACAGCCCATGAATCATCCATCCAGCTGGCTCCACTCATCCTAGTGAGAACCTCACTATCAGCTGTCTAAAACAAAACAAAACCCTATTCACTAACTAAGAGAATGCTTCTGGAAAAGTATAACATCTGCAGCAAAAGAGAACACAGCATCCAGTGGAACAGCAACTCAATATGAAAAAACAGGCCTTTAAGTGTTAATGCGTTATTTTCAGTTACTATGGCATCGACAGGCTAACTTAAGTCAGTATATTATATTTCTTGCATATGATTATGATGCCTAAATATGATTGCCTACTGCAAATTTGCATTTAACTGTCTGTTTATTTTCACATGCTTTTTGCACTTTTTGGTGAAATGCACTTTTATTTTACAAAGATGAATTAGTATCAGCACTATAGATTGCCAGTGTGGCATATTTTTGACAAATATGAGAATTTAGACATATTTCCAAATTCACAGTACAAGGTTGGAGATCTGGCTTTCCCACAATGAGCCATATCATATAAGTGAGCACTGCAACCGCTAAGTTAAAACATGGCTTCTACTGCGGATTTGGGCTGTTTGGTGTCATAAATCGTTGAAGAGCTTGAGCGGTGGTATGTGATCCCATTAGACAATAGTAAATAATTATTTGTCAGAGGAGCCTAAAGGTTACATGCTGCTTATCATTTATATTATAGCACATTTGTTGACACATCTACGGTAAACAACAGTAAACAACAGAACATTACGCAACTACATACACTACTTAACAAAAACCCACATTCCTTTAATTCTGTCTTCATTATTTCCACCCTTACAGATCTCTCAATTTTTCTTTATTTCTGGACTATCATGCTTTAATTGTTTGAGATATTTGAATATTACACATTGTGGGTGATGTCATTCTTGATGGAACACTCATTGGTGGTGTGGTGCTGGCTTATCGTTAATGATTCTTTTTGTAGACAGTTCTAACCTAATATGGGATGTAGAAGAGAGAATTGAAGCAATGACACCAACTTTCCCTGCACATTTTAGGAGGGGTGAGCATGCCTGCCGCAAACAATAATTACTGTCGTTGAGGCTAAACCAAGAGGATCAAGGAAATGTTTTGGGTTCCTTGAAGAAAAAGGTGCAACTAACCTTAAGTTTTTGGTGCCTGCACAGTATCCTATTTCAAATCCACGCAGAAGGTTACTGCCCTCTTCTTACGTTTCATTAAAATGTGCTTGTCACCCAAGGCTCTCTTCACCATTCCTGAACCAAATTTAAAAACAAAAACAAGCATTGGAAATGCCAATTTATTTTATTTTATTTTATTTAATGCGTTTTTATATAGCGCGGACTTTTACCCGAAGGTGTCAGAGCGCTTCACAATAGGCAAAGTAAAGATACAAGAGGAGACAAATTACAAGTGAGCCTGTTACAAAAACAAGCGTTAAATTACAAGAGGCAATCGTGATAATTGTGCACGTATCAAGAGCAAAAAATAAACGAGGTAGCAAACGATACGTTATGAGAGGAAAAAGTGACGTGTGCAGGATACAAGAGAAAATAAAGTACGAATAGAGGTAAAAAAGTTGCAATCAATGGTAGACACTCAAAACACTAAAACAATAGTTACGTTACATGAGGCAGTGGTGGCCGTTGTGCATGTATCAAAAGCAAACAAGATATAAGAGGTAGCAAATGATACGTTGAAAAGGAAAGGTGCCGTGTGCATGTTACAAACGAGTACAAGATACAGGTAGAGGTAAAATACTGCACTAAATGGCAGACACTCAAAACACAAAAACACCCTGGGAAGGCACTTCTATAGGCATGGGGAACAGAATATCCTATAATGGAAGGACTTCCTTCTGAAAACAGAGGGCTTGAATTAACTTAGGAGGTGTCTTTGAAGGAGGAGAGCTTTGAGGTCAGTTTTGAAGGCCTGGGAAGAGGTGGTGGTCCGAAGCTGAGGCGGAAGTGAGTTCCAGATTCTCACCGCGTTGCCTGAAAAGGATTGGGCCATCAATCTTTCCTTCTTGAAAATGGGAGGTTCAAGCAATAACTTTTCTGCATTACGTGAAGGTCTGGAGCCCCCAGAGAGTTTCAGTTTATTCACCAGGTAGTGAGGGGAAGAGGAGTGCAAGGCTTTGTGGGTGATACATGCAGTTTTGTAGATAGATCTTGCCTCTATGGGAAGCCAACGGAGGGTGGATAAAATGGGTGTGATGTGGTCGCTTCTTTTGGCCCCATATATGAAACGCGCTGCTGAATGGAGAATAGACTTCAGGGGGGAAAGGTGGGATTTGGGAAGGCCAGTAAGAAGAGAGTTGCAGTAGTCCAATCTGGAGAGAACCAGCGCTTGGACCAGGGTTTTAAGGTCGTACTCCGGGAAGAAGCGACGAATCCCCCAAAGAAGGCGCAGAAGGAACCATCAGACCAATAGGTCTGACATAAAGCAATTCTTTATGGTAATGTGAAGCATTACAAGTAGGTAGCATGGGAATGGATATGTATGTGTGTGGAAGCAAAAAATGTATAATAATATTGGTGTAGGTTAAAAACTCAGGTGCAAGTTGCACTGTCAAGCCAAACCTAAAAATCCATGTGGGTTAATGATTGCCGTCATTGAATCCATGCTGTTGTCAGAGTACACCACTCTTACAAATTGGGTTGTTGATTGACTGCAGTGTAAACCTTAGACAAGCAGCAACCACAATCCTAGTCAGGGAATCCCTGAATTAACCTATGCTCACCCTCTAGGAGCTTGGCACAGTGCAGTCTGGCTTAACATAGAGGCAGTGTGTTAACACTTCAACATTTTAAACTATAAAACAGTGAAAACACCACACAAAATAAACCCATAACAGTTTAGAAAAATAGAGTATGATTTAATAAATAAAACAAGACAAAAATGGCAAAAATACAATAAGTAGAACTCTAGTTGGGATTTTTTAAAGAGGAAACAGTAAAATAGTGCTTAGAAGCAATAAGCGCGAAGCAGGGATATCTGTTCATGCTGGACTAGGACAAAGTCAAAAGTTGAGGCTGACCAAAATGGAGCACTGGCCGGCTATAAAAATCCAGTTAGGCCAGTTGAACAAAAGTGCTGTAATGCAGGTTGCAGAGCACTATGTTGGGTCCGAACCATGCAGAACAGGGGATGCGTCAAAATTCCGCATGCAACAGTGATGTGTCGGTTCCGAGATACACTGGAGTTTGGGTGCAAGTTCATGCTGCGTTGACGTCGAAGATCCAGATGCCAGAGCTTGTGACGGGTAGACCAGGGTTTAGGATGTGTTGTGTATTCAAGGTGATGCGTTGGTTCTCAGCGCAGAGGCTATGATGTGGACTTTCAGTATTGGCATTGACAGGATCTTAGTCAACGGGGATGCAAGGACTTTGTGGCAGAAGAGCGTTGCAGTGGCTGTTCTAAAGGGGATGCACCAGATCTGTTCCATGCAACAGCTGTGAGGTGTTGACTCTGCTCCCGCCACAGTGGAGACACAGGCTCTTCTGGAGGAAACACCTTAGGCTCACTTACAAGGGTGCAGGACTGGAGTGGCACCACTTGACAGAGCAGACTCACAGTTGGTAGAGTCCAGGTGCAGCAGCAAGGTGGCTGGAAGTCTAATATGTCTTTGAGACTTCAGATCAGGATGCCTAGCCCTTGGAGCCACCAGGGATTAAGAGATGCATGTCCAGTCCTTCTCACCCAGGCAGGGGAACTGCTGGCAGTTGGACAGAACCGCAATGCAGGGGCTCACCAAAGCAGCAGTCAAGCAGAGTGGCAGTACTTCCGCAGCAGAGCAGTCCTTCTTCCTGCCAGAATGGTCAATGGTCCAAAGGTTTACAGAGCTGGGGGTGTCAGAGGTCCACTACTTATAATCCCGACACCCTGATATATCTTCATAAAAAATTGCTGCCCAGAGGTTTCCATTTGTGATTTGTGTTTTTGGATCATTAGAGAAGTAATTTAGCTTGGGTAGACATTGCTGATCTGAGTCAAATTTTTCTGAATTATATTTTTAAAAAAGGCGGATGTGTTGCAGTGGTGATGTAATATTTTAGGAACCATGAGAACTATGGCCCGTATTTATACTTTTTTTAGCGCCGCATTTGTGCCGCTTTTTGACGCAAAACGGCGCAGAACTTACAAAATACAATGGCATTTTGGAAGTTTGCGCCGTTTTTGCGTCAAAAAATGACGCAAATGCGGCGCAAAAAAAGTATAAATACGGGCCTATATACTTTATTATGGTGTCAAAACATAGGTTTTGGGGGTCAAGTAGTCTCATAAAGACAAAGAAATAACTCCTCAAAGCAACCTTTCAAACCATTTCTGAAAATGGCAGCTATTATAGAGGAAGAAAAGACATTTACAGAACAGGAATAAATAATAATGGTTTTTAATCCTTTTATGTATACACCAAACAATGTTTATGATCTGAATATGAAAAAATAATATTCACCACTCCTGTTTTAGACACAATTTCATAGTTCGCTTTATTTATTTGTTTCGGCAATTGCTCGTGGTACACTTGCAGAATGTTGAACATTTGAGAAGAGCATATCGACAGGGACATCTTTTTGTAGTACATGTTTTGCAAGTACATGTACATGGAAGTTCTGTGGGTAGAGGCCTTAGACACTCCATCAATATCTTCCCAACCAAGTTCACATGGATCTTTCTCTACATGTGCATGATCCAAAACATATTTACATCTTCCAATCAAGTAGAAAACTCTTCTAATATATCCATGCACAAAATATGAAGTCTGTGAAAGGTCACTTAGCGGGACTGATCTCTTTAACTCACTGTCCCGAAGATCATGAAATGTGTGACAGTCAGAAATTGTTTTCCACAGACGCACAAGGTATTTTTCTATGTCTTTAAAGTCACAGTCTTCTTTTGTCTCAGAAAATCTTTTTAGAAACTTTACAGGTGCAGCAGTTAAAGCTCCAAGCTTTGTTCCAATTTTGCTCATGGTGTCTTCAGAATATGTGTACAGAATATGTACAGAATATGAAGCTGGATGAAGTATATTTTCTTTCCTGTCCAGTAACGTGTCCATTACTCTAACAATCCTTGACTTATGAACATTGCAACAAATTTGAGTAGCACAATAATAATATCTGTGTCATTTGACAGTACAGTGACTCATTTTGAACAATTTTGAACAGCCCACTTAAAATGTGGCACAACACAAAGGTCAGCTTCTCCAATTAGCTGTTAAGTTCTTGAACAATATGGCCTGGACCTTTTGAATATATCTCTCCAGGCACCAACTCCTCATTGACAATCTTTCCACTTGCAATAATTGGACATTCAGGCCCCTTTACGACTTTGGTGGTCTTTTTCTAAGACCGCTGAAGCCCCTGCAGCCAACAGAACACCAGTGTTGGCGATCCGAAAACCTCCACATTTCCAGTTGCTTTGGATTTCTGCCCGTTTACAGGTGGAAATCCAACCCTGTTGGCCTGGCCGTCGGAGAAAGAGAGGCGGTTCCACTACCACGCAAACAAGACTCCACCCACCACATTATGATGCGTAATATGATGTGGCAGTCTCCTGTACCGCGGTGTGGCACTGGTGGTAGAAGATGCCAGGACCCATCCCCTCCCAGACACCCTACCTCACCGAAACAGGTAACTGGACCATCCAAAAAGAGGGGGGTGTTGGGTGCATGTGTGTGGTGTGTGCGTGTATGTGTGCGAATGGGGGTGTCTGAGTGCATGTTTGTGAGTGAGTGAGAGGGGGTGTCTGGATGTATGCATGCAGTTGGACGTGTGTGTCTGCATGTATGCGGAAGGGAGGGGGTGTGTTAGGGTGTGAGTGAGTAGGTATGTGTATTAGGATGCATGTCAGTGGGGGTGCATATGTGCAAGCCTGCGAGTGAGTGGTGGTGTCTGTGTACAAGTGTGCGGATGAGGGGGGTACAAGTGTGCCAATGAGGGGGGTGTTTGCATGTGTGCTGATAGGGAATGAGGGAGGGGTGATGTGTGCATGTATGCATATGCCGAGGGGGAGAGTGTGAATGTATGCATTCGTGGAGGAGTAGGGGTGTGCATGTATGCAGAGGGGGGTGAGGGTGTGAATGATTGCAGAAGGGGGTGCGTATGTGTGAGTGGGGTGTGTATATGTCAGTGTGAGAGCCAGTTGTGTTGTTAGTATGGATGTGTGCAGTCAGGGGGTGTTTGGAAGTGTGTGGATGGGTGGGGAGGTGTCTGCATGCATGTGGACATGTAGGGGTGTGTGTGCGTTATCACCAAGGTTTTCCTAGCGGGGTGACTGCTGCGAAAAGCCTGGTGGTTCGCTGCCTCCTCATACAGCTGGTGGCCTTAGGCCTGCCGCCGGCCCAGAGCAGCTCACCGCCGGCCGCATTGGTGCGAACCCCACAACTCGTAATGCAGTGGTCTTTACCACCGGGTCCGCGGCGATTAGACCGCCAAACTCATAATGAGGGCCTCAAGTTCATCTTGTTCGATCTTGATGACCAGAATTTATCAAGTTGCACAGGTATAGGTGTTGAATTTTTTATGCAGGCAAGGTCATTAGTTCCACTTGTTGGCATCTGTCTTATTCTCTCACATTCTTTCACAAATAGTTCAGGATAACTGTCAAAGACAATGTGCAGTTCTTGCAAGGTTCACACTGACTTTGATATCTGCAAAACAGTCTGAACTGCCTCTCCAAAGTTTTTCATGGATAAAATCTTGAGCATTGGCAATTGTGACACAGAGCCCAGAACAACAGAAGTATTCAATGAGGACACAGTTTCAAATATAAATTCTTCAGTTGAAAGTTTTTTTTTCGAGCTCTTTTACGAGTTTGTGCATTTTTTTGGTTGCAGCATCTCCATCAAGTAATGCGTTTATTAGAAGAATATCACGTGACAGAATGTCCTTTATAAATTCACCCCTTTCTTTTCCTACATAAGTCTCTCTATGTGCTAGGCAAAGTTGTTTTTTTGTAACCTGCTTTGTGGTGGCTCGTCAGACAAACGTCTTACTGTGGCAATGAAAGCATGGAAGTTTAGCTTTAGTGATTATGTCAAACAGCTTTTTCTCTTTCAATACAAATTTCTCCTGCTTTTGTTCTGCGTATAGTTCCGATCCATGTTCAAGGACATCTAGTATCATTATCTACATATTGTTTGGTCACGAAGTTGTGTAGTCTCACAGTCTCAATTCTTTCAAAGGGGTTTCCTTGCTGGTGCATAAAATGAAGAAGGCTGTCGACATATTTTTTAAAATGTTCCCCTCTCCTTCCCACAATTTCATGATGAGGAACAGTTTCATGATGGTCTATTAATTTTAAATTTATTATCTCTCTGAAAACATTGCAAATAGAAAGGAGGTCATGGTAAACTAGCTGCCATTGAGCAACATATTCACTTTTACTTGTCTGACCAACAATTCCCTTGGAGCTTTTCTGTGATCTCTGGATCATCTGTTTCAGTTTCATATCTGGTGCCACAGTTTTGAACCTTCCCTCTCTGTTTCACCACAAAATATCTTTGGATGAATTCTATAAATATGGTTTTTCCACCTCTAGCTTCTTCACTCTTTCTAAATACCAAGAACCATATACCAGGTAGTTTATACAATCAAATTTGTGAAACACAGTAATCAGTGACCACTCAATTTTCATGTGTGGCCCCTAATCACCTTTCCTATCAGCATGTACCAAGTTTTTCACTAGAGCTTCATGTGTAAAACATTTCCCCAGTACTTGCAAAGTTCTCATTTTTCTTCACATTCTTTGACAAACTCTGTGAAGTTGGTTTTCAGGTTTTCTGATTTTGAATGTATTGAACATTGCCTGGATTTGCATTATGTCTTTTGAATGAAGTACACTGTCTGCCTTGTTCACATCTGAGATAAGATATGCAAAACCTAATTTGTCATTCTTGTTCTAGAAAACATTCAGATATGATAAGCATACTTTGTAAAGAAGGAACATAATGAGTTCCACTCACTACTGACTGGACAGGTTTGCTTCCAAAGATTTCAGCCACAATAAGTGCATGGTCTATGCCACATTCACTGAGATAGCTTCCTGCACACTGCAATGCAACTTTTATCATTTTGTCATGTGGAAAATGCCCATCATTGAATAGCGATCATAAAATTCTACTGGATTGCTCATAGAAATGTCAGCTACAATACGGAAAAAACCTTTGTCACAGAAAATTGGAAGGATAGGCTGGTCTTTACGCTGAGCACACACATTTTTGAATTTATTTTAGAGCTGGGTATACTGTTGTATAGTTTATGAATGGAGGTGGAAATACTGGTAAAAACCCAACCTTCTTCAGTGAGACAGTATACTTGGAGAACAGAGCATGAATTCCAGCCTAAACAGGAACTGTCTTTCCTTCGTACTTCAGTCTGCAACGAATAAGCAATATGATAAATTCAGTTAAATCAGCTTTGCGGGCTGCACTATCAGGTAGAACAAGATCCATGCCTTCAGGCACTTTGAAACTTTTTGGTAGACTAGGACGCATTGATGGCTTGTATTGATTTTGCAAAAGTTGGCAAAGCAGTTGTGTTATAAGTTTGCAAATGTGTTTGTTTATGCCTGCAGCTGACACAGCTTGTTTTCCAGCAGCCACTTCATTTGTACAATCTTGAAAAAGCACCATGGCAGTATTATGTGTGCTGGATGTTCCAGACAAAGAAGAGCTGTCTTCAAAATCAAAAACTTATCAAGAGCAGCAATTGTAAATTCTTTCCAGGTAAAGTGACTTGGAAGTGGTGTGCTGAATCACAAGATTTTACAGCATGAGTTGCTAGCAAATTCCTGCTCCGTATTATGTTGGTCATTATGATTTTGGTGGTCTTTACTAAAGACCACCGTGCCGGAGGCCACCAAAATACGCCGTAGAGACAGTAAATCGACTGTCGTATAATGAATCACAAACACAAAACTGTCAGAAAGCAGCCACAAATCTAACACCGCCAGGCCGAATTACAGCGGGAGAGAGGCTGTCCCACCAGCCTCACTGCAATGCCAAGAGGAGTCTGCCCTCCAAATAACAATCCACAAATCAATACATCGGTCATTCAACGGTGGTAAGCAATTGGCGGTGTGGACAGCCGCGGTCCCACTACTTACTTCCCAACAAAACCACCCCACATTGTCCATTTCAAATGCATCACACCTGATACACATACAAACACCATACACAGCCACACCCACAAGTACAAAACACATACCCATACATCCCACAATCCTCTTCAATGGAAAACAATTGCCACACAACTCACAGCCACTCATGACATGGAACTGCACATACACAGCACCGCCTCCTCTACACCCCATACACACATCACACACCACACAACAGCATTGCACACAAACAGACACTGCACTATTACACTATAGACCACTAGCGCTTAATCCCACATAACTACACACCCTTCACCTCCCACAAAACACACCACCCTCTGCACAACCCATTCACCACTCATACATCAACATCACCATGTCCCTGCAAAAGCACCCCTTTTCACAGATGATGAGTTGTATTCCATGGTGGATGAAATCGTGAGGGTAGACCCAGAGCTGTTCGGTGCACAGGTGCAGCAGACATCCATATCCAGGAAAATGGAGTTATGGTGGAGCATTGTCCACCAGGTGAAGTCAATGGAAAACTATCCACACACAAGGGACAACATAAGGAAGAGGTGGGATGACCTACGGGGGAAGGTGCGATCCATAACATCACGACACCAGATTGCCATCCACAGGGCCAGCGGTGGACCCCCATCTCCTCCCTCAGATTTAACATCATGGGAGGAAAAGGTCTTGGCTATCCTGCATCCAGATGGCCTGACTGTAATCACCAGAGGAATTGAAAGTGGTGTGTCACTTATACTCCCCTACCACTTGGTACACCTTTATTGCATCTGTCCCCGTCACTTTATCACTCCCCAACTGACCCAAAACCACACTGAAACCCACCCCCTACCCACCCATACCCATTTCCCCCTGCATGTCCACACCACTTAACTAACACCTTCCCAACGTCTGCACTCACAATTATTGGTAAAGCTTCTTCAGCATGAAGCACTACCAATCCCACAATGCATCACCCTTCACTCACATAAAAATGCACAACACCTATGCATACCTACAAAGGACAGGGTGACATATACCACTGAATAAGCAGGTCCCAAGAGCAAACCAAGAAATGGCAATGTCAGAAATGCAAAAATACTGATATGTCATCACATATCAGATGTAAACAAATAAATGAAACTCAATTTGCCACAAAACAAATAAACTGCCTACTGGCAATGCCATACCTGGGGAGCAACCATCCAGCACCATGTCTCAGGTTAGGAAATGTGCAAATGTGAGACAGATGTTAATGTCTCTTGTTCCTGTCCACAGGTACCACTACCAATGTCAGCCAGCAGCAGATGCCATGAACACCAGAAGAGGCTGCAGTGATGACAGCAACTCAGGATGGTTGGATCTGGAAGATCTCCCTGGCCCATTCGGCCCACCTGGTCAGTCACACTCCACAAACCTCACCCAGGCCACGCCAGACCTCCCACTACTGAGACAGATACAACACCAGTCACCCAACAACCCCAGTGTGCCTACCTGTACAGGGACCAGAGTCAACACCTACCAGGCAAGAGGATGAAGGACCTAGTGCAAGTGGGAGTGGGCACACAGTTCAGGGGACACATGCACAGGGGGTGAGGGCCAGTGGGAGGTCATCTGTGGGCCAAGGGGTGGGGCAACCCAGGGAACCGACTGCCCAGGAAGCACTATCACAAGTCCTGGGAGCCTACCAAAAATCCCAGGACAGGATGGCCCTGGTACTCACCACTTTGCAGGAGAACCAGAGGCTGCAGAGGGAACACCACCAAGAGGCCATGCAGCAATGATAGGCCCACAATGCCACCTTGGCTTCCGTTGCAGGGGGCTTAGGGATATAGCCACCAGTCTACATGTGTCCTTCACCTATCAGCAGGCCCCTTTCACTAGCCAGTGTCATGCCTAGCCCTCTACATCTGTTGCAGCTAGTGGACTGGAGGCTCTGCCAGAGGACTCACAGGCCACCAGCACCCCTCCCTCTGTACCTAAGGACCCCCCTGCAAATGTTCCCTGTGAGCCAGACATCCTACACAGACTGTAGCCAAGACCAAAACCACTGCCAGGAGGTGACCCTCTCCTAACATGTCTCCCTTGTGTGCCACTGACACACCTTGTTGACTGGACTGCTCTTGCTCTCTTTTCCTATGGCCCCATGGATACTGGACCTGTGCTACCAACTGCTTTAGCCACTACACTGAAGACTTTGTCCACCATCAGCTCACACTTTTGCACTATCCCTTCCTTTTTCTAATGAGACTAAACATACTTAAACACGGCTGATGTAGTTCTGCTTTCATTCAATCAATATGCAATGCCTGTACTACAATGTGACAGTGTAAATGTTACTGGACATCAGTTTCCATACAAAGTATTCTCAGCTTGTTGTAATGTTTCTCAGTGTAAGTGCTTTTCACCATTCGCCATCCACCAATCTCAGTGATAGCAGTCAGCAGCTATTCCATGGGTATATTCCAAGGGTATACTGTAGTGACCACTGCAAGATCTGTAAAAAAGGTAAAATATCCATGACACACACATTGGAAATAGATGATTGTCAAACAACATGATCAAGTGTCAAATACCATACTAGATTCACAGTCCTCATGTCCTACATATACAGCACTTTAATGAACTATCAACATTACTACACACGGGACACAACCTCAGTGATGGTCTTAGAACACACAACAGGAATAGATTCATGCCGTGTTGTCTGTATGGCACACTCTCCAGCATGGCACCCAGTGCTGGGGAAACTGTCAGGGAGACCCAATCACAGAGGTGAAATGTGAGGCCATCAGTACAGCCATAACACTACTAACAGCACTTCCCAACTACAGAGGCACTCTGAGTCGAAAATGGATTTGGCCAAACCAATATGAGCAAAAATACAGTCAAAACATAGCAAAGGCAGGAGTACAGTAACCCCTTATCTCCCTCCTGTACCACTAACCACACGAGGATGACTGAGGCAGAGCAACACACATGCTACTGAAATGCATATGAGAACTGCCACACTGCACTTCACAAGGTGATTGTAAGAAACTCAAACACAAGCCTACCTGACTGTCATTGGAAGTACTGCTGAATCAGCTGAGTCCTGGTGCCCACATCATTTTCCTCCCCATCTTCATCACTGTCTTCTGTTTCCTCTGCTGTCACTGGTGCATTGGAACCCCCCTCCTCTTCCAGTAACGACACCTGCCTTCTGAGGGCCAAATTGTGCAGCAGCAGCAGGCCACGACTATCTGGCATACCTCATCAGGAGGAGTAGACCAAGGATTCTCTGGACATGTGCAGACACTTAAATCTTGCTTTCAGAAGGCCAAATGTCCTTTCTATTACTCTTCTGATCCTTCCATGTGCCTCAGTGTAGTGATTGTCAGCCTCTGTCCTCGGATTCCTCATGGGTGTAAACAGCCAGGATTGGTTAGGGTAGCCTGAGTCACCTGGGAAAAAAGGAATGACACATAACATATGTACAATAACATAGAGGAGAATGGACAGTATAGATGTTGTGACAGGCAGTGAATACAAACTTCATACCCCCCAATGAGCCCCTCTCTGTTTGTAGTTGTGCCGTCAGGTGAGGGACAATGCTGTTCTTCATAATGTAAGCGTCATGCACAGATCCAGGAAACTTGGTAGTCACTTGTGAGGTATACTGATCTGCGAGACACACCATCTGCACATTAATAGAATGGTAACTTTTTCTGTTTCTGTATACCTGCTCATTTATTCTGGGAGGCATCAAAGCTATATGGGTACCATCAAGTGCCCCATTCACATGTGGGATGTGTCCCATTGCATAAAAATCTTCCTTAACTAGGGCCAAATCTGCACCATGTGGGAATTTGATGTAGCTATCAATGTGTTTGAGCAAGGCAGATAGAACATCCTTCAACACTAAACTGAACATTGGTTGAGACAAACCTGCTGCCAAGGCCACTGTCACCTGAAATGAGCCAGTGCGAAAAAGTGTAGCACTGAAAGCACCTGTACAGTAGTAAGAAGAGCATTTGGACGATAATTAGCAAGCATGAGATCAGGCTCCAATTGTGCACACAGTTCTCTGATTGTCACACTATTCAGACGATAGGTGAGCAGTACATATCATTCTTCCATTGTATTCAGGTAAACTAGGGGCCAGGACATGAGTGCATTCCTCCACCTCCGAATTGGTCGGTATCTACACACAGCAAAAAATACAAGTGGAAGAAAGAATAAACATATTGAGCACCCATTTTATCAATCGATGAGGAAATATCAACCTCACAGGCAACCCACTTGCCATATTTTCTCTGGTTCTCCTACATACTGACGGACATAAAATACAACCCCCTTTCATTATATTTTCATGTCTACAGATCAAATGTACAATGAATGGAGACATGTGAAGATATGAGTCACGAAACTATATAGTACATCACTGTTCCCTATGTCAGACAGTTGTGAGCAGAGCATCGATTACGATGCAAATGGTGTAAGGCATTATCATTTTAGATGAGTTACTTCACAATGTGTAGGGCCTGGCATGTAGTGTGCCAGATCGAGCTATGACGCACATATAATTGGGTACAATGATAAATGACAGTGTAAAATGGCAGCCGCCTGTCCTGCATACAGAGGACAGATGGAAGTGACCTCACTCCACTGGTGTTATTCGTCATGGCGGTGGGCAGTCGGAACCGCCGTGCAACTCCTCATTGGATAACATTGATGCCTATGGGGAACTGGGGCCAATGAAGATCACCACCGGCGATGACGGTGAACACCGCCGCGCCCGTGACTGCCATTTTCTAGATGCCATTTAACTTGACTCCTGACTGTCCAGCTTGGTACATTCTATAGTGAATAGGGCCCCAGCATTCACACCAGAAGAACTTGGAGGCTTCCGTATGGGGCCTTACCCTGTATGGACAGTTATATGGGGCTCCAGATAAGCAGGTAAGCACCTTTTCTGTACATGAGATGTGACATGATTGCATGTAGTTGCATGTGTGTGCATGCAGAATGTCTTTTTGAGAGTATTGTGTCGTGCAACCTTAATGTGCATATAGGTACGTGTCATGTGTATCATGACTGTGATATGTATTCAGTATGTAGTGCAATACTGTAACTGGTTGAGATGTCTACATAAATTTGTCCTTAACTCTGTGTCTCCCATGCAGGTCAGCGCCCATCAAAAAAAGGGTTTGTGTGAAGCCATCGCCAAGGACATGCGTACTCTGGGGGTCCATAGCCAGTGGAGCACCAACTGCAGAAAGCGGTGGGAGGACCTGAGACGCTGGGCCCGGAAGGCATCAGAGGCCCAGCTGAGGACGTCCTCCCAATGAGGGAGGGGTGTCCGTTGGACCCTGACCCCCCCTAATGTCCTGCATACTGGAGGTGGCCTACAGAGAGTTGGATGGCTGCTTGAGGGCAGCACAGCAGCCACAAGGGGGTGAGTACTCACAGTGTTCTTCATGTTGGTATTCAGTTGCATAGTGATTGTATGGCTAGCTAGTAGCTGGTGGATGCCCAAGTAACCGCTGGTCGGGTTTGGAGCTGAGGTCCTCATTGTAATGCTAATTGGTCTGTCTGATAGGTAGTTGTAAGTTACAGACATGGCTACATATGTAGAGGGCTACATCCTGGGACTAATGTGAAGACTGGTGACTCTCATGTACTGCTGTTTGAACTAGCTATGTGGTATGCCCAGGCAAATGCAGGTTCTTCACAACTGTCATGGGGTAAGTGTAGATGTCCCTCAGTTAACTCCCACACATGGTTTGGTGAGTAGTCACAGTCTACTGTTGCATCAGTGTAGTGTTGTCGAAAAAGGATTGTACGGGATTCAAATTGCAGGGTCTCTTGTTGTTAGTAGCCATTCGTGTGGTCTGGTGTTTGACACATCATACTGAATCGTGCTTGTGTATTGTTGTAAAGTGTGGCTCATTTGTGGCATAAGTGGTTATTGACCCTATGCTCGCTTTCTTTCTCCCCCACCCTCCCTCCTTGTCTTCCTCTGTCCTTGTGTGCATTAGCATCATCAGGCTAAGGAGTAGGGGCACCGGTGAGTGGGGAAGCTGCAGCTCATGGGACCCAGGAGGCAGAGTCTACCAATGCATAGGAGACCAGTGGGTTGGAGGGTGAGTGGAGTACTATGGGGAGACTGGAACTGCTACATCTGACTCTGATTCCTCCTCCGATGGAAGCTCCCTGGTGGTGGCAGACCCCTCTGGCACTACCCCAGCAACTACATCATCTGCCACCCCCATTACCAGCACCGCCCTCCCAGTAGCTCCTCACCGAGTTGCCTGTGCCTGCTCACCTATGATGGTGGGCATTTCCTTCTCCGTAGGCACCTCTGCCCCTGCCCAAGTCAGCCCTTCTGCCTGCAATGAAGAGGCTATTGACCTCCTGAGATCCATCTTTGTGGGGCAGTCAGTCAACCATGGTGAATGCCAGCTAAGAGCTGGCATCCCAGATACAGCAAAGCAATGCCTACCTGGAAGGAATTCACAGTGTGTTGGCCTGCCTACAGAGATCGTTTCAGGCTCTGGCCTCCTCTTTGATGGCAGCCAGTGTCCCTACTTCATCCATCCCCCTTTCAGCTACCTGTGCCCAGTCCCAGAGCCCTCTCCCTCAAACCATCCCAAGCACACCATCAGACCTGCATTCATCCAAGACAACAGACAAGACATGCAAAAACAAACACAAGCACCACAGGTTACATCACAAACATGCACATACCCAACACACACTAGCAAACATAACAACAGCCACTGTCTCCCCACCACCTCATCCCTCACAGTCACATCACTACTCACACCTGCCAGGACTGCATCCTCACTGCCAGATCCGGCCACAAGTTCAGCCTTGCCAACAGTCACCACCACAGCAGACACGCAGACATGAACCCCAAGGACCATATCCGCACTGACCACCACCACCACCATCGGCAGTCGGACTGCACTGGCGGTACTGGCAGGCAGTTTTGTGCTTCTGTTTGAGTGGGTTCACTGCTGTGGTTGTAATATGGCAGTCTTCACTGCTGGCCTGGCAGCGGACTGACCGCCACTGCCACCATGGCAGTCAGGTAACCGCCAATATCATAATGACCACCTATGTCTTTATAACTTGTTGATACACCAATCCTATTCATTGAAG
Organism: Pleurodeles waltl; assembly: GCF_031143425.1. NCBI lineage: Eukaryota > Metazoa > Chordata > Amphibia > Caudata > Salamandridae > Pleurodeles > Pleurodeles waltl. The sequence goes on along the minus strand of NC_090444.1, from coordinate 547,960,603 downwards.
TGATTAGCTCTCTACTTTTGCACTTATCATAGATTGTGTGGGTAGTCATCATGTGCAGTACAGTTTTCTTTTTGTTGTGATGTAATTCATAAAGCATGATTTCGGAAAAGGCAGTGCATTTGCAAAGCATAAGTCTGTCAGTTCATGCGATTGTCTTCCACTTCTTCGCTTATATCTTCAAAGCCATCATCAATGGTGTTGGCTTCTGTTCCAAACTCAAGAACTTTTGTTTGTTACAGTTTTGTTTTGCTGATGTTATAAAATGATGTGGAAAATGTGCAGACAACATCAGGTATTCTTGCTACCTCCCATGATTTGCAGAGCTCTGCGGCATTACGAAATTTGTCAGTAAATACAAAGTCTAAATATTTTAGGAAATTTCTTTAAATGGGTCCTGCTGATTTTACTGAATCCTGTGATCTTATTTTGGCAGCAAGAACTTCAGGAATTAAATCAGCTGAGAACATCAGAAGTGGTTTATTCTTTTCGTTATACTGACAAAAACAAATTTTGTCATTGTACATTCTCACGAGAAAAAATCTCAATTTCATTATTATGGATCAGTACCGTTTCTTCAATGTTGACCATTATTTATTTGATCTCATTGAGCGTGAACTCATAGCCAGCACTCAAGAGTGGCTTTAAACCTTCATTTGCTTTTTCAAAGGGTAAAAACTTACCTGAAGACTGCTGGCTATGCTGCTGCTGGGAGATCATTGTACATTCATATTTTTGAATGTATGCATGCATGCAGATCAGGTGGGCATATATATCCACTGCAAATAAATTCACATCACTGTTTAGATCAGCTACTCGGCTGTAAACTTCAGCTTGGAAGAAACTAGCTGCAGATAAAAACATGTTTGCTCTTTGAGACTCACATACTCTGTACTTTGTTCTTTCATCAATACCTTTGGCCCTTGTACTGGCAAAACCCCAGATAACACATTGAAGTTCCTCTGCTTTCTGATCAGTTGCTGGAGGAGGACAAGGGGTAGCAATCAATCTTCTAAGTGGATGGGCACCAGGGTGTATTGTCATTTCTTTCAAGGAAGACTCAGATTCTTGTTGTGATTCACTGGTTTATGCTGTTTTTGACAATTGTTCCAAGTTTTTTCCTTTGTATACGACTTGTAGCACTTATTGTTAACAATGATAAAATATTTGATCCTCTTCACCCATCAATTTCAATCTTTTGTGAACTTAATCTTCTTGTATTTCTGCAGCATCTCAAACTCTCTTCTATCCAGCCGCAGTTGATATTAGCTTTTCTTTCAAATTAGTTTGGCATGTGACACATTTTTCTTTGTCCTCAGATTATGTAGTTAGCAAGACTCTGACAGTACGTAAAGATTCTCTGCAACCACCTGCTTGGCTCATGTTTATGAATTTGAATCAAAGAAAAATCTGAAGCATAAACAATATTAAAATAAATTACCAATATTATGGCTAAAACAAATCATTATAGAGCCGCCATTTTGGAAAAAAGACAGAAGGGTTGCTCTGAGGAGTCATTTTCTGTTTGTTTAAGACTACTTGACCCACAAAACCTATGTTTTGAAAACAAAATAAAGTATATAGGTCTTATGGTTCCTGAAATATTACATCATCACTGTTACACCTCTGCTATTTTAAAAAAAATGACATCCAGAAAAACTTAGCCCAGATTAGCAATGTCTACCCAAGCTAAATTACTTCTCTAATGATAAAAAAAAAACATAAAACAATCATAAAAATGTCTGGACAACATTTTTTACGGGGGTATAGCAAGGGGACAGAACTATTACACCCTGTTGGGCCTTTGAGGTGGAGGAGACGTCAAAGACAAAACTTTAAAGTGCACAGACGTCCTGCCCATCCTGCCCTGGCTCCAGACTCACTACAGGGTGTTATGCAGCCCTTTGTGTGGGGACAGGGCACAGCCTATTCCGATGTAAGTGAGGCTGTGCACAGCTCCTCCATCCTATCTTGCCAGGATGGCCCATCAAGTCACATCTAAGCTCCCATTGTGGGTGGCTGTCTAGATAGAATACATAAAGCCCAGTTGTCACCAACCCCAGACAAGAGATCAGTGACAGGCAGGAGGCACAAGCTGGATAAAGTAAGAAAGCGCCAGCTTTCTAAAAGTGGTATTTTCAGAATTGCAATTCACAATCTGACTTCACCATAAGTTGTGAGTTCAAAATGTGATTCCAGAGGCACCAAACCCGAAAGGTTTGTTTGTGCCAGATAGTGAATTACACTTATAAGATGTAATAAGTATTTCCAATGTTATCAAACAGGAGAGATAGGCCTTGCACTCATGAATTCCAAATTTAAGAGTTTTCTACTACCAGGACATGCACCACTTAGAAGTACATGTCCTACTTTTAAAGTACATTGCACCCTGCCCTCTGGACTGTCCAGGACCTAACCCGGGGTGACATATGTATTAAAAAGAAAGGTTTGGGCCTGGCAAAAGGTTTATTTTGCCAGGCTGACATGGCAGTGCAATATTGCACACACAGGCTCTGCAGTGGCAGGCCTGAGTCATGTTTAAAGGGCTACTTAAGTGGGTAGCACGATCAGTGCTGCAGGTCCACTAGTAGCATTTAATTTACAGTCCGTGAGCATATGTAGTGCACTTTATTAGGGTCTTTTAAGTAAATTAAATACCCCAATTGGGGATAAGCCAATGTTATCATATTTTAAGGAGAGAGCACCAGCACTTTAGAACTGGTTAGCACTGTTAACATGCACAGAGTCCTAAAGCCAAAAAAAACAAAGTCAGAAAAAACAGGAGGAGGAAGGCAAAAAGTTTGGGGCTGACCCTGCAGAAAGGGCCATTTCCAACATTATCTAGTTATCTAGGACACTTTAATAGCATTAAAATATAATGTTTGTGAATCTGAAAGTTCCAGGTCAGCAACTGCATAAATAAACAAAAGGATCTCAGTTGTGTGGAGGACAAGCCCTTTTTGTGGAAGCACACAACTTCTGCTCATTCAAAACATACTTCTGACTCCCAACATGTGTGGGGAGCCAAAGCCCCTCTGTTGGTGATTCTCACATAATTGCCTGGCCACAGCTATGGTGTCAAAACAGTTTAGAACAAGAGAACCTATAATTTGAAAAAAAAGTTATATTTTCAGCTCAGGAAAGTATGCAATGATTTTTTGGTGCTTTTCTTGTACAATTGTTTGCTGTGTTTTCTCTTTTATGACTTTTCAAAGAGTGAAAGATTGCTACGTTTTAATGCAGGATCGTGATATTTGGGATGTTCATAGTAGGCCTTGCTAACCTTCTGCAAAGAGAGGTTTACTGCTGATTGTGCCCCACCAAGTGAATTAATCATGACTGATTTTGTAAAGTAAGAGTTCTCTGTCACCATCCAAGGCAGAAACAAATCAAACTGCAGTAAACAGAACATGTTCCACATGAATCTAAAGGTTAATCCAGCAATTCAAGGGCAAGCAATTATCAGCAGCAATCAAACTGTTGCCACACAGAGTTAATTAAATAGAATACCATATGTAAAATCAGGTTGGCATTCTTTGGCGTCTGAAAAGTGTTTCTATTATAAGGTTACACTTTGTTTAATGTGCTATTTGCACACAGGCTTCTCAGGGGTAACAATCAGTGAAATCGCTTTCTTTTCACCTGCAGCCTTTAGCAGTAACAGCGGCACATACATCAGTTCGAGAGTTCAGACTTCAAGAAAATGTTCTTTCAACAATAGATTTACCAGGACCGGTTAAATTCTGCATTGCGGTATAGAAAATATACATTTTCTCTACTGCACTAGTCCGATTCCCACATACGTTGTGTAGCGATTGTGTGCATAGTCGGTAATGCATCATGCAAACGATTTCAGCGCAATCTAGGCTTCGAGGTTATGAATATGAGTAATTCAATTAAAGTAATGATACATGGCGCAATTTCTTTGTTTTAGAAATAAAAAATCCAGAGAAATGTGATTAGTTTCTTATCAGCTTTAGCACCTATAATTTGAACAATACATTCGCAGTATAAATAAGAAAAGCCGTAGTACTTCTACTGTGTTTATGTTTTGTAGCATTTTGGATATGACAATGATCTTGTAATTATTAGGAGTACGCATGTGATTTTATGCAGCTTAGCTGCTAACAATAAGACTGGGTTTCTTCTCATTCTGCGCCAAAAGCGTGGTCTCTCCCCTAACAGCATGTAACACGCTTTTAGCTATTTGATATTACTAATTTCCTACAAAAGACTTCCTAGTGCCGCCGCCCGACTGGTATTTTGCTTTCGCTCTAGCTTTCGGTTATTGCATCAAGATTTATAACACAACTGACATACACCTAAAACCAGCCAGTACTACTAATTTTGTCAGTGGTTGTTAGCTGTTGACAAAATATGTGTAACAATAATAGTTTTGTTGAAAATAATTAACATTGAAAATTTTACTATCCTGAAATTGTGAAACAGTGAATTAAATAGTACTAGTCCCTGTGGAAAGAGTCTCTTAGTCATACCTGTTAGGTTCACTCTGGACAGATATGTACGGGTATATCTACTCTGCTTTTGCGTTGTGTTTACGTCACAAAAGTGATGCAAGTAGACACACAGGGGGTTATTCTAACTTTGGAGGAGGTGTTAATCTGTCCCAAAAGTGATGGAAAAGTGACGGATTTACCACCAGCCGTATTACGAGTCCATTATATCCTATGGAACTCGTAATACGGCTGGTGGTATATCCGTCACTTTACCGTCACTTTTGGGACGGATTAACACTCCTCCAAAGTTAGAATAACCCCCATAGCTCCTCATTAGGAACTTGGCGGCAAACACTGCTAACCCCCATACTGACAGCCAACAAAAGACAGCCAGTGGAGGTGGATGGCATACCACTGTATAATGATGCCAAAAATGGAAATCACCCCAAAAATTGTCAACCTCCACGCACTGCCAAGACCAACGATGGCGGGAACGCAGGACACATCACCCCACCACCACCACATAGTCAAACCCACTACCCACCAAATAATGATGCACAAATCAGCGCGGCAGTCAGTGAAAGTAGAACGACCATTGGCGGTACCGACCGCCGTGGTCAGCAATGGGAAAAGCCAACAACAAATGCACGCATTGGCCGATTTGAAAAGCACACACCTGACACACATCCACACCACTATAAAACACACACAGACACCCCACAAACTTCTTCTACGCATATAGCACAACACATATTGACACCCCAACACCCATACACTGAAAAAACATCACACAAGGCACACACACAAAATCACCACTAAAACACAAACACTGCACACCCACCATCACAAACCACACTCCCAATCACACAACAGCACTGTCACCAACTCACCTATAACAGACCTCCCACAACACACACCATGGCACCCCCTAAGCACCCACGCTTCACCGACAGGAAGCTAAGGACCATGGTGGATGAGATACTCAGGGTCGAGCCACAGCTATTCGGGGCACAGTTGCAACAGACGCAACAAGGTCAATGCAGTGGGAACCAATCCACGCTCAAAGGATGACATCAGGAAGAGATGGAATGACCTGCGGGGGAAGGTGGGCTCCATAGCATCAAGACACAACTTCGCAGTACAGAAGATTGGCGGTGGTCCCCCACCTCTTTCCCCCCGAATACACTGACTGGGAGGAGAAGGTCTGGGCTATCCTGCACTCGGAGGGCCTCACTGGACTCCCTGGGGGACTTGACTCAGGTAAGTCAACGACAATACCCTGCCAGTCACCACACCTGTAATGCATGTATTACCCTATCCCTCTCACTACCACCATGCATCCATCCCCTACCCAGCCCACAACACCCAGGCACTCCTATCCATGTTTCCAGCATGCCCACAACCCCCCATACAAATCACTATCCAGACCCCTGTGTACAGTCACCAGCCCATGCATGTAATGTCCGGAGCACTACAACACCCAGAATGCACCATCACCCCCTCACTAAATGCAAAAAAAGAACATGAAGGGAGCCTGCATGCTACTACATGGGAATGTAACCACCAATAACTGCTGAGCACTGATGCAAGGCACAAGAAAGTGCAGGACACCCACACCTCTATTCTCTCTTCTCTCTTCATCACTCTCATCCATCCTCTGAGGTGGCAGGGGTGGTTGGACAGCATCCACCTCTTCCAGAAGTTGGATGGTTTTCCTCACAGCCAAGTTGTGTAGCATGCAGAAGGGCCACCACTATCTGACACACCTTGTCAGGGCCATAGCACAGGGATCCTCCAGAGAGATGCAAGCAACAAAATCTTGCCTTCAGGAGTCCTACGGTCCGCTTTATCTCCCTCTTAGTGTGACCATGTGCTTCATTATAATGGACGTCAGCATCTGTCCTGGGATTTATGACAGGTGCCAGGAGCCATTGCATGTTTGGGTAGCCAGAATCCCCTGGAAAAGTGGGTGAAAGAGGGTTAATTCACTCACTTACTACTTGCATGCAGCCTTCCTGTCAGGTATGTCACTAGTACAGTGTCATACACAATCACCTATCAGCCAAGATCTGTCCCCCTGTAGTTGTCACATCATGTGTGGCACACTGCTGTTTCTCAGGACATAGGAATTATGAACTGATCCTGGGAACCTTGCATTGACATGAGAAATGTACTGATCAGCAGAACACACAAATTGGACATTCATGGAGTGAAAGTTTTTACGATTTCTGAACACCTGTTGGGGCACCTATCACATGGGGGATATTTGCAAAAGCATAAATCCTGATTTGATGGTGGTGAGATCAGCCCTTTGGGGGAACTGGACATAACTTTGCAGTTGTTGCACAAAAGTATTAAAAATTTTGGACAGGATGTGGCTGAACATTGGCTGAGAAACGTCAGCTGCCATGCCCACTGTCACTTGGAATGAGCCTGTGGCAAAAAAATGTAGCACAGATAATACCTGCACAGTTGTAGGTATGGCATGGGGATTCCTATTCGCTGGCATCAGAACAGGCTCCATTTGTGCACAGAGTTCCAGGATTGTGTCTCAATTCAGGCGGTAAGTGATGATGATGTGACATTCCTTCATGGTGACACTGCGGGACGCCGTTCCGGAGGGTAGGTCCTGAGTTATGGACCGGAATCAGTGATACACAGTGTTGTTCTGAGTCCTTGGAACGCGCCTCCCAAGGAGCCTGTTTTCCATTTGGGGATGGGCGACTTGACTTTGACATAGCCAGTTCTCTTTAATGTAAGTGACCGGTTTATGTGTTATTATTCTTTTGTTGAGACTTTTTCTTCAATTGGAGAAGAACACAAATGTTGGTCCTGATGAAGCGTCATTGGATCCTTTTGGAGCGCACAACGCGAAACATGTCGACCTTTTCCTAGAGGTACTATAATAATTATAGACCACGCACATTTGTTACTTTTTTGAGAGTAATTGAGCATTATTTACTCAACCTTTACTCTCCTTCTGTTTTTAACCTTGGTCTTCATCTACTCACATTGATTAAATTAATGATATTTGTGGTGATGAATAACCAATTTTAGATTCTCTTTTTTCTGTTCTCTCCTATTTGTGCTGGTGCCGGAATAAGAGGCATTTCTGTTTAGATAGTTCAAACCCACCAGTCACTATTAGAACAGCACGGAGTAGAGCCCCCTCACAGGGAGCCCGTCAGGCGTTGCAGCGCCGGCCTGGCGAGGAGCATTTCCCGATGATGATACTGGTCATCCATTGTGATGCTTGAGGGCTCTTGCTCCTGAGACTTCAGGTCCCCTAGGCCATTATAGAACACGTGGAACAGTGTACCTTTATTTGTAACATTCCTTCATGGTGGCCAGATCTACAAGAGGTCTGTGAACAGAAGGGGCCCTTCCTCGCCACATGGGTTTGTACATATGGGGGAGGACGAGAGACACATTGAGTTGGGACATACACTTCCATAACAAGGTCCCACTATTCATGTTGTACAGACAACACAATTGTCCCTCACTCAGACACAAAGAATGTGTGGTGAGGTGTGTATGTTTTGTTGCATCACAGTGTAGTCACAATTCCCAACATGATTCCATGAGGAGGACCAGTAATCATAACAGTACTCAACGAAGGGGAGGTGGAATGGAGTCATGGACTAGGACCCCGGCCAGACAATGAAGGTGTGGTGCATGCAAAATGGCAGCCCCCTGCCCTACAGGTAGTGTAGTGTAGGAAGTGACCTCATTTCGCTTGTGTTAGTTGTCATGGCGGTAGGCGGTGTTCACCACCGTGCACCTGATCATTGGATAACATTGGATCATATTGTTGTCAATAGGGAAGCAGGGCCAATCATGATCACCGCCAGCAGTGGCGGTGCACACCGTCACAGTATATACCACAATTTTGCCATACCCTTGCCACTTGACTCCTGCACCTCGAGTAGGGAAGAACTCCACTGCGTGTCCTGCTGTGTCCTGACCCTTGTCCTTGAGATGGCACGTGCTACAGAGGAACGGGGCCCGGCATTCATCACGGAGGAGCTGGAGTTACTGGTGGATGGGATCCTACCCCTGTATGCAAAGCTGTATGGGTGACCAGAGGAACAGGTGAGTTACTATTTGTCCTCCTTGAATGTGTGTGAATGTGGCGGATGCTTGTAGGCGTTTATGTTGGCTGTTAGAATGCTTACCCGTTGTGTGTCTGGCAGTTTTGGGCTTGGCTGTTGTCTGTATGTATGTACTAATGGGCTATGTGAGGTTGTACTGGCATGGCATTTGTGTATGGGGCACCCACACTGGCATCTGTTTCTTCACTCTTTGTGTCCCATGCAGGTCAGCACCCATCAGAAGAAAGGTTTATGGCAAGCCATCACCAAGGAAATGCAGACCCTGGGGGTCTAAAACCGGCAGAACACCCACTGCAGGAAGTGGTGGGAGGACCTAAGGCACTGGGCCAGGAAGACCGGAGAGGCCAAGCTGGGGACAGCCTCCCAACAAGGGAGTGGTGCACGTCGGACCCTGACCCCCGTAATGGCCCGCATTCTGGCGGTGGCCTATTTGGATTTGGATGGGTGCTTGAAGGCAGCACAGCAGCCACACTGGGGTGAGTATCAACACTGTTGTGATGCTACTATGATGAGTGAAGTCAGTTACTATAGGGTGCATGCATTGTGGTGCCAGGCCCATAGAGAGGTGTATCCCTGCAGTCCCGCTCCCCTCTACGTCCGTGGGACAGTGTCCTTAGGTAGATATGGCTGTGAATGTAGGCCTGTGAGGGGTCACCTGTTTGGGTTATTGGTTTAATGTGGCCTCATGGATTTACAGATTTGTTGTCTTGACATCGTCTCTCATTGTTTCCCATTGCAAAGTGTAGCAGATTAGAGGGCAAGGATGGTAATGTTGTGTATTGTGGGATCATGCTTATCAGTCAGGGGTACATTCATATCATATATTGGGGGTCATTCTGACCCTGGCGGCCGGTGGCCGCCAGGGCCACCGACCACGGGAGCACCGCCAACAGGCTGGCGGTGCTCCCACGAGCATTCTGACCGCGGCGGTTCAGCCGCGGTCAGAAGCGGCAAGTCGGCGGGCTCCCGCCGACTTACCGCTGCTCGGGGGAATCCTTCATGGCGGCGGAGCGCGCTCCGCCGCCATGAGGATTCTGACCCCCCCTACCGCCATCCTGTTCATGGCGGGAAAGCCGCCATGAACAGGATGGCGGTAGGGGGGGTCGCGGGGCCCCTGGGGGCCCCTGCCGATGGCATGGGCACGGCAGGGGCCCCCGTAAGAGGGCCCGCAAAGTATTTCAGTGTCTGCCTTACAGACACTGAAATACGCGACGGGTGCCACTGCACCCGTCGCACCTTCCCACTCCGCCGGCTCGATTACGAGCCGGCATCCTCGTGGGAAGGGAGTTTTTCCCTGGGCTGGCGGGCGGTCTTTTGGAGACCGCCCGCCAGCCCAGGGAAAAACTCATAATACCCTCCGCGGTCTTCTGACCGCGGAGCGGTATAATGGGGGCGGAATTCTGGCGGGCGGCCTCTGCCGCCCGCCAGAATCAGAATCACCCCCATTGTGTCTGCTGAGGATTGGTGCCTGAGATGGGTGGGAGTGTATGTGTTCCAACATGAATATTTTTCCTTGAATAGACAAACTTCTTTCTTCTTTTGTCCCCCTCCTCTGTGCTCTTGTGTACTTGTGCGCTTCAGCATCATCTGGTGAGGGAGCTGAGACACTGGCGAGTGGGGATGCTGCAGCCCACGGGACACAGGAGGCAGAATCCCCCAACGCCAAGGGGACCAGTGGGTTGGAGAGCAAGGGGAGTACCACAGGGGAGGTGACTACCACTGAAGGCAGTGACTCCAACACCTCTGATGGCAGCTCCCTGGTGGTGGCAGACCCTCCTGGGCCCACCCATTCTTTGCCATCTTCTGCCACTCCCATACCATCACCCAGTAGCTCCCCACTGAGTTGCCTATGCCCGCTCACCCAGGAGGGTGGGCGTCTCCTTCACCCCAGGCACCTCTTCTCCTGCCCCAGTCAGCCCTTCTGCCCTCACTGTGGAGGCTATTGACCTTCTGAGAACCATCTCTGTATGGCAGACAACCATTGTGAATGCCATCCAGGGACTGGCATCCCAGATGCAGCAATGCAGTGCAGTCACGGTTCCATATCTGGCCTACAGAGATCTATTCAGGCTCTGGCCTCCTCTTTGATGGCAATCAGTGTCCCTGGTCTTTCCGTCTCCCCTCCCACCACCTCTTCCCCTTCCAGCACACCACTCCCTTCACCCATCCCAAGCACACATACAGACAGCCATTCACCCATATCAAAACACATGAAGCACACAGAGAAACACAAGCACCACATGTCCCACCACATGCAGGCACACACACAACATACCAAAGCAGACACACCAACATCCATCTCCCCCACTGTGTCCACCCACCCTCCTTCCAAAACACACAAATGCTCACACTCATCTACTCCTCATACATCCACCACACATAAGCATACAAAACAGGCACCTGCATCCACGTCTAGCACACCTGTACCTCGTACCACTACTCCCCCTTACCTCCACTCTCAAACATGTCTCCAAAACCCCTACTGCTGCACCTAGAAAGCTTTTCCTCTCCCGTGTTGACCTGTTTGAACCCACTGGCCCACCCCGTCTTATCCCTAAATGTTCCCTTTGCCTCACTAAGTCTACTCCTTCCCCTTCAAAGTTCTCCCCAGTCCGCCCTTCCCATTCCTGTGCTCCTTCCCCAGGGAGTAAGAAGGCCCAAGTTGCCCCTGGGCCCTCTGCCACTCCCTTGTCCAGGCCCAATCCTTCTCCTTCCAAGGGCAAGCCCAAACCCTCTCAACCTCCAGAACCTACACCCAAGACCCCCCTTCCAAACCTGAGTCCCCACCCCCACCAACCCTTGCCCCTGATCCCCGAGGTGCCTGGCTGCCCCATTGATGCCCCTTTCTAAGTGGAGGATTTTTCCGTCGTAGGAGTCAAGTGTGGCCTAAATTTGCCCTTCCGGGACTTGTATATGGACTGGCCTAGGGCCTTGTTCTAACATTTATTTTTATTCCTGTTCAATTAAATTTTAGTGGCCAGCAGGCCTGTTGGAGCACTATTGACCCGCTGTACAGCATTTCACTGTGGGGGTGTGGAGTGCACAGGTGTGTCTTTTGATGCAGATATTTGTTAGCTTGCATCTGGTAAGTACATTTTGTTAGGGTATGTATGGCTCGGGGTGTTGGGAGGGGTTAGGTGTGTGTCGGGGTGTGGGTGTGGTGGGTGGCTGTGTAATTGTGCCCTTTCCTCCAATGTGTGCTAGGCTGTGTTACTTACCCTTGTCTTCTTTGTCGGCAGTCACGATCCTGGAGGAATATGGCAAGGAGAAGCACTGGCATTATTTCCAACTCTTCCTCCATGTCGGCGTCGGTGGGTCCTGTGGGCCTCAGTTGAGCGTTTCCCTTTTTAGGGGTGGTTTCCGCCAGGCTTTGCGTGGCGGTGGTTCCCGCCACAGAACTGATGGCTGTGTGGTGGTTCATAATGTGGTGGCCATGTAGGGCCTTTGCGCCGGCCTGAAATGGCCTCCGCCGTCATCGGCAGTGCTCCCAAAATGGCGGTGAGTGGATGGGCCTCTGGCTGTTTCTCATGTGCTTCATTATGTGGCGGTCTGCACCGCCAGCCTGTTGGCGGTAATTACCATGACCGCTGGTGGTATGCTCTTTACCACCAGGTTCAAAATGACCACCATAATCTTTTTTTCTATTTTGCAAAGGCTTATATACTAAAACAGTAGACAGGGATTTGCATAAAGAACTCCATTTTGAACCAGGCACTATCAAGGAGAAATGCTTATATTTCTTCTTACTTTTTGACTTTCCATGTGTACTGCACTGTACGGCACACATAGAAAGTAGGAAAAGGTTTAAAGTTACTCTGAGCATAATATGTTATACTGGATGGGTCCCTCTAATGTACAAAACATATGCTAGACTCACCCGGACACCTTTGCTCTATAGTGCATAGGTTTGTGCGTGGCGCTTGGCAGCATGATTGTGTGCCAGCGCTAGGGAAAAGGGAGGAGTGCCATATCTCTGTAGTTATGACACTGTCCTACTCTCTCCTCCTCACGCAACACAGCACAGCATTTTTGGTTGCTGCGATGTGTGAGAATTTTGTAAATAGACCCTTCAGGCCCTTTTTCAACTCTTCCACCGGTATATCCTATACGTTATGTCTTTCCTCTTCTTCCTGAATGCACTTATTCACATTTCCTTCACAACACCCCCAAACAACCCAATGATCCCACCCATATGTTAGCACTGCAGTTTCTTTTACTTTAGCTATGTCCATATTTTGACAACCTCCTTCACTCACATTTGCATGGAATCACAATTGCAATTGGAATACATGACCAATGCTGTGCTCTGCAGAGAGGCCAACTATTGGATGCCACTGACAGACACTGTGAGGCCTTCAGCCTCAACTCAAGAGCTCTGTTTTGGAGCCCGTTACGAACACCTGGAGACTATTCAGTTCAAATCTGCACTATATTGTGATGCCAAAAACAAACCAATTTCATTAAGGGCCATCTCATAAACAGAGGAGATGACTCAGTTCAAAGTATGCATTATATGAGATTAATATCTTACACCAAAAAACGAAAATAATAGCAAGTAAAAGTGTGAAATATAAATAATGGGCACTAAAACGCTAAGGACTACCTTAACCTTTTTAACATTAATTGTTGAGAAATTGTTCAGTATTGTTGTTAGAAGTGGAGTCTTTGTTTGGCAGTCAGGTTGCCCCCTGTCCAAGCAAGGTCCCTCACTCTAGTCAGGGCAAAGGAGAAACACACCTGGTTAACCCTCCTCATCTCCATGGTAGCTTGGCATCAGCAGAGAGGCTAAACCCAGAAGTAATGTGTAAAGTATTTGTGCCAATGCACACAGTAATACAGTGAAACACTACCAAGTGGACACCACAAAGGTTTAGAAAAATAGTAAATATTTATTTGAGTAAACAAGACCAAATACAATAAAAATCCAGAGTACACTATTAAAAATATGACATTAGCAATTAAAAACACAAAATGCTGCAATTTGATGTTAAGCGTCGTCGTGACGGAGTCGTTTCCCATAATGGAACACCACTGGCACACGGACCCCCATGTACAGTACCTTAGCAAAAGTGTGGAAAACAGGCCAGTGCACGGAGTTGGGTAGTAAGGTATCGCTGGATCCGATGCAGCGTCAGTTTTGGTGCTGCGAGGTTAAAGAGCGGGGATGTCACAAAGAGGCTTCGGGTCCTTGCTGCAGAGCGGTGGATGTGAGACAGCATTGGTTGCGAGGAGTCAGTCCCTGGGAAATTCCGGCAAAAGTAGAAGTCTGCTGAAGTCACGATGCTGTGGGGCAACCTCACGGTGTTGCGGTCACGTCACAGGGTCACAGGCGCTGCGACTGAGTCAGGAGTCACAAATGTCAGTGCTACGAATCTTCGATCTTGTGAGTTCTTCGGATGTCAGTGGCATTGGTGATGCGGGCCCTGCGATATTGGTGGAGTCATCGGGCTTTTGCGCGGTCCACGGCTTCAGGTGCAGACAGCGTCACGGGTTCCATGCAGCAGCATCCTTACGAAGTCATTCAGCTTCGTCCGATGTTGCTTCACTGGTATTTTACCAGAAATTCACTCTCAGGGACCCAGGAACTTGAATGGCATTCTCTGACAAGCTAGAGTCTACAATAAGCAGACTCAGAACTGGTTGGGGAAGCCTTTGCTGTCCCTGAGGCTTCAAAAACAGGAGGCAAGCTCAGTCCAAGCCCTTGGAGATAGCTCTCAAGCAGGAATGCACAACAAAATCCAGTCTTTGTCCCCTTTGACAGGAAAAAGCAGCAACTGTAGGATAGCAAAACAAAGCACCTCCAAAGGAAGGGGCAACACTTCTCCTCAGTTCTTCAGCTCTTCTCCTGGCAGAGGTTCCTCTTGAATCTTTGAAGTAAGCATGAGGTGATCTAAAGTCTGGGGTTTGGGTCCAATACTTATACCCCTTTCTGCCTTTGAAGTTCCCCAACTTCAAAGAGAAGTCTATGTTGTTTACAGAATCCTGCATTTCCCAGACCGGGCCACTGACACACACCAGAGGGTTGGAGACTGCATTGTGTGAGGGCAGGCATAGCTCATTCAGGTGTAAGTGACCACTGCTCCCTCCTCTCTAGCCCAGATGGCTCATCAGGATGTGCAACCCCAGCTCCCTTTGTGTCACTGTCTAGAGGAGATTCACAAACAGCCCAACTGTCAGTCTGACCCAGACAGGGAATCCACAAACAGGAAGAGTCACAGAATGGTTTAAGCAAGAAAATTACTACTTTCTAAAAGTAGCATTTTCAAACTAACAATCTAAAAACTAACTTCAGTCAAATATGATTTTTTGAATTGTGAGTTCACAGACCCCAAACTCCTCATTTCTATCTGCTCTCAAAGGGAAACTGCACTTTAAAATGTTTAAAGGCAGCCCCATATTAACCTATAAGAGAGATAGCCCTTGCAACAGCGAAAACTGAAGTTGGCAGTATTTCAGGAGATTTAAAAACACATCACTACATGTCCTACCTTTAACACACACCGCACCCTGCCCGTGGGGCTACCTAGGGCCTAACTTAGGGGTGCCTTACATGTATGAAAACAGAAGGTTTGTGCTTGGCAAATGGGTGCAATTGCCAAGTCGAATTGGCAGTTTAAAACTGCACACACAGACACTGCAGTAGAAGGTATGAGTCATGTTTACCGGGCTACTCATGTGGGTGTCACAATCGGTGCTGCAGGCCCATTAGTAGTATTTGATTTGCAGGCCCTAGGACCCTCTAGTGCACTTCACTAGGGACTTACAAGTAAATCAATTATGATAATTATGGAAAAGCCAATTACACATATAATTTCACATAGGGAGCACTTGCACTTTAGCACTGGTCAACAGTGGTAAAGTGACCAGAGTAACAGAAACAGCAAAAATAGAGTCCAGCACACAGCTACAATCTGGGAAGTAGAGGCAAAAAATAAGCAAGCTGTTGGTCATCAGGGTGGTCATCTCCCAACTTTTTGCCTTTCTCCCTCCACTTTTCTGACACTTTTTGCTGGTTTTTGGACTCTGTGTACTTTACCACTGCTAACCAAGGGGCTTTGCGTCATTTTTCAGCAACTGCAATGCGGGATCTTTGTTGTGCCCAGGGATGATGCAGGGAAATACTAGGCATGTGTGAAGAAGTCAGAGGTGTTGCTTCGATCCGGTAGGGTGATGTGTCTAACTTTCTGTCGCACGGCAGGTGCTGCGTCGATTTTCCAGTTGTTCCGGTTCACCTGTGCATCGATCCAGTATAGCTGTGCATCGAATTTCTGGTCACAGGGCAGGCGAAGCTTTGAATCTTCACTCGGGAAGTCAGACTGCGTCATTCCAGCTCAGCTGTATGGTGTTTTCTCGGTCACAAAACAGCTGTGCATGGTTTCCGGCAGACTGTGCAACGGTTTTCGGTGCACACAGAGTTTCCTGAAGAGATTAAGGCCCTCATTCCGACCCTGGCGGTTTGAAACCGCCAGGGTGGAAGGCAACGGAAGCACCGCCAACAGGCTGGCGGTGCTTCCAGGGCTATTCTGACCGCGGCGGTAAAGCCGCGGTCAGAAAAGGGGAACCGGCGGTTTCCCGCCGGTTTTCCCCTGGCCCAGGGAATCCTCCATGGCGGCGCTGCTTGCAGCACCGCCATGGGGATTCTGACCCCCTTCCCGCCAGCCTGTTCCTGGCGGTAAAACCCGCCAGGAACAGGATGGCGGGAACGGGTGTCGTGGGGCCCCTGGGGGCCCCTGCACTGCCCATGCCACTGGCATGGGCAGTGCAGGGGCCCCCTAACAGGGCCCCACCATGATTTTCACTGTCTGCTATGCAGACAGTGAAAATCGCGACGGGTGCTACTGCACCCGTCGCACCCCTGCAACTCCGCCGGCTCCATTCGGAGCCGGCTTCCTCGTTGCAGGGACTTTCCCGCTGGGCCGGCGGGCGATCTTCTGGAGATCGCCCGCCGGCCCAGCGGGAAAGTCAAAATGACCTCCGCGGTGCGGTCTTTGGGCGGTTTCCGCCCGGCGGGCAGCGCCCGCCGCCTGCCGGACTCGGAATGAGCCCCTAAGTCTTTTTGGCCCTGAAACTTCAGAAAACAGAAGGCAAGCTCAATCCAAAGCCCTTGGAAAGCACTTCTC
Organism: Pleurodeles waltl; assembly: GCF_031143425.1. Classification (NCBI taxonomy): domain Eukaryota; kingdom Metazoa; phylum Chordata; class Amphibia; order Caudata; family Salamandridae; genus Pleurodeles; species Pleurodeles waltl. The sequence goes on along the minus strand of NC_090444.1, from coordinate 547,943,917 downwards.
AAAAAAGTCAGAGGGCAGCAGGACAACAGGGCAACAGCAGGGCAGCAGCCCTTCTCAGCAAAGCTGTCCAGATGAGTCCTTTGGACAGCCAGGTAGCTCCTCTTGACAGGTTGCAGGTTCAGGTCCAGAAATGTCTGAGTTGGTAGGATCAGGGACCCAGTTTAAATCCCCAGAAATGCCTTTGAAGTTGGTGAGACTTCAAATAGTGGTTTTGAAGTACACACGTTCCCCTTTCAGTACAGATCTGTCTGCCATTGTCCCAGTAGGGTGTTTGGCAGTCCAGGGCAGGCGATTAGCCTTTGAAATGTAAATGTCAGGCCCTCTACATTTCCAGCGCAGTAAGACCCATTCAGTATGCAGATGAGAGCAGGTGTGACTGAGTGTATTATGTTTGTGGTTATCTGGGTGAAATGCATAAGGAAGCTGTCAACCAGCCCAGCCCAGATGTTGATTGGAGACAGGAGGTAAGGCACAGATGGTTTTTAAGGGCAGAGAAATGCTCACTTTCTAAAAGTGGCATTTCTAAAATAGTAATATAAAACCCAACCTCACCAATAAGCAGGATTCTCTATTACCCTTCTGACCATACTAAGGGCCAGATGTAGCAAGTCGGCAATTTGCGACTTGCAAATTGCGAGTCCCTGCGACTCGCAATTTGCAAGTCGCAAATTGCTATGCAGTTCGGTGTCTCAGACACCAACTGCAACTCGCAATGGGGTCGCAATGACCCACCTCATGAATATTCATGAGGTGGGTCGCAAATTGCGGCCCCATTGCGAGTACAGGCACTCGCTAACATGGAGGCCTGCTGTCGTCAGCAGACCTCCATGTTCGCGACCTGCTTTTCAATAAAGCAGTTTTTTTTTTTGGAAGTGTAGCCCGTTTTCCTAACAGGAAAACGAGCTGCACTTAAAAAAAAACGAAACCTTTAGTTTCGTTTTTTTTTCAGGGCAGGGAGTGGTCTCTTGGACCACTCCCTGCCCTGAAAAAATAATTTGGGGTCCAGTCAAAAACTGGAAGGGGTCCCATGGGGACCCCTTCCAATTTGCGAGTGAGTTACCATCCACTTGAAGTGGATGGTAACTGCGACTCCATTTGCGACCGCGTACGCGGTCGCAAATGGAATTGCATCCCACTGCGAGTCGCAAATAGGAAGGGAACACCCCTTCCTATTTGCGAGTCGGAATTGCATTTTGCGAGTCGGAGCCGACTCGCAAAATGCATTTCTGAATGGCAAAGTGGCTTTTGCGCCTCGCAAACGGCGATTTTCGCCGTTTGCGAGGCGCAAACACTTTGCTACATCTGGCCCTAAATTTGACCTTTCTGATCAGAATCTATCACTCAAACAGTATATGAGGGTAGTCCTAATGTTATCCTAAGAAAAGAGCAGGCCTCACAGTAGTGGAAAACAAATTTAGGAGTTTTCCACTACCAAGACATTTAAAACACACATGTAAGTGTCCTGCCTTTTACCTACATAGAACCCTGCCCTATGGGTTACCTAGGGCCTACCTTAGGGGTGACTTATATGTAGAAAAACGGGAGCTTAAGGCTCAGCAAGTACTTTTAAATGCCGGGTCGAAGCGGCAGTGACACTGCACACACAGGCCTTGCAATGGCAGGCCTGAGACATGGTTAAGGGGCTCCTTATGTGGGCGAAACAATCAGTGCTACAGGCCCACTAGTAGCAGTTAATTTACAGGCACTGGGCACATGTAGTGTACTTTACTAGGGACTTACAAGTAAATCAGATCTTCCAATCTCGAATGAACCAATGTTACCATGTTTAAGGGAGAGATTCTATGCACTTTAACACTGGTTAGCAGTGGTAAAGTGTACAGAGTCCTAAAACCAGCAGAAACAGTGTCAGATAAGTGCACGGAGGCAGGCAAAATGTTGGGGGATGACCACTCTAAGGCTTTCAGGTTTAACAAGTTCCTTAGACATCAAACTCAACATAACTGCTTCCAATTGAAACTTATCACTTATTAAATGTAAGTAAATAATATAATCTTGTGGAAGGGGTATGCCTTGAAGGCCTTGCAATCATGAAAAACAAATATAAGAGTTTTTCACTATCAGGATATGTAAAAGAGAAAAATGCATGTCCAACTTTTTAAATACACTGCACACTATGGGCTTTTCAGGACCTACTCCAAGGATAACTTATATGTATTAGAAAGAAGGTTTAGGACTGGCAAAAGGTTTATTTTGGCAGGTCAAAATAGCAGCTTAAAACATCCCACACATGCTTCAATAGTAGACCTGAGACATGTTTAAATGGCTACTTATATGGGTGGCAGAATGAGTGCTGCAGGTCCACTAGTAGCAATTAATTTACAGATTACACATAGTACCATTATACAAAGGACTTACAAGTAAATTAAATGTGCCAGTTGGGAACTTTACCACGGGTCAGCAATGGTAAAGTGTGCAGATTCCCAAGTGCCAACAAAAACGGGTTCAGGAAACATATCAGTGAATTTAAATTTTGGGGATGACCCTGCAAAAAGGGCCAATTCCACTGACTATGTGCATTTTGCTTGGATGGCCATCATGTCTCTCATCTCAGCCAGCAAGGTGGAGTACAATGGAGAGAGTCCAAGGCTGTATGAAGCAGCAGGATCAGCTCTGGGGTGAACCATTGTGTCTGCAGGCTGAAGTACAGGGTCACTGCATTGTGAGGCAGCAAACTCTTGTCATACTTACTTATATCAAGTGAAGGAGTGATTCTTTTTTTGAATCTAGTAATTTTGATGTCAGCCACTGTTGAAAAAAGTCTTGCACTTTGATGTATATGGCAGGTAGATCAAGAGCCCAGCAACACCACTGTGCCCTAGCCAGGTAGCATTACATGACTTCTGAATCTAATCAGTTTTTATTTCCTGCTCTTCAGTACTTATGCCATCAGAGCTGTAAGGACACTTTGCCCCTGTTTAATTTTTTTTTGGGATGGGGTGAATCCGGAAGTGGGCGAACTGTGCCTGGGCACAGTTGTAATACAAATTCATACCTAGTGCCGCCAGGCCACCCAACTTAAAGAGCTGTGTGAGTAGATCCCACAATACTCAAGACTGCTTGCCTGCCCACACCAGGCAAATCATCAGAGAGCACAGTTTGGTCCTAAAATGGCATATGAGCTGTATAGGGAGATTAATAAATAGGTGAAAACAAATTAGGAGAACCACCATCTTAGCAATGGCAAGTCTGCCTGTGAGTTACATAGGCAAGGAGCACCAGGAAACCTCCTTGTCCTCTAGCCAGGACATTGCTCGTCCATGGTTCGTGGCCCACAACTCATCCAGGTCTCTACTAAGCCAGATCCCAAGTACTTAACTGGTTCAGTGGCCCAGCTCAGAGGCCCAGCTCAGAGGGACTTAAGATTTGTGTGGACTAGTGACATCCATGAGAGTGAATATAACAGACTTGGACCAGTTTATGTTAATACCAGAAAGCACCCCAAAACAGGGAAATTCATGTTTAATAAGGTCTAAGTTAATGTCCGGGTCCTGAATGTAAGGTGTGACGTCGTCTGGGTATATTGATACTGGAATTGGGCGTTGCCGAAATGCAAGTCTACAAGAGTTGTGATGCTGTCAAAGGCGTGCAGCGATATGCTCCATCGCAACTACAAATATTATCGGCAACAGGGGGCATCCCTGTCGAGTGCCCCTAGAGACTGGAAAAGGGTCAGTGATGAAGACATTGATATGCAACCGGGCTGTCAGTTCCATGAAAAGCAGCCTGATTAAGTGGATGCATTTGGGGTTAAGGCCCAGACGGTCTAATAAGGCAAATGGGAAGGACCATTCTAAAAAGTTGAATGCTTTGATTGCATCTAAGAATATCGTTGCAGCGTGGCGTTCAGTAGCTATTGACTGTGCCACTGCAAGCAAGTTCGCAAATTGTATAAGGTGGACCTGCAGGGGGAAATCCCAGTTTGGTCCAGGAGGACCATAGTCGGTAGCAGTGGAAGCAGTCTGGAAGCAATCAATTTAGCTAGGATTTTTTTATCTATTTTTATTAGAGAAAGCGGGCGATAGGAATCACACCTACAAGGATCCTTTCTTGGCTTGAGGACAGTCACAATCAAATCCTCAAGTATCGGGGGAGGCAGCATTCCATTCTCAATGGACTCAGCATACATCTCAAGGAGTTGTGGGGCCAATAGTGCTGCCAACAGGCCATTGTGGCCTTTGTCACCAGGGAGGCTGCAAATTACTTGAATAATGTCTTCTTCAGAGAAAGGGGAGTCTAAGTATTGTCTATGTCCCTCTTCCAACCACAGAAGGCAAATCATCTCAAAATAAGGGGTGTACTGCTCTGTGCCAAGCGAGTGGGTGGAGTCATGTAAGGAAGTATAAAATCCTCTCATTATGCGCTGTACCATATTTCGGACCCACTTGCGGACCAGGCCCATCCTCCCAGAGTTCAACTTAGTAATCACTAGCCCAGGGTCTGCAAAGCAAGTTAGCAAGTGTTTTCCCAGCCCTAGCTCCTTCTCCATAGCACTGAGCCCTTGCCCGTCTCCCCAAATAGCACACCTCCCGGCGTGCAGCCTCGTCAAATTGAGTGAGTTTGTCTTGGGCCTCCGCCAAAATCGGTGTGTCATTCAACATATAGAACCACCTCTCCAGTTGTGCAAGCTGCTTTTCCAGATCAGCCAGATCCCGATGCAGTGCCCGAAGGATGCCATGCTGCTTAGTCATACACACCCCCTGAATAACCACGTTAAAGGCCTCCCATAATGTTTCAGGAGTCTTCACAGAGCCACCATTAGAGGCAAAGTAGCTGATGATAGCCACTCATATTTCCTCTTTTAAGACCGAGTCTCACAGGGCACCTATTGGGAGTCCCCACGTAAATGCGCTCTGAACATAGATTGGCACGCATAGTTCCAAGAGCACCTGATGCGCCATAAATCTACCAACCCGTTCCCAGATATGATGGAACATAGTTCCTTCGCTGCAGCTGGGTGTGGGGGCTGTATAGCGCCTCTGTGGTCCAAGTCAGGGTTCAGTGCAACATTGAAGTCCCCTCCACCCCCACAGTAGAGCTCCAGGACCCAGCGTACAGGCAATACGCCAAACTTTAGTGAAGAACTCCGGGCTGTCAACATTGGAGCCATACACTGACAGCAACCGGAAGGGACGATCAAAAAGTACCCTGGACATCACAATATAATGACTCTCTGGATCGCAAATCACCTCCTTGGTAGTCCTTTATGGATAAGGATTGCAACACCATGAGCATAGCAGGAGTATTGAGCTATACGGCTTTCCCTAATCCACCCTACATTCAGCCGCAGCTTGGAGTCGTCAGTGAGGTGTATTTCCTGAAGCATACAAACATCAATGGCATGATGCTGCAGATAAGCTGACGTTAGGCGCATCTTACGTGCATCATTCAGCCCACGGATATTCCAAGACAGGCATTTTTATATATTACCAGCAGCTTGTGACGGTCTAGTGTCAGTCATGAGATATGTTGGCGCATAGCTGTAGGGCAAGGCCTATGCCCAGTGTATGAGTAAAGTATGAGACAAAGACAAAGGTGAAGAACACAACCACATTATCGACCAACAATATGTGAACATATAATATACGTCTCACCACCCACGTCGACACACCAGTCGGGTCAAACAGCCAGAACCCTCCCAACTGGTAACCCAGAACAGCCCCTCTAGCAGGGGGGCAATCAAGGAGCTAAGGTCTCATCCTAGGGGGCTGAAGAGAGGTCCGTAGAACTCAATCCACTAAGGGGATGAGAGGCCAGGGTGAAACAACTCTAGAAAATTCAATGGCCAGGGGCACGGAAGGGCAGCCAAGACAGGTGTAATCATATGGATTGTCACTCAGCCGGCCGAAGGCCTCGTTCTCCACCATGGTCTGTCATTGTCACTAAGATGGTCCTACGCCGTGGGATTACGGGCCAAAATTGCCTCCGTAGATTTTTTCAGGAGACACTTCACAACTTTTGCAGCTGCCTTGGGATCTCTGAAGAAATGTAGCTTCGCATCATGTTGAATTCTTAGTTAAGCTGGGTATAGCAGTGAGTACTTAGGGGGTCATTCCGACAGGATGGCGGTGAGGGGTGTCGTGGGGCCCCTGCGGGCCCCTGCAGTGCCCATGCCAATGGCATGGGCACTGCAGGGGCCCCCGTAAGAGGGCCCCACTTTGTATTTCAGTGTCTGCTTTGCAGACACTGAAATACGCGACGGGTGCCACTGCACCCGTCGCACCTACCCACTCCGCCGGCTCAATTCGGAGCCGGCTTCCTCGTGGGGAGGGGTTTCCCGCTGGGCTGGCGGGCGGCCTTCTGGCGGTCACCCGCCAGCCCAGCGGGAAAGCCAGAATGGCCTCCGCGGTCTTTCGACCATATGGCGGCCATATGGCGGCTCCCTCCAGGCGGGCGGCTCCCGCCGCCCGCAGGGGTCAGAATGACCCCCTTAGTGTGTGTCATAGTCAGGGATCTTTTCACCAGTGAAAAGTCTCTGCACGCCACCTGCACTGATGGAGTGTAATATGGGAACATGGTAAGTGTATTGTTTTGATAAACGATGGGCCACTGCTCCTGGGCTAGGTGCACTACTGCACTGCGGTCCCTATAGTTTAAAAGACGGGCTATGATGGGTCTCAACTGGGCACCAGCGGTGACCTTGGCCCCAGTGATCAGTGCACACGCTCGAGCACCATCACTGATGACAACCCTCCAGAAAAGAGCAACCGCAGCATGTCTTCCACAAAGTCCTCCATGCTACCCATCGCTGTCAATATTGGCACCCCTAGGATGTGGAGTTTGTTCCTCTGAGAGCAAGCTTCAAGTCTTCATTTTGTTTCGGATGACCTCAAGTACCTTTTCCATGTGCAGTAGGCGCGCACCAGAGGAGTGGTGTCCATTATTCAAATCTAAAGCACAGCATTCTAGTTGGTCCAGCCTGATGTTGTGACAATCCACGCTATCCTTGAGTCAGTCCATCCGGTCAGTGAGGTGGTCAAGTTTAGTGTCAATGCTGGCGATCCTCTGTTTTAAAACCAGAAACATGGCCTTGATAGAGGCCGACTGGCCAGTGTTCTCCAGGACCGAATCCCGCAGCTCATCATCGTCACTCGATTTATAGAGGGTACTAGATTTTTTGCGGGTGTCAACCATGAGTTTTGCCTGTTTATTGTCTGCCTTTCCCATATTGCTGGCACTGGCAGGTGTTCATGATGGGGGTATGATCCTAGTACCTCGTCGTTGAACCCTCAAGTCGATTTGCAGGGAGGGGAGCAGCTACAGTGGACTAGGAATCTAAAGTGACACCGCTTTGTATATTAATGCCCCAGCAGGGGGTGAACACCGAGAGCTGTGATTCCTTAGACCCCCCCAGGTGAAGGGGCCATCCACCAAACATTCCAGTAGCAATGGAGGTCGACGGAGAGGCCAGGCGGTTGCCTCCAATGAAAACCCGGTCCATGAGTCCACCAAGGTCCTCCCCCCTCTGTGTTGTCAGCCAGGGCCCTATCCGCACGCACTACTGCCAGCACAATGGGACTGCAGCACGAGATCCCAGATGGCTTTCCTCTATGTTGCCTCCTTGCCCCGTACTCAATCCATCAGGGCAGATACATAAGTGTGTGGCGAAGGGGGAAAGCTGTGACCAGGTCAGTTCAGTGCTCTGCGCACCTCAGCAATCAATCCAGCTCAATATGCGTCTCAGCTTCACCATGTACATACAAGCATCTTATCGCCTAGGCCTGTGGACTCAGTCACCAGTCTCTGCACAGAAAGTGGCAGTCTCGATTAACTCCCTCACGGCAACCACCCACAATGTAGCACAGTTGCCCACCGCATCAGCGCTTCTCTCCAACACAGGGCCTTCACGCGCTGAACCAACATGGCCCGGGCAGGCGGTAACTCACCGAAACCACGCTGAGCCAGCAGGTCCGCTCTTCACTCCCAAGAATTTCACAGCCAGTCAGGGGGCCTGCCCAGCTAATCACCTCCTTTCGGCAAGGCTGCTGCACGGGATAATGGCGGAAGGGACTCCTCAGAAGTGACGTGCTCTGGGAGCTTGTCAAGGTCTTCACAGGCCAAGCCTGTCCATTCTAATGTCGCTCACTTTTCAGCCTCAGGGATGTGGCAGGCGGCCTCCACCTCCCCAGGGGCAGCTGCTCGCAGGGCAGGATCAACCCAAGGCACAGGTTCCACAAGGGGCAGGGGACAGACATCTCCATGTGGTGTATCCGTGCAGGCTGCACCAGTCCCCACACTCAGCTCATGCAGATGGCCATGCCGCCAGCAGTCAGCACGAGTCTCCAGGCCCAGGTGTGCTCCAGAGCATTGCCAGACTCATTGCAGATTATTGGGTCTCCCTTCCTGTCTCCGATGGCCCCAGTCTAGGTGGGAATATTAAGGATTAATTCCCTTGACTGGGAGAGCCTCACCAAAAGGTGGTCATCTTGCAGTTGGGCCAAGCCACTCCCCCACACTATTTCCCTCTGTTATACTGTTCTGATGGTCATTAACAGCTTTGTGAACTCAATAAACACTGTAAGGAATTATTTGGACCACTCGCATGATCAGAGCTAAAATGCCACTAACTAGTTCAATGTTTAACGGTTGTTTAAACTAAAATGACTCTGTTCCGGTTTGCAAAATGTTTTTTATCGCAGGTACTCAATTTTTAGGCGTTACTTTTTATATATTTTTTATGTATTGATTTTGTTTTCGTTAATTATCAGCAAAATAAATTTAAATTTCATTACAAATCAACAAGCCAATGCTATAATGCATCCAAAAGCAGACAAAATCAAAAGCAGAAAAAACACAACAAATTTCCACAACAACAAAAACAACACAGAGGCACAAACTAGCACACCACTCAAAATCCAAGGAATAGAGCTGAAAACAATACAACACATACATGCAATTCAATAGTGCAACACAAAACAGTAGAATGACAACAAAATACAGTAACACACATAACAGAATAAGGATACAACGGGGTACATAGACAGCACAAACACCACAAAATACATTACAATAACACAAAGGAACACTTTAACAGTACAACAAAATATACCACAAACCTATACAACTCAACAAAATGAAACACAAGTAGAGTCACAAAACTACATGATTCATCACACCACAACACCCTAACACAAAGTAGTGCAACTCCTTTGCAATTTTATACGCTGTATTTTTGTGTTGTGTTGGCTTGTTGTTGTTAGAAATTAGGTCTCTGCTTGGCAGTCAGTTTGTACTCTGTCCAAGCAGAGACCCTGACTCTAGTCAAGGTAAGGGAGTTACACTCCAAAGATAACCCCTGCTCACCCCCTTGGTAGCATGGCTCAAGCAATCAAGCTTATGTGAAAGGCAATGTGTAAAGTATTTGTACCTGTACACAGTAATACAGTGAAAACACTACAAAAGGGATAACAGTTCAGAAGAACAGCCAATATTTATCTAAATCAAACAAGACAAAAATGACAAAAATCCAACATACACAAGCAAAGATATGAATTATTAAAGTTAACATAGAAATCAATAGATGCATTGTTTTGACACACAGTGCCTGGTTTGCGTCAAAAATAAAGTCGCCTGGATGAGCGTGTGTTAGAAAAGTAAGCGATGTGTTGAATCTTGGCTCGCAAGTGAGACCATGTTCGTTTCTTTTCCAGTTGGGTAGGCAATGCATCTTTTTTCTCTTCTGCAGAAAAGCGATGTGTCGATTTCTGGATGGGCTACCTCGGGTACGCGAAGGTTCCCTGTGGTTTTGACACCCAATGAAATGTTAGTGCATGGTGGTGAAGAGCTGCACGATGTGGGTGATGCGTCGATTTTGGCGACCACCAGCGGGTGTTCCGTTGAATTTCCCAGCTGTGATGCAGGTGGTGCATGGATTTTTCAGCGTGAAACAGGTGCTGCGTCGATTTTTCTCCTGCATGGATGCATGGATTTCAGTCTTGGTTCCAACAGCTTCAACTTTCAAGGGCCCAGCGACTGGATTGGGCACCACTTGGCAGGGTAGGAGTCTCAGCAAGAGAGCCCAGGTGCTGACAGAGGAAGTCTTTGATGTCCCGGAGACTTCAGAACAGGAGGCAAGCTCAGTCCAAGCCCTTGGAGACACTTCACAAGCAGAAAAACACGGCAAAGTCCAGACTTTGTCCTCTCTCAGGTAGAAGCTGCAACTGCAGGCCAACCCAGGAAAGCACAGGGGCAGTACTCTTCGTCCAGCTCTTCAGCTCTTCTGCTTGGCAGAGGTTCCTCCTGATGCAGAAGTAATCTAAAAGTCGTGGGTTTGGATCCACTACTTTTACCCCTTTCTGCCTTTGAAGTAGGCAAGCTTCAAAGGCAAGTCTGTTGCTTGCAAGATCCTGCCTTGTCCAGGCCTGGCCCCAGGCACACACCATGGGATTGGAGACTGCATTGTGTGAGGACAGGCACAGCCCTTTCAGGTGTCACCTCCTCCCCCCCCATTCTAGCCCAGAAGACTCATCAGGATATGGAGGCTACCCCGCAGCTCCCTTTGTGTCACTGTCTAGAGGAAAATCACAAACAGCCCAACTGTCAGTCTGACCCAGACGTGGATTCCACAAGCAGACTGAGGCACAGAATGCTTAAGTTAGAAAATGCCCACTTTCTAAAATAAAGCAAAACACAAATGATGGACGGAATGCGGAACCAATAAAACATTCACCCCTAGTCACAGATCTGGGTTTAATCCATCGTTCTTTTGCTCACCATGCCACCCCAGTTTAGACCCAGCCATATGCAAATCAGTCTTGACCCTGTCCCTCATGGGAACAGTTCGCCCCAAGTAGGAAGGGTATGCCCAGACGTGGGTCCCGTGCTCACTATGCCACCAGATTCTAGCTAGCCTGGCTGAAGTGGGGTGATACCCCGAAACCGGTCCCAGGATGCTTGTTTCTGGTCCAGGGAGGACCTGGTCTGGCAGTTCGGGCTGGACTGTTCCCATGGGGAACATGGTCAAGACTGATTTGCATATGGCTGGGTCCAAACTGGAATGGCATGGTGAGCAAAAAAACTGATGGATTAAACCCAGATCTGTGACTGGGGTTGAATGTTTGATTTGTTCTGCATTCCGTCCATCAACTGTTCTTTTTGAATTTGTAGCCCCAAGTGGGAAGGGTATGCCCAGATGTGGGTCCCGTGCTCACTATGCCACCAGATTCAAGCTAGCCTGGCTGAAGAGGGGTGATACCCCGAAACCGGTCCCAGGATGCTTGTTTCTGGTCCAGGGAGGACCTGGTCTGGCAGTTCGGGCTAGACTGTTCCCATGGGGAACAGGGTCAAGACTGATTTGCATATGGCAGGGTCCAAACTGGAATGGCATGGAGAGCAAAAAAACTGATGGATTAAACCCAGATCTGTGACTGGGGGTGAATGTTTGATTTGTTCTGCATTCCGTCCATTAAATGTTCTTTTTGCATTTGTCACTTTCTAAAATAGGCATTTTCAAATTGACAATCTAAAAACCAACTTTACCAAAAGATGTATTTTTAAATTGTGAGTTCAGAGACCCCAAACTCCACATCTGTATCTGTTCGCAATGGGAAACTACACATAAAAGATATTTAAAGGCAGTCCCCTTGTTAACCTATGAGAGACAGGCCTTGCTACAGTGAAAACTGAATTTGGTAGTATTTCACTGTCAGTACATGTAAAACACATCAGTACACGTCCTACCTTTAATATACACTGCACCCTGCCCATGGGGCTACCTAGGACCTACCTTAGGAGTGCCTTACATGTGCAAAAAGAGAAGGTTTGGGCATGGCAACAGGGTACACTTGCCAGGTTAAGTTGCCATTGCAAGACTGCACACTCAGACACTGCATTGGCAGGTTTGAGCGATGTTTACAGGGCTACTGATGTGGGTGGCACAATCAGTGCTGCAGGCCCACTAGTAGCATTTGATTTACAGGCCCAGGACACCTCTAGTTCATTTTAGTATGGACTCACTAGTAAACCAAATATGCTGATCATGGAAAAGCCAATCACCAATACAATTTACACAGAGAGCATATGTACTTTAGCACTGGTTAGCAGTGGTAAAGTGCCCTGAGCCCTAAGGCCCAAAAAAAAACTGGTCAGGAAAAATAGGAGGAAGGAGGCAAAAAGTTTAGGGATTACCTTACAAAAAGGACCAGGTCCAAAAGTTGTGCTTACACGTTTTATTATTACTTGGTGTTGATTTGGTGCATGGGTGACTTTTTTTCTATAATTATTGTGTCTTGTTGCATTTCGTTTGGTCATTGTATTGCATTGTTTTGTTGCAAATGTCTTACTATATTATTATTATTAAATTGTTGGATGTTCTGCTGTATTGGAGAGGTGTGCAGTACTGCTTTTATTTAGATAGGGTGTTGCTTTGTTATGATAATGATCGGCCTCTATTGGTATCCTTTGTAACTATCCACAAACATTCCTGGCACTCCTTACCACTGCCACAATATGGTAGTAAAAGGTGTTTGTTCCTAACACCACCTTTCTTACCACCCAGGACATGTAACAAGGCCAGCAAAAAATGTTTTGTGATCTGGTCCAGGAAGTGCAGGATGGTGGAAGTAAGAGGCATGAAGTGGAATCAAGAGCAGGGTGCCTTGGTATCGGGCAGCTTCAGCATTCGGCACCAAACATGTAATCAGGCAGTGTTGGACAAGCCTTTCGGGCAGCCTCGCATGGCCAGATGAGTCAGCTTGAAAGGGCCAGTGTATGGGCTATTTTGTTTGCCTATAGTCAGTGGCATTAAGCAAAAATTGGTGCTTCCACAGAATGCAATAGGGGAGCCTTGATGCTCTATATCCCACATATTCAGGGATTTTATATTGAATGTGGACCCCTGAAAGGGGGGCCATCCTTCACCACCAGTAACCTGCGTTACTTCTATGCCCGTGGCTAATGACGCAACCACAAATAGCGGACTCAGTAGTTCTTTCAATCCGGCCCAGCTGGCATTGCCAGACTGCCTAAAAAGACAGTCCAACACTGAAGTCAGGGCATTACAGTATAATTAACCTGGCTGTTGTGTGTGAACACATTCAAAAATTCAATCAATCAATCAAGGTGTTATAAAGCACACAATTTCTCATGTGAGTGTCCTGGCGCATGAATTCATTGACCACAGTCAAGGAGAGATTATTAGAAAGCCAGATTGAAAAAACATGTTTTATAGCAACGTTTGAAAGAACCTTCATCTTTAGTGGCCTGCTGATAGAAAGGAAGAGCATTCCGGCCAAAGGGAGCAAGTCTATTTCAATGTAATGGGGAACTGACTGATAGAAGGCTCTGTGGGCCTATACAAACTACCTGACTTGTACTCTCTCAGTCAGTGCAGTTCTTTAAGGTGCTTTCAGATGTGATTGTTTTTCGGGAGATTTATTAGAAGCTGGGCTGCAAAATTCAGCACCAACTGGAGTCTTGTAAGTTGGTAAGCTGGGAGACAGCAGTACAAGGTGTTGGCATAATCCGGCTGTGAGGTTATAAGGGCATGGATTACCATCTTCTGGCAATGAGATGAAAGCAGAAACAAATATTTTATGTATCTAAGAAGGACAAGGCACACTCGTACCACACTGTCCACCTGGGAGCCGAAGGATAATTTATTATCAAGCTTCACCCCAAGGTTGTGTACAACCATGGCAGAGATAGGAGGAGAAGAAGCAGAACTGAGCCACAATTCACCTCCCCAAGATGGAGGAGGGGTGTCAAAAACCAACGTTTCAGTTTTACTGGTGTTGTATGGAAGATTACTCAAGTGCATCCACTGACATACTGCTGACAGACACACTTCAAATCTGTTCTGGGCATAGCGAGTATTACTGTCCCAGGTAAGAAGAATCTGCATGTCGTCAGTGTAGGGTACCACCTGCATGCCAAATTATTCCATCAGGACTGCCAGAGGAGTCATTTACACATTAAATAGCACTGGGCTCCAGGCATAACCCTGAGGAACGATGCAAAAGTTGGCATCCAGACTTTCTGACATCTGTCAGATAGAAAAGACCCACACCAGGTCAAGGCGGCCCCACCTAACCTAATATTTCTCAGTTGTTTTAAGAGGATAAGGTGGGAAACTGTATTGAATGCCTCTGATAGATCTAGAAGCAGTAAGATAGCTTGCTTCCCTTGGTCCACTGCTAGCTTGATGGTATTGGAAACTTCTACTAACGTAGATTCTATACTGTGTCAAGGGTGGAAGCCCGATTGAGATGGATGCAGCAACTGATTTGAGTCCAAATACTTGGGCAGTTGGACATTAATTAGATTCTCCAGAAATTTAGAGAGGTCCTGAAGTAGTGAGATAGACCTGTAATTAGCCAGGATAGATTTTTTTGGTGGAAGGATTTTTTAGAAGCGTGATTAGCTTAGCTTTTTCCAACAGCTGGGAACAGTGGACTGGAGTAAGAAGTAATTTAAGAGGGAGTTAACAATAGGATTAATAGCCACATGACAAGGATCATCTGGAAACCTTATCTTACAGGATTTCAGGGCTTTATCAGAGTCCTCCAGTGAAATGGAAGTACAATTCTGTCAATAAGGAGGAGTGAGTGGTTAAAGCCGTAGGTGGCTGGCTCCCTGACCAGTTGATATCTTACCAGAGCAGGATACATTTAAAGCATCTATACTACGTTTGATCTTATTCTCGAAGAAATCAGAAAGTTGCATCCATTGCTGATGGGAGGCCTTGAGAGATTGTACTAAGGCACTTGGGTTTGAGATTTTTTTAGTTATCTTAAAAACTTCTCTAGAGCTATTGTCCAACCAAACAATTTAGTTGCCAATGTAATTCGCTTGGGCCCTCTTTATTCCCTTACGGTAGATAGTCAGCTATGTTTTTCTAAAGTTCCACGTCAGCGGGCATGTAGAAGTTTCATCAAGACCTTTCAAGTCTTTTGAAATATTGGTGCATTTTCCTGAGCTCCTCATTAAACCACGAAGCCGGGGGCGTCTTAAGAGGCCCGACCCAACCATAATTGGAGCAGTGATATCTTCCATGTGAATTAGCCATGCTTTAGCTGCCTGTGCGTCCACCTCTATATCTCAATTCAACGGTGGAGGATTGTTATTAAGAATGGAGGTAATCCCCCTAGTAGTGGTATTAGCCCAACTTCGATGAGGTAAAGAAGGGGTGGGTCTTCTACCTCTAGGACCCTGCTCTAATTTCCAGCTAAAATGTACCATTACTTGGTCTGACCAGGTATTGCAAATGACTTCCAAAACTTCGACATTACAATTAGAAAAGATAGAGTCAAGCTAGATGAGTAGGTTGATTAACAAACTGCGTCAGATTCCAAGCAGACACATTGTCAAGAAGGAGACACACATGCTGATCAGCAACCTTATCTAAATGAAAATTCGCATCTCTCAGGAAAGTGAAATGGAAGTATTTTAAAGGATAATTAGATAGACACTCATCTAGAGAGGACAAATATTCTCTGACATAGCCGTGGGTGGGGACAAAGCCAGGGGTGGGGACATTATATCAAGGTTTTACTCACTGAAGGGGAAGTAAAGCTCAAGGATTCCGCCGCCTGGAATTTGGTAATCTCAAAGAGATACACTTGAGAATTCCTGCTGTCCAAAGACTGAATTATGTGAGGAAGAAGAATGAACCTCTGTTAACCATGTATTGCACTTTGTAAAAATCTCAGTAAAATTATTAACCTTCATGAATCTCGATGTATTTAAGTAGCATGATAACAATGCAATAAAAGGTTGAAAATCAGTATATAATACGCTTCTTATGCTGCATTTCGCGCGACCTTGCTGTCCCATATTATTTGACTCCTATTTCGCCTTCTCAGCATTGGTCTTCAGGCATGCCAGAGGGTGAGCTATTTTTTTTCAGTCAACTGTTAAAATTGTTGACTCTCATCAGCTCGCTTATTTAGAAAAACTTTACCTTGATATTATGGCCTTTCAGTGTCCATTTCTACTATTTAAAGTTTACAAAAGGAAATGGATTCTGCAAGTACGTGGTTGAGTAATTGGGAGAACATACAGTGAAGAATGTTGTGCAAATACTGAATCTCCCAATGAAAGAAAATTAAACAACATAAGTCTAAGCAGTAGAACTCCGCTGAAAAATGCCTAATTATCTCATTTCCTAGTGCTCGAAGTCAGCTAATGGCCCATTTAACCGAAAATGATGTTCATTGGAGCTAAATATATTCAACTAACAGGGACCACGAGACAGAGTATCCGCAGTACTTTATATCTGTTCTTATTAAAGCAGGCTACAGTCCTTTTATTTTGTTCAACTTACAGAACATCTCTTTTAAGATGTTGTTCCCAGGATCCGGTCTATGCCTTTTGGGAAAATGTAACATTTGTTAGCATGTAGTAATTTACATTTAATGAAGACCTGAAATGCATAAACATCTTGAAGCGGACATTTTATAGTTGCACCTGTTCCTTGATTGAACCAGCAGCGTCGTTAGTAGGTTTCTAAGACATTGTAACATATCCATTTACTTATCCTGTACGATAAAACTTTACTCTGTTTATGTCGAAGAAAGGAATCTAAATAAAAGAGATAAGGAGGAAGTGCTGGGGGTATTCAGACTAGCCCAAGATTAGTGGTTTATAAGCATCATAGGAACAAGCATTGACAACGCCGATAGTACTGTAGTATTTTTCATGGACATACATATTTGATCATTTCTGGTGGTATTTGCTGTTGGGTCTTAAGTTGTGAATTAGGTAGGGTGGCCAAATATAAAAAAATAAAAACTGGGATATTTCACTAAACTAGAAAAAGCACTACAATGTTTCATCTGTTAGGATGCACAAAATGACAGCGCGTATAAACTTAGAAAATCAGAAGAACACTGAGGAAATGAATAAAGTGCAGCTTTTAAATCCACCCACATTCACACTAGCTAATTAAATTGCTTTCTGAGGGCGGCTGCTCACTAGTCCTGCTTTGGAACATATAAAAACATGCCTCCTGAACAAGAGTCAAATTTGCTGAAATCTGCTGAAAAGCTGGGTCTGTCCCCGCAAATCCGTCACCCTAGAACTGGGTAATATGGAATAAAGGGTTTGATGGAACTGGGTTTGTTAGTGAGAGGCTCTGGCATCTGTTAATGGGGCCTCGGAGGGTGGGCCGGAGGTCTAATGCCTGAAACGTAGACAATTAGAGCTGATGCTTAGCACAGCAGATGCCCCAACGCTGTCAGTGGAGTCTGGGGAGTCGGAGAGTTTTAGAACTGCTCCACAATGGGGTTAGGAGGCGGTGAGTGGAGTGTGGGTTTCACAGTAGGCATGCAAAGTCAATATTTGGCTATAAAGACACTGGGCAGAGGAGAATGGGCATGAAGATGATAAAACCACGCACTACTTCACCGCAACTAGGCACTAAGATCCTAACATGAAATATCAGTGGCCTAGGGGGTAAGCTGAAGAGAGGAGCAGTCTGGAAATACCTCAGGAGAAAAATTCCCATTATCAATTTCCTGCAGGAAACACACCTTAGAGGATTTAGTTGCCTGGTGCTGAACCATGGCAGATATCGTCTGCTAGGTCTTAGTTGACTCTTCCGCTTCCCTTTCTCGCTGTATCATTTCCAGAAATAATTTTTTCAACTTGGACCTCTCATCCTTACTCACCATTTCAGGTCAATGGAAACTATTCAGTCTACTCTACAAGCAACACATCCTCCTGACAAAACCCAGGAACTTGGAGGCCCATGCTACAAGACATGCAATCCTCAAGAATATTCCTTAATAAATTAGTCTCGAGGATTGTTTCATACAGAGCACCACAGCAGCAGTGGGGCGAAATAAATATGGTTATCGACGTGTCACAGATCAAGCTCCCTCATGCAATATGAAATTTGAGCTGCTGGGCAGAAGGTCAAAGAGCCTTCTGCAAACTGTTTTCATCTGCTTGGCACTTTTTGTAGCCCCAGGTGCTCAACCCATAGGTTGAAACCGTGAGACATTTCCTCCTATAGAGTTTTAGAAAAGGGGCAATAGGGTTCTTACTGATATAGAAGCCAAGCTAGAGAGAAACTCAATACAATTAAGAAATCATAGCCTTAGTCTGGATAATATTTAATCATATATATATATATATATATATATATATATATATATATACATATATATATATATATATATACAGAGAGAGAGAGAGAGAAAGAGAGCCAGAGAGAAAGAGAGAAATATATATACATGAACATATATATATATATATCACATCCAGCGCATTATGTTAAAGAAGCAACAGCACTCCCAGCATGTGTGCTTCCTTCCAATGTATTGATTCTGGCAGAAGCCAACCAATGCATTTTGGTCCCCACCAGACCTTTGTGTAAATGTAAATTAATGTATATATATATATTATCAAACAAAGTGGTCTGAAGGTTGCTGGGCAGTGCACTCCACTGCTGGTGCCCAGTGACGGAGAGGACCAATCTCAAAAAGTAAAAATAATAAAAAGTTTTCACCGCACTCCACAAAGTCTCAATAGTGCAATTTATTTAAAAATATCAACCACCAACACGTTTCAACTCCCCATGGAGTCTTGAACAAGACTCCATGGGGGGGGAGTTGAGATGTGTTGGTGGTTGTTATTTTGAAATAAATTGCACTACTGAGACTTCGTGGAGTGCGGTGAAAACTTCTTTGTTATATATATATATATATATATATATATATATATATATATATATATATATCATATTGACATCTGTGGCACGATGTGATGATTCTCGCTGCTGGATTGATGTGTTTGATTGAGGTATATATCAAGTAAAGAAAATGCTTCGCAAATCATCACAATATATCAAGTAAAGAAAATGCTTTGCTATGTCCTTCGTCAACAGCGCATCAGATAGAGACATGGTGGCGACCCTCTTCGTATCAATCAAACACAACAATCGTCACATCGTGCCACAGATTTTTAGTGTTCTTTATATTTTCTCTATCATGCAATTATAATAGTGTGTTTTATAAATTGAATTATTTATAATAGCTGTTTAAAGATGGCCGACACGATTATTGCCAAGACCGACTATTATATTCCTTTCAGATAGCCCACTTGGGCTTGATCGTTTAATGTTTAATGTGGAATAGCCCACTCAGGCTTGATTATTTAATTTGTAATGAGGATCAATGCGAATTGTCATTTGTCTTACATGTTTTCTCTATTCTGTAATTTTGTAAATTAGAATTATTCAGAATAGCCAATTAAAGATGTCCGATATCGTTTTTGCCAAGTCCGGCTATCATATCCCTTTCAGATAGCCCATTCGGACTTGACTGTTTAATGTGTATTGTGGAACAGCCCACAAGGGCTTGATTGTTTAATCTATAAATATATTTATATATATTCATAGTATTATATTTAAAATATTATTACATTTAATATTACCTACTGGTGATAGCCAGTAGATAATAATAGTAAGGACCTAATCCCGATAGACAAAGGGCCTGATTACGAGTTTGGAGGTCAGACCACCAGACCACCATATTGGCAGTCACAAAAAGACCCCTGCACCGGTGATCCCTAGCCTGCCGTATTACAATCCAAAAAGGCAGAATAGCAGCCCACCAATCGAAAAGGCTGACCACCAGCGGTGCGTCGGTCTTTCATCTTTGTAGTTTGACCTCAGGTGCCATCAGCGCCATGGCCAACCACCAAGCCTATTACAAACACACAGTCGCCGTGGTGGTCTCCTCATGGTGGTTAGCAAATAGTGGTCGACCACCGTGGTACGCATCCAGCAAAGTATCAGATAAGTGCACATTGGATGAATTCAAAAACAGCACAACTAACACACATTGGTCTAATGGACACACCTGCAAATCACTCTATAACATATATTCCTTCACAGACCACAATCCTTTGTGTGGGAAAGTTGATTATTGGTAAGAGCAGGTAAGTACCTACACTTAGCAATAGGCCACTAAACCCCACTAGATCCAGTTAAGTCTCAATAAATTAATCCTAGCTCAATCCTTGGTAGCTTAGCAATGAGCAACAAGGCTTAACTAGGAGACAAAGGGCCTGATTTAGGGAAAGTTAGCGCTGCCTTTGCGTATTTTTTTTTACACATAGCGGCACAAACTTACAAAATATAGTTATATTTTGTAAGTTTACGCCGCTTTTGCGTCAAACAATGTCGCAAAGGCGGCGCTAACGTTTCATAATCAGACCCAAAGTGTGTAAAGCATTCAAATAGCACAAAACAGTAATTAAATAAAACACAGGAAACAGTTTAGCAATCCAAAACCAATTTATAAAAATAGGTAATATGTTTATCTTTCATTTGACACAAAAACTAATAAAATTGGATAAGAGGGATAGGAGATATTGGCCCTCATTACAACCCTGGCAGTCAGTGATAAAGTGGCGGTAATACCGTCAACAGGCCGGCGGTAATAACTGCAAAATTATGACCACAACGGGAACAGCTCAGATAGACAGCCACTTTAACACACGACCGCCCAGGCAGAATCAACAGGCACCACGGCGGTAACTGCCTACAGCCAGGCGGAAAACAGTGTTCGGACAACTGAGACAGGAAACCGCCACCTTCTCCGGGGTGGTACCAACGACATCAAAAGCCTGGTGGAAACACTGCACAGAAGGGAAATGACTCACCTGTGGAGACTCCGGGAAGAACCACGCTGCCATGGAGCCCGAGTTGCATGTCTTCCCCATGCTCTTCTACGTGCTGCTCCACTATGAACACCAATGACGGTGAAGATGACCACAGTGAGTACTGCCACCTAGCACACAGGGAAGGGGGGAAGGAAAAAGAAAGTGACACACACATGCAACACACAACACCCCCACCCCCGATACCATACACACAAGCAGATGCAGTAACGTAGCATACTGATCCTGTACCCCTCAGGAATAATGCAAGGGCAACTACAATAGAGTAAAAAGAATGTAAGATAAATATATCAGTAAAACATGCATCCAAATCAAAAAGTATATACATTTTACAAATCAAGGGACACTGCCCAGTCCTCAATGTTCGTGGGCCACAGGGCCACATCACAAAGTCCAAGGCCCCACCTCACTCCTGCAACAACACGGAGAGAACACTGCAAGGGCATCAGGTCGAAAATAGCTGGGAACCTCTGGGGGACGGGGATTGGGGGGCACCTCAGCCAGAAGATGGTACAACGCCACAGGTCCTGGAGGAGGCAACATGCCCTGTGCTTGGTCCTGGGGAGTGCAAGGCCACAGTCTCTCAAGTGGGTGACTTGCTCACATGATATGGAAGGGGCAACATGCCCTGTGCTTGGTCCTGGGGAGTGCAAGGCCACAGTCTCTCAAGTGGGTGACTTGCCCATTGGCTCTGGAGGGGCCAACATGGCCAGTGAGCTTCATCCTGGGGAGGATGGGGTGAGTGGATGTCTTCTCCACTGGTTCTGGAGGGGGCATCGTGCCCAGTGAGATTCATCCTGGGGAGGATGGGGTGAGTGGATGTCTTCTCCACTGGTTCTGGAGGGGGCATCGTGTGCAGTGAGCTTTGTCCTGGGGAGGATGGGGTGAGTGACTGTCTTCTCCTCTGGTTCTGAAGGGGGTATTGTGCCCAGTAAGCTTCATCCTGGGAAGGATGGGGTGAGTGGATGTCCTCTCCACTGGTTCTGGAGGGGGCATCATACTCTGTGATGCAGATCTTTGGGAGTGCAAGGTCACAGTCTCTCAGTTGGGTGTCATACCCACAGGATTTGCAGGGGCCAGGCCGCACAACAGCCCATGGAAGCGGGACTACACACTGTCTGCCGGTGGTGACGGCTGTTCAGCGGTGGCAGTGGTGGAGGTGCTGCTGCTGTTGGTAGTGGTGGGGGGGAGGCTCCAGCCCATCCCCTGCAGCCTCGGACAGTTGCCCACTGGGGCAGGTAGCAGTGCTGGTGGTGGTGCTGCTGGTGGAGTTGGTAGTGGTGGGGGGAGGCTCCAGCCCATCCTCTGCAGCCTCAGACGCCTGCCCACTGGGGCAGCTGCTGCTGCTGGTAGTGGTGGGGGAAGGCTCCAGCCCATCCCCTGCAGACTGGTGCAGGTGGCGGTGCTGGTGGCAGTGCTGCAGGTGGAGTTGGTAGTGGTGGGGGGAGGCTCCAGCCCATCCCCTGCAGCCTTGGACTGCTGCCCACTGGGGCAGGTGGTGGTGCTGGTGGCAGTGCTGCTGGTGGAGCTGGTAGTGGTGGGGGGAGGCTCCAGCCCATCCCCTGCAGCCTTGGACAGCTGCCCACTGGGGCAGGAGACGGTGCTGGTAGTGGTGGGGGGAGGCTCCAGCCCATCCCCTGCAGCCTCAGATGGCTGCCCACTGGGGCAAGTCTCGGTGCTGGTGGCAGTGCTGCTGGTGGAGCTGGTAGTGGTAGGGGGAGGCCCCAGCCCATCCTCTGCAGCCTCGGATGGCTGCACCACCATGGTTAGTGGTGGGAGCTCTGACTGAGTCCCAGCACCACACCCCTTATCTCTACTGTCTCCTGTTGAGGGACCTTTGCCCTTCCTTCCTGCAGCTGGGGCTGGCTCCTTGCCCTTCCTTCCTGCTGCTGGGGCTGGCTCCTTGCCCTTTCTTCCTGCAGCTGGGGCTGGCTCCTTGCCTTTTTTTTCCTGCAGCTGGGGCTGTCTCCTTGCCCTTCCATGAAGCACTTGGGGCATGCACCCTTTCCGTCTGGCTAGCTGGTGGCTGGGTTCCTTTCCCACCTGGAGTTGCTGGGGACACTACTGTGCCCATGGACTGGGTAGCTGAGGTACTTGCCTGGGTTTTGACCACCCTGGTCTGACGTGAGGGACGGGGGAGGGCTAGGGAAGAGGTCAATGGTGGCGAGGAAAAGCTTCTAAGTGACATTGAGGTGGGAAGAGGGCGATGATTTGGGAGTGGAGGAAGAGGGAGTGGTGGTTGGAGGTGTCAGTCTGCTGTGTTTGGGTGCAGTGGCATGGGCTGGATGCTGTTGTGAGGTGGATGGCTGTTGGGTGTCTGAGTGCTTGCGTTTGTGTACTTTGGGAGGAGGGGGCACAGAAACAGTGGGAGAGGACAGAGGGGACATGTGCATGGATGTGGGGGTGGCAACTGCAGGTGAGGGGTGTGTACGGACAGGTGTGCTGGAGATGGTGGTAGTGGCTGAGGATGTAGTGCATGCAGGTGTGAGTAGAGATGCTACTGGGAGGGAGGTAGATGAGGAGGAGGGGGCCACAGTGGAGGCAGTGTATGTTGGTATGTCTGATTCTGGATGGTGTTTGTGTGATGCCTGTGGGATGAAGTGTGGTGCTTGTGTTTGCCATGTTTACTCTTTTGTGTTGTCTTGGGAGTCTGCTTGTAAGACTGTGTGCTTGGGATAGGTTGAGGGTGAGGGGAACGTGAAGAGGAAATTGGAGGGCAAAGGGTGGAAACAGGGACAATGGCTGCCATCAGAGAGGAGGCCAGAGCCTGGATTGATCTCTGTTGGGCCACCAAGCCAGTGTGAATGCCCTCCAGAAATGCATTGGACTGTTGCATTTGGGATGCCAGCCCCTGGATGGTATTCACAATGGTTGACTGCCCAACAGAGGGCAGCAGGGCTAACTGGGACAGGGCCTGAGGTACCTGGGGCGAAGGAGAAGCCCACATTACTGGGTGAGTGGGGACGGGCAACCTGCTGAGGGGCTGCTGGGACGACGGTGCTGGTATGGGGTGGCGGCTGTACCTGTAGCTGTGGTGGGCACAGAGGTGTCCGCCACCACCAGGGAGCTTCCATCGGAGGAGGTATCTGTGTCTGAACTGTCCCCTCCAGTCTCCGCCATGGTGCTCCCCTCACCCTCCGTCCCACTGGTGCCCTCACCGTCTGGATTCTGCCTCTGGGTCCTGTGTGATGCAGCTCCCTCCCTCCGACTCCAGTGCCTCTGCTCCTCCGCCAGATGATGCTAATGCACATAAGGACAGGGTGACAAAGCAAAAAGGAGGGGGAGAGACAAAGGATACACTTGGTCAATGGCGGCACCAACACCACCGTTGGCGTACACGACACACTCACACACAGGGAACAGCCCTACGCATTAGGCAGTGCACTACCATTCTCAAAGCTAGTCACCAGCCCATGGATAGGTACACCTAACGCAAATTGCAATATACCTGAGACCCACAAACCCCTGCCCAGTATTGGATGCCTACTAGCTTGGTTGGAGGACTTTCACATCAGAACCCTCCCCAACATGGGACCTACTCTGCAATGCCAGGCCTGGCCTAGGGGCACCCAGAGGGCCCAACCCCTCCCACCCGGATACCACCCTACCAGGCATAAGTTGTTATATAGGTTTCTGTACTCACCCCCTTGTTACTGCTGTGATGCCTCCAAGCACCCATCCAGCTCTGGATAGGCTACCACCAGTATGCGGGCCATCAGGGGGTCAGGGTTCAACGGGCACCCCTTCCTCGTTGAGAGGCCATCCCCAGTTGGGCCTCCGCCGTCTTCTGTGCCCAGTGTCTCAGGTCCTCCCACCGTTTGTGACAGTGGGTGCTCTGCCTGCCGTAGACCCCCAGGGTCCGCAAGTCCTTGGCAATTGCATGCCATATATCCTTCTTTTAATGGGCACTGACCTGCAGAGAAATACTCACAGGGAAAGGTATTAGTCAGCCCGCCCTGCCTGTTACACATATGGCCCACCATACCCCTTCACATTGCCATTTGCACACACAGGGCCCAGCTCACAAGCTGCACGCCACCCAGGGGACATCCACAACCGCCTCACACGACACCTTCAGACACACCACTCCAGTGCATTCATGCCCCATGCATCGTGCTCACATTGTACTCACCTGTTGGTCTGGAGCCTCATACAGCAGTCGGTACTGGGGTAGGACCCCATCCAGCAGTCACTCCAACTCTGCTGAGGTGAAGGCAGGGGCCCTTTCCCCAGTAACATGAGCCATGCTCCGTTCCAGACACAGGTCACCACAGCACATGCAGTGTAGGTCCTCGCCTGTTGAAGTTCAGGTAGTAAGTGAGTGAACAGTTAGAAAATGATGGTCACGTCAGCGGCGGTGCGTACCGTCACCGCCCGCGTACATCACCATTGGCCACTGTACTCTATAGGGCCCAATGATAACCAATGAGGAGTTGCACGGCGGTTCTCGACCGCCTCCTGCAACGGCGCACAACGTCAGAGGAATTACCTCATTTCCACCTGTCTCTCCATACAGGACAGGCGGACACCATTTCAAGGGGGTTTGCAGGCCATGGATCCTAACTGCGTCACAGTACACAAACTTACCTTTTGGACATATCCCATCAAAATAATGCTACAGTCACATGCATTGAACTGTAGTGGTTAGAATGTACAGATAATGGTCAGCTGCTCACTCTTTTGCCCCATAGGTTGCAACCGCTGCGGATTAATAGGAGATGGTGACATCCCCCCATGTACAGACCCATGGTGGGCTTGGCAACAATGGAGGGCAGGCACATTATCCTCACCTATAAACTTGAAAGGGCCACAATCACTGAGCTGTGTGCCCAAATGGAGCCTGACCTAATATCTGCTATCTGTCACCTCACTGGGATCCCCCTCTTGTGCAAGTCCTATCAGTGCTCCATTTACTGGCCACAGGTTCTTTCTAAGTGACAGTGGGCTTGGCAGCGGGAATGTCACAGCCAATGTTCTCAATAGTGCTGACCAGAGTGCTGTTTGCCCTGATTAAACACATGTGCAGCTGCATCATTTTCCCCCAGTGGAGGATTTGGCCACAGTGACAGCTGACTACTATGCAATAGGACATATCCCCAACGTCATTGGGGCAATAGAGGAAACACATATTGCATTTGTGCCCCCCCGGCAAAATGAACAGGTGTTCAGAATTCGAAAGAGTTTTAATTCCATGAATGTCCAAATGGTGTGCCTGACGGACCACTACATCTCCCACGTCAATGCCAAGTATCCTTGGTCTGTGCATGATGCCTTTATCCTGAGGAATAGCAGCATCCCTAAAGTGATGGCCCAACTCCAGAGGCACAGGGTGTGGCTAATAGGTGAGCCCTGGTTCCCACCCAGTGGATGTTGGTGTATGGGTATGTTGTGGGCCCTAAGGGTGAGTGTGTGGCTAACAGTTGTCCCTCGATATTTGCAGGTGACTCTGGTTACCCTAACCTCTCATGGCTACTGACCCCTGTGAGGAATCCCAGGACAAGGGCAGAAGAATGTTACAATGAGGCACATGGGCAAACAAGAAGGATTATAGAAAGGCCCTTCGGCCTCCTGAAGGCCAGGTTTTGGTGCCTCCATCTAATGGCATGCTGTATGTTGCACAACCTTGCCTTGCTCCGCCATGTGCCTTTTCTGCAGGAGGAGGAGGCTGGAGGTGGCCATGTGGCAGCAGTGGACCCTATGGACAGTGAAGATGAGGAGGCAGAGGATGAGGATGAGGATAACAGAAGTGCAGTTATTCATCAATACTTCCAATGAGACACAGGTAAGACTGTGTTACTTCACACATAATTAACAGTTTGATGTGTGACATTGTCACTGGCAGGCTGTGAATTCCTACTTCTATGCCCACTCACTGTACCCTTTGGCATCTCTTTTTCCAGATGTTGGTGCCCCACTATTGCTCCTGGTGTGTTCAGTGCAGCCATCTACAGGTCTTTCCTATGTAAACATTACTGTACAGTTGAATTGCAATGTTTGAACCCAGTTAAACAAATACATTTTGAAAACATTTGATATAAGCCATACTTGTATTTTATCAAAGAGTGTTTATTGCAGTGCTCTGAAGAAGAGGGGGGTAGTGCAATGGGCTGGGGTGATGATGGAGAAAAGTCCAGGTTAGATTGCAGTCTATTTGTATGACAGGTGCTGTGTCCAAGGGGACATAGGAAGGGGAACAATTGCACTTCAAGGTTGACAGGTTGACAGAGTGAGACACAAGGGTGACAATCAGGAGACCTATTTTCTGGCGGGGGTCTTGGCAATAGTCTCTAGCTTCTGCATGGATCACAGGGAATGTTTGTGGGATGGTTCTCCTTCTGCAGGAGATGGATGCTGGTGGCCTGTTGGTTCTGTGGCGGGGCCTCTTGCCCACTAGCAGCAGTGGAGGTGGAGGGCTGTTCAGTAGTCTGGCTAGTGTCAGGGGCCCATTGGTGTGCCACTGCCTCCCTCATACTGTTGGCCATGTCTGCCGGCACCCCTGCAATGGAGACCAGGGTGGTGTTAATGGCCTTCAAGTCCTCCCTGATCCCCAGGTACTGTGCCTCCTGCAGCCGCATGTTCCCCTGCATCTTGTCCATGATCTGGCCCAGCGTATCCTGGGAATGTTGGTATGCTCCAAGGTTCACAGTGAGTGCTTCGTGGAGGGTTGGTTCCCTGGGCCTGTCCTCCCCTGTCCCACAGCAGTCCTCCCAGCTTCCGTGTTGTCCTGTGCCTCTGTCCCCTGAACCGTGTGCCCACTGCCACTGACCCCAGGTCCCTGATTGTCCTGTGTTTGTGGGATGGCATTGTGTCCCTGTAGTGGTGGACACACTGCTGATTGACATGTCATGGGGACAGAGGTATGGACCCGCTGGGTGGGTGCTGTGGTAGTGTTTCCTGAGGGGGGAGGCTCTGTGGTGGTGTGAGACTGTGGCTGGGTAACCGAATGTCCGGAGGTTCCTGATGGGCCAGGTTGGTCATCCAGATCCAGACGAGCAGAGCTGCTGTCATCACTGTGGGCCTCTTCTGGGGGGGACTGGATGTTGCTAGCACCTCTTCGCTGGTGACATTGGGTGGGTTACCTGTGGGGATGTAAATGCAGTGTTATTGTTTCTGCGTGTGACATATTGTGCATGGGTGTGTTACCCTCGATGGTTGTTATTGCCCTGGCAGCTTTGCCTTTTGTGAGTTGTTATTTGGTGGGCTAGGTGATTCTCTCTAGTGTACATGCTGTGCTGATAGGTATCCATGCAGGTCTGTGAGTGGTGTCCATGCATTGGCAGAGCATTCAGGGCTTTGCATTGGGATGAGTAGGTTGTGATGGTGGGTTGTGTGGGAGGTGGTAGAGTGATGGGAGTGAGGGTGAAGGTGGGGGTATGTGATGGCATGCAGGTAAGGGGGTGATAGAAATAGAGAGTTGATTTACCAGAGTCCAGTCCTCCTCCTACTCCTGCCAGTCCCTCAGGATGCATGATTGCCAAGACTTGCTCCTCCCATGTTGTCAGTTGTGGGGGAGGAGGTGGGGGTCCACCGCCAGTCCTTTGTACAGTGAGTTGGTGTCTTGCAGCGATGGAACGCATCTTTCCCCATAGGTCGTTCCACCTCTTCCTGATGTCATCCCTTGTTCTGGGGTGCTGTCCCACGACATTGACCCTGTCAACGATCCTCCGCCATAGCTCCATCTTCCTAGCTATGGATATCTGCTGCACCTGTGATCCAAAAAGCTGTGGTTCTACCTGGATGATTTCCTCCACCATGACCCTTAGCTTCTCCTCTGAGAACATGGGGTGTTATTGTGGTGCCATGAGTGTGGTGTGAGTGGTGTGGGTGAGGGTGTGTAGGGTAATGTGTTGGAGTGTGTGATGTGGGGTGCTGGGTGGTGTATAGGTGTAGGTGGTGTGTGGCTCTGGTCTTGTCTGTGGTCGTGGTGTCTGTCTCGTGCCAATGGTTTGTATTCGTAAAGGGTTGTGGGTGATATGGGTGTTTGTTTTATAGTGGTGTGGGTGTGGTGTGTGTATGTGTGTCAGGTGTGTGTAGTTTGAATTGTCCAATGTGATGTTGTTTTGTTAGTGGGTGTGTATTTAGAGCGCAGCGGTATGTACCCCCAATGGTTTAGCGCCATTGAATGTTTGCTGTGGTGATTCATGGGTCATAATGTTGTGGGCATACTTCTGTTGGCATCATGGTGTGGGTTTTGATACCACCACTTTATCACTGAACTTTGGGCTGGCGGACTTGTGTGTGTGGCTGTATAGTGACGGATTTCTATGTGTGTGTCATAATATGGTTAGCAGATATTTGCCGCAGCGGCGGTATGTTGGCGGCAGTCAGCATGGCGGTAAGTGGGATTTACCGCCAATGTCATATCGAGGGCCATTCATTTTTCAAGAATTAATGTTTTTTTAGAGCATAGAAACTAAAATTGCCACTTAGGATATCTGGTTGCACTTCGACCGGGGCAAAGTCAAAGTTTAAGACCGACCGCGATGGAGTTCTGCTTGTCTACACCAAGCGGGAGGCCTCGGTCAAAAGTTTATCTTCTGACTTAGCCTTTTTTTGTAGATTTTTCTCACAGAGACGAAGCCGCAATTCCAATCCATCATCCCTGGAGCCCTCTTCGGATACACATTGCAGGGGACCTCGGTGAGGAATTCTACTTTCGGACTAAGTCGATTTTTCAGGATGGAAATCTTCATCTGGGCTGATGTTGAATTTGGATCTGACGTCCCTGGAGCCCACGTCGCATTCGCTGCCCAGGAAGTCTCGGTCAACTTTTTAAGTTTGGACTTTGTCACTTTTTTGGAGTTTTTCCGACAGCGGTCAAGCCTCTACAACAAGCCGATTTCAATGCAAAGTCATCGGATTACCTTTCCAGGAGCCCTGGTGAAATCCTAGCAGTTTGGGGCTCTTGAGCTATTTAGCAGGATGAACCTGCAAGTCAGGCCGAGTCACGGTTGAGGTAAGCCGGCTTGGCTCACCATGGTGGGTCATTCCCTTTATGGAGCTTTTTACCAAATGTTCTTCAAACTTCTGGATCTTCTTCCAAAAGGTCTTTGGATGCCTTTTAGGAGTCAAAAATTAACCCAAAGTTCCAGGTGCTGAGTTGCTCCTTGAGGGTTACGACTTCATCTCCCAGAATACACCTGACTGAAATTCCAACATGACCACTGGGCAGTGGTCAGCTGGTCAGTTCCCTCAGGATTTGTTGCAGGGAACTCTGGTTAGCTATTTCCACCTGTAGCAAGCAGGGAGTCCCTTCTTGAACCACTTGAAGCCAGACAAAGTCCCTTTTGTGGGGAAGCCCAAGTGTGCAGCTGGTGAAGTCCTTCAGAGTGCAGTGTCCAGGTGCAGGTCAGGGGTCCAGCAGGACAGTCCTCTTTCTTCTGATATTGTTCCTTGTTGGGATCTGAGGTGTGGGTACTGCCAAATGTATCCTTGTTCCTGGGGTGAAAAGTAGAGAGGGAGCAACTGTCCAATCACAGGCAGGCCACCGCTCTCTTGGATGACCACTTCCTGGGAAGTGTGGCAAAAATCAATCCCAGGGAACAACGTTCTTTAAAAATCCAAAATGGTGGAAACTTAATTTTGGAGGTTAGGTCTGACTTAGTCTACCTACTGGTGTGGTTAAAACACCTCTTTCCTGCCCTCTTCTAATCTAATCAAGTGGGCACCTCGTCTAGGTTTGCAGGAAATAGGGGAGGACCTGAGCTACTGAAAATCTCCTCCACTTCTTTGAAGTCCAGTTTGCTGGTCTCCCCCAACCCGTCTTTTCACCATCTGCTGAAGCATACCACCTTCCCCAGGCACTGTCTTTGTCTTCATCCCAGGCCGCACAATACTTCATCAAGGCAGCCTGGCCAGGCTGCCAGATGCTGGCCAAACAGAGAAGGGTACTACAGCGCTGAAGTTGGCAACTTTCAGGTAGAGTTCTAAAACTCTTTCCCTGAACTAGTTATATTAAATTCAACAATGACAAGTTGTTGAATTTATTATAACAATACATTTGATACCAAGATTGAAATATTTAGCTAATTTTAGGACTTTATTAATTAAAATAAAGTCTCCCCATTTTAGCCCAGGGACCCCATTCACTACAATAAGAGAACAAATTTGGCTATTTTACCTCACCAGGGTTTATAAAACAATTTTATAAGGTTCCTGCTTATAGTTACATATCACCCAGCCCTAGGGGAACTTAGGACACACCTTAGGGTTGACTTATATGTAAAAATATTGTATCTTAAGACTTTGGAAGTACTTTTAATTCCAAAGTCAAATTTGCATGTAACTTTGGATTTAAAGTAGCCAGCAAGGCAGGCCTTCCTTTAACATGACACTGGGCATATCAGCAGTGCACCTATGGGTGCACTACCTATGATGGGATCCCTGAGTCTACATGCCCTTACCATATACCTGGGACTTATAGGTAGGTTGACATGGACAATTATATTTAGCCTAACTTGTATATCTACTTTACACAGAGCACTGGCCCTGGAACTCATAAGCAGTACCCAGGGTACAGCCAAGAGTCAGTAATTGCTAGTATCTGTCCAAAAAACTTGGGGCTGACCAGGGCTAAAAGGAGGACTTTCGTACACTTTGTTTTTCCACTGGGCTACAAAGAAGACAGACTACAATTTTCTCATTTTGTCAAAGATCAGGCACCCCTATTTTCACTATCACATATAACACCTTGCACACACTTCTGTCCATTCACTCCCTATTGTACTTCCCTGTTCATCAAGACCCTGCCACCCACTTTAGTTGTCCACCGTGCCACGTCCCAAAAATCCCAGTTTTTCTGAAGATGAGTTGACTGTAATGGCATATGAAATCATAAGAATATAGCCACAATTGTTTGGAGCCCAAGTCCAGCATACTCCTCTCAGTAGGAAATTGGAACTGTGGCAAAGGATCATCAAAGGAGGCCATTAGGAAGAGGTGGAATGACCTGAGGAGCAAGGCCCATTCCCTGGCCTCCAGGCAACACATGAAGTCCAACAAAACTGGTGGTGGCCCTCCCAGTGCCCCATTAAGACTCTTTCCCTGGGAGGAGAAGCTCTTGGCTATCCTACATCCTGAGGGCTTGACAGGAATACCTGGGGGACTGGAATCTGGCAGGTTACCACACAAAAACGGTCACAAAAATGCAATATCCTACATGCTCACAGCTCAGCTTTTGCCACTGTGTTGTTAATGTACTTTACCAACATTCAATGCCCAGAGTATCCAAGATATAACACTGTCAATGTGTATTGTTGGACCCAACAGCACAGCTACCAAGGCTCATCACATGCCATATGTCAAAATCGTGCCTGTAAGTCTTTCAATATAAAAAAAATAATCCCAAGAATCATGTTATGTCCCAACATGTAAATGTATGCTCAACCTAAATGCAGTCTTCCTACAGATATGTAATACCCTGAATTTGTGAAGTGGTGGGAAGTACAGGGAGTGGCATGACTACTACTACCAGTAGGCCCTGTTTCCCTATCTCCAACTACTAGCCCTGTGGCCACTTACCCATATACCCATGTTTGTTAACTCTCAAATGAAGTTTGCTCATCTGGGAGGATGGATACCATTTGTCAAGTGTTCGGAAGCAGCAGGAGTGACCTGACTTCAAAGCTCAATAGGGCCTGTTTCTCTAACTCCAACCACCAGCCCAGTGCTCACTTGCCTAAATACCCCTGTTGGTTAACTCTCAAATGAAGTTTACTCTCCTGGGAGGATACCATTTGTTAAGTGTTGGGAAGTAGATGGGGTGACCTGAATGCAAAGCCTTGAAGACCAAGTTTCTGTAACTCCAAACACCAGATTAATGTTCACCTGCCCTAATACCCATGTTTGTAAATTATCAAATTAAGTTTACTCACCTGGGAGGATACCATTTGTCAAGTGTTGGGAAGAAGATAGAGTGACCTGCCGGAAAGCCCTGGAGGCCATGTTTTGCTAACTCCAACCAAAAGACGAGTGGTCACTTGCCCAAATACCCCTATTTTTAACTTTCAAATGAAGATTACTCACCTCGGAGTGAGCAACATAGAGATCATGCTTAACTCAGAGACATGTCTCTCTGCCTAGCTCCATCTTGACCTGCTAATCCAAGAGTGAAACTATTGAGGACAGGAATGACACCTCACTAAGGTGGTCATTCCAACCCTGGCGGTCCATGACCGCCGGGTTGGAGGACCGCGGGAGCACCGCCGACAGGCCAGCGGTGCTCCAATGGGCATTCCGACCGCGGCGGTAAAGCCGCGGTCGGACCGGCAAAACTGGCGGGCTCCCGCCAGTGTACCGCCGCCCATTGGAATCCTCCAAGGCGGCGCAGCTATCTGCGCCGCCGAGGGGATTCCGACCCCCCCTACCGCCATCCAGTTCCCGGCGGTTCTCCCGCCGGGAACCGGATGGCGGTAGGGGGGGTCGCGGGGGCCCCTGCAGTGCCCATGCCACTGGCATGGGCACTGCAGGGGCCCCCGTAAGAGGGCCCCTAAATGTATTTCACTGTCTGCTGCGCAGACAGTGAAATACGCGACGGGTGCAACTGCACCCGTCGCACAGCTTCCACTCCGCCGGCTCGATTCCGAGCCGGCTTCATCGTGGATGCCTCTTTCCCGCTGGGCTGGCGGGCGGCCTGAAGGCGGCCGCCCGCCAGCCCAGCAGGAAAGTCAGAATTACCGCCGCGGTCTTTCGACCGCGGAACGGTAACCTGACGGCGGGACTTTGGCGGGCGGCCTCCGCCGCCCGCCAAGGTCCGAATGAGGGCCTAAGTGTGTACAACAAGTATTTCCAAGGCCTCAAGCTGCACCACCAGATTGGTTTCCACAGCAAACACATTGACATAGTACTGCACACATGATAACTATAGTCACATATACAACAAAGTTCTGTGTTTGCCTGTATCTCACTCAGCTAGGCCTCCAAATGGTCAAAGGCATATGTTCTGTCTTAACTGTGTTGGTTTCACTGTTGGTAAGATGCCATGTTCATTTCATCATCCAAAGTGCAACTGTTCTGCACATTGTGTTAGCTGCTTCAGTCAACTAGTTTGTGAAAGCTTCACATGTCATGTCAAATATACCCCAATACCATGGTAACATAGCACAATAGGCTAACCTACAAACTTAAGACTGTCCAATGCCTCTACTTACTGTAGCACAAACCATTTGGAGGTAGATATCACACTTCAACCAGTAACTATGTACGTCTTTCATCAACAGGTCGAGCTGCCACTAAACACCTGGAGGCCATCTAATAGATTACCACTACCCCCGGATGAAGTCCTCAGTGAAGACATCACTGCTGAACTTGTGGAGATGGAAGAAGGTCCTGGCCCATCTGGGCAACCTGGTCAGATGGAACAGTACGTTTCACTGTGGTCACTATGTCAACTTGTTGAAGTTTAGTAGCGATTAGATTAAGCATTAGCAGAAGACATCTTGTATTTAGCAACTATTGTGAACATTTCGCGGAATCCATTTTGTATTCATGGCAGCCATTTTCTCTGCCACATGCTGCCATGTGCTCGCCATGTGCTCTGTCCTACCTTCCTGTTAACTACTCTTGAAATTCTTTCTAGTGACAAGTTATATTTAGCATCTCCCACTTTCGCACATGCCCAGTAAGGTCTGCAGCTGTTAGTCCTTGAAAACTGTTAGCCCCTCCTACCTGTCGACTGTGCATTTCCACATGACCTTATATGTATAGAAGTCTTGCTTCTATAATTGTACCACCTCCTTTTAGCCACTGCGTGGGTATAAAAGGACCATGCTCTCTCAGTTCAGTGTGCTACTTCAAACATTACCGAAGGGTTCTGTTTGAACTGTAGTACCACCTCATGAGGTTTAATAAACTATGTCTTTTATTTCAGTTTCTGTGCCAACTTCTTCCTATATGGTCTGAGGACTTTGTGCAGAGAAGGGTGAACCCCTTGCACTAGTAGGCCTTGCTGATGCTTACTTCAACAACCTCCTAGCCCTGTTGCTTCAACATCAAAGGCAACCATGTGACCCCCAACCTGTGTACCTAGCACAGTTTATACCATCTTGTGTCCCCCAGTCCTGGATCCCCTAACAGGGGTACTGAGGTAAATTAACACCACACTGAGCAGGGCTTTACTCCCAACATTTACCCCTTCCTGTGTGGCAAGTACATCATGTCAAACTACATCTGTTACACGCACAGGAAGGGAGGACCTGCCAGAGGTACAAACTGACACAACCACCCCTGCCTCTGTAGTAGCTGACTCTCCCTCACAAGCAGAGACGTCCATGTGAGAATCTAGGAAGGGCAGATGGCAAGACACCTACCAGTACCAGCAATAAGCCTCTTCCATAATGTCCTCCTTTGCGTGTCACACATTCACTTTGTTGACTGAACCTGAACCATTTTCCATTTCCAATGGGAGGCGTACTCTGGACTTCAGACTTCCAATGGTGTGGCATCTACTCCAATGATTTCATTCACTATGACTGACCCTTTCACATTTCAATTTGTGTTAATTCATGTCACAAGTTAGTTGTACCTTCCCAATGAATTCACCTGTCACTAACTATTTGACTGCTGTCTTTAATTTCACATTTTGCTATATAGATATGTTCGACCATGTGAACCATACAATGATGAACCAAGGTACTTGCTGAAGATGGGATATGCTGTATGTGCACAGTATCCAGGTCAGGATTACAGCCATTTCACACAAACACATATATACAAGTGTCTTGTCAAAGAAGAAATTGTATTACATTGTTTAGCACATAGGCTGTCAATATGTCTGAAACATTGTAAACCACACATGACTGAATCATACTCTGTAAATGAGCATATTTACAGGTACAGACCTGCAGACCATGGAATGAAAGGATTTGTCAGACATTGTCCTGTAGAATAGGCAAACATTAAAGTGGTTGATGTCATCATCTGGAGCCATTTCAACTACGACACCAAAGTAACACAACATAATATCATGTAAAACTAAGGCTGATGGCAGTACAACAGTTTCAGATCACAGGGTCATTACAGTCCAGTGCTTATTCATTGAGTGGTGTCAGTGATTTGGCACATGCACTTTGGCCTACAATGATAGAACACATCAACAGCTACATACATGCCATGCAAAAGAGTGTTTAGCCAAGGTGAAAGGTAACTAACATGATTGTGGCCTACAACTACATATGTTTTGACCACATAATGACACACATGATGTATCAAGACCATCAGACGACAAGAAACAAGTCCAAGTGAGTCTTCTAGACTTCCATCTTATCACTATACAAGCTGTCTAGGCACAGGTCTCCTACATCCAAAGTCTGTAACCTACATTCCTTGGAACAATCTATGTCCACTTCGTATGTCAGAACAGCATCACATACCTGCCAATGTTACAACTTTGAAATGCCTACATGAAGATGTAATGGTAAAAGTATATGAACAAAGAACAAAACATGGATTATAGGCATGAACCCAGACACAAGTCGCATAGTAAGCATCTGGAAAACAAAGTACATTATAATAATTCTGACATTAACAAACCAACATTTTTACGGTGGGGATGTGTCAAAAGGTATCTCATCAAACAGCCTTTGGCTGATTTTGGCCATCAGCTCCCTTTACAAAATAATCACTACAGACATTATCACAGCTACCGTACATTGTACAGTCAAGGTCATGACATCATATGACATACTTACACTCACTAGAAGAAGCTGTCAATGAGATCTTGTCACAAATCAGCTTCTTCCTCTTCACCACTGTCATTTTCATTTGGCATTTCAGTATTCTCACCCAATGGCACTGCAGGCTCTCCCTCCTCTGGGATGTAAGGGATATTCCTCCGGAGGGCGTTATTGTGGTGCACGCAGCA
Organism: Pleurodeles waltl; assembly: GCF_031143425.1. Lineage (NCBI taxonomy): Eukaryota > Metazoa > Chordata > Amphibia > Caudata > Salamandridae > Pleurodeles > Pleurodeles waltl. The sequence continues at coordinate 547,907,415 of NC_090444.1, read as the reverse complement.
TGCCACAATGATCTCACACACTTTCCAAATGTTAGTAGAGGATGGCTCCACCAAGCTTGTCCAGAAAATTAAATCTGCCTTCAGGAGCCAAAAAGCCCACTCCACAGCCCACCGTGTCCTTCCATGGGCCTCATTGAAGCAGACTTCCCCTGGTGTAGTTGAATTCTTCAGCAGCATCAATAACCATGGACGGTTTGGATATGCTGCGTCTCCTGTTTAGGAATGAGCAATAAGTGCAACAATGAGTCACTCATTCCATGATTGTAGCACCTGACAATGCTCACACACAATCAGGACAGATGTGACTTACCCAAAAGCCAGGCCCTCTCTGGTTGCAGTTGTGACATCAGCTGGGGTATGGTGCTGTTCTACATTATATAGGAATCATGGGCTGATACAGGGAAGCGGGCACATATGTTTGAGATATAGATTTGTGCCAAACAGACAACTTGCACATTGATCGATTGGAAGTTTTCCCTGTTGTGATAGACTTCTTCACTGGCATGTGGTGGCGCCATGGAAACATGTGTGCCACCAATGGATCCCACCACATGTGGGAGGTGAGCAAAACAATAGAAGTCAGCTTTCACATTGGCTAAATCCTCTCATCTGGGAAACCTGATATTGCTGTCAATGTGTATCAGCAGTGCTGATAGCACGTCTCTTCACACACTACTGAACATAGGTTGGGACATGACACCATATATTGTCACTGTATTTTGGAAGGGCCCAGTGGTCAGGAAGTGTAATACTGCCATGAGTCTCACAATGGGTGGTATGCCTGCTGGATTACTGTTTTCAGTCATTATATTGGGCTCAATCCAATGAAATAAATCTACAATAGCTTGTTGATTCAGAAAGAAGAGTTTTATTGCATGATGTTCTTCAATGGTTTGAAGTTCTGGCAGTGGACCAGGGTACCTATTTGTAATATCAGATGAGTTGGGGCATTAGTAAATGTATACACACAAACCTACATAATGTATACAACAAAAGGCCATTTGACAATGCAGGAATGTCTAGAATAACATTACACCCATTACACATTCACACTGTGTACTACTCAAGGCCCAAATATAACCCCATGCCTGTCTTCACATGTGCGTACAGCATGGATTTGGACATCACCCAACTATCTGCTCCTCATGTGCCCCTCTAAATTTGATTGTCCAGTCTCACTGCCAAGAATACTGTCACGAGCGGTGAACCGGGAACCCCCGTTTTTAGCCATCTGTGACTAGCAACACAATACACTCATGATTGTGTCCGTATCTACATAAGGAGGCTGCTACACATATGTTGTGAGGTTCTGACACCTCTATAGATGTTGTGACTCATTCAAAAGTACCCCAACACTGTATTTACTACCTCCAAAATGGCAGATGCCTGACTCCCTACATTGGACATTAGAAACCACTTGTGGCTGCTGGCGGAAGTTGACCATGCAGTGGGAGGTTACAACAGTGGCAGACAGGGCTATAGGTGAACGATGTTGACTGTCACAGTCACGGCCCAATGGCTGAGTCCATCGCTGGTGATGACTGCGTACATGGCGTACATGAACGCCGGGTTTGGCAAAATCACTCACTTGACTAGTGACACTGCTGCCATCAACACCTCCACAACTTCAGCTGCTGTGTGCCTCCTATGGGATCAATCAATACAGACCAAGCAGAGGAAAGGGCCCCAGCCTTCACTCCAAAGGAGCTGTAGAAGCTTGTGGAGGAGGTCCTTCCCCTATGTGGTCAGATATTTGGCTTACCAGAGGAACAATTAAGGACCTCAGAGGCTTATGTACCTCTGTTCAACACCATTCTTTCTGTCCTTCCTCTTAGGTACAATGTGCCTTTGAGTGCCAGTAAGTTGTATGTAGTGCCTACTGCCAAATTTAATGGTCCATACTTAGGATGTAGATAGTGATGGCAGTAGAGAGCTGTACTCTGTGTATGACATTACCATTGTGTTGTGTGATAAGGCATAAATCACCCCCACATTTGTTGCATACATATCTCTTGGCAAGCAGACTTTACAGGTATACCATGATGAATCTTTGAACATGAAGGCCAACATGTATTTGCATTACAACATGAGCTGTGTATGTATGTGGTTTGAGTATTATGAGGAACTTGTCATCAATGTGTTTATTCCCACATAACACTCAGGACACATCTGGCCTTGGCATACTGCTGTCTTAGAAGCATGTTAAACTCACTGTGCCCTTCAGTCTGTCAGACAACCCTGTACTCACAGCGGATGGGCACAGGATATTCTGTAATGTATGAAATTGATGGAAATGTAAGTGTCCTGTAGGTTCTGTATGCTCAGCCTGTAGAGAACAAGGACTGTTATAAGAGTTCCCAGGATTTGAGATAGACCAGGTTGTGGCAGAGTTACTGTGGCCATGACACTGTGGACCCGGGCACACTCCCTGTAGACCTGCAGATCCTTGGATGTAATGAAAATGAGTCTTCAGAGTCGATTTTTGGCCAGAATGGCTTTGTACATTTGCCTAACTAAGAATGGGTACTGAGGTTCGCCCCTGACTTACTACATATGTCCATTGACCCCCCCCCCTTGTCAATGTGTGTTGTTGACTTCTGACAAGCCCCTTGCTCACACATTTCTGTTGTTACCTATTCATGAGTCATATTTGTACAGTACAGGTGTATTTCATAACTGACCAACCTACGGTGCAGATTGTTTGGTAATTTGAGGGAGAACATTACATGTGTGCTCACTGCATTTATACATGCAACCAAACAGACAAAACATACCACCTTGGTATGTTTGATGTCATCTCTGTAGGAGTAAAACATTTGGTAAAATGTATGTTTAGGGATACCAGTCCATACTACACAAACCCACTCAGGAGTGGTATTGTTATTCCATTGGGTAGCCTACATGTCCACACATGCACACGGAAGAGGCTTTCCTTGACACCCATGCCAGCCCTCTCCTTGTCACTTAAGTGTTAGGGGGTGGTGTGTACCATGGTATTTGCCTGTAGGGACTGTATCCATTCACAGGGGCTGGATGTAAATGTGTCTGTCCAGTCATGGCCAATGAGTTTGCCTGTAGAAAGTCACAGCAGTGTGTTGTTCACTGTGGCCCACATCACAGTACATGTTGCTTTTGCCTGGGCTGTCTGATGTAAGCAGGCTTGCTCACAGAGGCATGCAGACACTTGTACAACCATCAGAGATCCACTCAGTCACTCATACACCCACTCACAGACCCACTGACACACTCATGCACCCACTCACTGACACAGTGGCGCTCCTATACCCAGTCAACTACCCACTCAAACATTATAAACCCACTCAAAGACCTATTCAGAAACTCAGACATCCACTCACAGGCCCCATCCCACTCTCACACACCCACTCACAGACCCACACAGAAACTCATGCAGCCACAGAGAGACACACTGACTCTCATACACCCACTCAAAGACCCATTCAGAGACTCAGACACCCACTCACACACTCAGATGCTTGTACAACCATCAGAGTCCACTCATTCACTCATACATCCACTCACAGTCCCACTGACACACTCATTTGCTTACTCACAGATACAGTAACACTCATACACTCACTTAAACACCCACTGAGACACTCATATACTTACTCAAAGACCTATTCAGACTCTCAGACATCCACTCATATTCTCAAAAACCCACTCACAGACACACACAGACATTCATGCACGCACAGAGAGATGTACTGACCCTCCTATACCTAATCAAAGAACCATTCAGACATTCAGACACCCACTTACAGACCCACTTAGACACAAACACTCACTTTGAAACCCACTTAGTTACTCATACATCCACTCACAGACCCACTGACATACTCATGCACCTACTCACAGACACAGTGTCACTCATACACATACTCAAATATCCACTCTGACACTTACATACTCACAGATCCATTGACAGACCCACACAGACACCCATGCACACACAGAGAGACACACTGACCCTCACACACCCACTCAAAGACCCATTCAGACACTGAGATACCCACTCACAGACCCACTCACATGCTTACACACCTACTCATAAAACCACACAGAAACTCATGCAGCCACAGAGAGACATACTGACCCTCACACACCCACTCAAAGACCCATGCAGACACTGAGGCACCTACTCACAGCCCACTCACACTCTTGCACACCCACTCACAGACCCACAAAGAAACTCATGCAGCCACAGAGAGATGCACTAACCCTCACACACCCACTCAAAAACCCATTCAAACACTCATACACCCACTCACAGACTCAGTCAGACACTTATACACCCACTCAGATACACACTCAGTCATTCATACACCCACTCACAGATCCATTGACATATATTTGCACCCACTCATAGACTCACTGACAGTCATACATCAACTGAAAGAAAGACGTATGAATATTTTGTCGGGTGTTGTGAACTGAATTTTTGCTTTTCATTTGCAAAGCCAATTTGAAAATAAAACAGATTTCATAAAAATGTAAATAGTGTTTGGGATACAGGGTTACTCTAAGAAGAGCCTTTGTGTTTATTGTGTGTATATGATTAGTACATATTAGAGTAGATGCAGAGTTGAAAGTTGCTCAGAAACACTCTGTTGCCTTCATCTGTGAAGTTAACACCATCTCGTCTATATATCCCACCCATTTCAGAGTGAACATTGTTATTGTAGATCAAGACCATGTTATGGTCTCTTCTAAGGAATGCTGAAACAGTTTTATTAACATGTTTCCTGGCTTTACCTACCTGTGAATAGAAGTCAACTGACCACTTCCATTTCTGCCACTGGCATATGCTAGAGAATACAAACGCAGTGTGAGGGAAAAAGGTACATTTCTTGAAGAAAGTAATCCTTCATTAAGATTTTGAGTCCTACCCAGTCAGTGTGCCTATGTCATTACCATCACAGTGCAAAATCATGAGGTGATGTGTTTGGCAATCTCTAATGCTTTCAATCGATGGAAGCAATTGGTACCACTTTAACCCTCTTTGGTCAACCCAAGTAATATCCACATTAGGCAAACCCAGGTCCCTGTCAAAGCCACTCTTTCTAGCACACTCACTAACCTAAAAAACATAGCTTTGACCTACAATCCACACTCTAGCTACTTTGAAGGGAAGGAACAGCAGCACACGAGAAGGCTGTAGCTGAATGAGGCAGTTTGCAAAATGTGAGGTGGTTAAAATGGAGGAACTAGTGGATTTAAAAAAACACAATTTGGATTGGATAATGTATATTCATTGGTAGAAAAAAATAGGTTGTAATGAAAAATATGAAGTCAGGCAATCACTGATTGGTTCTTGTCTTTTCATAAACAAGAAATCTCCTTTTGGACATGCTTACACTCTATAATAGTCAACCACACCTGCTACAGCACACATTGAAACTCGTCTGCTGCTGAGAAAAAATACAGTGAGCTTTTGAACTACTGGTACAATAGAGTGTTCTAGAGGAAGTTGATATGGCAGCTGAGGAGAAAGAGTGTGGGGGGGAGTGGAGCTTTTGAAGCACATGTAGAGTTTTAAAATAAGTGATATTTTAGTATACAACGTACTGGAGAAAGATGATTTTTCCAAATGCGAATTATCACAAAACTTAAAACGTAGCAGAAACTGTACCAAAACATATTGGGAAATATATTTTCAAACCTAAACTGGAGTTGCAACTCAGTCACAAACATTTCTGGTGGTGGGGGCTTTTGGGACCGCGACGGAGCTGGGACTCCAGCAGCACACAGTAGAAAATTGGGCTTCTTACCAAAAATACAGGAAAGGGTTAACAGATAGTTACCATTCAGATGTGGGATAAGAAAAAGAAAACATGAAAAACTGTCATGTTCAGTGATATTGTGACAGGAATTTACCTAACAATGAAAGACCTTTAACAGGTATGGGAATTATAGTCTATATTTACAATAAATGTATATAAATAGGTGTGTGTGTATATAACAGGGATGTATTTTTTAAACCATGTATTCTGTATGCTACAGTAGAATGTACATTTCTAGTAGAGTTCAGGTTTTTAACCCCTTTGCATGCGTTTGAGTTCCCTTTTCCTTTATAGAATTTAATCATAAAGTACCTGTATGTAGGCTATAGAGAGGCTGGTATGCCACAATATTGGGTACACTGACATAACCATCAACACACTGATGCATACCCTGACACACTCAGGCAGTCACTATGCGTACACTGAAATACTGAGTCATATGGTAATCCATGCAGAAACAGAGGGAGGTATACACTTATATATACAATTCCCCCCAACTACGCATAGATGGACATATATTCTGATACACCCAGGGTCACAATTATGTATAAACTAATGTACCTAGAGAAATACTAATGCATTTGATAAGATATCCAAACAGACATTGATACATACAATAACACAGACAAGCACACATTTAAGGATAAAGTGAAACATTGAGTCAGACAGTCATGCCTATGATAATAGAGAAATCCGCATTCTTCTTTAAACATTCAAAAACACATATAGGCCCTCATTACAACATTGGCAGTAACTACCGCCTACTGCCACGGTGACGGCCGCCAGCATACCGCCACTGTGGCTACCAGCTGTCTACGCGTATCATGACCGCCGACAGTATACTGCCAGAATGCTGGCGGAACACCGCCGACGGTCATGGCGGCAGATGTCGGTAAGGTGGTGCCGACCGTATCCTGACCAATGATACGGCCTGGCTGTGTTTTGCTGGCGGATGCTGCTGCTGACAGCAGCGCCGCAGACCATCTCTAGCCAAAGGACCCCCTGCAAGCAGGTAAGTCTGGTTCTCCGACAGGAGGTGGGGGGTGTTGTATGTATGTGGGGGTTGTGTGTGTGTGTTTTGGAATGTGTGCATGTGGGTGTGAGTCACATTGAATGCGTGTGTGAATGAGTGATTGTGTGTGTTGTGTGTTGTGAATGCATGTGTGTGACAAGGTATGTTGGTGTGTGTTACAGTGTGTGGGTATGCATGTGTGCATGAGTGGGTGATGGTGGGTTTGCGTGTGTGCGTGTGTGTAAATGGGTGCTCGTGTGGGTGTGTATATGTGCTGGTGCAGGAGAGGGAGGCGGAGGGTGGGGGAGAACTCTGGGGAGGTTGTAGGGAAGACCCATATCAGTGCCATGGTGGTAACCGCCGCAGGGCTGGAGACTTCGGTCTGCATGCCGGCGGTCTTCACAATCCCACCCTTGTGATTACTAACCGGCCTACCGCCATGGTTTTCGTGGCGGTAGGTTTTGCACGAAAACCATGGAGGTAGGCTAGCTCGTAATCCCAAGGGTGGGATTGTGACGACCACCGGCCTGGAGACCGAAGTCTCCAGCCCAGCAGCAATTACCACCCTGGCGGTTGGTGTGTTAAAATGGCGGTCTTTGATGGCGGTTATTGCCAGGGACAAAATCCATTTTTTTTTACCGCCGGCCTGTTGGCGGTATTAACCCCGCTTTAACACCGACTGCCAGGGTTGTAATGAGGGCCATAGTGTGTGAGAACATAATGATACGATTGTTTGTATTACTTTTAAATGTTTGTTTTACAATTTTTAAGTATATAATAAAAATGTATACATTTCGCTATTTTTTTATAATTTCAGAGATCTATTTCTGCATTATAAGAAATATCTAAAATGCCAAAAAAACACAAGAAAAGAGAAATTAATGAAAATATACTATCTACTTGCAAAAGAAAGGAGGTGTTGGTAAGAAAAAAAACATATTTACATTTGTATGTGGGAAACTGAAATGTTTGCAAAATGAAGAACATTAAAAAAAAGGAGACTTTTTAATCAAATAAAGACAAAAACATGTCAGAATACAAGCAAGAAATAATTGAGGAAAGTAGATAGCTTTACCAGGATACAGCAACAGCTCAAAGAAAATAGAGTTAGAATGTTTCATGCCAGAGTAATTCAGAATCTTATTAAAACTTTGAAGCAACACAAAAGGAGAAGAGAAGTATTGAAACAAAATGAACATGTTGAGGTTGTAGTTGATAAGGTGTTTGCATTGAAAAGGAAGCTTTTTATTTTGATTATGAGTAGAATGAGGACATTGGATAAAGCAGTCCTTGTATTGATGAAATGCAGTCAAAGGAAAAGACTCGTCAATAAAAGTAATTTTTGTAAAATATTTAGTGGTGAATGGAAACATACCTCCAGTACAGAACATTTCTTTAATGAAGAAAGGTATTTCCAGGAGATCACGTTAGTACATGCAGTTGATTCAATTGTGGAGATTGTCCCTAGAATTATGGAAGAGGTACTAGCTGAAGAGGTTCAGGGAAGGCATAGACAGGGCCCTGTTTACAAATAAAACTGTAACAGTATTTGTAATATTTGGCAGCAATCTATTGACGTATGATGAAGTTTTGTACACGAGTTTCCATGTAGAAGTCTGAAGATAAAAAAATCAGTTTTGCAAGGATTAGATCCATGCAAAGTAAGAAAGTATAGTAATTTGCAAGGACATTCATTAGACTGTTAATCAAAAAAGTGTGCCAAAGTACTCACGTATTCACATATAAACCCACTCATGCACCCACTTACTCAGCCATACAGTAACAACTATACCAGGTGTCGATAAACGGTCAATCACAGGCTACCAGTAGCTTGCCAACTCCCTCAGAGTAGCTCACAACCTTGTACCTTCACTAGCAAGGGCGTGTCATGCCTACAGTAAAATAACACTGTGTAGTGAACATTTTGCATATTTATATATTATATTTTAGCTACAATGCAGCTTCTGTGTAAATTAACACTTAAGTCTCCCACCATTATCAGCTGCTGATGGCTCAGCTGAGGGAGGATGGGCTAAACATTTCAAAAATCCGTCATCACACAGCACGGCACGGCTACCTTGTGCTGCCTGAAACTGCGAACAGGAACATTTTGTGACCATGTCTGCTGCCTTCAAGCTTGGGCCCGGCTTCGGCTTGCTCATAGGACTCTGTAGCACCAAGCAGAAGCATAGCACAGGGGTCTTAAAAGAGAGCCTAGTCATTAGACTGAAGCAGAGCAGTAGAGACTAGGAAACAAATCCCTGAAGAGGCCTGGCACCGAGCTCTACATTGTGCCTGACTGATTTCTGAAGCAGGGCGGGGATCTGATCTTAGGAGGATCAGCTTCACTGAGGCAATTTAAAATAATAAATTAAAGGAATGCAAGAGTGATTAATGTGGTGACTGTGATAAGGGATGGGGTGAGAATGGAATCACCATATGATTTAGGCCCATGGCATATTTTGGCACAGTGCAAGGCCTTCATAAATATTGTTTCTGTGTTCTTTACAAGTACTGTCACACTCATGGACCACCATCAATGTTAATTTCACTGTGTTTTTAAGTTTTACATTCATCTAAAAAAGAAAATTATAGCTCAGAAAAAAACACACATGTACAATTTCACAGAAGAGTAACTGTACATGTAAGTGAGTCCAAACTTACTATTGGAAATACAACATGCATACAGCTCTTCCTGAGAAGGTGGCTTTTTGAGGTGTGCTCTTTCAGTTGCTGCTGCAGTAAGGATGTCTTATTAACTCTGACTTAACAACAGAGTGTATTTACAGTGCTGTTGGACAGGAATTAGGAATGATTTTGTGGGACCTCACACAGTAGTGTTATAAATGTGAAATAATGGAGTGTTTCACCATCCTCCTTGATGGCAAATGCATTGGATAGTGGCAAAGTACTATAAGGGATTACTGTATGAGGGAAATTCAAGAATGGTTACTGGTGGTGGAGTAGGAACGACAGGTCCAGAAGATGGTCCAGGTTGGGAATCCGGGCCTTTGGATATTCCTTCTGTCAAGACGTGCAAGTGCACATTTTGTAGATGCTTCATCACAGATGAAGTTCCACATGAGTACTTCCATTCAGATCACAGAAACAGAATTTTACTACACAAGGTGCATGTTACCTTTCTTGCGTTCACTTTCTTGTCCCCCTCTAGTATCTCACAAAAGGTCCAGAAAATACTTTAATTTCTTTTCCTAGGAGGTTCTTCATCTTCACAATGCTCACTAGCAAGATCCTCATTTGGAGGTGCAGCTATTGCCATATTCTTTTCTCCTGACAAATGTTAAACACCAAAAACAACAAAAAGGACAAAAGTGCAGAAAACTCAGGTCTGTGCCTATACAAACACATTCAAAGGATGACTAAAAATGTGTGGCGCTCTCTTCCGTAAATAATGGAAAGATGTTCAACCAATCAAATCATGTTTTGTGTGAGTCACATGGGTGGTACGTACACACTGTGCCTCTGTCGTAGTTTTGAAAAAAAAAAAAAAACTTGTTGTAAAAGTTACATGTGTGCACTTACTCGAGTTTTACAATTTTAATTGAAAACCTCTGACTTCAAATTACTTGTCAAGGCTGTATTTCAATGCTGCATTTATATAATATTTTCTAATGTTAAAATAACAAAGGAGTTGCGTCTCCTCCAAGACCCCGGAAATCCGTCACAGCATGGATCGCTTATGCAACGCGACACCCCACAAAGTATGAAAACCACCAGTAACATACGTTTTCCAATCAAAATGTGTTTTTAATAGTCTATAAAAGATAATGTGCAACTAATCAGAAGTCAGGACATGCTTATGTAATTATTGAAGAGTATTAAAAATTCAATATATTTGAATCTCCAATGTGACTATTTGCCATGGGGACACAACTCCAAAATATATATATAAAAAAAATACAAGTATAGTTGCTCATGCTGTTATTCACCAAAATCTAAAAGATAATAAACAACAGTGACAAACTAAAAAACAACAGAAAAATTCTTAAAAATTCCTTCATCAGGGATGTAATTTTATATGTCATCAGTGATGTCATTAGTAATGTCACTGACCATGTTATGAGTGATGTAATATGTGAGGTCATAAACAGAGCTTTATGGGGACGCAAGTCATAGTTAGCTCAGGTAACAACTATATCTATTGAATTTTAATAGTTTTGTATGTGTGAAATGTGACTCTAACTGCAATATCCCTGTAACTTTTGATGTTTTCATGAATATCTATATGTGTGTGTGTGTGTGTGTGTGTTTGTGTGCATGTGTGTATACCTTAAAAAACATAATAGGATAAAATATGTGAATTCATGTACGCACTAAGCAAAACATTAAAAAATGAAAAACCAAAAACACATTTATTAAAAAATACTAGAAACATTAAAATAAATTTAAAGAAAACTAATACTATTAAATACAAAAAAATAAAACAATCAATGCTATAAAGTCCTTTTATGTAACATTATTAATATTATCTAAAAGTATTATATACAATATTTCCACTCCGATCTATACAATGGTAGGGAACGCGTTGGATGTTTGAGGGGTAAAATTTACTATTCCCGCTCCAGTCTGAGTAACAGTAGAGAAAACATTGGATTTTGGTGGGGTGAAATATGCTATTCCCACTTCAATCAGCACAGCAGTAGGGAAAGGGCTGGACTTTGCAACAGTAGGACAAGTGCTGGATTTCGGAGGGGTGGAATTGAATATTCCCACTCCATACAGCACAACAGTAGTGCAAGTGTGGGCCTTTGGAGGAGCAACATTTTCAGAAGGGTGAAATTTACTATCTGCACTCCATTATGTGTTGTATTTCAGAAGAGTGAAATGTATTACTCCCACACCAAACAGCACAATAGTAGGGAAAAATGTTGGCCTTTGGAGGGGTAAAAAATACTACTGTGGCTGTGCCACAGTTGGGAAAGCATGGGATTTCGGAGGAGTGAAATTTACCTCTTCCACTCCTTTCTATGCCACAGAGGGGTGGAATTTACTATTCCTAGGGCCAGATGTAGCAAAGGTTTTTACCCATTCTGTGTCTATGGGAAAAAGTGTTCGTACATATGGCCCCTAGTCCTAACAGGCAACAGTAGGGAAATCTCAAATTGCAAAGAGGTTCATTTTACTATTACTACTGCAGTATAAACAAGAGTAGGGAAACTACTTCACTTCAAACACTTTACACATTTTATGCCATGAATATAAAAATAAAATTCCACTATTAATATGAAAATAATGATTAACTTAAAAATATATGTACTAAAAAGTAGAAAAAACATTAATAATTTTATGTAATTATTATTTAGTGAAATATTTATCAATTTATAAATAATTATCAATCAATTAACATTGTCATTAATTTATTAATTAATAAACGTCCTAGTCTATGACCCTACAAACCCAGCCACCCACACCCATAACATAGCTAAAACAGTATTTCATATTTACATATTTAAATTGATTGAATAATTACACAACAATTAATAAATAATTATTAATATTGTTAATTAAATCTTAATTAGTCAATTAATTATTACTTAATTAAGATCTGGTCCTGGACCCTACAAACAAGCAGCCCCCAACTAAAATATAATAATTAAAATGAGTAAATAGTCCATAATTTAAATCTGAATTATTCAATTAAATCATACAATTACAAATTGTACTAATAAATTAATTATTAATTAACTACCTTCCAATCCTATATCCCTATAAACCTAGCATCCCACAACTAAATTAGTAGCATAATAATTTAGTATTCTACATTTTACTTCATTAAAATTAATAAAATCATTAATTAAAAATTGTTAGTAAATTATTTTATTATTAATTAACTTTCCACACTAAACCCCTACAAACCCAGCAGCTCACAATTAAAATACAAATAAAATAAATAAAGATTCCATAAATTGCATAATTGAAATCAATTGAATAATTAATTACCAAATATTGTTTAATTGTTAATTATTATTTCTTACTTGACTTACTTTCCACCTTACCCTACTACAGACTCAACAACCTGCTACAGCACTATAAATTACTAAAAAAATCAAATTAATTCTAAATCACTTACATTTACAAGCTATATTTTGTTAAAAAAAATAACCTGCATGTAAACAGTAGTAACACATAAAATTAAGATAGCCACTAAACACATTCAAATAATTGGACAACAATATATTTTACCACTATTTTATTAAAACAGTATTAAAAATTCAATAACATTAAACACAATATTACTTACTTATAAAAATGATATTCTTGTCAACGATATATGTACATAACAGCATTTGTGTATCAAAATATTTATTTTTTGATATTTGTTTCTCCCAATATTTTTAATATGATATTCTGTTCAAATATCCATAGGCCATAACAAAGGTCTTAGTGTAATTTACTATCTGCTTTAGGGAGGACACAAAGTCAATGTAACCCTCTATTAAACAGTTCTAGACCTTTGGAGCTCTGGCAAGTAACACTGCATCATCCACGTGGGATAAGGGAAGTATAGCAGTATTTTTGATCATTGGTATATCTATCCTCTGGGCCATCAATTCCTTCTCTAGGCCAATAACATATAGAAGAAAAAGTATTGGGGCAAGAACACACTCTTAACGTACCCCCTTGCTCATTACAAAAAGGGTCACTGCATTCACCACGAAGTCTATATCCAATTGTAGTGGAGAAATTGTAGTTTAGGGCCCTTAAAAACTCCACAAGGACCCTGTCTATCCCCAGGCTCTCCAGCTTAGCCCACAATTTGGACTTCATCACGCTATGTCAAGGCAGAAGTGAGGTCCATAAAGGCAGGAAAATTGACCCTTGTTTTGCTATGGTGTATTTACTAATTATAAGATTACAATGAAGGCATTGTTCCATTGTCCCCAGCCTAGCTCTAAACTCATACTAGAGTTTAGAAAGAATACTATTATCTTACATCCAAATTGACAGCATTTCCAGCAATATCCTTCCAATTATCTTAACCATGGAGTCTATTGCAGGTAATGGACTATAGCTGCTGTTACTTCAAGTCCCCTCTTTAAAGACTGTGACAATCATGGCTATTCTCCACAATTGGGGTAAGGCTGTTTAGCACATCTGACTGATAAAATTAGTAATGAGCATGGCCCACCATTCCAGATTTGTTTTATATAATTCCAAGGGGACGCCATCAGGTCTGGGAGCTTTGTTCAAGGGACTAAAGATCATTTCCTCCATAACCTCTTCAAAGAAAACTCAGAGTCCAGCAGGAATCATGGCTGGCATTCATTTGTACCCTCCTCGTTTACTTCCCTCAGGCTATATGCCTAGATGAAGTGTTCAACCCATTTATCATGACTTAAGCTAGTATCTAATTTTGTCAGGTAATCTCTGATAAATTGGCCTAGCCATTTAAAATGCCTAACTATTGGTGTTAAGACTTGCCTATATGAAAGAAACATGTTCACTAGGGGCAATTGATCTGTACAGAGCCTATGCACAATCTCATGAAGATCTGTTCCTCTCCACACTAGCCCTCACTTGTTATCTTTAGTGGTCAGCTCCCTGGTACCCACCAATATGGCCACCTTTTTCTTGCCCAGGATCATCATAGTGAAATAATCACTGTAGACACTGAGCTCAATACCTCCTGCCACTAGTCGATTCAAGATGTGCTTGGACACAAAAATGTAATCTATCACTGGCTGACACCTTACAGAAACGTACGTGGAAATTCTAATTGTAGAAGTGTCCAAGAACTCTTTAGTACTACAGTGTTTTTTTTTAGCATGTGAGGGAGCAACAAGTTTCCTCGATGGTCCAGCTCCTTGGATTGTTGGGTCCCTTTCACCCCCTTAAAGAGACTCAGAGTGTGAATATTGCAGTGACTTCTAGCTTGGCATTTAAATCTCCTGTTAATATCACACTAAGGTTCATACTCTCAGGAAAGGAGAGTGTGGCAGTCTCAAAAAATCTAAAAGCTGGGCAAAATTTGGATTAGCAGTTAAGGAAATGTTGTCTTTATAAAAATTGACAGTAAACAATTTAAATGTGTTGTTCCTTATCAACAGGAAGGCTTCAAATTGATCAGAATTAGTAGTAATTACATTAAGAGAGCATTCCTATGGTTTTTTTAATCAAGAGGCCAGCCCTGCATGTGCCCGTCCTGCTGATGAAGGGATTGCAGGTGTGGTGAAACACACAGAGCCACCACAAAACATCTCATCAAACACCCAGGCATGTATCCTGGAAAAGGACTATGACATGTGCTTTGACATATTCCAACCAACTGTTGATATCTAATTTTCCAGCTATCCCTGTGATGTTCTATCTCAACATTTTGATGTCTCAGACTCCCCCCCCCACCCCCCAGTTTAAATTGAAAGACTCCTTTGAATTAGAACACAGCAGACAGGTTTGAGATGTAACACTAGCCCCAGAAATTTCACAAACAAAATTCTAAACCACTAATGGCTTGCTGTAGCATTAGTATGGATGGTTTCCTAGATGTATTACATCCATTACTACAGTTAGATGCCCAAGTCAATACTGCTCCTGTAGACCTGAAAGTGCCAATTAGCTATTAGATGTTTGTACTAACGAGACCATCCTGGACAGGGCTGATGTACTTGCTATGCATGCCAGGGACACTGTCTTTACTCCCCTCAAGCCCCTATAAAATAAACCCAGGGGTAAAGCTGTAATACTTCCTAATCCAACTGAATTGCTTTTAAGCATTTGTAATCATTCAACAATTACCTGTGGGTTTCTAAAGTTCATGATAATATGATCACCCTCCATTACTTTTGGTCCAGATCCCTCCCAACCAACCCTATTCACCATTAAGATATCATCAAACACCTGCAGCTGTTTATTGGTGTTCATGTGCACCTAGTGGGTCACTTTATTCACCAGCTGATCGGTGGACTCAAAAGGTTTGCTGGATAGTCTAGTCACTTGGCTAAAATCAAAACAAGCTGGGAGAAGATGGCAAACTGAAATGTTCCTGTCCAAATTCACTGAAGTAGCTGTGAAAGGAATTGCACCTGCCAAAATGTTCTAAAGGTCCCAGGAAGTGGGAGGGGGACTAATCAATAGGAGATTGTATATGATCAAGCCCTCCTTAGTGAGTTGTCAGTGCATGGGTGGTTGGAGTTTGCATTTGAATGTAGTCCCCTCCCATTTTGTTTTTGTCATTCCTCTGCACCGCATGGCAATTGGATGAAATCAAAGATTTTAGTTCTACGCTAGCAAACATCAAAGCTGCAGCGCTGTTGCCACTCACCCTTCCGCACATGTTAGTCGACAAAAATAACTCAGTTTTCTCCATTCCAGTGCATATGGGCAGAAGACAAGTCTCTGGGATTGCTGTTAAATGGACAGTAATTGAGAAAATTAGATCAGGCTGAAACTGCTCCCTAGCATTATCGCAAAGTTGATGTGGAGTGGCAGATTTTCCAAAGGGGATATGTTTTTAGGACCAAACACTTTTTTTGTTTCCTTTTGGCATCAGGGGTCCAATCAGTCAGGAAGAGGTAAAAATGTATCAGGAGTTGGACTAGTGTTTGCCTCAAGAGCAGGATCTCACGACTACCTCCTCTTTCAATGATGGAGGGCTGGTTCATTGGGACCGAGCTGGACCGACTAAAAGATGGTAGCTCTGAGGTCAAAAAGTCAGTGATGATAGAAAGTCGTCACTCAGCCAATTGGATTTCTTAATCGATGACCCCCACTGCCTGAGCAAAAAAACCTCCAAAGTAGTGTTAACAGATGGAGCATCATTTTTGTCTTGGTGAGAATCAATTTCCATTTCCACATAACGGCTAAACACAGGTCGGCGCCAGTGCCCACACACAGATAGAAGAAAATGCTAGCTTTACTGTTGGAGGTGGCAGGCCGCGGTGAGCACAACTTCAGCGCATTCCGTCATTTGTGAATGGTTTAAACCAAAGCAACAGTTTACACTTAATGGTACACCAGTTTTCAATATATTTAAAAGTAACTCGTAGTCCAGGTTGTCAAATGCCACCGAGTGTTGTGATAGGGTTATCGCTACAGGGCACTCTGGTCCTTTAGGAGCACACATTTTCTTGGATCACAATTATAGATGTCACTTTCCCTTTCAAAGGGTGGAAGCCTGCTCGAACATTGAATGTGATGCTATTTTGCACCAGCTCCCTAAGCCTGCTTCCAAAATGTTTCAATGAGTGGCAGCATTGAAATGAGTCAGAGGTTTGCTGATTGGAAGATTTTACATTTGTTTTAATTTTTAGTTGGGTGAGAGCAGTCATCCATTTACGTACAGCAGGGTAATAGTCTTTTATCCAGGATTCATTGATACTGAAGAAGTCATCCTCTGCCATGGTTTCAATATTATTGAGGTCTCAATGTTACCACTCCAGGGGACATGTCTTTGCCTGATGATAGATTAAAGGGAGATGCGTTATTTCCAAAGGGATCAGGAGGGCTGACTAGGGACCAGGCAATGAGTAGAATTTATAAGTTTATTTTGTAGTTTATATCCCAGATTTCCGAGATGGGAGTTAGTAGTTAGCGACTTCTGTACATATTGCTTTTGAATGGATGGCACCAGGGCCAGCTCCTTGTTTAGTAGTGTGAGATCTTTCTCTATCTTAAGCAATTCCTTGAAGGATTGAGATATATTTTATGTAGGGGCATAGATGTCTTGCTTACGGAGTACCTAATGAGTTTTGAATTCTTGCTTTCCTGTTTCATCAAAGGTTTTGCCAATGGAGTTCTACCTGCCTGCCCTTGAGATGTACCAGGCCTGGAGGAATGTATTATTCAGTGATAGTATCCTGGTTATGAATGGAATAGAAGTAGCAAGAGTCTTTTTGCATTTGTTCTAGAATTAACTACTCTAGAAGATTAAGGTATGTGGAGTCCACTAAGCATTGTGAGGTGAAAACAGATCAGACAGGATACACCAACATATTTAACTTCAGAGAGTTCCTGGGACTAGAAGTTTAGAATCCCTTAAATCCAACCGAAAAATATCCCCAATGTCTGAAATAGAGCTCCTGCTGATTTGGAGTACTTTGTAATCCACTTTGTAGGACCCCTTTTTGTGAGCCGATACATCTGAAGTGTTTCTCCTTCAGGGCCCCTGTCATATTATGGGAATCAGATCTTGATTGCAAAATCACCTGACTTTCCTGGAATCTACAGAGTAACTTGCAAGTGGGGCACCTTTTTGTGTAGATTCATGGATGTTTCTGTGAATTCCAGTATGTAGTAAATATGCACATAGATGTAGAAATAATTCTACAACGCCTTTTCAGAAATGTATACTGTTTTACTTAAATTAATACGTTTAGTATTCCTTCACACACTCTTAACATGCCTTTCTTAATTGTCCACAAACATCTAAAATGGGCATTAAATGGGAATGCACATGGCATATTCCTGTATGGATTTGGACAATTTAAGCTTGATTCACAAAAGTATGCAAGAATATGTGAAAGATCACTCACGTAATGCTACTTGCCAAGCTCGTAAATGTTTTTATGAATCGAACGCTACAAGCGAAGATTTAGTACCTTTTGTGTGTCGGTTCCAGATTTGGTTCGACATCTGGCAAATATCGCCGCCTTTTTGCAATTTTGATTCCTTCATTGACAGGATTGGCGTTTTTGTGATAAAGTGGGTAGGACAGGTTAGCACCTCGCATGTGCTCCCCGATAACCAGAAAGACATTTGCAAATAAGAAAGACAGGTGCAATAAACAAGTGTATTGAATAAAGAAAGTAATCTGCTTGTGTGTGCGCCTGCTAAAAACGCTAAAACAAGCAAAGACAAAACATTCCCTTCTGTGTTATATCTGTGATGGATGACACCTTGGAGATCTGGGTGGACCCACTATAATACTCATAAAATTAAGATAAATCATCGGTAAAGTGCACGTGGGCTATGTGCCAAAAATAAATCACTGTCGCCTCAAAATTCATTAATCAACACCCGCCTCCCGCCTACAGCCTGTCTTGATGCATTTATTAGAACTGTATCATTCTGCTCACCAGTGATGTGTTTATTATAGGAACAGCTCAGGGTAGTCTGGACACAATCAGGAAATGCGCTCATACCAGATTCAGCTGGCCAATGTGTTTGAATATTTCTTTAAGCCGGCTCGTTACATAGTAGGGCCATTATTAGCATTTCGCTCCACAGGCACGGCGTACATTGTTATTTTCTGTTTGCCTTGGTAGTGATTTGTGTTGCGGCAAACAAAAAGCACGCTAACACATTCACATACATACCTATCTACATGCGCACCTACTCACACATATACATTCAGAAAAATGCAAACCTACACCCACCGTTCACAATATCTTTTGGCATCACACACACTAATAAACATACTTTCATACATGCACACATATACACCATGCAGAAAAAAAAAATCTTACCGGGCCACTATGGTAACATTGGGTGGTGGGAGGGAATCCTCCAAGGTTCCTGGATGGTTGGGACTGGCAGTCAGTTCCTTACTCATCACAGAGTGGAATGGGGTCAGTGAGAGTTGGTGACCTCGCCCACTCTGTGAAGAGGTGTCACTGATTGACACTCTGCCCAGGGCACCTCAGGGATTAAAACTGAAGCACCCAGGTCTGACTTTATTGACATGAGGAATAGGACATCAAGGCCCTCCGCCTGGCAAAGTTCAGCTCAGGTGGCCAGGCTCCTCCACATTTAGCTTATGTACAGTGCCTGGCTGCCCATCCTGAACATAAGGAGTGTCTGTCAGGCTGATTTTTGCTCAGCTTGAAAAAAACTCTTCAAGACTTGAAAAGGGTGAAAAGCAGGGCCCCTCATCCTCATGGAAAGGCTGTGCCTTAAATTAATTGACTTTATGCACTGCAGGTTCATAAAGACAGGCACTCTACTCAGCGCTAAGGCAGCACAGCCCATCATGATACAGCCCCTGGAGATCTCTAAAATAGTGAAAATGAAAATATATTAAATAACATACTACAGTCCTGAATCTGCAAAAAACTATTGCTAATGGTAGTGAGAAAAGCAGACCGAAATGGGAAAACATGCATCAAAAATCAATATTGTGGCAACATCTAATTGTCTTAACTACAAATTAATACCACAGCTAAATATTTAGGTGGAAAGAAGTCTTCAGAGAAAGGCATCAAATATTTGTGGGTAAGTAGAAAACACGATTTGAAGGACTTTCTCTATGACCTCTGAATGATGAAGGATAAGAGCCCGTTTTTTTTAAGCAAAGATTTTAGAAGAGACCTTAGAGGAGTTTGGGTTGGGCTTGGGAAAGGAGCTTTAGGTTTTGGTTTGGGAGGGTGTTGGACATTTTTGGGAGGGGTGGACTTCTTCTTGGCTGGGGGAGGGGCATGGGTGCTAGCAGAGGAGTAAGGGAGGCTTTGGATGTTGAAGGGATGCCCTTGGGGAGCAAAACCGATCTCTTAGTGGTGTCATGGGGGAGAGTAGGGAGAAGGTCAAACTCAGAAAGGAAATTTCTTTGTGACACACAACGAAGGTCATTAGAAAAGGGTTTTGGTGTGGAGGGAGAAAGACTGGTTGTATGATGTTTAGGTGTGGATGTCTTGGGTGCATGTTTGTGGGAGTTATGCTTGGGGGGTGGTGGGTGTCTGTTGGGTGAGTGAGTGAGGGGGTTTATGTGTCTTGGGCTGAGGGGGTGGAGGTGCTGGGGGATGCTGTGGTGGGTGGGTGGCTGCCTGTTGGGGTGGTGAATTCATGTATGGTTGATGTGCTCCATGTAGGTGTGTCAGTGGTCGTGGTGTTTGTGGGTGTGGTGACTGGAATGGATGGCTGCGGGTCTGCTGGGGTGCTGTCTGTGGGTAGGATAGGTGTGGTGACCGGATCACTGAATGTTGGTGTGGTGTCTGCAGTGTGTCAGGTGTTTTGTCTCTGATGCTGGGGGTGGTTGGGTGTCAGGGCAGACTGTGAAAGTTGCTGTGTCTGCAGGTGGATTTTGCTTGTGTGCATGGTGGTGGGGTGTCTTGTGATGCTTATGTTTGTGTGCTTCCCTTGTCTGAAGAGGTGAATGCATATGAATCTGTTGGTGCACTTTGGGTCAGTTGGGGAAGGGGTATTTGGACTGGGAAGAGGAAGGTGGAGGGGGGTGGTAGACAGGGGGTGACTGTCTGCCTTCAGTGTGGAGGCCAGAGCCTGAAAAGATTTCTGTAGGCCAGCCAGTGCACTGTGAATGCCCTCCAGGAATGCATTGCTCTATTGCACTTGAGTTGGCAGTCCCTGGATGGCATTCACGATGGTCGGCCGACCCACGGAGATAGTTCTCAGGAGGTCAATAGCCTCCTCACTGAGGGAAGCAGGGCTAACAGGGGCTGGGGCAGAGGTGCCTGCAGTAAAAGAGATGCTCACAGGGAGGGCAGTGTTAGAAAAGCGGTTGGCGGACAAATATGTTACTGGGGTGGTCTCAGATGGGTCAGCCACCACTCTGGAGTGGTCACTGGAGGAGGATTCCAATGATGATGTACTGGATCCAGTCTCCACCGTGGCTCTCCCTTCGCCCTCCAGGCCACTTAGGCACTAAGGGCCTGATTTATGCTTTTTTTTAACACCACATTTGTGTCATTTTTTGACACAAAAGCAGTGCAAACTTACAAAATTCAATTATATTTTGTACGTTTGTGCCACTTTTGTGTCAAAAAATGACGCAAATGTGTCACTAAAAAAGTATAAATCAGATCCTCAGTGTCTGTGGTGTTGTGACTGGAGGTCCCGTGGCCAGAAGCTTCTCCACTCGGCTATGCCTCATCTCTTTCATACGCCTATGCTGATGCTGAAAAACAGTAAGTGAAGAATGGTCATCACATTCACAAGATAATACTTCCATCATACTTTACACATAAGTATCGTTACATTCAGTTCACCAAAACCCACAGGTGGTGCCAGTTAAGTGCCAACATCATGTCACAACAAGCTACACTGAATCTCCCTCTATAAAAACATCACCAGCTAAGTTACCTAACTCTCACCTACAATATCATGATTTAGGTTGACCTATCAATCTGACCATTCCATGACAGGGTGACTTTGCCACAAGATACGGATTCCCTATCCACAACAACAAAGTCAAGCACCAATCAAGAAATAGTTCTGAAATATGAGATTGCTTTCCACTAATCAAATACACAAGCTCAACACATACAAATACATAACTCTTATGTCATGTACCAGGCAATGAAACATGTTGTATAGTAAAGGCAAGCCAGCCTGGTGTAGACAAGCCATACTGTCTTCATTTCTCATAGTTACTAACATTCACAATGGACATGTACAAACATATAACACCTCTAAGAGACATACATACCACTTTATAGGGGAAAGAATCAGAACACATGTCTCACACATACATGTACCAATAGTGATTTATGAAGAATTGTAAATACATTTTGGACCAAGGCATCTAAGTCATTGTTCTCCAGAAAACAAACGTTATCAGTCATGAAAGGGCCAAGTAAGCTAAGAGTAATGTCTCACATACAATGACAAGTTGTCAATCAGTTGTATGTTATAAATGTACCACTGTACAGTACAGGAAGGTGACAATCAGCCTTTACTAATAATGCAGTTATTGCACCAATAGCCCACTGACTGGGTGGCAACATCACTATCCACATATCAGACATGGCAAGCCTTACATCTGTCTGAGGAGAAATCTCAGAGCCAAAGCACATGTGATGCTAACCTGACAGGTAAACCAGCCGTGATGCAAGTGAAAAGCCTGGATATACATACAATACCACTCACTTGTTTATGTGAAATACCTCATCTGCACCACATAGGTGTAATTGCAAACAATATGTTCCCAAACAGCCAGGACTCAGTTGACATATCCTTCATAGCAACAGGAAGTATGTATATAAATAGTTCCAATGTTGAATCATGACAGAAAGTTCAAATTTACACATGATGCTGGCAAAAACTGTAGACTACCTTTGCCTATGTATCATGCCTACAACAGTATGCCCAAGGGCAATGCTGTGAAGCCACCTTCCACTTACAAAACACTAGAATGGCACTAACATTCCAACCTCTGACAACAATATATGTGATCCAATAGAAATGTTGGAATACCTCAATGGTTTCCAACCTGCATGTTGTCTACTCTGATGAGACATTACATACGTCTATGTACATCCCTCACATACCAAAGGGGATCACCTTGTAACAGCTGCAAAGAAGTTATGCATGTCTGTCATGTGACATGTCAATTGGACATCACAGCCTCACATGATGCTGCCACTTCTCAGAAACTATTTGAAAACTAGGAATGACTTGAATGTCTCTGACTCAATGTTGCACATAGACATGAATCAAGAAGCATTGCAATGGACAGAAAGCAAGGAACTGAACACCTTACCGTCATGATACTGGGAGAACTGACCTGTAGGTGTGAATGAACAACCACCAGGGTATGAAGGGTGATACCCTGAAACCGATCCCAGGATGCTTGTTTCTGGTCCAGGGAAGACCTGGCCTCGCAGTTCGAGCTGGACTGTTCCCATGGGGAACAGGATCAAGACTGATTTGCATGTGACTGGGTCTAAACTGGAATGGCATGGCAAGCAAAAAAAAAATTCTGGAAAACCCAGATATGTGACTGGGGGTGAATGTGTGATTTGTTCTGCATTCTGTCCATCATCTGTTGTTTATCCATTTGTTGCCCCAAGTGGGAAGGGTATGCGCAGACCTGGGTCCCGTGCTTCCTGGTCTTGCAGTTTGCGCGGACCTGTTCCCATGGGGAACAGGGTCAAGACTGATTTGCATATGGCTGGGTCTAAACTGGAATGGCATGGCAAGCAAAAAAACTGATGGACTAAACCCAGATCTGTTACTGGGGATGAATGTTTGATTTGTTCTGTATTCTGTCCATCTTCTGTTGTTTTTACATTTGTCGCCCCAAGTGGGAAGGGTATGCGCAGATGTGGGTCCCATGCTTG